>NC_135943.1:3178611-3821666 GCF_964058835.1 Carex rostrata
CAACCCCTTCCAAGAAGTATTCACATGTAACATGAAGTATGCATATCTAACAACTGAAGTATTCATATCTAACTAATGAAGTATTCATATGTTGCACTGTGACAATTTTCGCTGGGCTAGCATGAACCCCCTCCAATGGTGCACCACGCTCTCCCCGCCGAATCTTGACGGTGCACCATGCTCTCCTCGCCGGATCTCGACGGTGCACCACGCTCTCCTCGCCGGATCTCGACGGTGCACCACGCTCTCCTCGCCTGATCTCGACGGTGCACCACGCTCGCCTCGCCGGATCTCGACCACTATCACAACTGTCGGCATGGGTAGATGGTGGTGAGCAGTAGAGGAGAAGAACAAGGTGAGTTTTGAGTTGTGTTGAAATTTTTTTTTTCTAAGAGAAGATTAAAGAGGGTGGGTTTTGACCACGTGAGGGAACAAAAAAGGAAGGTTGTTAGGGGGACAGATAGGGGACAGATTCAAGGGGGACAACATCTTTACTCTTCAGGTAATTAGCTCCAACACAACGCTAGTTATTTTTATCATACAATCATAGAATATGACCGTGCAATTATTATGTATTTCCAAAAATATTAAACACACTTTTATCAAAAATATTGTTTCTATAAACACTTAGAATTTTGTAACATATTCTAGGTACTTTTAACATATATTTACATTTCTTAATGAATATTTGAGGATGGGAATCTGTTTCTTTTCTTAAATAAAAAGGGAAAAAAAATAAGAAAAGAACACAAATAGTGAAGACTCTCTTTTAAGAAAAAGATACCCGCTCACTCTTTTTAAGAAATGGAGAACCCTCCTCTCTCTTTTTATCTTTTTTTTCTCAATGTCTTTTCTCTCCTAAATAAATTGATAGTCTGTGTGAATTTCGAATTTCCATCAAACTGAAATGTTTTTTTTTTTTTATGAATATGGTAGAAATAAAAAATTTGATCTTGATAATGAGCAAATTCTCACCCTCTTTTTAGAGAAAAATGAGAGAAAAATAAGAGAAAGAGAGAGATGAAGAGAGCGGACAGTCCTCATTTTCTCCAAAAAAAAAAAAGAAAAAAAAAAAGAAAGATTAGATTTGATTCTGATGTTTAAGGATAATACAAAAGTCACATGAGTAATCATCATTGTTCTTATGTTCCATTATTAGTCACAGTTTTGAAAATTGTAAATATATAAGTGTCAACAATTAAAAAAAAAAGGAATATAAAAAGTAATTAACAAAGTGTTCTTAAAAAACAATATATTGGTTATGTTAAAATACATAGTCACCCAGTTATGTTTTTCATTATATATAAAAAGCAAATAATATATTGTTAAAAAAATATTGAACAAATTTAGAAGTGAATACTTTATTAATGAACCAAATCAGGGCCGGTCCTGAAGATTTTAGGGCCCGGAGCAGAAGAAATTTTTGGACCCTTTATATATACCCGTGTTGTAAAAAATGGACTTAACGGCCTATTATATGCCTGTTTAATTGTTAATGGCTGTCAAACGGTTATGAATACACTTATCGGAGGTATATTAGTGAATTTTTCCGATTAATTGGCCGAATATTCTCGATTATTCCCAATTATTTCGTTTATTCTCGTTTGATCGTCCGTTTTTTTCCGTTTATTCCCATTTATTTTCGTTTATTCCAATGATTATTTATTTTTACATTGTTTTTTTTTATGTAACTGTGTGATAATAAGTTTCATAAACATGTATTGCAATTTTATTTGTGCTTGGCTATACATTCAATTTTTTTATATATATATTTTCTTCTTACTTATTTTGAATTAATTGATTAATTCCTCTATTATATATATACCATATATTTTTCTTACTTACTCATGTAATTTTTTCAATTAGTACATCATGTTCATATATTAAATTAAGTTGTTATTACAAACTAACTCTAGTGATTTTATGTTGGAATGTTTCATGTCTTTCAAATAATATATTGTTAGTGTTTGAAAATGCTTAATTCTCGAATTTATTTTTTAATTAAATAAATGTGTTACTTACACATGTAAAGTGCGTGTGTATTGTTAAGCGTAATTTCATGTTATAATAATATAACTAAGTTAAATTAAGTTTATTTGATAAGTTTGATGAGTTAAATAAATTATTTTTTTAATAAATTATGAATATATACACATAATTTTAATGAAAATACAAAATTGTCTGCATAATTCTGATTAATCGGCCGCATACCGTTATTTACAATACTGATATACACAATTTTTTTTATTGATATGTCAATAGATCATACCTATTTATAGAAAAGCTTGAACCCTTTGAATATTCAAAGTTTGGGCCATAATATTTTATTTATTTTTAATATATACAGATTAATTTTTTTTAATATATGCAAAATATTTTTTTTTCTTTTGGGGTCCCATAAATCTTGAGGCCCGGGGCGGTCGCCCTGACTGCCCAGCACCAGGGCCGGCCCTGAACCAAATGCATTCGCATTTTTCATTATATAATATCATGTCACTTCATTAATTAGAGATTATTTTATGAAACTGTCCAGCTGTTTAATGATATATAGAAGTGACCAACAAGCAATCTAATGTTATCTTCTAATGATTGGATCCAACAAACAATCTTTAACAAGAAAGAATATACAAATAAATGGAGTTTCAATTTTATCATCTACACAACTCAAATGAAATCTGCTGCTTTTAAAAAAAAAAATAGAAATTAACCTGCTTTTCCTCATTCAACCGTTGATCTTCGTCGAGATTCGGACATAAAAAGTTGTATAAAAAAAAAGCAGGTAAAGCAACAGTTTAGCTTAAGAATTGATGATTAACTCTTACTATATAATTAATTTGGTCAAAGAAATATATGACTAACTCTTATTAGATAGCATTATATGGTTAATTTTAAATTATTATCAAGTTATTTGGACAAGATCATAAGCATTTCCAAACCCATCATATTGATTTTTTTATAAACCATAATTAATTTTTTTTTTATGAATCCAACATGATAACTTCTTCTTTTTTTATACAAAAATTATAAGAACTGAAATGTCATATCGATCTGAACATTCTTTTTTCAGAACTGAAATGACAATTCAGTCCGAGGTATTTTCACAAGTTTTACAACATCATTTTTTTTCAAAATCTGTGAAAATAGCTCGGACTGAAATGACAATTCGGTCCAAAAATAAAAATACTTCGGATTGAAATGGCATCTCGGTTCTTATGGTTTTTGTAAAAACCAAAGCAATCAAGTTGGTTTGGTAAAATATATTTTTTATTTATGGTTTCTAAAAAAAATTCCATCACATTTGTGTTTATTAAAATTAAAATTCAAAATTTCTGTGAAATATTTTTAAAGTAGTATAACACCAAAATTTCTGTGAAATTCTAAAAGACACCAATTATTGAAATAGGAGATACACATCAATCACCAGTTTCCCCAATACATTTTAACTTATTTATAAATTCAACATCAATCACTTCATGAGAAATATTAATTTTCTTCTCTCCTTCTATCCATCCCCCTTGTTCTTTGCCAATCATTTCAAGCTGCAGAATTTAGACATGATTTTCTTGATCCTTGCTGAATAACTTGAATGATTTAGTGGGTCATTTTCTTTCAATTTCTTTTTTTAATTTTTAATTTTGATTTTTTTTTACCTGTTATGATTACTCGTTTCCACGTCGACGTGGATGATAGATACACTGGAGAGTAGTACCAGACTACCAGTATAGATTGTAGACCCTACCTTAGCCAATGCAGTATACAGAGATACAGTGCTAGTTGCTATAACATTTAATGAAAATTTTGACATACTTTAATTTTATGCAGCAGCAGAATTTTTTTTATAAATCGTAAATAGAAAAAAAAAAAGATTTTTATGAAACCAACATGATTGCTTTTTTTTTTTTTTTACAAAAATCATAAGAACCGAAATGTCATTTCGGTCCCGAATATTTTTTTTTTGGAACGAAATGACAATTTGGTCCCAGGTATTTTTTACATTTTTCAACGTATTTTTTTTCAAAATATGTGAAAATGGCTGGAACTGAAATAGCATACAGTTTTTAAGGTTTTTGTAAAAAACAAAGCAATCAAGTTAGTTTGATAATTTTTTTTTTTATTTATGGTTTCTAAAAGAAATTTGCAGCAGCATGTTGCATGTTGCATCTTCAATGTTTTTTTAATAAAGGTTGGAGAGTAATCCAATTATTTAATATTAATAATTTTTTTTATTCGGATTTCGAACTTACAATTTCTTATAAAGATGATATTGTCTTTATCACTAGATCAAAAATGTTCATTTTATTCTCACGAGTTAATCGTCATATGTCGTTAGATCTCTTTGCTAATGACTATGCCATTGACAAATATCAGTGGTTAAATCAAACTTAATGAAATTAAAATGATTTTCTATTTTTTTTAAAGCAATGCATGCTTCACTTGGACTGGATACAGGATTTATCAAGTTGTTATTTTGTTTGGAACAAGTTTAAGTTCTCTGCATCATCCCATTGAGCATTATTTGGTTTTTATAGAATTAGAAATTTTATCTCCACATAGGAGCTCAAGTTTGTTTGCTATGATGGTATGATTAAGATCGTTGGATTAGTAAAAAATAATTTAGCATGCAATGGATGATACTAATTTACCTCTGAATGATCATGTAATATAGTCAATTAATTTAAATAATAGCGTAATTAAGTCTAAACAAAATTATAGATTAATTGCATAAAAATATCGAAATTAGTAAAAATTTGGTGACAGTACAACTCGGTGGAAATTTAATTGTGTAGTATATATCAAAATTGCATAAAATAAAAGGAAAAGCCTTAGGTACATCATATATTTGATTGTGTAGTATAATTAATGAGGATTAGATTGCTTACTCTATTTTATTCTTTATTTTATATCTCGTTTGGTAATTTAAGTTATAGTTTAACTTGGTCCACTTGTAAGAGCAAGATGTGGAAAAATGAATCTTTATCTGTAACAGTGGGCTCTACAAGTGGAGTAAGTGTGTAGTAAGTTACTCCGAATTAACTCTTTATTCCACTTCTTATTCTACAACCAAATATGATTAAGAAACTTTATTCGTAGGGACAAATTTGTCCCAAAATGTAAGCCTTAAGGAGGCATCTAAAGAAAAAGAGAAACATGGCTTAAGAATTAACTTTAAGAAGGCATCTTAGTTTTTTCTAAGAAAATCTTGATCGTTTGGATAAAAGTTTAGGGATTGCCCGGTTATGACGAGATTATGCACGATAAAATTTGATGGATACACGAATTCACAAATTGATTTAGAGAAATTCATATTCGCGAGTATGTACATAAATAGTTAATAAAATGTGCTAAAATACATATTCGGTAATACTATTGAAAATAGTGTTGGAAAATCTCGATTTGAGAATGATATTCATGAAAAAAGACAGACATAGAATTAAATTTTAGATATAAGTCGATATATGATGTGGATATTGGCATCAATATCTATGTCATCTATAAAATCTACATTTCATTATTTTCATAAATTAAAATATAAAAATGTTTGTCTTTAAATTTAGAATTCAAAATTTTAAATAAAACATTTTTTTTGTCAAATTATGAAACTGATAATAGTATTTCTATAATTTAATT
Organism: Carex rostrata; assembly: GCF_964058835.1. Taxonomy (NCBI): domain Eukaryota; kingdom Viridiplantae; phylum Streptophyta; class Magnoliopsida; order Poales; family Cyperaceae; genus Carex; species Carex rostrata. The sequence goes on from NC_135943.1 coordinate 3,184,240, forward strand.
AATTTTTAGTGATATTTAGAAAATTTAAAAAAATTAATACTCATATACTTTTATTTCGAAGTGTAAAAATAATAATACTTAGCTGCATAACTTATGGGAAATAAAATCCAAATTCAGATTAATTATTTTATTTCCAAAACTTATTGGATAAATGAGAATAAAATCCATATCCTTAAAAATCCTACGAATCTCACATAAAGGGTGGAATACATTTCAACGGATCCTAAGAAAGTCTAATTGAGAGACTAAATCTAGGCATCTCAAGTAGGATCCGACTTTGCTGCTCTCCTACTGCTCTCTAAATAGGAGAGCAGGATTGTGCTATTCAAAATCTAACCGTTGAATTTTGGGGTGTTAAATGTCAATAGATAGGATATACGGATAGGGTGAAACTATTTTTATATCCATACCCACTAAGAATTGATTTTACCCATACTTTACTCATACCCGTTAAAAATGTACCTTACCTTACCCAACCCATACCCGTTAAGATTAGTGGGCAACAAAATAGTAGTGGACGAATAACGAATAATACAAATATAATAGTTTTATTATTTTTACAAATAAACTATCAAAACTTATTATGCCATACATATGCAATCACAATTACTAATATATAAAATTAAAATACAAATATACAATCAACTCTAACTAATAATTTTTTTTATGAAGTAAAAGAAATCAAAATCATAAATAACTATTCTAACAAATTCAATTCGTTAACTAAATAACAAAACATTTAAATAAAAAAATAACATGTTTAGCATAATATTATTCTTACAATAAAATATATATATATATATATTCTCATGATATAATTTATTTTATATAATTACCCGTTACCCAACGGATACGAAATAACATTTCCCGTACCATACCCGTTTATCTAACAAAAAAAAAAAATCATTATCCACATCCATACCCAATAAGCTAACGAAAAAAAAATCTTATCCATATCCGTCTTATCGAATGCGATACGGGTAGGGTAAACGGGTATCATTGACACCCCTAATGTCAAGCAATTATGCCTAAATTTTTGATGCATGCATTTAGAAATATTGTTCTAATGCAATCATTTAAAGAGCTTTATAAACAACCGTTCTTAAAATTATATTTTAGTTAAAATAACACTTCTAAATACATGCTTCAAGATGTCAGATAAATTTTGTTATTACTTCAAAAAAATAAAATATCATTGCCATTTTCACGTGAAAACGGTGTACAAAATAATAAATAGGTGGAATTAAAGAAAGGTGATGTAAACAAGAAAGCAATAAATGTGAGAGGGGTACAAATGAGGTGCAAAAGGCAACCCTCGTGGGGATAAGCGAAGTAGTCTGATATGCCCAAAATGCTAATGATGTGTCATGTCTTGTCTCAACTATCAAATAATAGAGAGATGAGCAGAATTTTTAATTAAAAAAAACCTAAAAAATGTTTTATCAAAAAGAGATAGATGGTAGGTTTTTTTTACATTGTAGAAAAAACCGATTCAATGCTGGTTTTCAAGTTTAATTACATAAAATACGAAGCTTAAAGAAATCTAAATATTGCTCTCATTTCTTTACGCATTAATCTAAGTCTTCTCTTTACGCTGATGCTAAAGAAACTGAAACAATGTTTCCGTTTTTATAAATTTCTAATTTTCTTCAATCAAACTTAGAAATTTTGTAACGTTTTAAAAATATCTAAAGTAACAATGATATAGTTTCTACTTTCTATTATGATATCAAAAACATGTTAGTATCTATCCTTTTTTTCTGACAAAAAAATAATATATTTCTAAAAATAAAAAAATTGTGATAGATGAGAATTTTTTTAAAATAGAATCAAATTTAAATATTTCAACGAAATAAGTACACTAAATTTTATTTTTATGAAAAACAGCTCTATCGATTCTATAAAGAAAAAAAAAGTAAGTATAAAAAGTATACACAGTAAGCATAATAACTGCCTCTACCTATACACAGAATCGTTTTTCATAAAAATCAAATCAACTTATTTGTTCCGTTAAAATCAAAGGTTTAAATAGCGTTTATCGCGTCATAGCGTGCCGGCTGAAAAAACAGTACTATTCCTGAATAGCGCTGCTATAGCGCCGATAGCGCTATAGCTTTTATGGTCTGAAAATGCTATAGCGCGTTATTTAAAATCCTAATTAAAATATTAAAAAAAAAGAAATTTCTGAGAGATGAGACTATGAGAGAGAATCAGCATCCGCTTCTTTTCTCAAAGGAAAAGCAGAAATCTGCTATCCTTTTTACTCTTCATCTCTCACTTCAAAGAGGAGGAAAGAGACGGAGGAGAGAGATAGAGAGAAGAACACAGAATAGCCGAGATTTGAAGAGCAGCTGATTCATTCCCTATGAGAGGAGGCGTTGAAATGAAGGTACAGAGGTGGTGTAAGGCCACGTGCATGCGCCATGTCCCCATCTCCACGTCCTTTTCCATGCCGTGACAGCCATGGCTACTTTTCAAAATAGTACTGAGCAGTTTTGTTTTTACAAACCACCCTTTAATTTCCAAGCGATTTTATTCAGTAAATTAAATAGACACGCCTTGCATGAATAGCAATAGTCAATTCACAGGGCCAAACCGGGATGGCAGTTGATCAGATCATGTCAGACTAACACGGGTGGGCTCAAAATTGATGACTTTCTGCACAACGATCCATTTTTTATACTTGCATTTTTTGTTGTTACCAGTCGAAATTATCAGATCTTATTTTGTCCTATCAAAACGACACATATATAGCCAATGACCTTTTAGCACAGTTTCATTACAAACAAACTAATTGAATTTGGAAAACAAAAAATTGTTCAACGAATTTGTATCCCATACTGGAGATGTGAACAAGGGGAGAGGAGGGTTTCAATGAGCATCAAACCGAAATCTATCTGACATCTAATATAAGTCGTTCGATCGAGTTGAGAATGTCGAGATTCGCATGTACGTTAAATCATGAAACAATTGAAATTAGTGCATATATGTGAATCAAACAATTTAAATCAAACATTAGTCGAATTTTAGTTCGATGTCCATTGGAAAACCCGGCTCTGCACGCGCGCAGTACCTGACTGCGTAGACAAAATCACTTCGGACCCTATTTGAAATACAGGGGACTATGCTTTAAGATTCGTGCCAGATTAAAACGGACGACTCAGATCGATCTCATTCTACACAATCAGGTATATATTGCACTGAATCTTAATTAATTAGGACGTTGCATGCATAATGCTTTATGAGAAAATTTTGGTGAAACGAAATAAAATTTGACAGTTTTGATGGTAATAAAAATTTCGATAAATAGAAACAAAAACTTAATTATTTTCATCACCTCAATATACCCAATGTATGATAGGTCATATATATCTTCCAAAAAAATAAACTATATATATATATATATTCTAGTTGGAAGAAATGAAATGAACTGGTCCCAAATTTCCGACTTCCAATAAGAACAAAGCACCGCATGTGAAGTTGCGACACTACACAACCTCAAAAATAGGTGCTACCAGAGTGCCTTGACTTGAGCAACACATTCTATTGGTGGCATGCATGTGCATGCCCCCATGTCTGGCAAATGAAATGCCGTGGATACTAGGTTTTCGCAATTGCAGTAACAAATCTCTTGGTGCCAGTTGTAAGTAGTAATTAACAAGGTATGGCAACGAGGAATTCGTATCCTCTGCATTAACTCAAAAGAAATCTTTTGAGTTAATGAATCTTGATCATCCGATCTGTTTTAAGATTCGTGTAAATAAAATTTGCACTAATATTAAAAGCCCATATATCATAAGTAAGGGCCGGATTGGCTCCCTTTAAAATCATATGGTTGTGATTCATTAACTTAAAAGATTTATTTTTGAGTTAATGCAGAGGATACACATTCGGCAACGAGCTGGCTCTGTCCGAATTAGGCTCTAGTTAAGCTTGTTAATTATGGAACAAGTTATAGCCGAGCGAGCTGGATCTAGGGTATCCGAGCTAAACCCTAAGCTTGAAATCGTGACAGGTCAGTCCGAACTAACTCACGAGCTGACGTGCTGGCTGAATCTTATTTTAAAAAGAAAATGAATTCTACAAACTTTTTGGATCGAGCTGAATCAAACTGACCCGAGTTAGATAATATAAAATACACACAAATTCATACAAATTCATAAATGAATGCCTAGCAGAGCTAACTTGAATTTATAAATTCTAGACCGAACTAGTGATCACGAGCTAGCTAGTTAACAACTAAATTCATTAACGAATGAGTTGTTAGCGAGTGTGTCAGATGCGAATCAGGATCCAACCATAAGCTATGAGGTTTTTTTTATCAACCCTAGCTGTAACTATATATATATCTTTTCGCTGTTACCTGCATGTAATCATGTCAAGGGAACGTATGGTCTTATAATTAATTATTACTGCGTAGTTTCATCATGTCAGACGCCATGCATTGCTGCTTTAGCATTTAATGTCACTAGTAGAATTAGGCCATCTACCTTAAGATATTGTTGGAGGAAAAGAAACGAGCATCAGAAAATTGACTTATGAACAGTTGATACTTTGTGTGTACCACTAGGAAAATTTCTATTTTAATCGTTAAAAGAGCATGTGCATCTGGTCTTGTTTTATAGGAATTCTTTTATAAGCAAAAAAACACATTTACATTTAAACAACAGAAAAAATGGATAGAGTGAGTCTATTGTACTATGCATATTATAGGTTAGATCTGAAAATTATGGATCATTCAAAAATAATAATTTTTTATCTATTTTAAAAAATAGTAAAAATATTTTAAAAAATATAAAATTCGGTATGCAAGTACATATTCATATGAAAATCATGTTGAACAGTTCGAACCGACCTATAAAAATTTGAAAATGAAAATATTGATCTGTATTACAGACCAAATCGTGATATGCATGGTACCAATGACTCACTCAATATATAGGTATTGTTGGAGGAAAAGAAATGAGCATCAGAAAATTGACTTATGAACAGTTAATGGTCGTTTTTTTCTATAGGAATTCCTTTAAGAGTTAAGTAAAAAATTTAAACTCATTTATATTTTAAACAACAAAATAAATAGAGGTTTAAGCTAGTATATTGTGGGATATGTTACCATTAATTATTATTCCAATATATATATAACACTATTTCCAAACTATTTATTAGGAAAAAAATTCGAATGGGTGATGATCATGTTTGCTGTTGGATGTTATTATTTAAGCACAAAATTAATTTACTAGGTAACTCATTTAGAAATTTTTATACTTGTTCGTTTGATCCAGTTACTGTTCCAAATGAATGGTAAGTACCAAAATAATTATTATTTGAAATCTCGAAAGCGCAGATTTATTTTTTTACCGTAATAAATTACTCCGGATGTTCGATCTTCAAATTTAAATGCGTATAGTTCGGAATATTCTATAATATGTTCTTACGATTCGGCTTATTCTTTTTGGATGAAACAAAAAATAGAGCAAGAATAGAGCTAATTTTAAATTTGAGACTAGTAGTTAACTCAAACTTTTAATTGAGTTAGTAGAATAGTAAGCTAATAAGACAAATAAAGAATAGTAGGTTAGTGCTATTCTTGCTCCATTCAAATATCGAATAACTCAAAAAATAATGATATTTTCATATTAGTGTTATTCTTGCTCCATCCAAACGCACTCTAAAATATATATTGAATTCAGATGTCATAAGGTAACTAAATTTTTTTAGTTTGAATCAGAATTGTTCAGTATAAATTGACATAAATTTTAAAGCATGTGCGCAATTCCATAAACTTTAAACTTAATCCGGATTAATTCGAATTTTGATGGAACCATCCGAATTCCAAACTCAAAGTTTGCATTACTTCAGAGAATTGACGCTCCAACTTGTGGAGAGGTCTTTTTCTCATATGTCTGAATAACAGGAGCACTTGTCAATTTTAATTTAAGGTCATACATGCATGTTGCAAAGTAAACTTGAGGAAGACAAAAATAATGAAGTTGTTGTGGATGTTAATTTGTCTCTATCTAGACATAATTAATTAAAAACTTAATTTGGTTTTGAGGTACGTACTTAATGAGCTAATGGGACAGTATCCGTAAGGGTAAAAAGTGATTATCTGCGAGTGTATATTAACATAAAGGTGTTTTTTCTATTAGCGATGGTATACCGACAGTATCCCTCGCATATACTGTCCTATGCATTCTTGTATTGTGAGATTTTTGTGATGAATTCGGTATATATATGGATGCAAATAGGATATATCAGTGATCTACAATTTTTAGAGTTTTTGGTGATTTCAAAAACATGTTTATGGGGAATTGATGAAAATTTGTGACATATATATAATTTGGAGCCAAAAAACTATTGTGAGTGTTTTGAGAGAAAAAAATGAATTATTAGTAATAGCTTTTGGGATGTCTTTGATTTCATTTATAGAGTTATTTGATACAGTCATGCAGACATGCTTGATAAATATTCATTTTTTTTTTTTGCAAAAACATTTCTTAAAGTCATGCTTGATAAATTGCTAAAGATAAATGATAAAGGAATAATTGTTACAGGCCACACACATGAAAACTCCAAGGATTAATTGCCAACTTAGGCCGCGCTGGCCTCTCCCACCCACAAATCTATCGGAAAAAAAAAGATGATGCATCGTGTTCTTCGATAATTCGCCAGTTGATACTAAAGATCGTCGATATCTACTACCAATGGAGAGAGTTTATTTTATTTTGTTATTTTAATTGTTAGATCGATGTTAAAGTTTAGATGTTAATGTTCGGATATTGATGGAGTTCGACGTGGATGACGTTCTGGATGTAGAATGATTTGATGTAATTTATATTTAATTAATAAAAATTATATTTGACACCCACTACTAAAATTAAAAAAATAATAATCTAAATAGTTTGATATGCAATTATTTTACTTAATTAAATATATCTACCAATTAATAAAACATGAGATCGGTGGTACTCACTTTATCTCAAGTTATAACAAAATTTTGGCATATTTATCACATGAGATAATGGTAAGGTGGTTAATTTTCGGTGGTATCAGGTCTCTGTCAATTTTTTTTTTTTTTAGTGGGATCAGGTCTGCCAAAAAAAAGAAAAGATAAATACCAAAATTATATATCTTCTTATAAATCCACTTTAATTATTTCTAACAAACTTTATAGTAACTTACACAACTTTCTTCCCAACCTAATGACTCCTAGTTATTTCGTACTTAACAGTAACAAACATATATGCATCCGTTAAAAGTTTCGGAAAACTTTTGTTTTCTTAGTTAATATATTAAAAATCCAATTCAAAAATTGCATAATAAAATTTGCAAAATTAGAAAGAGCTCCTTATTTAGAAAACGGTCCAAGTATCAAAATTTATAAAATTGTGCATGCAGCTGTTAATTGAAATAATTAATGTGATAATTTCGTTATTTTCTGTTCCCAAACAGAACACAGTATTGTCAATTGAATTTATGCAAATTAAGTCAATAAATAAATTACAACATCAATATATTTATTTGAATTATGAAATACATAATTAAGTCAACAGCCTTGAACATAGGAAGAGAGCATAGTCAAATGCCTCCTTTTATATTGTAAACCTGTGCACTCAATCTTATTCATACTATTAACTAAATCTACACCAAAACCAAACTCATTTGGCAATTCATTTGCATTTTGGTCCCTTATGTTCCTCTCTTTTAGAGAATCCTCCATGTCCTGAAAACCACAAAGATGAACAGAAACCTTGTTAATATTTATCTAAAGCAATTTTGCCACATTATAAAAAAAAATATATATAGAAAGATAAAATTACCTCATTGTTGATAGTTATACTTAAAGGAGAGCAAGCAGTGTCTTCCAAAAAATCATCCTGGTAATTGCACAAAGCCCCTCTCTCTTTTCTTTTATTTGTGTTTATGGACACACACCTTGAAGAAGAGGCATCAGAGATCAAAGAAGAGCTCAGAGAAACAGTACTAGGATCTATGGCAACACCTCCTTTGTTATCCTTTGATGCAAGGAAATCTTCAAAATAAGAAGTCCAGCCGCTCTCCTCAGAAGAGAAAGTAGATGTTTCTTCATTTCTTGTACTTGGATTGAAACTATTGGTTTTGCTTACACAGGCGCTGGTTATTACCTCCATTAATTTTCTATGTGAGAAATAAAATATAGGAAAAGAAAGGTTGCAACTTGCAAAGTAGTGAATGAATATTCTCAACATTCTAAAGAAATGTCTATATATAGATTACATAGAGAGGAAGTTTGGCATTTATGGAGTGGGCCTGAGGTGAACATGCAACAAGTGAGAGAGAGAAAGAGAGAGAAGAGAGAGAAAGATGTGAAAAGGCATTGACCTTTCTTTAATCATGCACAAAAAATGGTACAAAATAAGAAAACTTCCAGCATGCCCATAACTAGAGGTAGAGGATGAACATCTCCTAGTTTCACCAGAGAGGATTTTGGCTCAAAAGGTGGTTTTCCAACAAATAGGAAAAGTACAATGGACCCACAAGGCCTGAATCCCTCAACAAAAACAGTGGCGCAGTTGCACAGTACGGTCAATAATCAAGATGTAAATATTTAATCTTTGTTAATTACTTAATAAAGTTATAATTAATAATAGTTATAATCAAGATAAATAAAAATAAATTTACTACAGTTATTTTAATTAAACATCTAAAACATTTAATTAAATGGAATAAACAGAGTCGAAATTGAAGACCTATATAATAATAAATAAAAAAGTTGATTGATCTAATAATTATCAACATAAAAGTTTGGTCTTGGGAAGATAAAAATTAGAGGTAATTAAGTTACTTTTTTTTATCTTTTTGAAAACCATGTGTAGGTGCATTTTCAGATCACAAAATTAAGTTAAGATTAAGAAGCCCAAAGGCCCATAAACAACTTATGCAAGGAGGAGGCAATTTAAAAGCTAAGAAGCCTGATTAAGAAGCCCAAAGGCCCATAAACAACTTATGCAAGGCGGAGGCAGTTTAAAAGTTATGAAGCCTTATTTCCAGAGTATTTCTTTTTGGGCTAAGCCCATGGGCCACAAGCATATCCGATATATCCAGTGGCACTGTAAATTTGTGCACTGTAACTTTGCTTTTCTTTATTTCCCGTATGAATGCAAAGATGACCCAATTAATCTGACCAACCAAGCGAATTGACCGATCTGATTTGAAATATTATAGATTTAGAATTTGATTGATTATGTATAAAGTAGACTTTGATTAACCCGATAAATAATTTTTAAATATGAATTTTATTAAAATGATCTAGTAAAATCTGACCCGACCATTGTAAATTTTTTTCTTAGGAAAACTTATTTATATGTAACTATAATTATAATAAAATTATACAAAGAATGTGAAATCTTATTAATTCTAGTTTTGATTATAAGTTTCTCTACGGTATTGTTAGTTAGACTATATTGTATGTTCTATTTATATTTTTTTTCAATTATAAATTGTTACTTATTTGGTAACACTTTACAAGCAAGAAATTTCTTGAGATAGCATATTGTGAATCTAACAATTAAGTAATTTTTGACAGTAATTGGATTTTTTTTTTTCTAAAAAACAAAAAGAAGAAGCGACCTAACGGCCATTAGCTTTCCTCCCTGACAGATTGACAATGGTCATACAAAATAGAACTAAAGAAGATCCCTTGCCAATATCTATTTTAATTTTTAAACCATTAACTACCACACAAGAAAGCAGAGTTACAAAAATAAAAAATAAAAAAAAATAATAGAGACAAAAAAGCAGAAAGAAAAAAAAGACTTAATTTCGCAATTGCCGGTGATGGTCCTTTTCAGAATTTCTTTCATGCAAAAACCGACGGAATGTAGCCATTGCCTCGTCATACCTCCCAATCTGCAATAACCCATCAACTACAGATACCTCACTAGCCTCAAAACCAACCCGACCCATAACCAACACAATCAAATCAACAAGCTTATCCTCCATTTTCAAATCCAACAATCTCCTTGCCAAGTTCGAAAATGACGAAAATTCAGGTACAAACCCCTTTTCTACCATCTCCACCAAGAAATCAACTGCCTCTGTTATCAGTTCCGTGCCACAGCAAAGCCCGCACAGGACTATGTTGTAGCTGGTCGCATTCGGATCCTCCCCAACTTGCTCCATTTCTCTAAATAGTGCTATGGCATCTCCATTCTTCTGTGCCTTGAAAAGACCCGATATCACCGGGTTGTATACCTTGGGACTTGGTCTCATACCTCTTACATGCATATCCGTAAGCAACTCACACGCATCATGGAACCTTTTTGTCTTGCATAGGCAGTTAACTAGGTTGCTATAAATGAATTTATCAGGTTCGCATCCGTTTTTTATCATGCTTTCCACTATATCAGATGCTTGTTTTATGTTACCTTCCCAGCAATAGTATGACAAGAAGAATCCGTATGTGAACTTATTAGGTTTAAATCCATCAAGGACGATCTGGTCCATTAGTACCATGGCTTTATTTATTTGCTTACTGTTACAAAGACCATGAATAAGACAGTTGTATGTGTTCAAGTTTCTCGAAATACCACTCGTCGGCATTTCATCAAACAGTTCTAGTGCATCTTCAATCCTTCTGTCTTTGCAAAGAGCATCTATTAAAAGATTGTATGTCACAACAGACTTTGAGCACCCAACACGATCCATTTCTTTAAACAATTCTAAAGCCTTCTCCAGCTGCCTATCAGAACAAAGCTTAGTTATGAAAGTGTTATATGTGACAGCATTAGGCACACACCCATTGTCTCTCATTTCCTCAAACATCTGATAAGCAAGGTTAAATTCACCCGTTTTGAGAAGCCCGTTAATTAACGAATTAAAGGTAATGATATCTGATGAAAGACCCTTAACTGCGAGGCCATGGACCAGGTCTATGGCTTCATTGACCCGATTGGCTTTACCCAATGCATTAATTAGCGTATTATAAGAGACCAGATTAGGTAAACAGCTATTCTCTACCATTTGATGAAGCACCCCCATGGCCTTATCTATAGCATTGTTTTTGCATAAATGGTTAATTAAGCTGTTATATACAACCACATCAGGTTTAAAACCCGCATTAATCATGGCATCTAGAACTTCAATTGCCTGACTCACATGCCCAGACTGACAGAACCCGTTAATCAGTGCTGTAAAAGTGAACTTATTAGGTGTGAACCCATTAACCAGTTCCTCTTGGATGAGGCCTAGGGCTTCATCAACCAGGCCTTGTCTACAAAACCCGGTTACCAGTTTATTTACAATCATATCTGTCAGCTTCAAACCCTCTTGTACCATTCTATTTTTCATCCTGACAGCAGCAATGATGTTTCCTTCTTCTATAAACCCTTTTATTATAGTGAAAAATGTCCTGTCATCTGGAACCAGAAGTCTCTTGGGCATTTCATCGAGCATTAGCACCGCAGTTTTTGTCTTATGGTTTTTGCAAAATAACTTAACTAATATGGTGAAGGTTGCATTGTTGGGCTCAACCCCTTTATTTCCCATATCAGAAAGAACAAATTCCACAAGATTTATTTTATTGTTCTCTACTAGAATGTTAAGTAGATGATTACACATCAATGTGTCAGGTCTCGACTTAAATTTTTGTTCCACTAGGTTAAGTACGAAATCAACAGCCTCATCGAACAAAGAGAACTTGATGTAGCTTTCTATGACAAATAAGAAAGTGTGCCTCTTGATTTTAAATCCATTAAGATGCATCTGTTGTAGGGTTGAATTTAATTCATCAAAAGACCCGGCCTTTCCTAATTGCATAAGGTTTTCTTCATAGACCGAATAAGATTGAGCCGGCCCACTTCCATTCAATGATGAATTGAAGATGTCCAGTGCCGATTTCGGGTCATTTTGTTTTCGCAGGAGGGTTAAAAGGCTGTTTGAATTTAAATTGGGTGTGACAGAAAGTTCAGTTTGACTCAGATCAGGTGCACTCTTGTTGGTCTTAGAGCAGACCATGTTATTTAGTAGATTTTTGGATTTGGGAGCGAAGCTCGAAAGATGGCATGTCAAAGCAGTAGAGAATGCCATTGAGGCAATTCCACAAACACCTAGAGCTCACTAAGAACAGGTGACGAATCAGCAATCAAAATAAAATTTGAAGCACCAACAGATGAATAGGAGAAGGGGAAACCAATTTGAGAAAAAAAAAATTGATGGGTGAAATGAATCGAATTTGGGAAGAAACTTGGCAACTCAGAAAAAAGTGCAATTCAAAGGTGGCTAGAGCGTCTTTTTGTGAGTATTTCGGCGGAGCATTTAATTCGGTTTATGGGCCTCTAAGTGAGCAAATAATTGGGCCTGCGCGTGGCCTTTCTCTGAGCATTACTGGGCCGAATAATTTGTCGACTGTTCAGTGTCGAGACAATTTATCGTCGCAATTGAATATAGGGTTACATCGTTTTTATAATTGTTTATATTATGATTTGAAATATAAAATATGAGGTCTAATATTCTTTTAAAAAAGGAAACATGATATATTATTGTTATTGCCCGTATTGATCAATGGAAAAAGTATCGAGTTTCTTATAAAACAATCATTACGATAGGGGCGGATCCAAGATTTTCATCGGGAGCAAAAAAAATATCGAATTGGATTTAAATAACTTATCCGATTTAAACCCATTAACTAATTGGGTACTCGATAAAAAAAATATTTTGACTTATATTTTCCAATACTCTGACTTATAATTTTTGATACTTTAACTTATAATTCTAATTACCAATCAAAATTCAAGAAATTTATTATGATTTTAACACTAAATTTAACTCAAATTACAAATCAAACATCCAGAGAGAGGCAAAAAAATTTCTAAAAAGAAGCAAAGTCGATCAGTATCGATAAATCACTACTAAAACTCAAAATCCACGGGGGGGCAGCTGCCCCCAGTTCTATACTGGGTCCGTCCCTGCATTACTATACTTTTAGAAAAGTAATAGAAAATTTTCTTTTATATTATAATATTGAAACATGCATGCATACAATTTTTTTTTTGGGCATTAGCTCATAATAAAGACCCTTCTGTATCGTAAGATATATAGGATTGAATACTGATGGACATTTTTATCAATACCCAAAAAAAAAGTTAATTTTAAAAATAACTCCGCATTGGTTTTTTTTCAAAACTGCTCCGACCACTGGACCCATGGGCGGCCCAAAAAAGCCGGCAAACCGCCCCCTGCAAAGGCAGGCCACACCCCTACCAGACCGCCCCATGCACCGGCGGTCCTCTTTTTTTTTTTTTTTTTTAAGAGAGATCTATATTTTGATTTAAATAATTTTGTGAAGAAAAAGTTTTCTTGTATGCCAAAAAACAAGACATTTGATATATTTATGAGTGAGATGTCGTAACTCTTTATAACTTTGATTTGATTTGTTAGTTTGATATCACAAGTTTAAAGATAACACTAATTAAGGACTTGGTCTTAATTCTTAATAATTTATTTTATTCAAATATACACAAAGAAATTTGATTAGATTGCATCAATGATGTCAACTTTTTTTTTTAAGAGAATAATTGGAGAGCGAGAGAGAATAATTGAATTATTTGGTTATTGTCAACATATACCATTTGCTCGGAGATAGGCAAACGAACACAATAAATAGTAAATGCATTTTAAAACAATTATATGAATAATTCTTGATAATCTTAGGCTTTTGACCAAAACAAAATACCGACCGTTGTACGTCTACCGTCGAATGAAAACTTAAACTGGATTTTTGAGGTCCTAAACGATATTTTTTTTGAAATTCTGATGCTTCTCACAGTGATATCCGAATTTTGGGGATGATCCTCACAGTGATATCCGAATCCGTCTCATCCCCCCCCTTTCCGAAAAGTCATCATATGTGCAAATCTGACTTTCCAAGTCAAAGTTATGATTGTTTAAAGTTTTTTCAATTTATTTCAATTTTGTGTATTTTTGAATGCTCTACATACTGGTGTAATCACTTTTGCAGTTTGGTCCCTGTATCAATCCATACTTGCCGATTTACCAGCAAATGTCAAATTTGATGTTTTTAGTGCATTGCACTATACCTTTTTTTAACTTGGCATGCATCTTGAAACATACTCTTATATTTTCTTAGGACATTGAATTTATTTCGGATGAGAATTAATCTGGACCATCTATATAAATTGCACCTCGGGTCCCATAAGATACGGATTCTTTGAGTATGGTGTTCCGGTTTGCTCTTTTATTTTTTTGAGTGGTGATTTGACGAAAGTAAAACGTTGATTTCACAAAAGTTAAAACAATGCATGTGAGTTGCAGATTTGATTCCCATGCGCATATCCTATATAAATCGTAGTAAAGAGTTACGACATAACTTCATAAATATATCAAATGTCTTATTTTTTGGCGTACACTCTAAACAAGAAAAGTTTTTATTCACAAAATTATTTAAATCAAAATATTAATATCTCTAAAAAAAAAATAGAGGACTGGCCCGCCTCTGCATGGGGCGGTCTGGTGGGTTTATTGGGCCCCCCGTAGGCCTAGCAGTCGGGGCAGTTTTGAAAAAAAAAAAGATGGTTGGGGGCATTTTTTAAATTTTGATTTTTTGGGGGGTATTAATAAAAATGACCGGAATACTGAACGCCAAATTATAACCTTTTTTTAGTTTCAAATATTTTAGTTCAAAATAATTTAAATAGCACATAAATGAGAACGTTATAAATATGATATATTTATATAGGTAATAAGTAATATTTCCAAATCACATTTTATCCAGTAACAGTTAGGAAACAATTCTGAAATATTTCACACCATTGTTGTCTTTTCATTGGGAATCCTTGATGATGTTTTTGATTTAAAAGGTTTGAAAACTAAGAAAAGAATGGGATAACTTATTCTTCCAAAAATGCCCTCTAATTTATTTGTTCTTTACAGTAGGAATGTATTTTCCAACAAGTAGCTTATTTGGGCATGCAATACTGAAAACAAGGATGGAAAAATAATTAAAAGAAAAAAGAAAAAATGGGACTTACTTCTTTTCCAAAAATGCCCTCTAATTGGTTTATTCTTTGCTGAGGGAATGCATTTTCCAACTAGTAGCTTATTTGGGCATGCAATATTGAAAATAAGGGTAGAAAATAAACAAAAAAAATTAAAAAGACAAGAATTAAGAAAAAATGTGTTCACATGTTAATTTGGGCCTTTCACTACTTCAAACTTGCACAAGCAAATGGGGATGGCCACAGTGAATACATAGTATACAGTGATAATTATGTCAGAAAGAAAAGAAAAAGAGATGTGGAGATTAATTGAGAGCCTAGAAATCAACAATTGGTTCTCCAACGTTGAGGTTTCTCTCAACAGTCCAAGGCAAATTGAAAAGCTTGGCAGCAATTAATTTGAAGATTCTGTTCACATTTATGTCATATTTTGCGCTTGAGAAGAACAGAGTTGCCTTCATTGCTTTTGCATATGTTCTTGCCTGTCAAATTAGTATGAAATAAATAACAGCAAATATAACAGTATTTCATTGAAATAAAAACCAAATAAATGCATCGGTAATCGATACGCTGAAGTCTTACTATCCAAACGAAGTCTTTGGTGTAAGAAGAAAAAAAGAGGAAATCAATTTTGATGGAAAGAGATGATTCTAGTCTTTACCAGAAAAACCAAAACAAGGAAAAACAAAAGAAGTTTGAGCAGCAGTCAGAAATGCTGGAGCAAATCATATTAGAAAATCTGAATGAACAGTTAATGGAGAAAGAAGAGAGAACCTGCTGAACAATCATGCGTTGCATTTGCGGAGGAAGCATAGCAAAGTCATCAAACTTTGTTCCTATTAGTATCAGTACTGGTGCCTGTATTGTAAAAGTTAACATCAAATTATGGATCAATTATATATATCCCC
The DNA here is from genome assembly GCF_964058835.1 of Carex rostrata. NCBI lineage: Eukaryota > Viridiplantae > Streptophyta > Magnoliopsida > Poales > Cyperaceae > Carex > Carex rostrata. The sequence continues at coordinate 3,200,141 of NC_135943.1, forward strand.
TTAATGAAGGAATTGCTGCAGTATTCTCATAAAATTAAACGTACTAATGGGCAAATAAAGCAAACAAGTTATACGTACAGAGTTCAACTTCATTGCCTGTTGATGCCAGTCTTTGACACTGTTACAGAAATTAAAAAAGAATGTGGAAATTAAGGACATAAATACATGCAGTGATTGGAATGAACCACCTGGCTGGAGCAGTACAATGTTAAAAAGATATAACATAATTTATAGACTAACTTATTTAGCGTACACCGTCTCGTAAGATCAAACATGAGAATGATAGCCATGGCATCTTTGCATGCCTCAGCTACATCTACGACTCGTCCATTGCCTGAATATTTTGAATACAATAGAATTTGAAAAATCATGACTTTTACAACAAGAACTAATATGTAACAATCATATATACTAATTAAGAAAGTTAAAAAATAAATTTTGGTTTTTACCTCCTGCATCCCAAATACTAAAAGAAATCCGAACATCTCTGACGACCATTGTCTTATTCTTGATGTTTGATCCTGCTAGCTGCATGCCTTTGCACCTTTTTTCTTCCCCCACATACTTGTTCTAATTTCATTAGAAGAAAAAAAAGGATAAATATTTCTGGAGCAAGATAAATATACCAATTATTGAGTGCTTCAAGATTCAGGAAGAACCAGGCATTGCACAAGTTAAACAACAATTATGCAAAACAATGTGGCCAACCTGTAACACGGTACCAAGTGAATTTCAGTTCTTCTAAAGCTTATTTATTTATTCATTTATTTTTAATTTCTGGGTTCCTTTTTTTGTGCCAGTATAGACACCAATTGTACCAGAAAGAACGGATCAGCATCGAGAATAGCACGTACACAAGTACAATAATCCTGGCACTCACCAACTATTCCACATGGCACATTAGACTTCCCAAGGCTTTTACTTCATTAGTTTACAGGATGAAATCAGTAAACAAAAGGAACCAGATACAGATAAAATATTATTGTTGATTTCTTTTATTGTACCATGAAGGTAGTTTTTCCAATTTGGTGATCTCCAAGGAGTGTCACCTTAAGAGGCACCAAATTGGACAATGTATCATTTTCGATGCCAAGATTCTCCTCATCGGATCCCACATCTCTAATGATGGGCAGGTCATCACCTTTTGTGATCCGGCGACGGCGACAAGGCCGGCCACAGCTGAAGACACGAGCCAACCAGATATTGACAAATTTCTCTACGAGCAATCGAACAAACCTGATGTCAGACCTAGCCGCTGACGGCTGGGCCCGACTCATCAGGCGAGTCATGATTCTCACTTTGTAAGGAGGAAAACGCTTGCAAAAGGTCATATAAAAGGGGACGATAGAGATAGATTGCCAGACAGACAGAGAAAAGGTGGAGCAAGTTAAATCCTACTTACCTTTGCTATTTTTTTTTATTTTACTTAAAATAAATGTTTATCTATATTTAACTTATGGATTATGCATCTGCTCCTAAGTCAAAATTTTGTACATCTACATGATTTAGGAAGGTTTGCTAATGTAAGGTTCTGAGAGGGGTGGAAATATTATTCCAGAAATGAAAGGATGTAAAAATTGCATGTATATTCAGTGTGCGTGTTTTTGGGTGGTCCCACAAAGAGGGACGGGGATAACATCCTATCCGGTACCTACAACCTTATATACATCCAACTTTGAGCCATTTGATTTGTCTCAGTGCGATGAATGGCTCTGATTTATCGATAGTAGGTGGAAAGAAACTTCTGTCAGACTATTTTTTTTCAAATTAAAAGCCTTTTATAAATCGCTGCAATGATGTAAGAATTGTTTGTTGTTGTTACTTGATGGTCTGGCAAAGCATATATAATAGGATTAAAAATAAGAACTTTATTCAAACAATCAGATATCAATATTTATTTGGATGGATTACATAATCAACATTTTATTTGGATGGGTTACATTAAATTGAAGTAGAATGTTTTTTTTTGGATAAAGATTGACAGTGGCTGTCAATTGAAGTAGAATTACTAAATGCAAAAGTACAACACACACTTAAGGTTCCACATTAAAAAAAAAATGTTGAAATACATTGCAGCCAACAGAATTACTAGAGTGCATGGGCAACAATGAATGTATTTTACTTATTCTTTTCAAGTAAAAGAAAAGCATATATAATAGAGGCAAAATACCAGTAAAATGGACATGATCAGCTTTTACAAGTGTCTATAGACTTGGACCAAGGAGTACCGGGATTTGTTTTTTCATTTGTTAGTGCTACATATATTTTTGTCCTATATAAAACACAAATATTGTGCGATTTCTACTGTTTAATGGAAGCTGGTGAGAGGTGACTATGTCACTTCTTTCTTAAACTGAAAAAAAGAAGAAGCTAAAATAACATGTGAAAAAATTGAAAATACATAGACATGATCTTTACATGACACAATATCCTAGAATCCAAGTATATATACCAAGCTACCTAATTTGGAAACAGGTTAGAGTTTATATAAATACAATTCGACGTTTCCAATTTATTCTTTTAACTATATCTACACTCAAAATTTAACTAATAACACCTATATCATTCTAAAAACGCACAGAAAATATATAAATAATTTAAGAAATTAGTATTAGTTAGGCAGGTGACACTGATTCTCCTTCAGAACTCCGATCTGTTCTATGACTTTTATCTTTATCACTTGATTTTCTCTTAATGATACTTTTAATCTCCGCTTCTTTCTTATCCACAAAAGAGAGCAGATCCTTGATACTAGTCATCCGTGCCGGTCGTTTCACGCTGCGATCCATATCAGGCAACTCCATGTCCGCCTTCTCTACGTGAGTATTATACTTGCTATATTGGCATAATATTCTTAGAAAGAATATGACCAATGCAATGAGACATGAAATTCCACATATCAGAAAGAGGCCAGCAAAGCTACCAATGCTTAGTCGATTTGCATCAACTACTGTGTCGGCCTGTGAGTCGCAATGCGTGCGGGTCAACCACTTTTCGTGTATCCGCTGGAGATCTCCATTTTCAGAGAGGGTTAAGATGGCAGTGGAGAGGTCCATTGCTAGAGGGGAGTCCCTTGGAAATGCCTGTATGAATTCACTGCAAGTTCTAAATGGAGGTTGAAAATTGCAGCATTTTCATATAATTCCCCGTGTAAACTATTTATCATCCAAAGTTATCCCTAGTTTATTTGAGTATTACTTTGCACATGCCAATAAGAAACTAGAAAAAGATTTTGTATTTATCCAACTGGAGAAGCTTGCAATAGTTAGAAGTTTGTTAGTTGATGTGTGTGCGGTGTTATTGTATAACAATACAAGTAATCAGATTTACTCGGGTTTTCTTGGATATTGGCTATCTCGTTTTCACCATGGTATAAAAAGAAATTATTTATATAAGTGCTAGGATATTTCTACTCACAAAACCCCAGCCGCCCTTGGTGAACTCCTGACCGACAGTCTGAAACTTGCAATTATCTGATAAGAATGATTCTATGTACGGTAATTCATCCACCACTGCAGCCACACCTCCTTTTTTTGGCCCCAATTGAAGCATTCTTGCATAATCTTGCGGAGTATCTAACTGCACCAACCTGTATATTATCACCCCAGAAAAATTAAATAACATAATTTAGAGTCCACTCTGCATAATTTTCTACGCTTCCCATCATCCACAGTATAATTCAGTTTGATTTATGATAATCCTGATATTTTTTTTTTTTTTGCTAATTAAGCCTCATATTCATCTCCCGCCCTTAAGTTTTTATTTTTATTTTTATATTTGCAACAAACACAAAAGTTTAGATTAATTTAAGGAAAGACTAAATTCTGTTAACCCATATCAAGTTAAACCAAACAAACAGTACATTAAATCATGATTTATTCAATATATTTTCTTGCTTTGCTATAAAATTAAGCTTGTATGGAAGGTTTCTGAAAATAGAAACAACCTGGATTCGGCAATGTCAAGTTCTTCAATTAAATAATTCCTGGCAAATGACCCCACTTGATAACCGATTGGTTCATTGCTAGATATGAGAGAATCCAGCCCTTGGATTCCAGTTGATAATTGCTGAACTGTCAGCAAAGATGTCAAGCTGGCAGTGTAACTCTGAGTTAGAATCAAAACCACAAAGAGCCACACTAGAAGAACAAATCGACCCAGTGTGCTCACAGTATTCTCTCCTGTAATAAACAATGAAACAAATAAGATTACAAATTAAAAGGAAACATGTTGGATTTTTCAATGTTAAAGTGAGGGATACAAACTTATAAGAGGGAAAAGAAAAAAAGCTTACTATGTGCAAAAAACATTGTTGAGAAACTAAACCTGCAAAAGATCAAAGAGATAACAATAAAATTTACGTTACACAATCTGATTACTACCACATTTCAGCACAATAGTAACACATTGCAATTGGTAATTCTTTATTTCTTTTTGGTGCTGCCTTTTACTGAGGCCCTATGACAAGATTTGCACCAAGGAAGAAGGTAACCAAAGTATAAGATCATTTATTACCAAACAACAAAAGAAAGGCAAAAATATATGCAGGACAAAAGAATGAAAATGCATTGTGTAAAATAGTATATTCATCGAAGAAAGGTAGCAATTACTCGGTCAAAATCGGTACACTTGGGAGAGATAGCTTCCCTATTTGGGTGGATAAATTTGAGCTTATTTCTAAATTGATATAATAAAAATGCACGAACCAACAGATGGTGATGAACTGCTTCCTGGGTGGACCCCTAAATTCGTGATTGGTACGGTGCTCCAAAATCCACACAACAGCCCCCACGAAGAGAAAGAACAGGCCCATTAAAGCCCACATCTCTACTGTGAATGGCTTCAAAAAAGCCCATGCATTTGATTCTCTCTCCTTCATCGCTACGACTATTGTCAGACCTGATTCTATGTATGGCTGTGTGAAATCAACTATTCTGGTACGGCTTGTTACTATGGATATGTCTCCCACTGCAGCATCAAAAACCTACAAAAAGAAAATTCTGTGTGAAAACATGTTTACTGAGATAACCACTAGAAAATAATCAAAACATCATCAAATGAAACATGTTTACTGTGAATCAAGAAAGTATAAGGTACGAAGACATTTTGGATGGAGAAAAATGGCATATTTTACAAGTAACAAAACATTATTAATTAGATGTTTCAGATGTAGATTGAATTAACATCTAATGAGCCATTTTCAGAAGCCTAATTGGAACAAGAATTAAACAATAGACATTAGATAATGGGTTTCAAAGGTACGAATTAGTATTGCAGTGATGAAAAAGAATATGCATTTTGGTGAATTTTGCTTGAGTTAATTTAAGTTATAATATGTAATCAAGTCAATTTAAAAGTCATTTTTTATTTGTAAACTATCCAGAAAAATGTAACTGAATTTAGTAAACAAAAGCTATAATATACAATCAAGTCTAAAAGTAAACAAACTTAATTCAAGATTCTGCAAGACTCACATGGTTTGCTATGTTTTGCACAAGCTCACTATAGTTCGGATTCTCCTTGCCGTTTCCAAACAAAATGAACTTATAAGGTACAGGGTATGGTAATAAGTTCACCGCCGCCTGAAAAACATCAATGCAATAACCTTGTACCCCAGTAGGGCTGTTATCTTTTGTGACAAATTCTTTATAGCTGGCACGATACGGTACCCCAATTCTCAAACTTTCGCCATTATTTGGAAAAACCCAACCCTTGGGCGTTGCTGTTGTTTGACCTGGCCAAATCACGATATAAAGTTTATGATTTGAATTTGAGCTATTAAAAGTTCTGTTATAAACTGTCTTGGGTACAGTAACTGATATCCCAGAATGGTCCGACCAGAACCCAATCTGCCTCGACCCAGTGCCACCAATGTTGAGAATTTCGTAAGCCGGGTGTATCAAGTTTTGATCTTGGCCAAATTGCACATCTCCAGTTACACCAGTAAAGTTTGAATTCAAAATTTGTTTCAACATCTTTTCGCCACTGTCAAAAACTTTTAATGAACTCAGCTGAATTGTGCTTCCAGTTGCATTATTCAACTTACTATCACTAGAAAAAGAGATGATGTTTCCTTCTTTTAAGAACCGATCTATTGCATATGCAGTTAGCCATACTGTATCGTAAGCATACAACCCATATGTGGTTAAACCTATGCCCGCATTCTCTTTATTCCACCTGGAAACAAATGATTTTTTCAGACGTGAATCCGGCACGTGTTGTCTTAACACCAGCACACCTTGAATGAGATCCATTATCTCAGAACTGGGTTGTGAGTATGAGTCTAAAAACGATGCGAGCCAATCAGTTGCAATCCAGACATATCTGCTACCCATCATGCCTAAATTCTTTGCAGCCCTAAAAATTTCAAGCCCTGAATCAGGGTTAACATGCACCACATAAACCCTAGACTCCACCAAATTGACCTGAACAAGGGAGTCACTGATCCTCTCTCGGTTTGCACCAGGTGGTATCGCTGCCTTGTATGAAATCTTCATCCTTTGGCCATTTAGTGCATCACCTAAGGAGATTATCCCTCCTCGGCCATAGTCGTCATCTGTGAAAATCGAGACGACTTCTCTCCAGCCATAATATGAAATGATATCAGCAATTGCACGCATCTGGAATTGGTCGGATTGTGTGGTACGAAGGAAAAATGGCCGGTACTGGAGAGAGGACAGAGTTGGGTCAGTGGCAGCGAAGGAGAGGATCGGTACTTTGAGTTCATTGGCCACATTGGCAATTATGTGTGCAATTCCTGACGACTGTGGGCCCAGAATGGATAGGACCTCATTTTCTGTTAGCTGGAGAGCTGCACGGTGTTAAATGATTTAGAATTCTTTTACAGTATTTTGGGTGCTTTGGTGTATTTTCATGTTTCCTTTTTAGTCAAGGGTTATTCAGTGACTTAGCAACAATAACATAGTTCATACAAAATTAACTAAAAAGAAAGTATAATCAGTAAAATGCTTGTTTGATCTATGTTATTTGTTACCTTCTCTTCATTTTCATTTGTTATTTTTTACTTGTTACTGAAAGTAATTACCAAAGTAATGTAAAATCTCAGGTAATGAATGCAACTAAACTTAGTTTTCAAGTAAATTCATAATGAGGTAGATTCAAATGCATCTAGAAAATTTACCGTTTGCAAAATAAACCCAAGTTAGCATTTTGCCCTGATTTCACAGCCTAAATTTAGCACTAAGCATTCTAACCCAAATTACAGCTATGATACAGTACCCAGTAACATCAAAGTGTCACTTTTCACCAACACATGAGAAGCAAACTTTTAAAAGAACCCAAATTGTAATACTAAATATTACTAATCGGTACCTTCGATTGTGCCGAGAAACCCACTGCAATTGGTATCTTGCAAAATGACATCCAAACGGGACCCGTTAAGTACTCTCGGATCCGCATTAACATCCGCTACTGCCATCTCTATTGCGGACTTGGCCGACCTCCCGATTGTGGAGTTGACTGTGAAGAAAGCTCCAATTTTTACTGTACTTGGTTGTGCCATGGATGATATTACAAGTGTAGAGAGAAGGGAGAGAAGAAACGGAGAAAGAATAAAATCCATTATCAGAAAAGAGAGACTAAGATCAAACCTTTCCAAAAAGAGAAACAATTTTCATTTGGGTTAAAAGAAAGAACGAAAGAGACGAGAAAGAGGCTATCCCAGTTGACACCTACAGGTGGTTAGATATATTAATACCCAAAAAATAAAAAAATAAAAGTGAATTTTAAAAATAACCCGAGTTCAATATTTTTTTAAAAATAACTCAACCGCCAGGCCCACAGACGGCCTGGAATATTACCAAACCGCCGGAACTACGGGCAGTCTCCTCAGCAAGCAAACCGCCCCACCCACGGGCGGTCTGCTAGGAGTCTTTTAATCATGCGTAACCTCTCTGTCTCGCTCTCTCCTTTCCTCTCTCTGTCTTGCCCTCCTTCTCTCCGCACCAGACGAACCCACACGGAAAAAAAAACTCAGCGCCTCCACCCGCCCCCGCCGCCGGTGCTCCACCTACCTCCGCTACTGCTCTACCATCCCTCCACTCCCTCGATCTCTCTCTCTACCTTGCCGGTGCTCCACTCACCTTCACCACCCGCAACTGTGCGCCTCCTCTGCTGTCTACCTCGCTGCGCTGCCGCCTTTCTCTCGAGTAAGTTTTTGATTTGAATTGATTAAATATTAGTTGTAATTGTTGAATTCGAGTCGATTCGATTGAATGTGATTGAATTCGATTAAATGTGATTGAATTCGATTAAATGTGATTGTGATTGGATGCGATTAAATGTATTTGTGATTGCGATTGTGATTACGATTGTGATGAAATTAGTAGTTGTAATTAAAAAAAAATGTTAGGATTTTTGAAAAAAAAAAAAGGATTTGTGATTGTTTTAGGTTTAATGTCAGGGTTGTGAATGTTTTAGGGTTTTTGAACAAAAAAAAGAATGTTAGAATTAAATATTGGTATATCAATAAGAGCACATGTGAGCGAGTTCAACTTGATTGTGACTCAATTGAAGTCCTTGAAGATAAACCTTGATGAAAAGGTATTATGCTTATTACTTTGAGTTCTTTGCAAACTAGTTGGGATACTCTTATTACTACTGTTGCAAATACAATGGGCAACAAATTCAAATTGAGTGATATTGTTGCTTCATTGTTGAATGAGAAAACTATGAAGGTTACAACTCAATTGGAAACCGGGCCTAGTGAGGCATTAACGATTGGTGAAAGGGGGAGGTCAATTACTAGGAACAATACCTTGGGTAGAAATGGTGAATTTGAAGGCCAGAAATTTTCTTGTTGGCATTGCAAGAAAGAATGGCACTTACAGAGAAATTGTCCTTTCTTGATAGACAAACAAAAAGATAAGAAGCATGATGGTGAAGTGAGTATGGTATTTGATGAAAGAGGAGATGAAGTCACACTAAACGTGGCTTGTAGTGTGAGTTCAAACATGAATGTTTGAATGTTAGATTCGGGTGCCTCATTCTACATATGCTTGAATTGTTTTATTTTGTCAATTATCAAAAGATAGATGGTGAAAATGTCTATCTTGATGATGACCAACTATGTAAGTGTTAGTGTAGTAATCTAGAAGTCAATCATAATTTTGTTCATTAATTAGATAATTAATATCATTTTGTTCCTTAAGTGTTATTGCATTTATGAATCATTCCGAGTTCATGACTGGAATTGCAAAATTTCATAATATAGATGATATACATTCTTAATGGTCACTAACCGTGGTAATTAGCAAGGAACATTGATTATCCATTAGAAGGTTAATATGTGGATTAAATGATGGTCAAGTTTTGTAGACCCTAGACAAAGAGTTGTCATTTAATAACATAGATACATATTATGAATATGGTATTTGACTAACCCTAAATGAAGCGTTATATGAAATTGTGTTTGTGTCATTAACAGTTTCATTTGTATTAAGTTCTAAAGTTTGAGGTGTGGTCTTTCCTACATGAGAAGTGTGTATTCGTAAGTGTTATCTAACGCTATTTGTAAAAGGGAGTAATAAGGATAACATTTCAGTACACATGACTTGTGCAGAGGAAGAGATGCTCACCAAGACTATTATCGTCCCTCGTATTATAATACGAGTAATAGTAACACTGGGCCCATTTGATAGAGTAGGATTATTCATATATGGTATGATTAATGGAGATTAATCATATATTGTAATTTTGTTTATGTTATTTGGTATATATTATGATTCTTACAAATGCATTGTAGTTGTATATATCTTGAATTGATTAATTGAGTTATTATTGTACCCTCCGGTGCCTCTTTTGACAATATTAATTGAATTCATTATATAAAAGGAAATTAAGTGTACATTAAATGGAAACAATCATTCATCGGCCCTCCGGAAGGTAGTGATTGTTGAAATTTTATGTACAATTTAGTAAAATTAAAGTATAGTGATGATTATTATGATTAATACATATGTCAATAATGTCGGCCCTCTGGAAGACATGTTGTCAATATGTTATTGAAACATCAATACTTTATTATTGCGCCAAAATATCATAAGAAGTTAATTCTTTTACCCTCTGGTAAACAATTAATGGAAACCGATACTTTGTTAAGATGGTAGTGTCTAGCATTTGTTTGAACATAATTTATAAAATTCAGAATTTATTTTGCTAAATCGTGGTTGTTTTGTGTATTTTTTGTTCGAAATTTTCAGCAAGCATTATTGCTAGCCTAAAAAACATTCTGATGTTGAATGGTACAAATTTCAAGTTTTGGCAGGAGAGTGTTATGATAACTCTCGGTGTCATGGATTTAGACTTAGCATTCAGAACATATCGTCCCAAAATTACTGATACCTCAACTGAAAAAGAAATAAGGGTTGAGGAAAAGTGGGATAGATCTAATAGAGAGTCTAATGATTATGAAAAGGTCCATTCCAGAGGCATTTAGATGCTCGATTTCTGATACGATTACTAATGCTAAGGAATTTTTGGCTGAAGTTGAGACAAGGTTTATCAAGAATGAAAAGTCTAAAATTGGTACACTCTTGACTAAACTTGTCTCAATGAAGTATAAAAATAAGGGAAGTATTAGGGAGTACATCATGGAGATGTCTAACGTTGTTTCAAGACTAATGGCACTTAAGTTGGAGATCTCTGATGATCTCTTGGTGCACTTAGTATTGATATCCCTTCCTTCACACTTTGGACAGTTTAAGGTGAGCTACAATTGTCAAAATGACAAATTGCCACTTAATGAAATTATCTCTCATTGTGTGGAAGAAGAGGAAAGACTGAAACAACATAAGACAGAAAGTGCAAATGTTGCTACTATTTCCAAATTTAAGGCTTCAGCTAAGCGTAAGAGATTGGATCAGAGCAACGATAATAAGGATGCTGCAATAACTACCAACAAGAAACAGGATAAGGGTAATAAAGTTGCCACTTCAGAAAATGCATGTTACTTCTGTGGTGCGGTTGGACACAAGAAGATTCATTGCCAGAATTATCACGCATGGCGTGCTAAGAAAGGTAAATCTCTTGTTATGATTTGTGCGAAAGTTAATTTATCTTCTGTATTTAGATATACTTGGTGGGTAAATTCAGGTACAACTACTCACATAAGTGTATCTTTGCAGGGCTGCCTAAATTGCCGGAAGCCAAGTGATGATGAGAGATTCATCTTTGTGGGCGATGGCAATAAAGTTGAGGTGGAGGCTATTGGGACTTATAGATTGTTAAAATCAAGATTTTATTTGAATTTGTATGAAACTTTTATTGTACTGTCTTTTAGATGTAACTTAATTTCTATTTCTGCATTGGATAAGTATGGCTTTACTTGTACTTTTGGAAATGAAAACTTTACTTTGTTTCATGATTCAAATCAAGTTGGTTCTAGTTTTCTTTCTGTTTATGATAATCTATATTCTTTGGATGTCAATAGCTTATATATTGAAGTCTTGCATGTGGGTACAAATAGTAAGAAAAGAAAATTAACAAATGAGAATTTGGCTACATTATGGCACAAGCGATTATGTCACATTTCTAAACATAGAATTGAGAGACTTGTGTCAAATGACATTCTTCAACCCTTAAATTTTTTAGATTTTGGTGATTGTATTAATTGCATAAAAGGGAAACAAACCAATTTCAGAAAATATGAAGCCAATAGGTGTTCAAAAGTCTTGGAATTAATTCATACCAATATCTGTGGTCCGTTTTCAATGGCTACAAGAAATGGTCACTGGTATTTTATTAGTTTCATAGATGACTATTCAAGATATGGCAACATATATTTAATTAAAGAAAAAGGCGGAAGCCCTTGACATGTTCAAAAGTTTCAAAGCAGAAGTTGAGTTACAACTTGACAAACGCATTAAGGCCATTAGATCTGACCGTGGTGGTAAATATTACGGTAGATATGATGGATCAGGTGAATAGTGTAAAGGGCCTTTTGCACATTTCATAGATGAATGTGGGATTATCCTTCAGTATACATTGCCCGGTTCGCCGGCAATGAATGGTGTTTCTGAGAGACACAATCAAACGCTTAAGGACATGGTAAGAAGTATGATTAGTCATACTACTTTACCAAAGAATCTATGGGGTGGAGCCTTAAAAACAACAGCATATATCCTAAAAAGAGTACTGTTACGTTACAAAATTTTAATAATTAAAATCAAAGGATTTAAAAGCAAGAATCGAAAATTGTGCTAATAAAATGGAAGGTTAAACCTTAATTAATGTTCCTCTAAATAAGTAAATTAAGTATGAATCAAAACCGCGTTGAAATTTCGAGATTTTGAGATTTTATAGGCTGAGTGCGGATGGGTTGACCCGCACTGCGGGTGGGTGCGTCCGCACTCATGCAAACATGTGTTGATTTGAAATTCTGAAAAATTGACTAAGTTCTGAGTGCGGGTGAGTGACCCGCACTGCGGATGGGTTCAGCCGCACTCGTGAATTCCTGTATTGAACTGAATTTCCTGAAATCGGCTAAGTACTGAGTGCGGATGAGGTTGACCCGCACTGCGGGTGGAATTCATCCGCACTACGCTCGGACTTTTCCTGAACTCTTGCCTAAGTCCCGAGTGCGGGTGACCCGCACTGCGGATGAGTGCGTCCGCACTGTGTTAAATTTCATGTTCTGAAAACCGACTAAGTCCCGAGTGCGGATGGGTTGACCCGCACTGCGTATGATTTCTGTGTTAAATTTCACTTCCGAAAACGACCAAGTGCTGAGTGTGGGTCAAGCCACCCGTAGTGCGGATGGGTGCATCCGCATGCAGGGTAATTTTAACCCTAAAACTCAAATCGAACCTTCTCTCCCTCCCACTTCGTTATTTTCACCATTTTTAAGTGATTTTCGCCCAAGAGAGAAGAAAAAGAGCGTGTGAGTTTCCGTTTCTTTCAGACTTCCGATTGTTGCGAGAAATCGAGTTTGGAACCGAGTAAGCAGCCGAGGATCTCTCCGAACTCTCCTATTTGGTATTTCTTTCTCTCTTTCTTTCTTTCGAAACCTCGAATTTTCTCGATTTCTCATATTTTCGTTTTAAACTCGAGATTTGTGTTCGAATTGCTCGAGGACTAGTTCCTCTACACTCCTTGCTTGTTTATTTGCCAATCTTTTCCCGATTTCCTCCCGATTTGTGAAATCTGATTTCTAGGGTTTCGTGCCAAAACTGAAAGTTGGCATAATCGTGATTTGATTTGTTTAACCCGACCAATTAGACTTGTAATCGGTAGGGTTGCTTCCTGATCTTGAATTTTTAGAACGTTTAACGGTTAATTTGAGGTTTTGACCAAATTAGGGTTAACCCAAAGGTAAATTGAATTGAACCGAGAACCAAAGTAGGGAAACGGTGAATGAATGGTAACCTAAGTGGAATTGTGTAGGGTTTAAAGGACCCAGAAGTAAATTGTTTGAGTTTTAAAGGTTTTTAAGTAAGAAAGAAGGAACCGAAAAGAACCGATACCAAAGCATAAGAATTGAATTAGGACTGTATGAACCATTGGTAAACTAAAAGTAAACGTATAGACCACTGAACCCGAATTAAACCAAGTATACGTATAATATAGGTGTAGGCTCGGTCGAGCAAGACTTAACGAGGCAATTCGAGACGCCTGATCCGTAACTAAGCGGTACGCTCGTCGTAATAAGGTGCGGGATTCTTAGACTTGTTTGATACTTTATTTTCAGGAATTAAACTGTGTTTTCGTTTGTCATGTTGAATATCATTGATTGTGATACGGGCTATGTGAGGTAACAGGCCGTATGCTAAAATTGAGTTCAACCGGGCTCGCCCTGCTATAGGTCACAGGCCGAGAGATGATCAACTCAGAGAGATCAGGGGATGATCTCGGATTTCGAACTCCGGAGGTCAATAGATTACCTCGGAGACAAGGGAATGGACCCCGGAGATATTGTACTCTGTCCTATCTGATATCTCGGAGTGTGAATATAAGAGAGCAAGTGTGTAAGAGAGTAGGGGTGTCAGAGAGTAATGGTGTATCTCTACGTTCCCCTTTTCCTGTGAAAGGGATGGCCTTATATAGCATTCTCTACGTACCGCCTTCCCCCTGCCAGGGTAAGGCAGAACATGAATCAGTTATACGGTTATGTGAGCGTGGCCACTTATGATCGTGTGATCGTGGCCGTTAGGGGGACGAGGTCGGTAACCAGCGTGGATACCAGTTATAAGTGGTTATTTGACTAAGGAAGCTTTTGGGGCTTTTATCCCCCAAAGCGTAGGCTGTCTAAGCCGTTTACTGGGCTGGTTTATTATGGGCCTCAATCGTGGACTTTGCATTGTATCCCGGGTTGGCCTCGCAGAACGAGGTCCTAATCCCGGCCTTGTTCATGGCCCAGATTGAAGCTATATGGGCCACGGAACATGGCCCTATCAGATTGCATCATTGAATTGTGTATAACATTTGCATAACCCAATCAAATTAAACTCGAATTGATGTGACTTGAGTGATTTGCATGCTGGTATGGTTGTAGGTTGTGTCGATCTATTATGATCTGATTTGATTGAACGTCACCACGATTTGATTTGATTTGATTTGATTTGATTTGATTTGATTTGATATGTATGTGAATGGATTTACGAAGTTTAGCACTTGGATCCAATGAATTTGCTAAGTCGGGCTGTATGCTGACTTGGATTCCCAGGATCCTAAATGGCCTTAGGTGAACAGCCCTCAATGTTCCCAGTACCGGTTGGGACGAGGGAGGGTGATTATGTTATGAAATGTGATGGGAAATCGTGGGTGACATGTGTAACGTCTATGGCTCGGTGGCATTCTCCTACGTGTTAATGCATTTGGAAGGTCAATTGAATATTACGACTATTGGAATGATTCCAAAGAGGATTTTCTTTATATGATTCGAACCAGACCTTAATAAACTGTTAAGCCAAGCGATTGCAGATGGGTGTCAGATAAAGGGTCCAGCGGTTGGCCATCTGTAGGTGTCAGTAACCCTACAGATGTGGGTTTGATAAAGGGTTCAGCTCGAAAGAACATCTGCAATTGCTACAAGCCCTAATGAATTGAGTTAAGCCAAAATATCTGTTGTGTTTGAAATTCATCTTGGAAATTCCGTGAACTGTGTTTCAGGTTGATAAATTGTTGTCGAGCACTGGCATTCTGTTATTTATGATTATATATATATCTGTTTGCATTGTTATTGTTTGAGTTTCATTTTTGAATATAGAGTTTGATTGCAAGTCCAATAATCTAAACTGTGGCAAATTTCGCACTGAGAATTTATTCTCACCCCCACCCTCCCGGTTATTTTACAGGTACTGGTGCGACTGATTCCGGAGAGGCACGAGAGTAGTAGGCCTTAGTAGCTTACCAGTATATGACCCTAGATATGTTTTGTTGTATAGATTTAGGGTAGGCCTCGTGGTTGGTATCCGGATGAGATACTTTTGTTGTATGATATTCTGACCAGACTGTGTACTCTGATTATATACTAGAAACTTATTTTATATTGCTTGTTATGTTGTATGAATTGTTAATTGCCTTGTAAGCATACACGGCGTTGTATGCTTACGGCGGGGGACTGTTACGACCCGTGGCCGCGGGGTGTGACAAGTACCCACTAAAGCAACTAACAAAATCTCATACGAGATGTGGAATGGGTGGAAGCCTAATTTGAAACATTTGCGTGTGTGGGGATGTCCAGCTGAAGCAAAGCCTTATAGGCCACACGAAAAGAAACTGGATGAAAGAACTGTCAGTTGTTATTTTATTGGGTATCCTGAGCGGTCAAGGAGCTATAAGTTTTATAATCCCCATAGAATATTCAGTTTTTGAGACGGGAAATGTAAAAAAATTTTAGGATGCCGAGTTTGTGGTGGGGGGGGATACAATAATGGATTTTGAATTTGAAAAGGAATGTGAAAATATTCCCACAGGTGTTGAGAGTTTTGTGGATATTGAACCTATTTTAACTCAAAATACAATTATAAAAAACGAAACCATTATTGAAGACCAAACTCAACAAGATCAAACAGCACAAAGTGAAATTTCAGAAATTCTGGATGATACTGTTGTTGGCCAGATTGTTCAAGACAATACTGAAAACCCTCAAGAAAATTTAGAAGTGCCAATAAGAAGGTCCACTGGAGAGAAAATGTCTGCAATATTTTCGGATTATGTAGTTTATCTTCAAGAGCATGAGTTTGATGTTGGTATGTTAGAAAATTACCCCATAAATTTTCAACAAGCCATGAAAGACTCTAACTCTCAAAAGTGGATCGATGTCATGAATGAGGAAATAAAATCTATGACTGACAATGAGGTTTGAAAAATTGTCTCATTACCTAAAGGAGCGAGACCCATTGGTTGTAAATGTATATTTAAAACCAAAAGGGATTCGAAAGATAATGTGAAGAAATATAAGGCCCGTCTTGTCGCTAAAGGTTTTACACAAAAGAAAGTCATCGATTATAAAGAGACTTTCTCTCCAGTTTCATTGAAAGACTCTTTAAGGATTATATTGGTATTAGTTGCACATTTCGATTTGGAGCTTTATCAGATGGATGTTAAGACAGCTTTTCTCAATAGTGACATTGAGGAAACAATCTATATGGTGCAATTAGAAAACTATGTGTCGGGAGACGCAAAGTCTATGATATGCAAACTCAAGAAATTCATCTATAGGCTAAAGTAAGCGTCTAGGCAATGGTACTACAAATTCCACAATGTGATTATCTCATTTGGTTTTGAGGCAAATCTTGTGGATGAGTGTATATATATCAAGTTCTGTGGGAGTAAGTTTGTGTTTCTGGTTTTATATGTGGATGACATATTGCTTGCCAGCAATGATATAAATATGTTGCATAAGACTAAGAAATTTCTGATGAAGAATTTTGAGATGAAAGATCTTGGTGATGCATCATTTGTCCTAGGGATTGAAATACTAAGGAATAGAACCCAAGGTATATTAGGATTATCCCAAAGGAATTATATCGAAAAAATCCTGAAAAGGTATGGCATGCAAGACAGTAAACCAAGAAATACCCCTGTGGCAAAAGGAGACAAATTTAGTCTCAGCCAATGTCCAAATAATCCTTTAGAAAAGGAAGTAATGCAAAAGTATCCATATGACTCAGTTATTGGGAGCATCATGTATGCACAAAGGTGTACGCGTCCGGATATTGCGTTCATCACTGGCATGTTGGGTCGATACTTATCAAATCCAAGTCCAGATCATTGGAAAGCAACCAAACGGGTCTTGAGGTACCTGAAGTGAACAAAAGACCATATGCTAACGTATCGGAGATCGGACAAGTTATAGGTCATTGAGTATACCGATTCTGATTTTGGAGGATGTCAAGATAGCATGAAATCTACATCCGGCTACATTTATATGTTAGCTAGAGGAGCTATTTCATGGAAGAGTGCTAAGCAGTCACTTATAGCATCTTCCACAATGGCCGCAGAATTTGTAGCATGTCATGAGGCATCGAATCATGGTGTATGGCTACGCAATTTTGTCACTAGGTTGCGTATAGTGGAGTCTATTGAGAGACCACTAAAATTGTATTGTGATAATAATTCAGCTGTGCTATACGCAAACAACAACCAAAGTTCGTCAAAGTCAAAGTACATTGACATTAAGTCCTTGGTTGTAAAAGAAAGAGTACAGAATGGTCAGTTGACAATAGAACATATAGGGACGGCCTCCATGTTAGCGGATCCACTTACGAAAGGATTATCACCCAATAAGTTTGAAGAGCATGTTGCTCATATGGGGGTAATTGCTATTGAGGAAATTCAGTTTTAGTGGGAGTCCAATTTTTTTTTTATTTTGATGTTCTATTTTGTAATTTTGGATAATGAAACAAGTTTTTTTTGTTATATGCATGGCATTGCAAAAGAGTTGTTGTATACATTCTGTCTCTAATTTAGTTTTTTGACCTTACATTTGAGTATGTGATTTGCGAATTGTTTATTTGAATTTTGCATTTTACAACAAATTTATGAAATTCGGTTTCAAGATTTTAGTGGGAGACCTAGTTAGAAATTGGCACGTAAGATCACAATTGCGTATAATTTCTATGCTACACATCCACATTATGATTCATGTCATTTGGTTATGTTAATACTGTGATTATTGATGATTTAGTCATGACTAAAATAAAAGTGACGAAAGCTGCTTTAGTCCTTTGCTAATGTAATTGATGGATGAAATTGGTTTGGAAATACATAAGGATGACAGAAAAGTATGTGCGCACATAAAGTTGACAATACATAATTAAAAGAGTTTAACATATTGCTCAAGTGGGAGATTGTTGGATCTTAATTCAACGTTGAGCATATATGTGATATAATTATGAATTGTTTACTGTCATATATGATTGTCACAATTAAATTGATCTAATATGGAATTAAGATATTAGACAATCTATGTATTCAATAGGATGTGGTCCATAAGTATGTAAAACAATTTGGGCAAAGACAAATCATTGATGGACTGATTCTGAAATTTGCAATTGAGAAAACTGCATTTTGGGAGCCCAGTGGGGGTGGTTCATCTGCATTGGATCTGAGTGCGGACGCACTCACTACTTAAGCCAATTTTTGGGAACTTCAGAAAAAGTCTGAGCCTAGTGCGGACGCACTGAGCTCCAGTGCGGGTCAGCCACCTGCACTCAGGACTTGGGAGATTTTCTGAAGATCCAATGCAGAAAAAAGTCCGGGCCTAATGCGGACGCATTGAACTCCAGTACGGGTCAACCACCCGCACTCAGGACTTGGGAAAAATTCGGGGCTGAAGTTTAAGGTGGTTATTTAGACACGTTTTGACCCAGTGCGGGTGAACCACCCGCACTCGGGCTGTCAGATGTGTATAACTATATATAGATGGGTCCCCAGGGCACAAGATAACTAACTCAACTCAGAATTCCAAAAAAAAAATGTTATTCTTAGACAGAATTCTGAGAGTCTTCTCCCTTCTTCCACCATCAAAGAATTAAGAGGAGAAATCCATTAGAAACTTCGAAATGATTTCTCAAGGGTGATCTTATTGCTTTGGAAGACCTAATCTAAGATTCAACCAAAAGAGCGTGAAAGGAATAGCTTGCTAGAGTCTTGTCTCACGCTCATGGAGATGGTTGCTTTTCCAACCAAGGGTTTGATATTTCATGGCAAACGACATGGAATCAGGTATTGTATTATGCACTAAAGATTATATTTTGGGTCTCTTTGACATAGGACGGTCTTAGGTTAAGATGGGGATTGTTTCTTCTTTTCCGGGGTGTAAGTGTTTGACCCCTAGATGAGATGTAATTGTTTGATCTCTAAATAAGGTGCAATTGTTTGTCCTTTATGATTCCCAACATGGATTACATAATCAACATTTTATTTGGATGGGTTTCATTGAATTGAAGCAGAATTTTTTTTTTTTTTTTTTTGAAAAGATTGACAATGGCTGTCAATTGAAGTAGAATTACTAAAAAATAAAAGTACAATACACACTTAAGGTTCCAAATAAAAAAAATGTTGAAAAACAGTGCAGACAACAGAATTACTAGAGTGCAAGGGCAACAATGAATGTATTTTACTTGTTCTTTTCAAGTAGAAGAAAAGCATATATAATAGAGGCAAAATATCAGTAAAATGGACATGATCAGCTTTTACAAGTGTCTATAGACTTGTACCAAGGAGTACCGGGATTTGTTTTTTCATTTGTTGGTGCTACATATATGTTTGTCCTATATAAAACACAAATATTGTGTGATTTCTACTGTTTATTGGAAGCTGGTGAGAGGTGACTATGTCACTTCTTTCTTAAACTGAAAAAAAGAAGCTAAAATAACATGTGAAAAAATTGAAAATACATAGACATGATCTTTACATGACACAATATCCTAGAATCCAAGTATATATACCAAGCTACCTAATTTGGAAACAGGTTAGAGTTTATATAAATACAATTCGACGTTTCCAATTTATTCTTTTAACTATATCTACCCTCAAAATTTAACTAATAACACCTATATCATTCTAAAAACGCACAGAAAATATATAAATAATTTAAGAAATTAGTATCCAGTTAGGCAGGTGACACTGATTCTCCTTCAGAACTCCGATCTGTTCTATGACTTTTATCTTTATCACTTGATTTTCTCTTAATGATACTTTTAATCTCCGCTTCTTTCTTATCCACAAAAGAGAGCAGATCCTTGATACTAGTCATCCGTGCCGGTCGTTTCACGCTTCTCTCCATATCAGGCAACTCCATGTCCTCCTCCTCTACTCGAGTATTATACTTGTTATATTGGCATAATATTCTTAGAAAGAATATGATCAATGCAATGACACATGCAATTCCACATATCAGAAAGAGGCCAGCGAAGCTACCAATGCTTAGTCGATTTGCATCAACTACTGTGTCAGCCTGTGAGTCGCAATGCGTGCGGGTCAACCACTTGTCGTGTATCCGCTGGAGATCTCCATTTTCAGAGAGGGTTAAGATGGCAGTGGAGAGGTCCATTGCTAGAGGGGAGTCCCTTGGAAATGCCTGTATGAATTCACTGCAAGTTCTAAATGGAGGTTGAAAATTGCAGCATTTTCATATAATTCCCTGTGTAAACTATTTATTATCCAAAGTTATCCCTAATTTATTTGAGTATTACTTTGCACATGCAAAAAAAAAACTAGAAAAAGATTTTGTATTTTTCCAATGGAGAAGCTTGCAATAGTTGGAAGTTTGTTCTTTGATGTCTGTGCGGTGTTATTGTATAACAATACAAGAAATCAAATTTAATCAGGTTTTCTTGGATATTGGCTATCTCGTTTTCACCATGGTATAAAGAGAAATATTTATAAGTGCTAGGATATTTCTACTTACAAAACCCCAGCCACCCTTGGTGAACTCCTGACCGACAATCTGAAACTTGCAATTATCTGATAAGAATGATTCTATGTACGGTAATTCATCCACCACAGCAGCCACACCTCCATTTTTTGGCCCCAATTGAAGCGCTCTTGCATAATCTTGCGGCGTATCTAACTGCACTAACCTGTATATTATCACCCAAGAAAAATTAAATAACATAATTTAGAGTCCACTCTGCATAAACTTCTATGCTTCCCATCATCCACAGTATAATTCAGTTTGATTTATGATAATCCTAATATATACAGAGTCTAGCTAATGTCATAACGTTATAATTCAACCTAAGTTATAATGAGTCAGTTTTTGAGATTTCAAAGTCCGAATAGTCGATCCGAACCGCTCAACACGATCGTCATATTAAAATGTGCTTGTAGGCCAAATTTTATATTTGTTGAGATTTTTTTACTATTTCTTAAGATAGGTACAAAATCATTGTTTTCAGATCATTCTTGACCATCCAAAAAGAGTAATTTTATACCTATCTTAAAAAATATTAAAAAAATCTCAGAAAATATAAAATTTGGTCTCCTAACTCATTTTAATATGGAGATTATGTTGAGCGGTTCGGATCGACTGTTCGGATTATGAAATCTCAAAAACTGACTCGTTATAATTTAAGCTGAAATTATAACGTTATGACATTTACCAGACTC
The DNA here is from genome assembly GCF_964058835.1 of Carex rostrata. Taxonomy (NCBI): domain Eukaryota; kingdom Viridiplantae; phylum Streptophyta; class Magnoliopsida; order Poales; family Cyperaceae; genus Carex; species Carex rostrata. The sequence goes on from NC_135943.1 coordinate 3,221,717, forward strand.
TCTCTATATATATATTTCCTTGCTTTGCTATAAAATTAAGCTTGTATGGGAGGTTTCTGAAAATAGAAACAACCTGGATTCGGCAATGTGAAGTTCTTCAATTATATAATTCCTGGCAAATGACCCCACTTGATAGCCGACTGGTTCATTGCTAGATATGAGGGAATCCAGCCCTTGGATACCAGTTGATAATTGCTGAACTGTCAGCATAGATGTCAAGCTGGCAGTGTAACTCTGAGTTAGAATCAAAACCACAAAGAGCCACACTAGAAGAACAAATCGACCCAGTGTGCTCTCAGTATTCTCTCCTGTAATAAACAATGAAACAAATAAGATTACAAATTAAAAGGAAACATGTTGGATTTTTCAATGTTAAAGTGAGGGATACAAACTTATAAGAGGGAACAGAAAGAGAGCTTACTATGTGCAAAAAACATTGTTGAGAAACTAAACCTGCAAAAGATCAAAGAGAGAACAATAAAATTTACGTTACACAATCTGATTACTACCACATTTCAGCACAATAGTAACACATTGCAATTGGTAATTCTTTATTTCTTTTTGGTGCTGCCTTTTACTGAGGCCCTATGACAAGATTTGCACCAAGGAAGAAGGTAACCAAAGTATAAGATCATTTATTACCAAACAACAAAAGAAAGGCAAAAATATATGCAGGACAAAAGAATGAAAATGCACTGTGTAAAATAGTATATTCATCGAAGAAAGGTAGTAATTACTCGGTCAAAATCGGTACACTTGGGAGAGATAGCTTCCCTGTTTTGGTGGATAAATTTGAGCTTATTTCCAAATTGATATAATAAAAATGCACGAACCAACAGATGGTGATGAACTGCTTCCTGGGTGGGCCCCTAAATTCGTGATTGATACGGTGCTCCAAAATCCACACAACAGCCCCCACGAAGAGAAAGAACAGGCCCATTAAAGCCCACATCTCTACCGTGAATGGCTTCAAAAAAGCCCATGCATTTGATTCGCTCTCCTTCGTTGCTACAACTATTGTCAGACCTGATTCTATGTATGGCTGTGTGAAATCAACTATTCTGGTACGGCTTGTTACTATGGATATGTCTCCCACTGCTGCATCAAAAACCTACAAAAAGAAAATTCTGTGTGAAAACATGTTTACTGAGATAGCCACTAGAAAAGAATCAAAACATCATCAAATGAAACATGTTTATTCTGAATCAAGAAAGTATGAGGTATAAAGACATTTTGGATGGAGAAAAATAGCATAGGCAATGGCATATTTTACAAGTAACAGAACATTATTAATTAGATGTTTCAGATGTATACATTGAATTAACATCTAATGAGCCATTTTCAGAAGCCTCATTGGAATAAGAATTAAACAATCAACATTAGATAATGGGTTTTGGTGAATTTTGGTGAACAAGAATTAAACAATAAACATTAGAAGTTTCATTGGAACAAGAATTAGTATGGCAGTGATGAAAAAGAATATGCATTTTGGTGAATTTTTCTTGAGTTAATTTAAGTTATAATATGCAATCAATTCAATTTAAAAGTCTTTTTTTATTTGTAAACTATCCAGAAAAATGTAACTGAATTTAGTAAACAAAAGCTATAATATACAATCAAGTCTAAAAGTAAACAAACTTAATTCAAGATTCTGCAAGACTCACATGGTTTGCTACGTTTTGCACAAGCTCACTATAGTTTGGATTCTCCTTGCCGTTTCCAAACAAAATGAACTTATAAGGTACAGGGTATGGTAATAAGTTCACGGCCGCCTGAAAAACATCAATGCAATAACCTTGTACCCCAGTAGGGCTGTTATCTTTTGAGACAAATTCTTTATAACTGGCACGATACGGTACCCCAATTCTCAAACTTTTGCCATTATTTGGAAAAACCCAACCCTTGGGCGTTGCTGTTGTTTGACCTGGCCAAATCACACTATAAAGTTCATGATTTGAATTTGAGCTATTAAAAGTTGTGTTATAAACTGTCTCGGGTACAGTAACTGATATCCCAGAATGGTTCGACCAGAACCCAATCTGCCTCGACCCAGTGCCACCAATGTTGAGAATTTCGTAAGCCGGGTGTATCAAGTTTTGATCTTGGCCAAATTGCACATCTCCAGTTACACCAGTAAAGTTTGAATTCAAAATTTGTTTCAACATCTTTTCACCACTGTCAAAAACTTTTAATGAACTCAGCTGAATTGTGCTTCCAGTTGCATTATTCAACTTACTATCACTAGAAAAAGAGATGATGTTTCCTTCTTTTAAGAACCGATCTATTGCATATGCAGTTAGCCATACTGTATCGTAAGCATACAACCCATATGTGGTTAAACCTATGCCCGCATTCTCTTTATTCCACCTGGAAACAAATGATTTTTTCAGACGTGAATCCGGCACGTGTTGTCTTAACACCAGCACACCTTGAATGAGATCCATTATCTCAGAACTGGGTTGTGAGTATGAGTCTAAAAACGATGCGAGCCAATCAGTTGCAATCCAGACATATCCGCTACCCATCATGCCTAAATTCTTTGCAGCCCTAAAAATTTCAAGCCCTGAATCAGGGTTAACATGCACCACATAAACCCTAGACTCCACCAAATTGACCTGAACAAGGGAGTCACTGATCCTCTCTCGGTTTGCACCAGGTGGTATCGCTGCCTTGTATGAAATCTTCATCCTTTGGCCATTTAGTGCATCACCTAAGGAGATTATCCCGCCTCGGCCATAGTCGTCATCTGTGAAAATCGAGACGACTTCTCTCCAGCCATAATATGAAACGATATCAGCAATTGCACGCATCTGGAATTGATCGGATTCTGTGGTACGAAGGAAAAATGGCTGGTACTGGAGAGAGGACAGAGTTGGGTCAGTGGCAGCGAAGGAGAGGATCGGCACTTTGAGTTCATTGGCCACATTGGCAATTATGTGTGCAATTCCTGACGACTGTGGGCCCAGAATGGATAGGACCTCATTTTCTGTTAGCTGGAGAGCTGCACGGTGTTAAATGATTTAGCATTCTTTTACAGTATTTTGGGTGCTTTGGTGTATTTAATGTTTCCTTTTTAGTCAAGGGGTATTCAGCTACTTAGCAACAATAACATAGTTCATACAAAATTAACTGAAAAGAAACTATAATCAGTAAAGTACTTGTTTGATCTATGTTATTTGTTACCTTCTCTTCATTTTCATTTGTTATTTTTTACTTGTTACTGAAAGTAATTACCAAAGTAATGAAAAATCTCAGGTAATGAATGCAACTAAACTTAGTTTTCAAGAAAATTCATAATGAGGTAGATTCAAATGCATCTAGAAAATTTACCGTTTGCAAAAAAAAACCAAATTAGCATTTTTCCCTGATTTCACAGCCTAAATTTAGCACTAAGCATTCTAACCCAAATTACAGCTATGATACAGTACCCAGTAACATGAAGGCATCACTTTTCACCAACACATGAGAAGCAAACTTTTAAAGACCCAAATTGTAGTGCTAAATATTACTAATCGGTACCTTCGATTGTGCCGAGAAACCCACTGCAATTGGTATCTTGCCAAATGACATCCAAACGGGACCCGTTAAGGACTCTCGGATCCGCATTAACATCTTCTACTGCCATCTCTATTGCGGACTTGGCTGACCTCCCGATTGTGGAGTTGAATGTGAACAAAGCTCCAATTTTTACTGTACTTGGTTGTGCCATGGATGATATTACAAGTGTAGAGAGAAGGGAGAGAAGAAACGGAGAAAGAATAAAACCCATTATCAGAAACTTGAGAAGAGAGAGACTAAGATCAAACCTTTCCGAAAAGAGAAACAATTTTCATTTGGGTTAAAAGAAAGAACGAAAGAGACGAGAAAGAGGCTATCCCAGTTGACAACTACAGGTGGGAGGCTATCCCAGTTGACAACTACAGGTGGTTAGATATATTGTGAATACAATGCTAACCATTTTTGTGAAAACAAAAAACACACAAAATTTCTTAAAAAGATAAACAGTAACCCAAAAAAAAAATGGAATCTTTCTAATCTGTTTGGTTGGGTTTGAGCTAACGAGGTGTGTGAGATTGAGAAGAGAGACAATTGAGTCAGAGAAATCAGAAACTAAGTCATTAGTTATAGCTCAACTAGCAAATATTCTAAAAAGAAATCACCAGGTAGAAAGGATTAAAAACCAGAGACAGAAAAATGCTATAATTGAGGGATGGAGAGAGAGAAGCTCTGTAAAGAGAGAGATGGTGTGATTCGTTGACTAGGAGAAGTAATACGGATGCATATTAAACAAATAAAGAGAGAGAGAGAGAGAGAGAGAAGGAATCGGATCCATGTCTTAAATAAATAGTAAAAGCAAGCAATCTAAAACAGTTGCATTTGTTTAATTTTTTCCTAACAGCGAGAAGGAGAGAGAATAAATGGTTGTTTTGTGCTGCGTACTGTGTTTGATTCTCTTCTTTATGGACTCTTTCTCAGTTCTCATGTGGCTACTCTTGTGGCTTCTGTGTAGTGTGCATGTTTTCTAGTGATGTTCTAACTTCTAACAATAAATAACGGTATACGGTCGTCCGACGGACAGGATACCGCCAAGCGATTAATCGGAAATAATCGGCCAATTAGTCAGAAAAATTCATGATGATTTGATCATCGCTAACGACTAATCGGCCTTAATGGACCTTTTTTTACAACATTGTTCTATACAAGTCTAATTCTAGCACTAACATGGTACTACGAAGAATGAATGTCTTTCCATACTTATAGTACATATATTTAAAAAATATTATTCAAGTTAAAAAATTAAATTCTTGTTTTTGTTCACAATTATTTAGAACAGACTTGTATCAAATTTGAGTTTATTTAAAATTTTAGTTGACCATCTAAAATAAAATTATTAAAAATTCTGCTATTAACAAATTTTAAATTATCTGAAGGCTAAATGTCTGTTCGAATTTGATACACATCCTATTGAATGATCGAGAACACATTCACAATTTTTAATTTTTTAAATGTGAATATTATTTTTGACTAGCCCTTGTATAAAATCCGGATTATTATTTTTCAGCACTTCTCCATAATATTTATAAATCTACCAATCGTTTGGTCAACACAACAACACGCCATATTATTAATGAAAGTTGCAAAAAAAAAAAAATTACAAAAATATCGATGTTTTTTCATATGAAACAAAGAATTAAGTTACATATAGGTCCCTATCAAAGTTTTAATTGCCAACAAAACGAGCACCACTTATGTGCCAATTATCAGTAGCAATCCAAGCAAAATATAGATCTAATCAAATTATTTTTGGATGACGAACTTATCACTATGATATTTACAAATATTCCATTCTAACATCTTCTGATAGAAGTTTTAAAATGAAGCTCTATTATCAATTTTTTTTTAGAATTTATTCTTAGATTATATTAGTGAAGACGTTGAGACAATGAGAAAAACTACACACGACTACATCTAATCCTAGAAAGAAATGAGTGTATCAAAAGTGACATCAGATTGGAAAAAGATGAATCAATTGAAATGTGTACTTGAGAAATATGCTCTGTCAAAAACATATATAAAGTATATGTTTTTCTTTTTTAACTTTTAGTTTGTATAGACGCACCATCTACACCATACTAGACGTCACATAAAATCCCTTTTGTTAAAAGAAAGCCTGTTTAAGCAAAAGTTGATCAAATTAAGGGTAGTATTTATGTACTAATAATAATGTACATCCTTATTTCTTTCATTTAATTTACTTTGTATTATCTAAACCAGTGTTGTAAAAAACGTCTGTTTAGATCGATTAATTGGCCGATTAGTCATTAGCAATGACCAAACAGTTATGGATTTTTCCAACTAATCAGATGATTATTTTCATATTCGATTATTCTCGATTATTCCCGATAAATCACTTAGCGGTACTCTATCCGTCCGACGACTGTATACCGTTATTTACAACACTGATCCAAACGCATCTGGTGTTGGATTAATTATTTTAGTGAAATTTGAGGACTTAATTTTTATCTTTCCTTAAAATTCACAAAGAAGTCGTTCAATTAATACTAACAAATAGTTAAAACATTTACCCCAAATTGCATTTGTTGTGATTTTATCAAGTGGGTTGTTTTAGTTGTAATTTTAATAATGTTTGTGGTTGAATTTCGAAACTAGGTAGATGCTTTGATATTTCTTTTTCAGGCATTGATTCTCAAATATTTCTCTTGTTGTCATATTGTGAGCACAATAAAAGATTTGAATAAAAGATTTTCGTATCTCCCGAAATATTTCTGATTTTATACGATTTTTGACTTGCTTTTTTTTTTCTAGACATACTTTCACCTCTTTATTTTATTTTAATGTATGCCTGCATGTTCGGACGTATATATACAGTGTCTTTTAATTTTTCTCTGATTTTGTATAATTTTTAACATGATTTTTCTTTTTGATAAGATTTCTTATGGTCTCTCTACAAGTTCAGATCTCCTAAAATAATTTTGAGTTTGAGTTTGAATTCCGAAGTCCTATCAAAATTTGAATTAATTCAGTTTAAATTAATGGAAAATTTACAGAATTTGTTAATATTGGTATTAATTTTAATCAAACGGTTCAGATTCAAATCTAAAATTTGAGTTACTCGAAAGAAACCGGAGTCCTCTCTGATGCATCGAGTAACGAATGAGAATCTACTATTTTTTTTTTCTTTCAGAAAAGAAGGTTCTTATTTTTTTTCATCCCAACCGTTCAAATATTTTCAACAATTCTTATTTAAGATTTGCAGATTCTAAAAGAGCATCATATTTGAATTCCAAAAGAGAAACACTAAATCTGAAATATTAAAAATAGTCGATCAAAAAAATGATTTTCTTAAAAAAAAAAAAAGCAGATTTGATTCATCGGCTAACATGTTCATTTGCTTGTTTTCACAAATTTGTCACGGATTGTAACATATTTTATTAATTAAGTTACGATATGAGATTAGGGACAAAAGTTGTCCCTTAGGCGCGTTCTCTTCATGCAGAGGGAAGGAAAGAAAAAATCATTGTGTTGAGGGGAGACGTCGTCAATCTGCTTGGTCAGTTGTCATTTCACTTGCTTCAGAAAAAAAAAAATATGAGAGGAAACAGAAGAGAACGGTTACTGTGTAGAGGGAAAACAAAGGATAAATTATGTTGATTTTTGACAAAATCTTTCATCTCAAATTGAGGTGTAAGATTACTGTGTAGAGAGAAAACTCATCTCAGTCATTTTCCTCTTCTCTTTCATTAATGAGATTTTACTCTCTTGTTTTGATGCACAGCCTTAGAATTTTTCTGTGTTTACCGAAGGCAACAGAGCAACCGAAGCTACCTCTTCAAATCCTTGATACTACACTTGTTTTTTTAATTTTATATTGAGCCACTAAAATAAAAGCCACCATGCGTTAAAAAAAAATAAAAAAAAAATAATGACCTCGCTCCAATAATTGTGTGAGATTTTTTCCATATTAAAACATATTCATTTGGAGCCTAGAGTTGTTTATTGCCAATCAATCACTCTCACAGAAGATGACTTCTTAACTTTTACATATGTACATATGTTTTAGGGGAGGGTTTAAATTTATTTATTTTTATGTCTTTAATTATTATGCTTTTATTTTTCAAATTTCAATAATTTAAAATTTAAAATTTAAATGTTAAAATCAAACTGTTAAATAAGATCTATGTCATTTTTCAATGCATGATTTCGATTTTATTTTAGTTGGTATTAAGAGCTTATAAAAAAAAAACACTAATGTAATGATTTCTGAATATTGATTTTTTAACTTATTAACGAATTTGTGCATTAATTATAAAGATTGCATCCTACAATAATATATAAAATAATGGGCCAGCTACTAAGAATCTATATTTATAATAATATACAAAGAAAGTTAAAACTCCAAGTTTTCTATCTCCTTTTAAATTTGATTATACCTAAAATTGTGGAATACAAAATTTATTTTTTAAAATTTAACTTTTTGAATAAATAATTTTAATTAGAAGAGATGTCCGAAGAACAAGATTGGTTTCTTAAATTTTATAAATCTTTTCATGTTTTCAAGAAATCATTACCTAATTTGATTGTTAGTCGTAAATTCTATTATACAATTCTAATTCCATTTTTTTTCGAGATTGCATAATGTAACTTCATGGAAATAAAAAAATAATGATAAAATAAATAAAAAATTAAATAGTTCCAATAGGAAGGGTTGTATCACGGTAATATTCGATCGGATCTATTATCTATATTATGAATATGATATATAATTTATCAAATTGATTAATTGGGAAATATCCCGATCTCATTTAAAGAATATTTTTTAATGATTGAATTTGAAACAAGTTTGCACTTTCACTGAGAACATTCTTTCTTCTATTTTCAGGTGTACAAACACCTTTCTCAGCCGCTAGGAAAAGAATCTCTCTTTTATTTTATTTTTTTTGATTTAGAAAATAATCTCTTTGATGTTGACTCAAATGCAAGCAATCTCTTTTTTTATTCTTAAAAGTTCAAACTTTTAGCAAAATCTTTGTTTTCAATTAAGCATAGGTTTTTTTTTTTTATTTAATTATAGCGAGAATTTGTAAATTAGTATATCTATTGACAAAATAAGGGAGAGAAAAGTGTTTCGATGGACATTGAATCGAGATCCGTTTAGTGTCTAATCTAAATGTCCAATTCACATTGAGATTCGTGCGAATATGTTATATTTAAATCAAATTTCGAGTACCGTTAAGCGACTAATCGGTATACAGTTGATTAATCAAAATTTTGTATTTTCATTAAAGTTATGTCATATACTTGTAATTAATAAAAATGATTAATTTAATTCATCAAATTTATCAAATAAACTTATTTTAACTTAGTTTCATTATTATTAATAAAATTTTATGAAATTGTTATTTAGGAAAATTCAAATATCACGAAGCAAAATATAATATATATAACGGATAAATATTGAAAAAAAAAGAATAATAAAAATTCCCAATTAATTAGTTGTATAAATAAAAATCGACAATTTATGACGATTTAATCATCGTTAATGACTAATCGACCAATTAATCAGAATAGACAGCCGTTTTTTACAATACTAAAAATAAATATTTCTTATATTGTTGTTCTCACCTGCTTCCTTTCCGAAGAACATAAATGGGATGCCTTCTTTGCGGCCAAAACATGGAATTTTTCAAAAGGACGAAATCAGAATGTCTTCAGGAACAGACAAACACCTACTTTCATTTTCACATGGGGAAATTATAACAAGCAATGTGGCGAATGGCTTTGTAAGGGCTAGCATCTCATTCCATCCTTTTCTTTGTAGAGTGGGAAAAATATACCGTGTCGTACTGTGACTAATGTGCTGTGATTTTGGTCTCGTACCATTCTGTGCTGTGATCAAATTAATTTTTCACATGCCATACCGTGACTAAAATATTAAAGTGTGATCACGGCACGCGAATGATCACGCTACATAAGTCACGTCGTGCCCAAACGTGCCTTTGCGTGACTCGGGTGACCATTTAGTCATAATTTAAGTTAGTTTATTCAAAATTCATCATTTAATCAATATCTAATGGTTCTAATTACACGTGACTACGTGACTAGATTTTTCACGTGATGTGTCATGCCAAAGTTTCAAAAGATGGTCACGACACGCGAATGATCACAGCACGGGACACGCCAGTCACGACACGTAACTGACACACGTGCTATGCCGTAACCACACCGTAACCGTGCCGTTCTGTGACGGAGCCAGCTCTGCAGTGCCATTTTTCCCACTCTACACACTGTTACTAAATTTTGTTTATATAAGGATTTGTGGATCACTGGGTTGTATTTGAAAACTTATATGAAAGTATGAAAAAAAATTATAATATTTTTATATAAAAGTAATATTTCAATATAAGTTTTGGAGAATATCATAAAAGATTCTCAAAATTTTAATTTGTCATAAGTTAATTTCTAATTTTTTTAATTTTAACAATAATTTCTCTCAACAATTAAATAAATTAATATTCAAATACTTCATATGAGATGGTTATCAACTAATCAATCATCTCATTTGAAAAAAAAAATGATTGTTTGGACTAATACTACAGTGCAAGCACGATTTTATTACAATTATTTGCACCAAACAATATGTCTGATGTCTTAGTTGATAATAACATCACAAAAAAAAGTATCACCTGTTGTACATATCCACTTTATTCAAAATAATTAATAATTTTGTCGTTAAATTAGATGTAGATATCTAAAATGACATTGAACAGACAGAAAACGAAATGTGCCCCATCCGTGTCTGACACGTACCATGTACCGACACGTATACGGTATGCATGGACTTGAGACACAGGTTAATAGGTTCTACCTTGACACGACGACACTTCTTAGACTTGTCAAGGATACGTCCGACAGATGATGGGTCATGGGAGTCAAGAGGACGCATGCTTATGTGGGGTCCAGGTAGACTACAGACAGCATCCTTTGGTACAGCTGTCAACACCCAACACCACCTACTTCATTACTTGCAAAATTACAATCAACATTATTTACCTTTTCTGAATAACGTGATTATAATTGGGAAGTCAAACCCTTGTAACAAACCTTTATTAGGCAGCAGTTAGTTAAGGATTGACTCAGTCAAACCCTTGTAACAAACAGTAGTTATGAAACTGTTATAGGATTATGTTAGAAGCTTAGATTGCCTTGTATCTCTAACAGAATCCTATAACAGTTTCATAACTACTGTTTGTTACAAGGGTTTGACTGAGTCAACCCTTAACTAACTGCTGCCTAATATCATTACTTACAAAGTTACAATCATCATTATTTACCTTTTCTGAATAACGTGATTATAATTGCGAGGAAAGACCGAAAGAGGGAGAATATTTTCTAAAATAAAATGTGACAGTTAATATTTTCCTAAAATGTGAGGACAAGTTGGTTATACAAATTTCCGTTTAGAGTTTAGAGTAACGTTGAGACCTCTCCACAAATATTCAAATATTGTATTCGTCACTAATTTTTTTTTTATTACTACACAATTTTAAGTAATGGTGTATTGTTGTGGTTGATTAAGGTGGACTACGTTGCTTTGGAGAATAAATATCTTGTTTTATTTTTTGTTCATATTTTAATTTTCAAAGTTCAAACTAAACATGATCTCTACATTAAATTTACATTTTTTTTAAAACCATTTACTATTTTTTTTACAATTTCTAAAAAAAAGTTATTTTTTAGAAAATTCTAAAAATAAGGTAGAATTTAAAAAAAAAAAAAATTAATTAAAAGTCGATGTTGATGCTGAGAAGATAAATCATCTTTGAGGTGAGAGAGAGAGAAAAAATTTAGACCATATTGTCCTTGTTTGAAGAAAGAAACTACTCTATTTCAAATCTTTGATAATAATTTGAGAAGTTAATTTCGTGGGACCCATCAACAATTTTTACTTGGAGATAATTTTGTTATTTCTTTGCTTTCATGCGGCTGAATCAGAACTTTATTTTCTTCTTTCATGCTTTATTTTCTCTCCATCCATAAATAATTAGATTATCAAATTAATTTTCAAGTTCTATCTCAACATCCAAAATATTATTTTTTTTTCAAATAGTTTATTGTTCCTTTTTTATTAATTGTGTACGGGAATTATTAAGATAAAAAATAATTAATTTATATATTCTTTTGATTACTGATGGATGATGAATCGGCAGTTCCATTCAAATATGAAGTTGAAAGACATGAATTACTCAATTTCAAGTACAAAACTTGTGAAGATCCATTTAATGATGTTAAAGTGTTTTACTCAGCTAAATGGTGCACATTATTTATTTTGTGGTTCAAAGTTAGAGAAATATGTAATTTTACAATGTAATAGAGGTGGTTAATATGGCCCAAAATTTTATTTATAGCATAAAAAACAAAAGACTCTACATTTGGGGGAATTTCACGAATATCCGGATTGCATAGCCAATCTATGGCCCCAATAATAGATTCCGCAGAACCAATCTGCGGTTCTGTATTTACTTTTTCCTTTATTTTTTTTTCTTAGAATTCGCATCCTCTGAGAACCAAAGTTTGAGCTTTTTTAAATCAGAGAATTCACGTCCTCTGAGATATCTGAAAGTTTGAGCATCAAAGTTTTTTTTTTATTAGTAAATGTTTCTGTAAAAAAAAAAAGTTGGGTCCGTAGATTGTTTGTACGGATTTCAATATTTGAGTTCGCCGATTGGCTCTGCAGCCGATTGGCTCTGCAGCCTGAGTAAATCTGAAATTCTCCAAAAACGAGGGGTGTTCTGACTTTTTTTATGCTATAAATAATAGTTTTGGTCAATATGATTTCATAAAGATAGCTTCTCTGAAAATTGAAATGGCTCTGAATTTGGAAAGACTTTGATCACTCCAGGGAGCTGATTTGACAATTATTATAGAGGGTTCAAATGCCTCTATTTTTTGTACCTCTATCATGCTTTCATTTTTAAAAACTTTAATAACTCAAAATTTAAATTATAAATGTAACACTGTGAACTTTTAAAATTCAGATTAATGAAAATAATATGTGGTTAAATCAAATAATATATATATACGTATATACGAAATTAGTGACGTGGATGGTGAAAAATAATTATACGATTAATTGTGTTAAGAGAGAGGAGCAATTGGGGTTATATAAATCATTTAAACAATATCGAACAAGTGGAGGGTTTATTTTGCAAAAATACCACTTACAAGTGGGGGCCCCTTGTCATTCCCTCCTCTTCCCCTCCTTCCTTTCCTTTCCTGCCCCATCTCTTTTCTTCTTCTTTTCCTTCGTTTCCGCCAAGAGAGAAAGAACGAGAGAGAGAGAGAGTGAGAGAGAGACACCCCGGTGACCGTTTTGCCCGAAAACCGAGATTTAAGAAGAGGAGCTCAAATCTCGCACATCCATCCGTTCCATTGGTAATTCCCGTTTCTATTTCTCTCTCATTTCTCGATTCCGTGTTTTTAGGGTTTCGGTGAAAACCCGTAGAATCGTACCAAATTGATTATTCCGTGCCTTTGTTGTTTCTAAAGTATAAATTGATTGATTTCGTGTTCCAAAGTGCAACCAAATTTCCAAATTACGGATTTTCCCAAAAATTGATTAGGGTTTAAATTGTAAAAGTGCCGGGATTTAATAAATTGACCTATGGATAGATCCTAACGAGCACGGCTAGCGGGATTGACGAGCTTACCGAGTCACGAGATCACGGACCCTCTACGTGCCCTACATAACCAGGTGCGGGGGTTCACGGGATCTGTTTTGGGGTTTATTCGTAGAACTAAATAACGGTGCATATTATTATATTTATGTTGATTGCTTGATTTAAATAAACTGTGCATAGCATGTTGAATCTCTGATTGAAAGCATTTGTTGCCGCATTGCATGAATTGTGATATTAGTGTAATTGAATTGTATAACTGTTATGATTCTCATGTTGGTACGGTTTATCGATTGTTGATCTGTCGTTTTGAATAAGTGAGTGGAACCACAGTATGACTTGGATTGATTGTGTGAAGTGAACAGTGTATCATAGTGGAAAGTCTAGCTAGCTACTAGACTTTCATCCAGGACCCTTATGCGCATCTGGAGAATGGCCCTAGTGAACCCAGTACCGGTTGGGTAAGGGAAGTGCAGTGTAATTTTAGGTAGAACTGTGGTTCAGTAATTCAGTGATTCAGTGATAGTGTCAGTGATTTCTTTTTGAGAAAAGTGGTATTCTGTTGCATATTCGCGGAATATGCCCGTGTTTATTTTAAGTGATGAATTGATGAGATTGTATGACTTGAAACCAGAAAATAGAACTGTTAAGCCGGAGGCGATAGATAGTTGATATCTGTACCTCATAACCAGACTTATATATATTATATCTGTGAAACCAAATCTTTTTGGAAATTCGTTGATTGATGTTGATGAAATGTGAATTGAAATCCGTTTGAATCTATTCCTGGTACATGTGCATTTATTGTTATTGGTAAATAAATAACTCGATGCCCTATTGCTAGTGTATTTAGTTCTGGTGATGGATTTCGCACAAATCCAGTAGCCCTTTAAATTCCGCACTGAGAAAACGGATGACAGGTTTTCTCACCCCCTCCCCTCGGGGAATTTTTCCCTTTGAATTGATATGTGCAGGTAAACGCGAGTGAAGTGGGACTCGGGCTCGACTCGTGAGTATAGGCCGAGCTAATAGGTTATGCCAAACCCTTTTTGTACCCATTTTGAATGTGTAATTGAACCCGTAGTCGGTTATTTTGAAGTATAGGTTGTTATCGAACCGTATTATGTTATAAAACCCTAACGGTATGTTTTAAATGGTTGTTATGATTTAAATGTTGAAATTGCATTTTAAATGTCATTAAAATTGCTAGTGAATGGGGAATAATTGTTTAGTTATACGGGGATTTGATCGGGTTTGAAAACGGGGTGAAATTTCACGAAAATGGGCAAAGGAATGAAAATCAGTACCCTTATTGCGGGCCGCAATAACCCTATTGCGGGCCGCAATGAGAATAGACAGAGAAAAATTCGCAGCCTAAAAAGCCAACCAGGTCATTGCGGGCCGCAATAAATTCATTGCGGGCCGCAATGAATGGAGGCAGAGACAATTTGCAGAGGCTGGAAATTTTGGAACTTGTTGCGGGCCGCAACAGCCCTATTGCGGGCCGCAATGGGGATTCTGAAAAATGCTATTTTGGGTATAACTTAGTCAAATCAAATCGGTTTTGAACCAAACTTGTTTTAAATCAAATCATATGATAATGGGATTGAATTTCAGTGAAAATTATGTGAAATTTGACTAATTCGGGCCGTCGGTTAAAGGATTTGCATACCATTTGACTTCTCCCAAATAAAATTCTCCGGGCTCTATTGAGCGGTGCTTCGTAACCTCAGACAACGCTCGCAGGGGGCTGCCGCCCCCCCTGCCACCCCCCGCAGACTAATAGAATGAGGCCCACCCACATAAACATATATCAATATATATATATATATATATAGATCTGCATGAACAAAACTGCGCGACCCCCCTGTTCCGGAGTGTGACAATAAATGTCAAAATAAAACCGTGAGAAATAATCTATGTTATTTTCTCTATATGCAAAATATTATCACATTTTAATTTTATTTTTATGTGAATTAATAAGTTGAAAATCAATGTCTACAAATTATCCACATTAATACATTTTTTTACAATTTTTTGATGACAATCAAAACAAAGTTGAAATGTCATAATATTTTCCATGTGTATAGATAAAATGATGTAGATAATATCCAACGGTTTTATTTTGACTTTCAAGTTTTAAATTTTAAATTATTAATGTTTTTATAAATAGAGGCATGATGGAGTCACAAAAAATGGAGGGATTAATTCCTCCTCATTATAAAATTTTTGAATATAAGATTTGTATTATATACAGTAGTTTCCTTTTGAAAAGAGGATAATGTGGTCCAAATTTATTTTTTTCTCTCACCTCAGATTTGCCCCGATTAAAAAGAGATATGTTAAAATCGACACCCACTTGTCAGACTCTTCCAAGGGACATGTGAATCATATGTTCAACTTGATTTCATTAAAATGCCTTCATAATTGATTCTTTGCACATTCTGGAATCTAGATAGATAGATATTTGATTGGATTCACGTGGATTCAATTCATTGGATGAAATCAAGCGAATAGGATTTGGGTTTATTGATAGTATATTTGGAGAAAGATTAGCCCGAGATTAAATATCTAAATGATTGAGCATGTCAGATTTCAACGATTGCAATCATGCACAGATAATAATGTTTTAAAATTGCAAAATATCTCGAACTTGTGTGTTCATCGGCTAAGAGAAAAAGGAGGTAACAGGTAACACAGTTAGAAAAAAAAATGTTAGAATTATTGGTTATTTAAAATTTGAGGGTTTGATTTTGTGGTACGACTTTGTAGTCTCTGTAAAAGTTGTTTCGCTCAATTCTTACCTCAGTCTTATTTGGTGGTTTAGCGTTATTAATCCTTAGTTTACATAGTATCATTTTGCTTGTGAGATATTTCTGCAATGAAACGGGCTTCTGCCTTTTATCCAAAAAAAAAAGTTGTTTCGCTATTTTTTTTTTTTCCGGAATAGAAATATTACTTCAACATATGGGATATATGATTTGTTCCGACAATTAATAAAACAATTTTTAAAATAAAAAAACTAAGATGTATAAATTTGTTATTCATAATTTGCATAGGCTATAACTCTAGATTTGATTGAATTTGAGAATCATTTGATCACGATCAAGTTCTGATAAAATAAAAATATTAATTTTTCAAATCAATTGAGGACCAATAGGTTTTAAAATTTCAACAAATTTGACACATCATATATAACATACAGACAAGATATCTATAATTTAATTTATTTAGTTTAATAAATATCTTGTAAGCTGTTATAATTGTCAAATAAGGGAGTAGAACTAGGGTGTTTTTAAGTTCACCAAGTCGTTTGGTGAGTTTAACTCAAAAATCTATTAAATTGACTTTAAATAATAAATTTAAATCATTGAGACCAATTTACTCCATGAGTGATGAATTTACATGTAATTTTTATAATTTTGAATTAATTTTGTATAAAATCAAGCGGTCAAAAAATGAATGCACTAAAATTAATTTAGAAACCTTCTAATTTTGACCGCTTGACTTTATACTAAAATAATTCAAAAACTTAAAATCTTTGCATATAAATTCATCACTTATGAATTAGATGGATTTCAACGGGTTTGAATTTGTCGTTTTAATATATTTTGAAGTTAAGCACACCCTAGTTTTACTTCAAATAAGGATACAACTTTATTTTATTTTAATTCGTAATAAAGTCCATAATGGACTGAAAAAGTTTCTACTTGTTTGACTGGAATCAAACTTTTATGTTTAAAAAGAACTGAATCTTCTAAATAAATATAATGGTCAATTCAATTAAAGAAACTGACTAATACCATACTTTGTTTGTTGCATGTTGACGTCATGTTAGTTTGAACTTTCAATCAGATGGTGCCCACAAATTGATTTATTTTTATGACATTATATAACAAATAGTCCAATTTTAAACAATAGCCATCATTAAAAATAATTTTAGAATAAGAATAGATATTTTTTTTGAATGAGGCTATGGTACTTTGCAATGTATATCTATTTATGTACTTTAATATAATAGAGGGCATTGTGACAGGGTGTTTTTTTTTTTTTTTTTTTAATTTTGGTCAAATATGAAGTTATTATTTACTTAATTGAGAATGATAATTGAAAATTTTAAATCAATAATAAAAAAAATCTTAATTGGACCGAATATCATATACTCAAAGTGGGAATAGACAGATAATAAAAAAAAACCCCAAAAAGTTTGATCAAGGCATCAAGGCATCAAGGCATCAAGCTATCAATTGCTCCTTTCTTAGTATTCACATTTTGCTAAACATGGACCTTAAAAAGGTTTAAACTTTAGCCCCATGTTAGATTCTTACCACACGTGATTCATAATTTGCCTTTGAGCCGTCTAGTTCGGAAAGAGAAAAGAAATATACTTTCACATGACAAATATATTGGACAGATTAACAGATACATTGGCTAAAGATATTTATAGTTTTCAGTTTTTACTTTATGCAGCGCACAAATAATAGAATTAGACCATCACTGTATATGGTTTGTGTGCTGCATGAAACCAAAACTGCTCTGTCAATATCTTTGCCCGATCTTTCCATCCCCATTTCAGTGGTCCCAAGCGATCTATATGTTAGATGTTTTGATGGGGTCTAAGAAACTGGACCATTTCATGTGATATATTATATATAATGGAGATATTGACAATTGTTTACTTTGTTAGGTTTTTTAAATTAGAGAGCAGAGGAGGTCAGTTGAAGTCTTGAACAGTACCTGATTGTACATGTTTATTAAATGTATATATATCTTATACGAAGAGGGTTTGAATATTTTTATGTTCAGCCTCTTCGTTAAATCTTTATATTTGAAAGGTTCATAATTCGAGAAAAAGGAGGTAGTATAATTGGTTAGGAAATTTTTTTAAAATTGTTGTGTTCAAAGGTTGAGAGTTTGATTCCTCCTCACAACTTCGCAGTTTATGTGAAAATTTAAAAAAGAAGAAGAAAAAGATTCATAATTCAAAATATAAAATTTAAAAGTAAAAATGAAATAATTACATATAAGTTATATCACTTTATTCAACACAAGTATAAATTATAACATTTCAAATTTATTTTGATTGACATGAAAAGCATCTAAAAATCATTAATGTGGACAATTTATAGATATTGATTTTTTTAAGTAATTTATTTGCAACAAAACAATATTAGTATTGTAATATTTATATCTGTGCAAACAATAATATTGATCACAACTAGCAGTTTTATTTTATTACTTGACTTTTTGAATATATATATTATTAAGAATTTAAATTTTGAAGACATGACGAATATATTAAAAAAGAAGGCATGTGAATCTTTCTATATTAATATCATCTTATTTGAAATTCATACTCTCTTCATCCTCTTACTCAAATATTTCTTCTAGCAGTAAGTTAGGTTGTGCTTTTGAACCTGTTTATACTTTCTCTTATTCCCTTGCTACATTATTATTAAACCTTTGATTTATCATTTATTTTGCTTGTTCTTCCTTCAACAGGTTCAATTGAGTTTTTTGCCTCGCCGCTGCTGCCATGTCAAGGTGTAGGTGCCTTGTTGCCACCATCCAACTTTGCTCTGATACCAAATTGTCAAATCCAAGACAATAAAGTAAATTTGATCAATATATATTTGGAACTTTGCTCCTTGCTGTGGCGCAGCCATATTCTTTATTTCTAAATAGCTAAATTAATACCAACAGTATATAATTTGATTGCAATTACGGCCCATCTTAAAAACAGAAAAGAAATAAAAGATATAAGCTTATGAAGCGAACAAGTTAAGCCCATGATAGCCCATGAGAGAGCCCATGAGAGATAGCCCTTTAGATGGGCCGTAATTGCATAACAAAGAAATAACAATAAATTATTCTTCACTAAAATATCGACTTCTTTATCTGTTCTTTCCATTTTTTTTCCTTTCTTGGGATGTTACTTAATTTTAATTCGATATTAGAATAAATAGCCGGGCCTGCTGCTATATGTTCTTAAATTGATTTATTAAATTGCATATTGTACCAATAATTTATTAAATTGCATATATATATATATATATATATATATATATATTTTGATAAACAATATAACACTATGACATAATTATTGACTAATATTTTAATAATATAATAGATGTTTTGTAACCAACAAACTAATTATGAAAAATATCTGTATCCGTCCGATATCCGATCCGTAACGTTTAATATCCAATCCGTATCCGACCGTTTACACCCCTACATAAATGACATGTTCACAAAGGAGGCTGACATTTTTCTTTGTAGGTAATTAGGATAATCCATCAGAAGTTACTGCAAATTAATCAAATGAAGATTTTAATTGGAGGCTGGCATGTTTCCAAATTAATCTGACATAAAAAACAAAATAACAAGTTCTTCAACGGTTTGAAACATATCCTGGAGATTTTCAAATCACATAAGTCCAGACAAACCTAAAAAAAAGGAGAGGAGATATATTTTTTGAGTAAAGGAAGCCATTCAACTATTAAATATTTACAAAGGATTGTTTCTTTTGGATTTCGAACCACGCAGTGTTATTATAATTTTCTCAATGGTCTTCACATGGGCTTGCAATTTGTTGACAAGCAAATCAGTACATTCATCGTTACACCGCACGCCCACGTTTATGATTTTCACAATCTCAAGCTGGTTCTGCTGGAATAAAGCACCTCCTGCTTCCTCCTGGCATGATTCTTCCGTGTCATCTTCCCATTCCCATCCTGGTATTGAGAAAGCCTGAAAAAATAAAAATTAGAGTAATCATAAAAACAAGTCTCATATAATGTAAATATTATATAATTATGTGTCTGATTCATGCAGGAACTGGTAAAAAAGTATTTATGTGAGATCATATGTTTAACCTTGAATTTTGTATTGTTATCAAGTTTTTTTATTCCTTGCCTCTGAAGGGCTATAAAAATACTTGAAAATATGTGGATCCATGCGTGTGTGTGCACGTGTGTGTGTGACCCTGGGTATATATGCAACAGGGATTACATTGCAATGGTGTAACGCGAGCCTCCGTAGATTTGGTGAACGGAGGAAAAAAGCAACCAACTCAAAATCATTACTCATACACCAACAACCAAGTTTCAAGGTCTTCAAGTTGTTGAAGATTTGGCAATTAGGAACTTCTTTCTCAAGCAACCACTACATACAAAATAGAAACAACAGTTTAATTTTCTTAGTAAGAACCATTTAAATTTGTATAATAAACAATCTGAATGAACAAAACCAAAGATTCAAAGGTACTATTAATGTAGGGTAACAAGTTGAAAAGAAAAGTATTGTCCGTATTTTATAAAAAAAAATCCATGAGCAAATATGAAATAAAGTACTTGTAATTTTGCATCCCATAAGGGGAAAATAGTGAGTTCCTTATTCAAACACATTTACAACTAAAGAAGTAAAATGCATTACTTGATGTTTGACAGAATTTAATAATGTAACAGACTTAACACAGCCAAGGAACCAGCTTCTACCCCAGATAATATTTCTAAGCCTTAAAAAGGTTTTTCTACAGAGTGAAAATGCCTGAATATATATTACCAACTTAAATACAGTAATGTTAAGAAATAGTACCTCAAGCTAAGCATTAGTTAGTGCAAGATCTAGCTTTGTGACGTTTGAAAGAAAGCTTAGAAACTTGGGCTCACTATTAGTAAAATTATAATCAAACGGAGTGACTAAGTGAATGCTTGCATTAAGGAGGGATGCCATTTTGTTCAATGGAATTCCTTCCATATGGCCTAACACAGTATTAAGTTCCAAGTTTACCAGACTAGGAGTAGAAATCTCCCAGCTTTGTTCATCATGACGACTGCTCATGAGAGACAAGTTCTTCAATTTGCCAGAAGAAATCTTATAGATGTTCAAATTACAATCGTGTAGAAACAATTCTTCAAGGATGGGACAACCAAAGAAAAGCTTATTCACAAAATCATCATTCACTCTCATACAAGTGAGATGTAATTTTTTGAGGCACGGGAGGTGGATTGAGCTGGGTGCAATTTCGAAATGATGACACCAATCTTGCTCAAACACAACATCACGCAGTGATGCACATGTGAAAATTGGACCAGCATCAAGACTGTAGAGTTCTTGCCAACAAAAAGAAAGGGATAAAATTCGAGGTTTGAACTTAAGGGCTTGCAAGATACAGCCCTCAAAAGCTCCAGAATTGTAATAAACACAATCTTCTGTAATACGAACAAGTTTGAATTGCTAATCCTATCAGTGGCGTCATTGGTTTCCAAACAGTTATTTTTCTCCATCCTCCCCTTGAAGAAGCAATTTCTCAAACACCTTGCATGCAAGAATACTCTGTTGAAATAAAGAAATACCAAAGGAAGCTATAAGTTACAGTACTATGCTTGTCCTGTATCTCTTCACTACAATAACCCCATCAAAAGAACTAGCTTGCTCTATATGACTGATCCTTTTATTATGGAATAATCTAGCTTGCTCTATATGACAATAGGAAAGAGATGGTATTGAGAGATCTACCTCCAAGGCAGCCACTACCAAGCAATATAAAAAAGAAGAAGAGAGAGATCTACCTCCAATAATCTCCTTCAAATGTCAGAAATCTCCAAGACTAAGATCACCTTGGTTATTAGTTTCTTTTATAGAAGTCTGGCCTTCTGGGTACAAGAAACGAGGTGTGAAGAGGGAAGTGGAAAAGGCACGAATGCACCATGTAATTTTCGAGGTAGCCTCAAGCTTGCAGATCCGTATCTTCTCAGGTACCTGACTCAACACAATTGAAATGGACGGTCCAGATTTATTCTCAGCTTGGTGCCTGTTCGGTATGGCGCTGGGGCGAGCATTAATTGTGCTTTAAGATTCGTGCCAACTTAAAAGGAAGATCCTGAACCGTCCATTTCAATTGTACCGAGTCAGGTAGGGGATGTGAATTCCAAGCGTGCCTGTTCTACTCTACTGTAGGTTCTACTCTACAGTGTTGACCGCCCCTTCTTTTTCATCTTTGCTAGAAATGTTGACCGTTTTCGCCGTTTTGCATATAGGAATTTGAAGAAAATTAATAACTTTGCTTCGGATTCTCTGTGGCGGAAGCAAACCCTGCACGTGCACCACGACAGACGATCATAGTGACAAATGAATTATTTGGGTTCAGTTCGGCGAGATCAAAAATTCGTGATTCGGGTATAATTCGGAAATGATTCGGAATGATCCGGATCAGAAATCTTAATCCTGCAAGGGAGCAAAAAAATAAAAAACCAAAAAAATCATTGTTCTTGGAAAAATTCGTGAATAATTCGGAAAATTCGGAAAAAGTTCGTAAAATTCGGGAATTATTCGGGGTTTAATTCGGTCAAAGTTCGGTCAACCGAATAATTCGGTGTTCGGTTCGGCATCACCCCAAAAAAGAATTAAACGGGTATAATTCGGGTATAATTCGGGTATCTTGTCACTATGCAGACGATAATAATACTGTAAGAGTATGAGAGTGATTTCAAAGTTGAATGATGTCTGTTTTGTTAAAATTTAATCTCTTCATATAAAATTAAATAATGATGAGTAAAGCTATGTTACTTAACCCGTACTATGTATCAATATTTTTATTTTTAAAGTTCAAATACTCGATCTAACCGTTCAACATGATCTTCATATAAAAATATACTTATCAACTAAATTTTACATTTTAATTTTCATTACTATTTATTTAGATAGGTAGAAGAAACACTACTTTTGAATAATTTTTAGATCAAGTAATTTTTTACCTATCTAAAACAAATAATATACAAATTGTAAAAAAATGTAAAATTTGATCTACAAATATATTTTTATTTAGAGATCATGTTGAACGGTTAGATCGACTATTTAAACTTTGAAGAATGAAATATTGATTCATAGTATGGACCAATCTGCACTATGCATAACATAGTGAATTTGATCCGAAACCCAATTTTTTTCCATCCAAAACTTAACATAAAGTTATAACTCATTCCACTTTTCGATGTACAAGTTTGAAGGGATTATGGTTAATAAAGTCAATTGTATTTTGAAGAGAGGTATTGTAAAATTTCATAGAAGTCTAGGTGCTATAAATTTTGATGTGTTTTCTTCATTCGCTAAACTTAGTTTCGCCGTTATTATTTTAGGAAAACAAATTTGGAGATTTAAAATTGGTACCATACTGCATCGATCTAATTAATATTTCAATTTTTGATGTGCTTTTTCAATTAATTTAAATATTAAATTTATAAATTAGGATTTGTTGCACACTTGACCGCAATTTCCCTGTCATATAAGATTTTAAGTAGGTTTTCCATACATGAAATCCGTGGATAGAAGAAATTGAACCTCTGTTTTTACACACAGCCTAGAAGAATGTTTAAGGCGACAGAGGAGCTATAGAGACACAGTAACAAATTCTCTTTAAATAGTAAAATGACAGGATAGGGAGGAATCATAATAAGGTAATTATTTTCACTCTGAAAAAAGGTGACCTACTATAATAACCTTTTAGAACCATTAATCCAACACCTTCACAAAATTATTCCATCAACCATGCCTATTCTTTCTTCTTCAATTGTTATCCTGTTTCTAGCATTTCTTGTTTCCTTTCCACATATCAACAATGCTTCTTTACCTGATGCCTGTAAAGCAGCAGCAGCCAGCAGTCCTAATGTAAATTATAATATCTGTCTGACATCACTACAAGCCGACCCGAAGAGCACATCGGCAAACTCAGCCGAACTCGCTAAAATCGCCACAAACCTTGCTTCAGAAAATGCAAAAAGAACCAAGGCAAAAATTAAAAATCTACTTTCAGATGCAGCAAATGTTGCTATGAATCCTGAGCTCAGCACTTGCAGAAGTTTGTACTCTAGCATGATTGATAATCTATCCGTAGCTGCCAAAGCCATTGATTCGTCGCAGAAAGGCACTGCTAGGACATACCTCAGCGCAGCACTTGATAAACCCGGTAACTGTGAGGGTGCATTTTCTGATAAACAAACCACATCGGTTTTGTCTAAGGAAAATACAAATGCAAAGCAACTCGCTGCAATTGCTCTTGCTCTTCTCAACATGTGATAATTTGCTATTTTTTGTTTTCTTTTGTGTGGATGAGGCAAAATTGTTTGCTTTTATATTGCATTCCTTTTTTTATGATGTTGTAAATTTAATATAGAACAAAATGTGTTGGGTAAATTTACCGAAAACGAATTATGCTTTATTTTTTCTGAAGTTCACGCTTTGCTGTGGAGTGTGAACTTCCTTTTTTCTTTTCTTTTTTATATTACACGCTTACTTTCATTAAAATGTTTCCTTTTTTTTTTCTTTTGATTTGTTTCCCCACATTTCGTGTATGTAGTTAATAGCAAATTAGGTACGTACAACCAGCTCAATCTAAATTTATATATTTTGAATTCATCACATTATATATAATTAATCAGAAGTAAGCGCAAAAATCCAATATAACAGATAAAATCTAATAACAAAGAAATTATTTATATAGCGCACCAAAAAGTCAACAAAACAAAGTAAATCATGTCTAAGAATAAACTTGAACGACAATTCACATGGATAATTATTTGTAAAGGTTTCTGGCTTTTGCTATTAGCACAATCTCAGTGGTGATCCGTTCTCTACACAATTTTTGAAAAATCCATTCCTGATCCAGACTCGATTGTATAACACAATCTCAGCTATCTCTATGTCCTTCAAAAATTTCAGAAAAGCCATTCCCGATCCATAGGCTTTCTTGTATCCTTTTAATACACTGATCTCTAGCTTCTTCAGCTTCTTGCAACGAGGAGCCTCCATCTGCCTTAAATTTTGGTGATTCCTCTTTTTCTTTACCATGCAATATTGTCTTTCTAGACATACTGCAAGATTCTCCAGAGTTGGCGAATTCTCAAGGAACCATGCCACGGGACCCGGATGACATGCCACGCACCAACCGTTCAGAGATAAACTCTTCAGATTGTGGAACTTTGGTAGCTTGAATAATTCTTCATCCAATACAATCTATATAGAGCACATATAAAAATTCAGCCATAAGTACTCTCGAAATACCAAGTGTATGTTTCTTTCTTTAAAAAAAATAACAAAAATACGAAAAAATCAACAAGATGAGATGTATACCTTCATTTTTGTGCCACACAAATCCAGATGTTGAACAGAAGAAAGGCCAATTACGGTGCCGTATGGACGATAACAACAAGTCACATGAGCAAAAACTAATGATGACAAGTTCAGCAGTTTTATTATGTTGCCCGAGCTAGCATACTCCAAAGATATCAGCTTAGGAGCGCAAATGGAAAGACGGAAATAAGTACATCTTTCCAATAACAAGGACTTCAATGTTGTACTAGAAATGTTACCGTCTCCGGATATGGTGCAATTTGTTAAGGACATGTCTTCTATCACAGGACAACCTGAGAGGAGTTTCCTAAAGCTTTCACCACCAACTAGTACATCTGTCAGGCACAATTTTTTAAGGTTTAGGAGGGATACAACCTCTGGCGTTGCAAGAATTCCATGTCGTAATTGGCAAGTCAAGTTGAGTTCCTTTACAGATTTGCAAGTGAAAATGCTAGAAAATGTATTAGTATAGGAGATCGGAACATCCAGATTGACGATTCGTGGATTGAACTTGATGGCCTCGGTTATAAATGACAGAGTATATTTTTCGAGGTATTTGTCTCGACAAATTAGATTGAACACGTTCAGACGCGAGGCATCGTAATATTGGAGAACAACATTGACAAAGTTCTCCAAGCTTGCATCATCTAGTTTCGTAAGTTGCCATCCAAAATCACTTAGGTCCAAGTTGAGACATTGTAAGGAGGAACATATTTCTTCTCTCCATATCTTCGACAAAACGCTCAAGCGCATAATGTCTCTTGATGATAACAAGCTTAAAATTTCCTCAATCAAGTCTTTAGGAAGGTAACTTATTATGTCGGTAATCTCTTTTGACATGTTCGGAACAGCAAGTATATTCTCCATCAATCAATGATGTAATATTCGATTGGTGTTGTGGTCGGTATCACGATCGAGAGGATCCTGCTGTATTGAGGAAAAAAAGAAAAGAAGTCATGTACTATTTTCATCATTTATTGAAAGAAAATTAAGTCGTCTATATAATTTTTTTATATAGGTGTTTGTATATATATATATATATATATATATATATATATATATATATATATATATCTTTGTTAGAAAATTGAAAGCAGATAATTTTGTATAATTAGTATATTTCTATATATGATTGAAGTGATTATTTGATTTCACAAGTTAATAGAAAACAAATATATATTACATATTCTGATTGATATATTGCTGATTATACATCAAAAACTACATGCAAAACTTAATTTGGAATGATTACTTGAAAACTGAGCTCAAATATTAATTTCCTTCTCTTTTGAAAACAACATTGAAAACAAATATTTTTCTACAAAGAAGAATGCTTTGTCACAAAATCAATTGCCGTGATCAAAATTCAAAAGCTTATAAAAAATAATTAACACTTGAAAATAAGTTATACTGAAGCTTATTTACCTGAAGCCTATCAATTACCCGTATTTAAGTACTCCGCAGTAATTAACTCCAACTTGTAATGAACAGAAGACACGTCGAGTCGAAATAATTGCCCGCGAACTACTGATTACAAGATTCGCCCGAAATCACCTTTTGAGGGATTTCACTTCCCAGCCAGCCGCACGTACCAAGGATATATGTTAATATGAAATAAAATAATGCACCACCACTACCTCGCGCAGCTGGTTATGATATTAGTTCTCCTACGTAAGAACTCGGGTTCGAGTAGAGTAGATGAGTTGTGTGTGTACGTGGTTGATTTAAATACGGGTAGGGTAGATGCATGACCTATGGTTTAAGGGTGCTATTTTCATCTCTTTCATAAACGTCACAAATTAGAAAAATATTGCCGAAATAAGAAAAAAAATATGTAATTGGAAAGATATGTACAGTTTTTATTTTTATTTTGAGGGTACTATTTTCAACTCTTTCTTAAGCGTCACAAATTAGAAAAATATTGCCGAAATAAGAAAAAAAATATATAATTGGAAAGATATATAATAGTTTTTATTTTTATTTTGAGGCTACATACTTTTTCCATCTCTTTTCTTAAACGTCACAAATTAGAAAAATGTTGCAGAAATAAAAAACCAAAATATAATTGGAAAGATATATAGTTTTATTTTTATTTGGTATTTTTCTTATTTTAGAACTTCAGAATATTTCGAAAAAGATAAGAAATTATTTATAAAATAACAAAACTTTTTGTTGTACATGGAATTAGTATACAACCGTTTTCAAAATTAAATTTGATTCTTGTCACACCCATCCTTAAGTTGGCTTAAGGGAAACAATTATATTTAGAAAGAAAGAAAAATGAAATGTCAGAAAATAAAGGGAGTATTATTTTTCCTCCAAATATAGCAAGGACCTAACCATATTTTCGGTACAGACCATGGTATACGGAATATTTGCTTCAGTACCCCATTTTGTTTTTTTGTTTTTTTAGGTTTAATATATTTAAATAAATCGTGAAAATAAATAGTTTCAGCGAAAAAAAAATTATTTTAATTTTGTTGTTGCTTTTGCATTAGTATTGTTAATCTTTTAATATTGTTTGTATGAATGTATATTGTTATATGTGTTTATTATTATGGTCAAAGTTTATTGACTTTTTACTTATTTGTTCTTCTTATATCTGTAACACTATGCAAATTACGGAAATGGAATTAATGACTGGTGTTTTTCAATAAACATAGATAATATTTAACAAGCAAATAGTATTTGTATAAAAAGATAAACAAGATAATTAAGTTAATTTAATGTGAAGCATGACAAACAAATCAAATAAATAATGTAATGTGAAGCACGACAAACAAATAATTATTTTCACTAAAACTATTTATTTTTAAGATTTATTTCTATATATTATACCTAAAAACACAAAATAGGGAGACCCCCATTTTTTATTATTTTTTATATTTATGAATGATTTTTTATATAATTTTGAGGGAATATAAATATTTCAAATTAAGTGAATATAAACATTTCAAATTTTACCGAAATTCCCATGCATAGTAAAGCTACACGCCAAACACCTAATTTTTTTTCATTTTTTTTTAAAGCTTGAGAGGTACTCAAACTCTCCACCTAAACACACCAAATTTTGCTCTAAAGAGTTGGTAGTTGGTGGCTTATCTTAAAATAGAATGGTTGAATTTTTTTTCATTTGTTTATCCCGTACCATATTTAAAAAATTAAAAATAATATTTCATAATTTTAAGACAACACAGTTCTAAAACTAAATGCATGTATATAGTCATTGAATTTTTTTTTCTTTTTCTAATTGTCATATTAAAGATCAAGATTCAAAACATGCAGACATAAACTGCTTGAGTATATATTTTTGAAAATCAGATATTGATGTCAAATATTTTACAATTCAAGATACAAGTTTTTTTTTTTTTTTTTTTTCTGAAAGTGGGGATAGATAGATAATACAAAAATCCAAATAACTATGATCAAACTATTCAATCGCTGCATATGACTCCTAGCTACACTGTATGGAGTTGAAACTGCTCTGTCAATATTTTTACCAATCAATTTCCATCTGCATTTTAAAAACATTGAGAGGTTTGAATTTAAAAATAAAAAAAATGTGAAACATATGTAGAACACAAAATCAATGGGACTATTCGGTCTCAAGTAGAAATCCCTGCAATGTAAATCCCTTAGGATTCGTAACAGATTTATTTCCGTGTCGCGATGTATCAGATTGGTGAAAGATTTGAAGGACAGGATCACAGTCCAGTACGCGCGCTAGTAGGGAAGCGGTACAAGGACCCCCTTACCAGGCTAATTGGGCAATACATCTGCTGTGATTCCAATGGAATAACAGGGTTCTGTTATTCCGATCTCAACTATTTAAAGTTTTCCATGCTGGAATCTCATTGAAGAAACTTTTTCATACACGAATCTTAACGAAGTTGAATGGTTGGGATTGGAATAACAGGACATGTTATTCCATTGAAATCACAGCAGATTTATTTCCGGCTAATTGGGCAAGAGTACACAGGGCATACAACTGTTCTGAGTCAAGAGACAGTATGGACCAGTGTTTTAAAAATCGGTCTATTCTGCCGAATATTCGTATTCGGTTGGAATCCGAATAGAAAATGAGTATTCGGTCCAATATACGGTTTTGAATATTCGGCTGCATATTCAGCTGCATATTCAAATATTCGGTCGTACATTCGGCCGTATATTCTAATATTTGGCCGAATTGAGATCAATATATAAATATTTCAGTATTTCATTTAGTATGAGATGAGAATCGATATTTTAACATTTCATCACTAGTTTAACATATACAGTCAATCATAAATATTTTCTTTGTATACAAATTAATATGAATTTTCATTTTAAAATCCGCATATATAAATCTGAATAAAAATCCATATATGGGGTGGCTTTCTGAATACCACATAAGGACCGATTATTAAAACACTGGTATGGACTATATATGGACAAACAATATCGCTCAGAATTTGGATACCATATTTTTCAGCTTTTATGAAGTAGTTCCTTAGTTTAAATTGATGTAGTAGGGCACTATCCATGTAGTTGTACACTGCTTGTTCAATCATAGTGCACTCTGCTTGCTTATGTAGGGTATGTTTGTAATCAGATTTTTGTAAGTATGTATTTGGAATTAATTCTAGAGCCTACGGGCTTTCACTAATAATAAAAAAAAAGATCTCCATATTTCACCTTTTAAGAGGCATCTTCTCAAACACAGCATGAACTAAACATCTTAAATATGGGAATTTCTTTTTGTTTCAAAAGGCAAACTTGACACTTCCTATTCTAATTTTTGAGATGTAACGTAATTTCTAATTTAAACAGATTTTTTTAAAGCTTTCTAACTGCTTTTTTTTATTTTTATTGGTTCTCTGTTTCATGGAAATAATTTATGATGTGGCTACTAAACAAATAAAAGTTAATTGTACGAGTGTTTAGAGATTTAAAAATTTAAATTAACTTAATTGTTTAGTAGTGTGTAAATAGAATATAGCAGCAAAAGGTTAGCAAGGAAAAACATGGCCAGACATAAATTACATGTTCACAAACTAGTATGACATTTTTATTAGAGATGTAAAAGCTTCGTTCTTATTCATCCTTCGAAGCTCAAATCTGAAGTAAATTTCATAAACTACTCCAGGGATGTAAAAGTTTAAATATTCAGTTGGAAGTATCCGGTATTTACTGATAACTTTACAAAAGCACTGGAAATACGAAACATAAATTAAGTCACCAACTGTACCAAGAGATAGCATCTGCATCCAAAACAACAACAAATTAAACTACAAACAAGAAAGGCAGATAATCAACATAAACCTTCGAAAACTACCATAAAAAATGGAAGATCATTAATCTGTTATTATAATTTTTCCAATGGTCTTCACATGGGCATGCAATTTGTTGACCAGCCGATCAGTATATTCAGGCTCATGGTAACCATCAATTGACCACCAGTCATTAACCTTTTTAATCTTCACGATCTCAAGCTGCTCCCGCTGGAATAAAGCACCTGTTGCTTCCTCCTCGCTTGACTCATCTCCGGACCATTCCAACAATTTTAGTGAATCCTAACCATAGAAAGTTAGAAACAGGTCTCAAATAATGTAGATTTCTTATAATTATACGTGTGATTCGTTAAGGAACCCTGGTGAAAGGTATTTATGGACATATCTTTTTACCATATTTTTAACCTTGAACTCTGTATTGCTATCAGCTGTCTTTATTCTTTACCTCTGAAAAGAATTATAATATACTTGGAGAGTACGTGTGGCCATGTGTATGTGTGTGGATGTATGGTTCTGTGCAGTTATGTGTGCATGTGTGTGCCTGTGTATATACATGCAACAGGGACTACCTCGTAATTGCATAACGTGAGACTCTGTAGATTTGGCGAACGGAGGAAATAAACAACCAACTCAAAGTCACTACTCATACACCAACCACCGAGTATCAATGTCTTCAAGTTGTTGAAAATTGGGAAATTAGGAACTTCTTTCTCAAGCAATTCCTTCGTACAAACATAGCAACAACAATTCAATTTTCTATTAAGGAACTGATTTGAAAACCTAATTCAGAACTAAGACAAGTGGAGAAACATTAATTCCAACTATATATCTATAAATTTTTGTAACCTTTTAAATCATTGAAAATTTTGAAACATAACAAACTTAATATTCTGCGGTTCTCTTGATGCTGGGAAACAAATCAAAATGCAAAACATAATAGCATGGACCATTTGTTGAAAAACAAAGCCATAAGCAAAATAAATAGACATAACTTTAGTTTTCCATTTGGTTATGAAAAAACAGTTTATTTTGCAATGACAGTACTAAAACCAAACATTCCTTCATTAATGTATGAAAAATTGAAATGCAATATGCATAACACGGTCCCAAAAATAGATTCTGCCTCAAATTATAATTTTTGGTCCTAACAGATCCATAATTTATTCAACAATCAGTTAAATATAAACTATTAACTATGACTAAGAAAGTGTTAGAAAAATTAGAAGTACCCTAAGCTGAGAATCGCGTAATTGAAGATCCAGGGTTGTTATATTTGAAAGACTGGTGAGGAGCTTGGACCCAACATCAGCTAACTCATCAGAATAATACAAAGCAGGAAATTGAATCCTTGCATTAATTAGAGATGGCATAGTTTCCCATGAAAATGTTATGGGTACCATGTTTATCCATGACAATGATAATATGTCTCGGCAACAACCCCTGACCTCCAATTGAAGAAGGAAAGGAGTATAAATCTTCAAAGACTGTTCCAGACAACAATCAAGAATAACCAACTTCTTCAATTTGCCAGAAGAAATCTTGTTGAAATTCAAAATACAATCATGGAGAAGAAATTCATCAAGGATGGGACAACCATAGAAAATCTTATCCACAATATTAGCATTCACTATTATACGAGTAAGATGTAATTTTTTGAGGCACGGGATGTGGACTGAGTGGGGTGAAATTTCGACATAACTTTTTACCAAATTTTGCTCCAACACAACATCATGCAGTGATGCACATGTGAAAATTGGATCAGTATCAAAATTGAAGAGTGTTTGCTTACAAACAGAAAGTGATAACACTCGAGGTTTGAACTTAATGGCTTGCAAGATATTGCGCTGAAGAGCTCCAGAATTGTAAGAAGCACAACCTTCTGTAGACCAAACAAGTTTCAATTGCTCGATGTTTGACGGTTCTCTGTTTTGCAACACACCTTTAACAAATCGCTCGAACTTGGCCACCCTCTCTTCGTAAGTACGCCCCCTGAACTCTTTTAAGTTTATGTCTAGACCTGGCACACCGGCCCACGTGCTCTTCCATCCTTTGGACAACACACATGTCCCCACAGCTTCCTTAGTACAGAGGAAGGAGAGGATGTGAGCTTGAACAACATCAGGCAGGGTGGTAATCCTGTCAATGATATCATTGGTTTCTCCACAGTTCGTTTTCTCCATTGCCCCCCTTAAAAAATCATTTCCTCAAACACCTGACATGCAAGAATACTCTGT
This sequence comes from Carex rostrata, assembly GCF_964058835.1. Classification (NCBI taxonomy): domain Eukaryota; kingdom Viridiplantae; phylum Streptophyta; class Magnoliopsida; order Poales; family Cyperaceae; genus Carex; species Carex rostrata. Next base: position 3,254,546 of record NC_135943.1, read on the forward strand.
TGAAATAGAGAAATAACAAAGGCCGCTGTAAGTTACAGTACTGGACTTGTCCTGTTTCACTTCACTACTAAGTAATGGTTTTTGGTAGACAAGATAAACCACATCTCGATCAAAAGAAAAGAACAAAAAAAACGCCTAAAACCCACAGTTGTCTGGCTACAATAACCCCAACTAACCAACTCAAAACCTATATATTTTTTTTATTATTGGGTCATCTTAAAAACTAGCTTGCTCTATCAAGGATGAATTTTTTTTTTATAAAAATAAAAAGATATAATAACTGATCCTTCTATCAAACCTTTTTCGTTGAATAATCTAAAACAACAATAAAGAGATGGTATTGAGAGATCTACCTCTAATATCTCCTAAAAATGTCGAAATCTCCAAGCTTAAAATTATCTCGGTTACAAGAGTTTCTTTTATATAAGTCTGGGAGTAAGAAACGAGGTGTGAACTGTGAAGAGGGAAGTGGAAAAGGCACGAATGTACAGTGAACTTGCGAATTAATGAGATAAATTTTCGAGGTGGCCAGTTCTACTCTAATAGTGTTGACCGCCCCTTCTTTTTCATCTTAGCCAGAAATGTTGACCGTTTTGCATATAGGTATTTGAAGAAAATTAATAACTTTGTTTCGGATTCTCTGTGGCGGATACAAACGAACCGTCCACGTGCAGCACGACTGATGATTTTTTTTTTTTTTTTTTTTTTGACACTCGTAGCCGAAATTTTTAAAAATACTCCTATCACAAAATCTGAGAAATTTCATATTTAGTACGTTCGCAACGTGAAATTGCAAACAGAAACTGAATATCCACAACTCTACAATTACTTTTTTTTTCCCAGCTATTTTCACCAAAATTGGTTTTTCAACACTACCTGATTGGACAGAAAATTTTTGGGGCCCACAGTTTTTAATTCCCTTCGACGGCAGCAGCTTTATTCGAGTTTTTTTTGTAAAAGTTGTGTGCGCAACGTAATTGTTTGTAATTTTACGTTACGGACGTGTTAAATATGAAAATTTTCAGAATTGAGTGGTTTTTTAGTTTATCATTTTTTAGACGGATATTTTTAAAAATTTCAGCATCCGTAGGCTTCTATTACCGCATAACTTAGCAATTACAAATCAGTTCAAGTACATTGTTATCCTAGCTTCCGAACATATCACTGATATTAAAATTTAAAAGTTGGAAAGGTAAACCCACAATACCCCTTTGACAAAAAGCACAACTTCTTTTAAGGCAACTGATTCTGCTTGCAGCAGACAACATACCGTACATGGTGCCGTCACCTTTCATTACCACAAAACCGATATCTATTTTGTTAATATTTAATCTCTCCTTATAAAATTAAATAAAAAAGGATAAAGTTTACGAAAGTCCCTCAGTTTTATCAGAAATACAATTTTAATTATTAAACTTCCATTTATTTGTTTATAGTCACAGAATTTTAGTATATATTCAGATTTGATAACTGGATTAATTTCTCTCATCCAAAACATAACAGAAAGTTGATATCACCCATTTCACTTTTCGATGTACAACTTTAGAAGAATTATGGTTAAAAAAAAATTCAACTATACCGTGAAAAATACAGTGTATTGAATTTGCTAGAGGAGTTCTGTCATGGATAATTTGGCAAGAAACATATGAGATGTGTTTTCACGGGCCTTATTATTTAAGGAAAACATATTTGGAGATTTAAAATTGGTACCATACCGCATCTTGTTGATGTTTCAATTTTGGATGTACTTACTTGAGATTATTCAATAATTATTTATATAATTATTTATATAATTATTTTAAAATATATTTACTATTTATTGTGTGCGTTTGCTTATTCAAGCAAATGATATATGTTGACAATAATAAAAAATCCAATTATTCTTTATCTTGTTCTTTAATTATTCTCTAAAAAAAAAATTGACATCATTGAGACAATCTAACCATATTTCCTTGTGTATATTGAATAAAATAATAATTAGAATCAATGTCAAATCCTTAATTAGTGTTATCTTTAGACTTATAATATCCAACTGACAAATCAAATCAAAGTTATAAAGAGTTACGACATCACTCATAAATATATCAAATGTTTATTTTTTGGCATACACCTTAAACAAGAAAACTAAAACTTTACAAAATTATTTAAATGAAAATATTAAGATCTCTAACTTTGATTTAACATTGATTTAAATAATTTTGTGATGTCGTAACTCTTTTTAACTTTGATTTAACTATTTATTGTGTGCATTTGTTTCTTTTTTTAATGGATTACGGTTTTATTTATTATTCAATGATCATTGAAATTATCTATGATGTTTTAATATATGTCCTTTACACTGTAATTATTATTTTATTTTCAAAATTCAAAACCTTCTCCTCTTATATTTCACAATCTTATTATAAACTTTTTTGTTGATGTTTTTCATGAATTATGGTTATATTTATGATTCAAAAAAATTCGAAAGCCTCTTGTTTGCAATAAAAAAACAATAATGGTTATATTTATGTAGTTGAAGGTCATTAAGACAATCTAACCATATTTCCTTGTGTATATTTGAATAAAATAAATTATTAAAAATCAATGCCAAGCCCTTAATTAGTGTTATATTTAGACTTGTGATATCCAACTAACAAATCAAATCAAAAAAATAAAGAGTTTACAACATCACTCATAAATATATCAAATGCCTTATTTTTTGACGTACACCATAAACAAGAAACAAGAATATCAATTAATTTTAACTGGCCTTGTCGATCCCATCTCCAATGCTGCTGGAGATACAGTCTACATTCAGCCCAAGTACACTTCTGCTTTGTAGGCTGGAAATAAAACAAATGGGAAAATAATAAGATTTAGATGTAATGGATAGTATAATGTTTTTTGTGGTACGGTCTAAAAAAGTTGTTGTATAAATTTTAAGATTTAATTTAAATAACTTATTAAATTGGTTATATAATGATATTATAAAATATCAATTTTTACTATTTTTAATAATTTATGAAAGATGACAAAATATAGCTTAAAAATAAATAAATTGCTAATATTTTAAGTTATTTTTTGTTATTTTTCATAAATTATAAAAATAGTAAAAATTAATATTCTTCAAGTTCATTATATAATCAATTTACTGAGCTACTTAGATCGAAGTTTGAAGTTTATACGATAGGTTTTTTAAACTGTAACACGGAAGAGCCTATGCTATGAAACATCTAAACCTAATTCTAAAATTAATACAAATACTTTTGTTCTAATCAGTGTTTTGTGATGAGGAAAGATTATGTAGAGCTAATGCAAATAGAACATGTAATTGTCATGAGTATTCATGTCATTGCACCACCGTAAAAAGCTGACAGACACAAATTTCATGAATTAGTTACAAGCTACTCCCATTTAAGCTATATATATCGTGTATATGTTATAAAACATATAATAAAATTGAATAAATTGAATAAAATTTAAACAAAAATAATATAAAATAAAAATTTATTACAAATTAAAAAAAATAAAAATACATACTATTGTTATAAAAATTTATTATAAATTTGTTGATGTTTTTCTCCCATTTTATTTATGCAAATTTTAAGTGATTACCAAATTTGAATAAAATTTTATTTACAGTTAGCGAGATTACTTTAAGGAAATAAATTTTCATTTGTTGTGAGATTTTGGTGAGAACTGATAAATATAATAATTTTATAATTGTTTAAATTTTTAACCTGCATGAATTTTGATTCAGATCCGACGGTGCAGAATAAAAATACATGTGATAATATGTGTAGCATTACATGTGGCGGGTTCAATTTGAACTAAATGTAGACTTCTGTACATAGGATGTACTTAATTAAAGGAATGCAGATTATTTGACTGGAGGGCTCAGATTCAATCCGAATTAAATCAATCAATCCCAACTGTTAGAGTTTCTGTCAGCCAATTTAATTTAAGATGCATAATATAGAAAAGAGATATTATTTCTATGAATGGATATTGTTATATATGTTTTATTATTGTTGTTAATTTTATTGACTTTCTAAATATTTGTTCTTCTTATATCATATCGCGTTCATAGAACGAAAAATAACAAAAATAATAATTTATTGACAATTAATTTTTGTAATAAATATAAATTTATTTGTAGTCCGAAGAAATCCAATAAAAATAGAAATAAAAATTAGAATTTTAAATGAACGAGGAGGAATGGATTGATCGGCTGGTCAACATATTGCATTCCCATGTGAAGATCATTGGAAAAATTATAATAACAGATTATAATTGAGGAAGAACGATAAATTAATTGATCTTGCATTCTGATGAGTTGACTGAGTGCCTGCTTTTTTGTGTTTTTAGTTTGTTGTCGTTGTTTAATCTCTGGTTAAAACTCACTAGGATGCGGATGTTATTTCTTTGTACAATATGTATTGACTTGATCTATGTTTCGTATTTCCAACACTTCTCTACATTTATCAATGAATTATACCTGATGCTTCAAACTGTTTATTTATTTTTTTACATACCTGATGCTTCAAACCGTTTATAAAATTTACTTATATTCGCAATCCCAACTTCTGCTAAGAGCAATACTGGTGCAATGATTTCTCTTAGATAGCAACAAGTACTGTTAACGATCAAATACTAGTTTCCCAAATATGAAAAATGTTTTTTTTTTTTTTTTTTTGTTATTAACAATTATGACATATTATATAGAATGATCGGTTAAGTTATAAAATTGATTGTACTTTGCGATATAGCTGTCTATAAGTCCAACTTAAATCTATTTAGTTTAGTTGTTTCCTGCTTTAGGACTAAACTATACCCAAAGAATATACACAGATCAGCGATTCAGATATTACTTGCTCTCCTTCATTTACTTCCTCTCCCTCCAATTCGCTCTTCTCCGCTGAACGACACTCACTCTCCTCCCAGCAGTGAATACGAGGTGGCTACTCCCTCTGCATGGCCCTTTAGCAAACCAGCCCAAACATCATCATTGGCCAGCTCCAAGCTCTGTCGATCCCTCATCACCACCCTCTTCATTCTCTCACGAAATATACTCTCTTAAATTTTTATTAATTTTCTATTAAAGTTTCTTTCAATTTAGAAAGAGTAATGAAATTCAACATTGTGATCCCCTTACTGTTGTTTAAATTTGATCGAATATTTGTCAATCGCAGCAAATCATGCTCTGAAGATTGAGCAATTTGTTGGAAGTCAGTTAATTTGAGTAGATTACTAATTGATCATGAATTTGGTATTCGAATTTGAGTAAATCACTCATTGAACAATTTGTGTCTATATGCAGTTTAGGGAAATGATGGAGTCATGGAGAGCCATGCAGAGCAAGGTGTTGCACAAATTATTAGTCGTTTAAAGATGCTAAAAATGTGTACCAATTATTTGTTTTTTTTTTAAGGTTAAGAAATGTGTATCACTTTGTATTACAATGTAAACTTTGATAAAAAATAATTATTGAGTGTTACTGGCATGCTTATTGAGCCTCTATTTTATTTTCTGTTAAAAATATACATAGTTGCTTTAGTTTTCTTGATGCCTTGCTGGTATGTACCAGTTGGTGTTTGTTGGTGTTACTTATGATGCTCAGCATTTTGGATTGCAAATGTGACACTTAATTAGAATATCAATGAGTATGTTTCGGTTGTATGCAAATGATTATACGTATCTCAAACTGTTGGAGATGACACACTTTGGTGCTCTTTATAGTCATAAGTTTTTTTTTTTTTTTTGAAGGTTACTAGGCAAGCCGCCTGAGCAATGATTTGAATTAAAAAAATGAAAGTATTTACAGCACCTCAAGATAAAGAAATTTACAAATAATTACAATATACTTACAATATAGAGTATTACATATCTAAATGTCACATCTTACATGGAATGATTAAAGTATGTATGAACAAGCATGTTGGAAATTATAATCGAATTGTGGAAGGTATTGGAAGAGAGGAGTTTATAATATAATTTTTATTATTACTCAAGAGTACAAAGCCTTTGATATATTTCTTACACTCACGCCTCACTCTTTGGTTTCTCTCTGATTTTCTATCTCTTTTTCATTCACTCATATATATTACGCTATAGGCCCTAACATATATTTATACTATCCTAAAGTCGGTGGTACATCTTTCTAGATACTTCATACTTATTCTACCGACATATATTTCCAGAGAGTACATGATACTCGTATGATAAATTACAAGAGTATTGAATTTTCTAGAATAATCCACTTGAATCATAGCCGGCTATATATATCTTTAATACTCTAGAATTAATTAATGGGCTTTGGGCCTTCTGGATCTCTCCAAATATTAATTGGGCTTTGGGCTTCGGTGTTGTTATCTTCAACACTCCCCCTCAACACCGACTTGAATCTCTTTAAATTTAAATTTGCTGATCGATTTTCTGTATCGTCTATTCCCTCCCCCTTGATTTAAAATTCCGTGTGGCTCCTTCACATAAATTTCTTTATCAGGGTAGTTATTTTGAAATTCCGATTTAACGTATCGCCACTTTTTTAGCCTTCTCATCGGAGCATATGTCTTCCAATAGTTGATGCCGGATTCTTGTTTGAAGCCTTTTGTCATCACCCTTGCTTTGTAGTTTTTGACTTCACCGCCAGGATTTAACCTTGTCTTGTAGATATATTTATCGCTAATGACTTCACGATATTTTGGTTGATCTACAAGCTTCTGAGTGTTGTTCTTCTCAATCATGTAGTTTTTGTCCTTCTCAATCATGTAGTTTTTGTCCTTCCTGGCCTTCTTCAAATTTTCATGCTTTGCGGCCTCTTCAAAGTTTTGAGGTTCAACAAATGAAAAATTAGATGACTCGTAAATTTCGGATAAAGATCTTACTTGCTTGGGGGATGACTTTGATATTGTAGACCCTTCTTTAGCTCTTCGAGTATCACTTGGTTTTGACCCTTCATTTCTTAGCGCCATATGAGGAGCGTAGCTTATGCGGAGTGGGAAGCTTCTAGACTTCTCCATTTTTATTCTTGCTATTATTTGATTTTTATTTCTTCGGTCGAAAATTTTGCAGCCTCCATCTTCAAAATGAACTGCATATCCATTCTTCACTAATTGCCCCACGCTTAGTAGATTTTGTTTTAGGTCCGGAACCAACAATACATCTCGGATAAATTTCAGACCCATCTTGGTTTGCACGGCAATACTTCCTTTTCCTTTTGCTTGAACAATTGAGCCGTTTCCCATACGTACCTTTGTCTCATATGAAGCATCAATGTCGTGAAATAATTCACGATTTCCGGTCATGTGATTTGTGCAACCACTGTCGAGGAACCAGATATCGCCTTTCTCTTCATTGGCTGAGTGGCACGCATAGAAAATGCTTTCATGACTCTCATTTTCTTCTAGGAAGTTTGCTCGGTCGTTAATTCTTGATCTGCACATTCGTGCTATATGGCCGATCTTCTTGCATATATTGCATCTCTTTGTTGACCAACATTCAGATGTACTGTGGTTCGACCTTTTGTGTATATCGCACCATAAATTTGAATAACTCGAACCTAGTGCTTTCTCCTTTTGTACAGACTGTTTTTCTTCATCTTGTCGCGGACCGCCGCGTTGGTTATTTTGTTGACTCGTGGGGTTATATCGTGATCTGAAGCTCAGCTTGGAATGAAATGCATCTTCCACCAAATTTCCTTCGCGTTGGAGCTTTCTCTCTTCATGCGACTCCAAGGAGCTCATTAGTTGTTGAATCGAAAGCGTCGATAGATCCTTTGATTCTTCTATCGCAGTAACAATGTAGTCGTACTTGTCAGTGAGGCTAATTAAAATTTTCTCGACTACTTTCTGATCGGAGATGTCTTCTCCATACGTCCGCATCTGGTTGACAATTTTGACGACTCGTGAGAAGTACTCCTTGATCCTCTCTGACTCCTTCATTTGGAGATTTTGAAATTGTCTTCTTAGCGTTTGCAGCTTCATCGCTTTCACCTTTTCAGAGCCTTCAAATTCCTCCTTCAAAGTCTCCCATGCTTTTTTGGATGTAGTTGCTCCACTGATTCGTGGAAATAGGCTTTCGACAACACCCTGTTGAATTAAAAACAGGGCCTTGGCATCCTTCATTTGTTGTTGTTGTTGTTGCACCGGCATCAATGCTCCTGTTGGCGCCGTAAAGCCTTGTTCGACGATATCCCACAATCCCTGCGAGAGTAGCAGCGTCCGCATCTTGATCTTCCACATGGCATAATTTTCTCCCGTAAATATGGGAACCATCGATTGCGCCATAGTTACGTCAATACCTGAAGACATCGACTTAAGATGCTTCTTATTCACGAACGCCCTTGTCTACTTCGCTAACTTTTTCGAACCTAAAGCTCTGATACCAAATGTTGGAAATTATAATCGAATTGTGGAAGGTATTGGAAGAGAGGAGTTTATAATATAATTTTTATTATTACTCAAGAGTACAAAGCCTTTGATATATTTCTTACACTCACGCCTCACTCTTTGGTTTCTCTCTGATTTTCTATCTCTTTTTCATTCACTCATATATATTACGCTATAGGCCCTAACATATATTTATACTATCCTAAAGTCGGTGGTACATCTTTCTAGATACTTCATACTTATTCTACCGACATATATTTCCAGAGAGTACATGATACTCGTATGATAAATTACAAGAGTATTGAATTTTCTAGAATAATCCACTTGAATCATAGCCGGCTATATATATCTTTAATACTCTAGAATTAATTAATGGGCTTTGGGCCTTCTGGATCTCTCCAAATATTAATTGGGCTTTGGGCTTCGGTGTTGTTATCTTCAACAAAGCATTCTCTATTGTACCACTAACAAGTCTGCCGCATATCTTCTGGATATAGAACATCATAATGACTGGAGGATTGGAAAGTACCATTTTGGAATTAGGAGGCGGCGGTAGAAACTCGATGTCCACAGCAGGTACATGGCGTTGAGATGGAGCAGCTGTAGTTGTGGATTTAGATGGGGTCAAAACAACTGCAGGAGAATCTCGAGGTCGTTACCTCCAAGTTACGCCTAAATGAATGGCAGAAAATGCATTCGTCTTCATATAAGCCAACTGGCAATCGGGAAGAGGTCAACTTTAGCCTCTTCACAGAGGATCCAGCCAATTATTTCCTCTCTGTTTTCTCATTCCTGTGTGTACTAGGATTCGTACAGGGGCATGAATCTTTCGTGCATGACGTACTGGCTAACTGTAGTCAAAAGTATTATACATCTAAATGTCACTGTTTTACATGGAATGATTAAATATGTATGAACAAGCATTGTCTATTGTACTACTAACAAGTCTGCTGCATATACTCTGGATATAGAACATATTAATGACTAGAGGATTGGTGAGAAGTACCATTTTGGAATTAGGAGGTGGTGGCAGAAACTTGATGTCCACAGCAGGTACATGGCCTTGAGATGGAACAGCTGTGTTGAGGATTTAGATCAGGTGGAAACAACTGCATGAGAATCTTGAGGTTCTTCCCTTGTCAATTTTGATGATAGTGTGTCATAACTGTTGATACCCAATCCACAGACTCTCTGTGGGCAACAACATTTAAAAAAAAAAAATTGAGAGGCATGTACATAAAATTTGTTTAGATCTGTATGTCCAGTTGTTTTGATTAACAACGCTAGCACAATTGAATTTGAGTTTAGAATCTAAGAATTTTCTTTTCAATTAAATAACAATTTGGTTGTGCTCATTTGTGATAATGAAACGTTAAAAATATTGTAACTGATTAAGAGAAGTACATTTTCAAAGAAAGGAGAAGCTTGCTGACAGGACTTGTTCATCAGCAATCCATTTCCTTTCTGCAACAATCATGCAAAAGATTCTTCTGATTGACGACAAAATTCAAATATTCATCACTCTTTACTGATTCTAAGACAATTAATATACCTGAATGCTCTGGGGAATCAAAATGAAACTGGATTCTCCAGTAAATGAGCCCACTTGAGAGCCATTGTCACTGTTTTGGACTTTTAAAGTAGCCTCCATCTCTTCGGCCATTTTATTAATACTCTAAAAAAAAAAGAAAATTTTAAAACTATCCCCGTGTTTGATTTTTTTTTTTAAAATACCCCGACCGCTGGGTCCATGGGCGGACCAAAACTCCCACCAAACCGCCCCCCACAAGACGGGCCACACCAATAGCAAACTGCCCCCTGCAGGCGGTTCACTATGGATCCCTATAAAATTTTTTTTTTTTTCTCTCCTGCCCACCCCAAATCATTCTAAACATCCCAACCTGTAGATAGAAGCTGTGTACAGTAATCAACGATAATTTTAGTGATTTTCAGATGACTGCTACAAGTAATTTTTTTTTAATTTAAATATTTTTTAATTAGTTTATAATTAGTCATTGATCACTGTACCTTTGGTCTAATATTAATGAACATTTTTTTTAATTTAAATATTTTTAATTAGTTTATAATTAGTCATTGATTAATGTATCTTTAGTATATAATTACTCTAAAATTTTTTTTTTAATTTTATTTTTTTAATTAGTAATTGAATACTGTACAATTAGTTTTTATCTACTGTCATAATTAGCTTTTAAATTGTTTTGTTAGAATCAATCTTAATCATGTAATTCTTATGAAATTATTTTTTAAATGTAATTTGTTAAGGAAAAGATGTTAGTTGCACTATATATGGGCGGCAAACTAATTAAGGGTGAAGATGGCGTGTATTACACGAAAGATGTCGCATTTGGCTTCCAGGTTAATGAAAATACCACATTTCAGGAACTTAAGCAACTAGTATATGAAAAGACTGCTCTAAACCCCAACAAATATGAAATAGAATTGACTACACAGATTGACAACTCACAAATGGATGGGGTGGGGGGTAGACCTTACTTTGTGAGATATCCTATAACAGATGCGAATTTGTAGAGAGTTGTGTACACTCTATTTGAGTCTAGCGGGCTCCCGGTAATGGACTTATATTCGAAGAGGGTTCCTCAGACTGGAGTTGGACCATCTAGTGTTCCCTTGGATGGACCTTCAGGTTATGAAAACCAGGAGTATCATGACTCCAGTTATGACAACCAGGGGTACCACCACTATCCTTATGACAACTAAGGGTACCACAGCCGCTTCAGTTATGACAACCCGGGGTACCACAACTCTTATAAGTTTATTGAAGAGTTACCATCACCACCACCACCACCACCACCCAGACAGGCACCCATAATCCCTAGATTTTCATCTATGCCAGAGTCAGAATCGGTACCCGTTAATCGAATTGATATTAATATTGATGTTGATGTTATTGATGCCATACCAGAAAGGGAAATGGAAACGGGGAATGAATACGAAGTGATTTGGGAATCTGATGACTTATAAGATGGTGATGCAAATGTACCAGGTTTATCCAGGGAAGAAAAATTTCCGATTAGAGGTCGGGAAAGTAAGCATCTGGTTGCCACATTCAATGATAACACAACTTTTTAAGAGACATACATTAGTTTCTTTGGTCCTCGTGTTGAATACAATCACGAACTTGCCGCAGGGCAACTTTATATCAACATAGATGAACTTATAAATAAAATCAATGAGACTCATGTTCACGGCAACTAGGAAAATAAAATACACAAAGGGGACTGAACAAGGTTAGTTGTACTATGTAAAACTCATCCGCGCTGCGAGTTCAGGGAAAGCATGAATAATTAAGAAGTGTGAAGGACTTCATACATGCAAGTCTGCGTCCATAAGAACAGACCATTCACAGCTGACAGCATCACTAATTGCAGATGCAATTGAGAAAGACATTAAGGAGGACCCATCGATGAGCACCAAGGCGATGGCTAGGACCGTCAGACACAAATACAAATATGCAATCCCAAAATACAACAGGCTGAGGAGAGGTCGTGAACTTGCGATTTGCAGAATATTCGGTAGTTGGAATGATTCATACAACTATCCTGGCACCATTGCTCCAGGCCATGACAAATACAAATGTCGGCACTGTATATGAGCGGTGGCATGGCCCCATTTTTGACCGGCAGAGAGTACTAATAGAGGGAGCTCAACAATTCAAGAGCATAATGTGAGCTTTTGGGACTTGTATCCAAGCTATGCTATACATCACACCCTTTATCAGCATTGATACATGCTTCATGTCTAACTGTTACGAGGGGAGGCTACTAATAGCATGTACATATGATGCTGAGAACCAGTTGTTGCCTTTGGCCTTTGCAATTGTTCAGAAAGATGATGGTGAGAACTAGAAATTCTTCATGCAGTTTTTAAGAAGACGGGTGGTTGGGCCAACAAAATTTTTATCTGTAATATCAGACCAGTACAAAGGAATAAAACATGTTTTTGATCGTGAAGAATACGATTGGTCAATACGTACCGGCGAGTGTGTGCATAGGTTGTGGAGAACCTTTCCAAGGCAACCAGGGGCGACCCGTGGGTTCTAGAAACATTTAGACGAAATTGCAGAAAAAAAAGCCGAAAAGGGTGAAAGAGATGACTAGAAATTTTGCAAAGGTATATATATTTCAATTGTTTATATATATTATTGTATTTTACGAAAATGATTTTTTTAGTACAATTGTTTACTTATATTATTTTATTTCCTTATTTTTCTGTAATACATGCCAAAAATAAATCTCTACTTAATGAAGGTGGACAAAAATAATTCCAGAGATGTCAACGAGCCACTAGCATACGAGAAAATATATCAAGCACATGATGGAGGTTGGCGTTGGGAAATTATTACCGCCAACGGGTCCGAGTCGCTGAATGCAGTCTTCAAGCAGAGCCAGATGTTACTTGTGACTGCAGTTGTAGATGACACATTCTACAAGTTAAATGCATGGTTTCAGGAATGGGGTGTTAATGCCGTATAATTAATAAGGAGGAATCAAACATTTTCAACAAGGGTGGAGAAGAAACTAAAAAAAAAAACAAGGACAGAGGTGAAACTATGATCGTGATCCCGATGGGTAATGATGGTACATAATTCGAAATGCAAAATTCAGCTGCGTACGTTCCTACCAGCCGTACATCAAATGACACTATGGAGTTTGTGAAGAGGGATTTTAAGTACGTAGTTAAATTCAAAAATGGCAGGGAGGTAAACTGTACATGCCAAGGACCCCAACTAGCTCACATACCCTATAGTCACGTGATGGAGATATGCCGAGTGAGAAACTACTGCGAGAATCACTATGTCGTTGACATGTGTCGTACCGATTACCTTACTGTCACTTGGGGTGGATCTTTCCATGCTTATCCAAACCAGCATGAGTGAACTGCATATGTCGGTGATATAATATTTCCTTCAGAATGATGGATAAGAAAGGGGAGGAGGAGACACAAGCGTGTTGTAATGACCATGGACGAGATGGGTGGTAAGCGACCGTCGAGAAATCGGGCTTGCCGTTCTGTTTCTGACAGGCGCAAGGTAGGTATGTAACATTGTACAAAATTAATTGATGATTTTATTATATTAATAACTGAATTGTATTGTTATGTTCAGATGCCATAAACGAACACAATGAAAGAGAATGTTAAAATTGTTGTTGAAGCAACTGGTAAAACACAACCTTCTTGCGAGCCAATCATCTAGTAGCCAAACATCTACAAGTAATACCGCTTGGGCCACGGGCGGTCTGCTAGGTTCTTGACTGCTTGGGCCATAGGCGGTCCACTGAAGATGTCTATTTATTCGTTTTTTCTCTCTCCTCACTCCAAACTCATTCTACCACCCACCTCAAAGGTAGAGAGAAGGGAGAAAGAGCTGGAGGCGATTTTTTTGGCGATTTCGGATGATTTTCTGGGCGACTACAGCTACAGGTAATTTAAATATTTTTTTGGGGAAGAGAAAGGAGAAAGCGATCAGGACCTTAGTAGACCGTCCGTGGCCCAAGCGGCATTACTTGTAGATGCTTGACTATTAGATGATTGACTCACAAAAGGGAGGGGTTGTGTTCTACCAATTGCTTCAGCAATAACTCTAGCATTTTCTCTTTCATTGTGTTTGTTTATAACATCTGAACATAACAACACAATTCAATTATTAATATAATAAAATCATAAATTAATTTTGTACAATGCTACACACTTGCCATAAGCCGGCGAGCACGATTTCCCAACGGTTGCTTACCACTCATCTCGTCCATGATCATTACAACACGCTTATGTCTCCTCCTCCCCTTTCTTATCCATCATTCAGAAGGAAGTATTCTATCACCGACATATGCAGGCTACTCATGCTGGTTGGGATAAGAATGGAAATATCCACCCCAAGTGACAACAAGGTAATCGGTACGATACATGTCAACGACATAGTGATTCTCGCAGTAGTTTCTCACTCGGCATATCTCCATCACATGACTACAGGGTATGTGAGCTAGTTGGGGTCCTTGGCATGTACATTTTACCTCCCTGCAATTTTCGAATTTAACTACGTACTTAAAATCCCTCTTCACAAACTCTATAGTGCCATCTGATGTACGGCTGGTAGGAACCTACGCAGCTGAATTTTGCATTTCGAATTATGTACCATCATTACCCATCGGGATCACGATCATAGTTGCACCTCTGTCCTTATTTTTTTTTTAGTTTCTCCTCCACCCTTGTTGAAAATGTTTGATTCCTCCTTATTAATTATACGGCATTAGCACCCCATTCCTGAAACCATGCATTTAACTTGTAGAATGTGTCATCTACAACTTCAGTCACATGTAACATCTGGCTCTGCTTGAAGACTGCATTCAGCGACTCGGACCCGTTGGCGGTAATAATTTCCCAACGCCAACCTCCATCATGTGCTTGATATATTTTCTCGTATGCTGGTGGCTCGTTGACATCTCTGGGATTATTTTTGTCCACCTTCATTAAGTAGAGATTTATTTTTGGCATGTATTACAGAAAAATAAGGAAATAAAATAATATAAGTAAACAATTGTACTAAAAAAATCATTTTCGTAAAATACAATAATATATATAAACAAATGAAATATATATACCTTTGCAAAATTTCTAGTCATCTCTTCCACCCGTCTCGGCTTTTTCTTTCTGCAATTTCGTCTAAATGTTTCTAGAACCCACGGATCGCCCTTGGTTGCCTTGTAAAGGTTCTCCACAACCTATGCACACACTCGGCAGTACGTGTTGACCAACCGTATTCTTCACGATCAAAAATATGTTTGATTCCTTTGTACTGGTCTGATATTACAGATAAAATTTTTGTTGGCCCAACCACCCGTCTTCTTAAAAACTGCATGAAGAATCTGCAGTTCTTCCCATCCTCTTTCTGAACAATTGCAAAGGCCAAAGGCAACAACTGATTCTCAGCATCATATGTACATGCTATTAGTAGCCTCCCTCATAACGGCTAGACATGAAGCATGTATCAATGCTGATAACGGGTGTGATGTATGGCATAGCTTGGATACAAGTCCCAAAAGCCCATATTATGCCCTTGAATTGTTGAGCTCCCTCTATTAGTACTTCCTGACGGTCAAAAATGGGGTCATGCCACCGCTCATATACAGTGCCGACATTTGTATTTGCCATGGCCAGAAGCAATGGTGCCAGATAGTTGTATGAATCATTCCAACTACCGAATATTCTGCAAACCGCAAGTTCACAACCTCTCCACAGCCTGTTGTATTTTGGGGTTGCATATTTGTATTTGTGTCTGACGGTCCTAGCCATCGCCTTAGAACTCATTGATGGGTCCTCCTTAATGTCTTCCTCAATTGCATCTGCAATTAGTGATGCTGTCAGTTGTGAATGGTCTGTCCTTGTGGACGCAGACTTGCATGTATGAAGTGGTTCACACTTCTTAATTATTCGTGCTTTCCCTAAACCCGCGGGAGTTGCAAAAAGGAAGAACTGGCAGCGCGGGTGAGTTTTACATAACACAACTAACCTTGTTCAGTCCCCTTTGTGTATTTTATTTTCCCAGTTGCCGTGAACATGAGTCTCATTGATTTTATTTATAAGTTCATCTATGTTGGTATAAAGTTGCCCTGCGGCAAGTTCGTGATTGTATTCAACACGAAGACCAAAGAAACTAATGTATGTCTCTTAAAAAGCTGTGTTATCATTGAATGTGACAACCGGATGCTTATTTTCCCGACCTCCAATCGGAAATTTTTCTTCCCTGGATAAACCTAGTACATTTGCATCGCCATCTGATAAGTCATCAGATTCCCAAATCACTTCGTATGCATTCCCCGTTTCCATTTCCCTTTCTGGTATGGCATCAATAACATCAACATCAATATTAATATCAATTCGATTAACGGGTACCGATTCTGACTCTGGCATAGATGGAAATTTAGAGATTATGGGTGCCTGTCTGGGTGGTGGTGGTGGTGGTAACTCTTCAGTAAACTTATAAGAGTTGTGGTACCCCGGGTTGTCATAACCAAAGCGGCTGTGGTACCCCTAGTTGTCATAAGGGTAGTGGTGGTAACCCTGGTTGTTATAACTGGAGTCATGGTACCCCTGATTTTCATAACCTGAAGGTCCAACCGAGGGAACACTAGATGGTCCAACCCCAGTCCGAGGAACCCTCTTCGAATATAAGTCCATTACCGGGAGCCCGCTAGACTCAAATAGAGTGTACACAACTCTCTACAAATTCGCATCTGTTATAGGATATCTCACAAAGTAAGGTCTACCCCCCCCCACCCCACCCCTTTGTGAGTTGTCAATCCGTGTAGTCAATTCTATTTCATATTTGTTGGGATTTACAGCAGTCTTTTCATATACTAGTTGCTTAAGTTCCTGAAATGTGGTATTTTCATTAACCTGGAAGCCAAATGCGACATCTTTCGTGTAATACACGCCATCTGCACCCTTAATTAGTTTGCCGCCCATATATAGTGCAACTAACATCTTTTCTTTAACAAATTACATTTAAAAAATAATTTCATAAGAATTGCATGATTAAGATTGATTCTAACAAAACAATTTAAAAGCTACTTATTATAGTAGATAAAAACTAATTGTACAATAATTATAGAATAAAGGTACAATATTCAATTACTAATTATAAACTAATTAAAATATATTTAAATTTTAAAAAAACAAAGTGTACAGTAATTATACACTAATGGTACAATAATCAATGACTAATTATAAACTAATTAAAAAATATTTACATTTAAAAAACAATATTTAGTAATTATAGACTAAAGGTACAGTAATCAATGACTAATTATAAACTAATTAAAAAATATTTAAATTTAAAAAAAAATTACCTGTAACAATCGCCTGAAAATCGCCAAAAATCACCAAAATTATCGCTGATTACTGTACACAGCTTCTATTTACGGGTTTGAATATTTAGAAAGGTTTGGAGTGGACAGAAGAGAGAAAAAATGAAATTTTATAGGGATCCATAGTGAACCGTCTGCAGGGGGGTGGTCTGCTATGCATAGTGGACCTCCGGAGGGGGGGTCTGGTGGGAGTTTCGGGCCGCCCGTGGGCCCAGTAATCGGGGCATTTTAAAAAAAAAATAAACATGTAAATTTTTCATTTTTTTTAGGATATTAATAAAAATGGCCGCCATCTCTTGATACTTCTTCAGCATCTCCTCAATGTGTACAGCTGGTTTAAGATCTGGCAAAAAATTAAAAACAAGAAGAGAGAAGCACTTGAATTAACAATTTATATGTTGGTTGTATTAAGAACAACAACAAGATAAAATCATTCTTTAAAGTAATTTCCAGTTAGAGACGTACTCTTTGAAAGAAATCTTGCTTTACATGTGGGGCAAACGCTGACCATATATTTAGGTATACATTCCCTGCAAATTACATTCTTTATAGGTTTATCATTTCTGAAAAAAAATACACTGTTAGATTATTTAAACAAATGCATCATACTTGTAGAAGATGTGGCCGCACGTCAAAGAGGTTGGTTGTTGAAGCAAATTTTTGCTGTACAAGAAAAATATAAATTGTTAGTGTATTACTGTAACTTTAACTGGACCATGTAAAAAAAAAGTAATTTAAGTCGTATGTTGATATTTCCTACCATACGAACAAATGCAGAAGCAGGGCATAGCACCCAACAGAAATATTCTTCAGAAGAATTTTGTGAAACAATTAAAAAATGTCCCACACAAATCACAATTTTGATATGATAGAAGTTAAGAGAATTTTCTATATATTGACACAGAGAAGTAGAAGCATGTGTGAATGTGTGTGCGACAGAGAGGGAGACCTACTAACCGCAACCTTTTTTTAAAAAAAAAAAAATGGGGCGAAAGATATAATTTTCTTTCTCAATTCTTTTTTATTATTGAAGAGAAACATGGAAAAGATTTGAATTATTGATCTAAAATTCTGAGCAAAATTACTGTATTCCAGGAGGAGGCACTTCTATTCACTTTGTTTTTGCCTCTTTTCGAAGAAAAACATGGCATTTGTAAATGGACTGAAAATAGAAATTTTAATTCCAGCTGGAATTACTTTTATGCACTTTCTTTGCTCTCTTTGTTGACTAAAGGGACAAAGTTTGTCAAGCTACTGAAAATAGAAAACTTAATTTGAACTTCACTTCATTCCATCTGCATCACATAAATTACTCAATCCTCATAAAAAGAACGTAAAAAAAAAACCCAAGCATCTAGATCAAACTTCGAAATTATCACACCAGACTAAGGAATTTGAAAAAAAATAATAATTAATACCACATGAAGCATTTCAGCTTCTCCTCCATGTCTCTCCAGTCGGAGAGTGAACTCAATGATCCGCCATGGTTATTCCCACTCCCCCCAAAAGCCGTCTCTCTCTCTCTCTCTATCTCTCTTTTGAAACCTTGGC
Source organism: Carex rostrata (assembly GCF_964058835.1). Classification (NCBI taxonomy): domain Eukaryota; kingdom Viridiplantae; phylum Streptophyta; class Magnoliopsida; order Poales; family Cyperaceae; genus Carex; species Carex rostrata. Next base: position 3,273,369 of record NC_135943.1, read on the forward strand.
AGAGGCTGCCATGTTTAAACCCTCTAACAGGGAAAACCAAGTGATTTCCCTCTGGTCCTGATACACAGATCTAGCATGTATATATAATTTGTTAATTCAGATGTAGACGTACTATTAATAAACATCTCTAAGATAACTAAGTCTACTTTAAGAATCTTTAAAAATATCGTTACTTCAATTAACTAACCATTAGGTTCTACGTGCCTGTGATCATGAAAAAAAGAAGTTCACAATATCATAACCGATTGAGAAAAGTACCTTCTCAAAGCCCAAAGGAACTGGTGTGAACTCCCGGTCTCTGGTAGGTGCTCGTCGACTTTACCACAATGATTCATGTCTTGGTGACAGTAATTATTCATCCGCAATTCATTACTTCTCTGCAAAAAACATAAAAAAAAAGGACCACCTTATATAATATAATATTTTCATAAATAACCTGATAGAAACCATCTTCAAATGATCTGCTAAGACTCAATGGAGTTATCATTTTAAGTATTTTGTTAAAGAAAAATTCATAAACTCCTAAGAATGATGTCAAAATCAGTATCTCATATTTTTGTTAAGAATTTACGTAAAGAAAAGGGAAAACATGGGTAAATAAGTAAATTCACAAATTGTATATTCAAATTGACATTGTATGAAGTGAAAAACTAACCATTGAGAAGCTTCCAGTCTCAGATTTCAGTACCACAAGTACCATTAGTAAGTTCTTACCATGTGAAAACTTTGACAGACCATGAAACCCACCGTTCGATGTCTTTCGATGTCTATTGATGAAAGCGATGCTCCCATGGGCTTTCAAAGCCCCCTGGAACCCTAGGAAAACCATCAATGGCCTAAAATAAAAGAATAAATGACTATCATCGGCTCGGATGAAAGCTGGTGACAACTATTAAAGTTATCCAAAAAGGTGCAAAAGAAAGCAGGTTAGAAAAAAAAAGGAAAATAAATCAACACTAGCAATTAAAGCCCTACTAAGTTAAAAAGATCCATGGTAAATGTCAGAATAAAATACAAACCAAACTTCCAAACAAATTTAACACTTTTGTTAAGAAAAGCAACCGGATAATTTTTTCCCACTGCATGACCACAACAGAATTAATCAACTCGAACCAAATGTAGGAAGCTAAGTTTCTTTACATTGACTTTCCTCTTTTTTTTTTTGGAAGAATATTCCTTGCATTGATATTATTTTATATTTACGAACTGTTTCCACTAGAATACTCTTGTTCTATCAGCTAGGACACATGTTGAAGAACATAATCAAGCAAGTTTGACTTTTATAGTAATCCTCATAAACCTTCGAGTAATAGGGCTCAAATATTCTGGATACCAGCGATGCTTATTGCAAAAAGTACATCTCGTGGAAACATTATTGATTAATACTTGTTCAACATACTTCCATAAACTGATTAACATGCTAAGACAAGATTATCTTATTAAAAAAATGCATAAGCCTATGTGCTGTTCTCATTGTAATTGAAAACTATGTGGCTTGTCTTGTTTATTTATTTATTTACTAGGTTTATTAAAACTATGTACTAGAAGGTGCTGGAGGCACATAGTGAGGTGTTGCAGAGACTTATATATTTTTTCAATACAAAGTTGTTGAGCTATCTGCTCACCACAAAAAAAAAATGCATAAGCCTGCACAGGGCATGTGCCCGCACCCACACACACACTCAGGGGCTGAATAAGAAAAATAGTATAACTTTTTGTAAAAATTAAAAATTTTAAAGGGCAAAACTAATTAACAAATTCGAATTAATAAGGGGTGCTTAGCACCCTTTTGGCTCCACATTCTTCCGCCACTGCACACACTGACACACATAAGCGGGTTGTAAGGTTACCTCTAAGGTGAGTCAAAATGAATGAAAAAAAATGCAATAATCTTCATATAAGCCAACGGGCTCGACCAACTCTTTCCTCTCTGCTCTCTTGTTTCTGCTTGTACTAGGATTCGTGTAGTGTACGGGATCACACATCTTTCATGCCTGATGTATTGGCTCTCTCCATGAGTATTATGTTTCTAAATGTCACTACCATTAAAATGTGTTTGATTGTCTATAATTGGTTTGTTAATTTGCTTGAGTTCACATTTTACCAGTGTTTAAATATGTTGTATATACTCCAGACTTGGAATATCATTATAATTAAAGGATTAAAAATTGCGATTTTAGAACAATAATGGGAGGCATTATTCTGGTCAACAACATAATTTGAATGTTCCTCTATGTTTACTGATTCTAAGAAAATTGATATACCTGAATGCTCTGACGAGTTGCAATGGGGCTAAATTCACCAGTAAATCCCCACCCCCCCCCCCCCCCCCCCCCCCATTCTTCCTATCAAAGCCTCCATCTTTTTGGTACAAATTCCGATCTGATCAAAAAAAGAACAACACTTGTAGTGAAACTTAATTTTGACTGGATTCACTTGTATAGCCGATCTAAGATCGATATTATTCTCAGCCCCACTATCTCTTTCTCTCTCTGTCGTTCAATTCGGTTCGTTCGACTAATTGGGAGACCAAAGTTTTGTCCTAAAGGCCACGTTTTGTTTGGTCGTGGAGTAAGAGAGAGAAAGAACTCGAGTTTTGTCTTATTTGAAGTAATTAAAGGAATAAAAGAAGAGTAAGATGGAGGTGAGTTAATACGAATTAAGTTATTTTAATTCTGTACGTGGATTAACTTATTCAAGGGTCCATTGTTATAGGTAGATATTTATTTGCCAGCACCTTACTTTTTTAGATGAATTAATTTAGATCATGAATTAAACTATCAAATGAGATGTAAAATATGTGCAGTAAAATGAAATAAGCAATTTAATCCTCATTAATTCTACTTCACAATCAAACATGACCAAAAAGTGTAAGTCGGAATCGGTCACATCCAATGTTCTAAATAGCTCGTCGGACCTTTAACGTTAAGTTATGAGATAAAATTATGTTATTTCAGTTACGAGCGCTATAGCGGTAATAACGGTCTGCTATCAACACTACATGCTATGTGCTATAACGCACGCTATAGCTCATGGTATAGCGCACGCTATGCTACATAGGTTTTTATATAAAGATCCAACTGAAAATTAATTTTAAAGATCATTTTTTTCAAGATCCAGATTGATTTTGCTTTTAAATAAAAAAAGATAATTTATTCCATGATGTTTAGGTTTTTTTTTAATAGAAAAAAAATATAGTTTATACCATAATGTTTAGGTTATTTTGAATAAAAAAACATATATATTTTATGATATTATTAGAGATATTTTGAATAGTAATTAGGACTTTGTACTAGTTCAATATGAATATTCTAGTTTCTTAATTAATTTTGTATTACTTATTGCTCTATGAGATTTTAGATAATGTTGATAATTAGTAAAAATATAAAATATAATATTTTAAACAAAAAAAATGTTATTTAGGATCTCTATAGCTATGCTATTTGTAATAGCTTTTTTTTAGTCTTTCCGCTATAACGTGATAATCGCTATTTAAAACTTTGATTACATCTAAAAGAAGTTTGAACGGAGAAACCTAAATAATTTTTCTACACTTCCATGTTTACGACTGTTCCACTCAACTCAATTGGGGACGCTCCATGGGAACTTTGAAGTTTCAAGTTTAATTGTTTATCAAGAGAACTTGTCTTTAGTCTAGTGGCAAAGACACAAAGTGAAATTTTTTTTTTATAATATATATAGGAGTTTGAAAGTGTATTGGATGACTTGACTTCAATCCATGATTTCAAAAAAAATTTAACTGTTTAAGAAAGGAGTCAAGGACCTAGTAAATAAATCGCAAAACTTTTAACTCTTTAATACATAACCACGTGCGATGACATGTCTCACTTGGCCGCACCGTCGCAGCAACAACGAAAGCTCCTTTTTTTTCGTGAATTAGATGTGCCGAAATTTTTGTTGTTTTTTTTGAAAATCTTTGCAGAAGCTGCGAAATCGTGAGGGAGAATCGAACTCTCGACCTTTGGGTACAACAACTCTAGGACTTTTTGTTGTTACCATCTTAATATTTGCAAATTCTAACATTGTCATCGATTTCTTTGAAATTCAAATCATACCATACACCCAGCTCTGGACTGCGGTTTCTCGAGTCCGTGTCCCCCCAGGCACCTGAGATATAATTGAAAAAACATACGGTCCAGATTAATCTCAGCCAGTCCAAATTCAATCCGAAGCCTACTGAGAGTTTGAGAATTTAGGGGGGTATGCTTTGAAATTCGTGCTACGTTAAAAGAACAGTCAGCAGCCTTTGACGTTATTTCCTCGGATTATACAACCGAAGAAGAACTGGATGCAATCTAGACCGTTAAATAACATCAACTGGATAACATAAACTATTTTGGGCCGCCTGATCGGGAATCGGAAAGTTTCTTTCCTTTACCTGGTTGAACTGGTTGAGGGACCCTAACACAGTGACACTACAGCAGGCCTCCAAATTGGATACTGCCACGTGGGGTGTCGGGGATGTTATAATTCTTTGCTACGTTAATCTGTACTCTTCCGTGTAGCCTCTTTGTGAATGGCTGAGGAGGGACTTTTGACCCGCCTTCGAGTAGATCCACAAACTTTACATGTAACGAGTTATTCAAAATAAATGGAAAAGAAAAACGGAACTTGCTTTTGTTAAGGAGAATTTTTTATTTATAGAAATTAATAAAAAAAAGGTAAGAAAATAGGAAGAGTTCATTGGTTATATCATCAGTAGAAATGGCGAGATTAACTTTTTCCATTCAAAATGTCGTGGATGTCCGGCTGCGAAGTTTTAGTTTTTTAGATAGGCTTTAGTTTTTTTTAGCTGTTTAAGTTAGTCAAACAACTATATTTTAGACAGATTTAGAGCGTCTTTTTAAAAACATTTAGAACAAATTCTTAAACTGATAAAAATCTAGATTTACAGCTCTTTTTAGCACCTTTATATACTCTAAACTTCATTGCTCTAAGCCTTTGTCAGTCGAATAACTTACACTTAGCACAGCTTAAACTCTTAAGCTGCAACATTCTAAGTCTCATTGTCAAACACCCTCGACTCCGAATTATTTTTTCAATTCAAATTTTGAATTAGACTTATTGGTCCCGATTCAGAAAATTCAAAGTGGGGCCCAGTGTTTGCTAATTAAGTTGAGCAAAACTAGGGTGTGATGTGCTCATCAAGAGGGGTTGGTGAGTACACCTCAAAAGAGTTATCAGATTGACTTCAAAGTACAAATCCAAACCGTTGAAATCCAAGTACGTCGTGAGTGATGCATGTACATTCAAATTTTTTAAAGTTTTGAATCCATTTAGTACATGGTCAAGCGGTCAAAATGTTGAACATTTTATAAGTTATTTTTTCAATTATTTTATATATTAATTTTTCATCATTTTTTCAACCGTTTGACCATGCGTTAAATGAATTCAAAACTATAAAATTTTTGCATGTACATGCATCATTCGCGAAGTATTTGGATTTCAACGGTTTAGATTCATAATCCAAAGTTAATCCGATAGTTTTTTAGAAGTGTGCTCACCAACCTCTCTTGGTGAGCACATCACACTCTAGTTTTGCTCAATTAAGTTTGATCATGGAATGAAAGAAATAAGGTGGCAGTTTCTACTCGTGCGAATAGTCTAGCACATTCTTTGTTGTTATTACGAGGCCCTGAAGCACAAGGAGATTTTTATCCGCTTGTGTTAATTAGGAGGTCTGTGGATTTTTGTTGTCCTCCACTATGCTTTAGCACTAATAGGTTTCATGTTACGTCAATTCAAAATTGCTCTATCAATTCAATTGTGACCTTATAATACAATTAAATTCTCTAGTCCAATCGCTGTTTTTTGTCTTTGTATTCCTAATTTATCCACTGAGTCAATTGGTTGGTTCTTTGCACCGAATTTTGGCGTTGCAGCTATATTTCGATCTACATTAATAATGAGAAAAATAACATCTTTTTGCTATTTGTGGTGGGAAATGAGGTGAGCGATGAGCATCATATAATAAAATGGGAAAATTGGTTATTTGCTACTCCAAAACCTTCAAATTGTAAAAATGTCATTCCAAAATTTGAAATTGTAAAAATGCCACTCCAAACTTCATTAATTTGTAATTTTGCCACTCCAAATAATTAATAACTAAAATGTCCTCCTCTTCTTCTCCTGCCATGGCTGAGCCAGTGGAGTTACCTAGTAAATTAAAAAAAAAATGCAGATCCGTTGTTGCATCTCCCATGAAGAAATTACATAACGATTTTAATACCCAATATTATTCTTTTGATCTTTTCTCACATTTTTCTTAGCTGTTGATGAGTTGAGTTATCCTATCTTAATATAACACTTCATGATAATTTGCTGTAAATGAAAAAAGAAAAACCAGATATTCATGATCATTTTACATGGATCAAGATTTTTCTTACGTTCTCTTCATCTGGACCTTATCTTTGTAGTTTTGCTTTGCAATCCTCTTTCCTTTGAGACCAATTATATTGCCTATAGAAAAGAAAATAACATTTCCAATTGCACAAGTTTAGAACAAAAGATCAAGTTGAGAATTAGAGCCATTCCAAATAATTTTTAACAAAAAATAAGAACAATTTTTCACGAAAAATAAAATCAAAGTTGGATTGACACTTTACAACTTCTATTTTGTACTTAAGTTTGATGTAGGAATTAGACATACTCCTTCCTGATTCCTACCAATTTCATAATTAGTGCAACAAAATATATGCTACAATCATTACTGGTTTATTAAGGGTCTTGAGAGAAAATTACATCTTAAAAGCTGGCATTATTCTCTTTCACTGTTTTGTTGTTTGATTTATTAATCAACAGTGATTTTTCTCGTAAATTAACAACCTAAGATCAGACATTCACATAAAGCACTGCTTCAAGCCTTCAAGTCTCCAACAAGCTCAAACAGATATTAGCAGTTTAGCATAGTATTCTTTTTCTCAAAAAGTGAACTAATTGCTCTAGGCAACTATAGAGCCGGTTCTGAAGATTTTGAAGTCCGGAGCGGGAGAAGGTGAAACTGTACTGGTACTCCTATCTCATCCTTAACCAGAAAAAAAAAAGACAAGGTGAAATTTGAGTTGTCAAAAACAAATCAAAGTCCAACCTGCTGTGCAACACGGCTTCGATTTTTTACCTCACGAGCCTTCCTCCATGGCAGGAGAAGAAGAATGGAGAGCATTTTAATCATTAATTATTTGGAGTGACAAAATTACAAATTAATGAAGTTTGGAGTGACATTTTTACAATTTAAAAGTTTTGGAGTGACAAACAACTAATTTTTCCTAATAAAATATATTGTTCAGTTTAGAGAAGCATCCAGTACTCAAATGGAAAAGAAATCAATAAATTATTTTTGGATTGGAACCAATGAGTTCCGTGAGCTCGGTCAGCAACTCAACATTTAATTAATTATTATTTTATGTTGATTGTTATAAAATCATAATAAGAAAATATTGAAATTAATAGAATTTCTAGAAAGAAATCGGTATAGAGTTTCTAACAGGATTAAAGGAGTTACAGAGAGAGACAATAAAAATGTTCTGGAAATAGTAAACTGAAGGATACGGTTAAAATGAAGATCAACTCAGAAGAAGATTTCTCATCCGTTGGAATAAACGGTTGGAATATGTTGACAACCTATTTAAAGTAAACCAAATTCATATAAATATCCAACTTCAAATTCACAACAAAATTGTTCCATCAACAAACCATGACTATTCTTTCTCCTTCAATTGTTCTCTTTTTTCTAGCATTGCTTGTTTCCTTTCCACATTTCAACAATGCTACTGCTTCTGATGCCTGTAAAGCGGCAACCCGCATTAGTCCAACTATCAATCTCAATTTCTGCATAACGTCTCTACAATCAGACTCAACGAGCAGCTCGACCAATTCACTCGGTCTTGCTAAAATTGCGGTAGGCCTCGCTTCGAAACATGCAAAAACCACCAAGGCGAAAATAAATAAAATGCTTCTCGACGCAGCGTATGGCAATATCATGCCTGAGATACACACTTGCAGAAGTTTGTACTCGCGCATGATGGATTATCTCTCGATAGCCGCTGATGCTCTTAATTCAGAAAATTACGACGATGCCAAGACGTACCTCAGCACCGCTTTTGATGCACCGTGTGATTGCGGCGATGCGTTTTCTAAGAAACAAGCTCCTCCGGTTTTAGCTAACGAGGATGAAACTGCCAAGCAGCTCACTGATATTGCTCTTGCTCTTGTTAACATGTAATCAATAATTTGTAATTTGTTGTGGGAAATTGGTCGGAGGTGGGCTGGGCCTTAATTACCCATTGGCCCAAAATACGATTAACAATGGGCTTCCCATTGCTTGGATATTTACGGTTTTTTACTTCTCTCTTTTTTTTTTTATTAATTGTATGTAGCACTTTTTAGAAGTTATTTTTGTAAATTGTTGTAATTTGGAGATAGAAACGTAAAGGACAAAACTTAACACCTTGTTTGGATGGAGAGTAGAGAAAGGGAGGGAATGGAAAGGAACAAAAACTTTTCGTAGAATCGTGTTTGGTTGATAAAATTATGTCAGAGGTGAAGGGTATAGGAGGTGAAAGGTTTAACCTTGTATCATTATAATTAATAGAATCAATTTTCCTTCCAAATTGGAGTGTAACGGATGGAAATAAATTCTGTTACAAATACTTTTAGAAAAAATTACACAAATACCCAACCCTATATCTTATATATATAATTCTCATACGAGATTTTTTTCTCAAACCTACAACAGTCACCGAATTTCTCATTAACCTCCTAAATTTTAATTAACCAAACAAGAAATAAGACGGAAAGGAAAGTTAAATTTATTTTCTCTCATTAATCATCCAAACATAAAGAAGTTGAATATATTAATCTTCCTTTCTATTCCATTCCATTCCCTTTTATTCTTTACCTCCCATTCCTTCATCTACTCTGCAGAAGGAAACGCAACGGTTTATTGTTTCCATATGGAAATTTCTATCTACCTACACAAATCTGCCAATTTATATACTTTTTTCTTAACATTTTTTTTTTCCTTTTATAAGAGTTTGTTACCAATTCGATTCTTCCACGGAAAGAGACACACAAGCCAATTTTGCGATCCGAATACAGGGTCGGACATTTCATAACGACAATTACAAAATATAAAATTATAAACAATTAATTATGAATGAGGTACAACTATTATTAAGATTATTTTATCAAAGAACGGGGAACCGAAAATATAAGACTGTTTCAAGTTTGGATGGAAACATTTAAGTTTGAAATTTAGATGGGAAAGCTTTTAGTTTTGATTTTTTTTTTTTTTTTACAGATATACTTTTAATTTCTAAAAAGAAAAAGAAAAAAAAGGGAAAAGCCCAACCTGTGCTAAATTAAGCTTTTAATTTTTTTTAGGAATAAAAGGAAAACTCCCGCCCATGCTAAAGCAAAGTCAAAAAATATAAGATGGTTTAAAATTTGAATGGAAATATATAAATTTGAAATTTAGATGGAAAATTCTCAAACTTTATATGGATCTTCTAATTTAGAAAAAATAATGAATAAAAAGGAAAACTTATGCTATTGTTAAAGCAAAGTCGAAAATATAAAATGGTCTCAAGTTTGGATGGAAATATATAAATTTGAAATTTAGATAGGAAAGTTTTTAATTTTGAAATTTTTTACGGTCCTAATTTTCAAAAAGGAATAAAAAGGAAAACTCCCGCCCTTGCTGAAGCAAAGTACAAATTAATCAAATTAGTTGTGCGTAATTGTAATTACTATAAGATTTTATCAAGATGTTATTTTGTTTGGAGGGCAAATATATAGAATTTAAATTTTAAGGAGCCATTTCTCATGATAAATGGCGTTACACGGGAGAATTTCATGTGTACCTCTCAGTAACTTTAAAATTATGTATTTTCTCCTCTAAATTTCAAAATTACGTATTTTTTTCTCTAAACTTTTAAAACTCACAAATTTATTCATTTTATTGTCTTTTATATTGAAACTCATTTTAAGTTCAGAAAATACCCATTTTACTCTTTATTAAAAGCATAGAAAGTTTGTAGCTTATTTAAGAAAAATGTAGGTCTTATATTTTGATCGGTTTTTAGGACAAAATGGGTATTTTGTAAAGAATAAAGGGTATATTGGATATCTTATAAAACTAGTATAACTATATACATTGTCGCATCTTTGTTTGATTCTAGCTCTTTTTGGAACAATATTTAACTTGAAGAAGTTACAATTTTTTTATGCATAAAGCGTAAATTGAATATTTTATAAAAAAAATTAGGGTAGATATTTTATAAATTTAAAATTTAAATTTGTGAGCTTTTAAAGTTTAGAGGGAAAATATGTAATTTTGATGTTTAGAGGGTAAAATAGTAATTTTGATGTTTGAGGGGTATACGTGAAATTTGCCCGGCGTTACACAGTACACTCCTAATTGAATTCCACTACATTACGGTTGCTTGGCCCGCCTCTCCGCAGCGTCAAGTTCCGAAGCAAAGCCGGACGAGAAGAGAGAGAGAAGAGAGAGAGAAAGAGAGAGACTTGAGACAGAGAAGGAAGAGGGAGAAGAGCGAGCGAGCGAGCGAGAGAGAGATGGCGGGGCGCGGGAATAACAATGGCGGATCATCGAGTTCACTCTCCGACTTGAGAGATATGGAGGAGAAGCTGAAGTGCTTCGTTTGGTAATGGAATTTTTTCTCATTGAGTTTATATTATTATTATTTTTCCAAATTCCTTAGTCAGGTGTCATAATTTGGAAGTTTGATCTAGTACCAGGGTTTGTTTTTACATTTTTTTTATGGGAATTGAGTAATTTATGCTCCTACTTCTCTATGTCAGTATATACAAAATTCTCTCAACTTTATCACATCAAAATTGTGATTTGTGAGGGACAAATATTGTTTCGCAAAAATCTTCTGCGGGAATATTACTATTTTGAGTATTTTCTATTTTCAGTAGCTTGACAAAGGTTGTCACTTTATTCAAGAAAGAGAGCAAAGAAAGAGCATAAAATTGATTCCATCTGGAATTAAAATTTCTATAAACAGTCCATTTAGTCATTTACAAATGTTGGCAAAACAAGTGAATAAAAGTGCCTCCTGCTTTAATACAGTAGATTTTGTTAAGAATTTTAGATCAATAATTCAAATCTTTTCTATTTTCTCTTCAGTTATAAAAATGAACTGAGAAAGAAATTATATCTTTTGCCCCCTTTTTTTTTCAAAAAAGGCTGGGGTTAGCAGGTCTCTCTCTCTGTCACATATGCACACACACACAGAAAGGCACACATTCACACAATCAAACATGCTTCTACTTCTCTATGTCAATATATACAATACTCTCATCTTTTATCATATCAAAATTGTGATTTGTGAGTAGACTTTTTAACTGTTTTCGCAAACATTTTCTGTGGCGTGTTATAATTTCTGTTGGGTGCTCTGTCCTGCTTCCGTATTAGTGTGTTTTTTTTTTTTTTTTTTTTGACATGATCTAGTTAAAGTTACTGGAATTTCAATAACAATTTATATATATTTTTTTACAGCAAAAAAATGCTTCAACAACCAACCTCATTGACGTGCGGCCACATCTTCTGCAAGTATGATGCGCTTGCTTTATATGATCTAACAATTGAGTAGTATCTTTTTCTGAAATGTTAAACCTAGAAAGTATGTATTTTGCAGGGAATGTATACCTAAATATATGGTCAGCGTTTGCCCTATATGTAAAGCAAGATTTCTTTCAAAGAGTATGTCTCTAACTGGAAATTACTTAAAAGAATGATTTTATCTTGTTGTTGTTATTGCTGTTGTTCTTAATACAACCAACATATAAATTGTTAATTCAATTGCTTCTCTCTTCTTGTTTTTAATTTTTTGCCAGATCTTAAACCGGCTGTACACATTGAGGAGATGCTGAAGAAGTATCAAGAGATGGAAGCTACTTTAAAAATCCAAAACAGTGACAATGGCTCACAAGTGGACTCATTTACTGGAGAATCCAGCTTCATTTTGATTCCCCAGAGCATTCAGGTATATTAATTGTCTTAGAATCAGTAAACAGTGATGAATATTTGAATTTTGTCGTCAATCAGAAGTATCTTTTGCATGATTGTTGCAGAAAGGAAATGGATTGCTGATAAACAAGTCCTGTCAGCAAGCGTCTCCTGTCTTTCAAAAGGTACTCTTAATCAGTTACAATATTGTTAACTTTTCATTATCACGAATGAGTGTAACTAAATTGTTATTTAATTGAAAAGAAAATTCTTAGATTCTAAACTCAAATTCAATTGTGCTAGTGTTGCTAATCAAGTGGACATACACATCTAAACAAATTTTATGTACATGCCTTTCAATTTTTTTTAAAATGTTGTCGTCCACAGAGAGTCCGTGGATTGGGTATCAACAGTTATGACACACTATCATCAAAATTGACAAGGGAAGAAGCTCGAGATTCTCCTGCAGTTGTTTCAACCCCGTCTAAATCCTCAACTACAGCTGTTCCATCTCAAGGCCATGTACCTGCTGGGGACATCGAGTTTCTGCCACCACCTCCTAATTCCAAAATGGTACTTCTTACCAATCCTCCAGTCGTTAATATGTTCTATATCCAGAGTATATGCAGCAGACTTGTTAGTAGTACAATAGACAAGCTTGTTCATACATATTTAATCATTCCATTTAAAACAGTGACATTTAGATGTATAATACTTTTGACTACAGGTAGCCAATACGTCATGCACCAAAGGTTCATGCCCAGCACCCTGTACGAATCCTAGTACACACAGGAATGAGAAAACAGAGAGGAAAGAATTGGCTTGGTCCTCTGTGAAGAGGCTAAAGTTGACCTCTTTCCGAATTCCAGTTGGCTTATATGAGGATGAATGCATTTTCTGCCATTCATTTAGGCGTAACTTGGAGGTAACTTTAGAACCCCTTTTGGGTGCGTGCATGTGTGTGTCCACATGTGTGCAGGCTTATGTATTTTTATAAAAGGATAACATAGTATTAGCAATTTAGCATGCTAACAAGTGTATGGGGGCAATCTAATGTTAGTATTTTGAACAACATTAATTTGTGATGTTTCCATAAGATGTACTTGTTGCACTAATAATCGCAAAAATCCAGAATTGGCACAGAGCTATCGTTGCACCTGCACCCTGGATGACATCAATATAAATTTTATTCAAGGAAAAGTTACAAATACAATACTTCTGTCTAGAAGGGAACAAAGTTATGTTTAATAATGTTGTTATTCTCAGGGTTATGGCGATCTTCTTTGTATTCAAAGGGGGAAGGTGGTGACAGGACCAGATAGTAGCAGCAAAGCCAAAGTTATTTATGCTCATGAAAATTGCATTCTATGGTACATACTATTTGTATTAATTTGTGATTTATTTCTTTTCTGGAAATGTAGGGATGACAGTTTTGAATTTAAATTGTTCTATTTATTTGCATATTCCTTTTTTGATGTATATCACACTTTTCTTGCATAAAAAAAACTGAAACATCATAAAGCAATAATCACATTGATGGGCTTTTATTATCCAACTAACTTAGCCAATGAATACCCATCAGTATCTTGTTGATGAGTTTCTCAATTTCAAGCGCTCCCAAAATATATCTCACAATATATTGTACTAACCAGATAAATGGTATTGCTCACCAGCAGTTTAATTTTTTTATTCCAACCTGTAGGGATCCTGTGATATATTACAAAGGTGACGAGCTCATGAACTTAAGGAGGGAAATTGAGCGGAGCTCCAAGCTCAGATGTGCTAAATGTGGCCTCAATGGGGCAGCCCTTGGTTGTTTCTATGAGCATTGTCCTAAGAGCTACCATCCGCCTTGTGCATACCAAGTTGATGGGTGCCGCTGGGACACAGTATGTGCTACAATTTTGGAGAAGTTAATCAATGTTACTTTACTTTGTCTAATGCCGCCTAAAAGGGTATTTTAGTAGAGTGGTCTGGATATTATCACTTGTAGTTTCCTTGGCCTTGAAGAAACCCCCAGCTTAAAAATGTGGTTTTTCTTTTGTGAACCTGTACCGGACTGATTCTTATAGGCTATTAATATCTATTTATCTTCGATTAGGATTAAATGTTAATATACAGAATTCAATGAATTAGGTAAACTACTGCGTGTTGTGCCCAGATCATGTATCTGAGAAATTGCCGTGCGATAGTGACCCCACCATATCTGATAAGGCAGGTAATGGAAATGGTCGCACCAGCTCAGAGGTAGTAGTTTCATTTTCCATAAATCAAATCCCTTATCATGATGTACTCTGTTCCTATTGTTTTAATGTCATGCCCATCCCTTGTAGGGAACGCTTAAAACCCGCTGATTTGGCATTTCTTGGTGTATAGCATGAGCTTTTGAAGTATCAAGGGGTCCGCCCTTGTTGGCCGTATAATAAGGATGGAGGAAGAAATTGTGAATTATGTTACTAAACTTTTTCAAAGGAAGTGGTTCGAGGATGAGGGTTTACATATTTTCCTTGTTTGATATTTTTGTGTATATTTTGGCAAGTGGCGTAATTAATGCTTTCTTCTCCTTTTCTCGTTTTCTTTCACGATTTACTCTGGGGTTTGGGGTTTATAGTCATAGGGAAGGAAATTATTCTTCTCCTTTTCTCGTTTTCTTTCACTAGTTACTCTCGGGTTTATAGTCATAGGGAAGAAAACTAATTACGTCGTTTCATCAGGATATGTCACGGCATATCACGGTATGTATTTGGTCGCGTGATGTGATTTGCGTGTCACATGACATGTCTCCCTTACGTCATATCATGTCATGTGAACTGATTTAGTCATGTAATATCACGTGACTATCTTGCGTGATCAATTTTTCAACATTATATATTTTAATTCATTTTACAATAATTTTTATGAAATAATTTAAAACTGGAAAAAAAAAATTGAATATGATAACTTTTCGTCACATTTGTTCTCATCGTGTGCGGTTAAGGTGTGACAATTGATATGATGTGATTGTCCTTCGTAATTTTGGTCATGCCACATAACATGAGAAAAAAGTTATAATTATTTGTTAGTCAGTTTTTCCGTCATTAGTAACTAAAAAAATATTTTTAAGAGGAACATTAAAAGAATTAAACTTTCTTGTGAGTATGCACACAGAAATTTTGTTTACCTCATATATCAAGCTATTCCATGCAGGCATAAAACAGTTGTAAAGCGCGAATCAAATCAATGCAAATAATTCGGTGTTAGCATATTTTCAGAATAGTGTGAATTAAATGAACAGAGTAATGTAAATTAAAGGAACATAATAATGTGAATTAAAGGTGTCAGCATATTTATCAAAACCGGTTTAAATATGCACAAGGTTTTCTTAGAGATAGTCAACAGTCAATCACTTCTAACAACTATTAGTTAATTCTGTTTACATGTAACAGTAGTTAGTTACAATAAGTGATAGGCTGTCATCTCTTCTTGTATTCGCTATATATAGATGTACTGTCTGTAATTAAAAACTGATGAAATCAATACAAATCATTCTCTATTCAGTCTATTCAGTCTAGCTCTCTGTATCTCTTCTCTATCTTATCTCTATCAGGTTTTGTAATAATTCACATTATTATGTTAGCATAAAGAATTGACAAGGTTTTCTAAATATGCTAACACCGGATTAATTAACCAGTTTTGATAAAAATCGCTAACTCGAAAAACCGGTTTATGAACTTGTTCGGCTTAAGAGTTAAAGCAGAAGGCTAGAGTGCTAGATTAGTAGGCTATGATATTGGTACGTGCTCACATAACAGAAGAATTTTTTATTGGTAGAAATTATTAGAAGCTTGGAGGAGGCTGAAATGGAGAAGAACGGCGGTGAAAAGAGAGATTGGCAGAGGCTAAAATGGGGACAGGTAGGGGAAGAGCAGCGAGATCAGTACCGTTGAGTGCATGTGACCTAAAATTTTCGGCGACGAACGGGAATTTTCAGCGCTTTGCAAGCGATTTGCAAGCTTGCAAATCCTGCAAGCTTTCTTTTGTGAAATTCACTCTACATCCCTGCCCTTGCGAAAATGAAATGACACGTCGGATTTGCAAGTGTATTTGAAAGCCGATGGAGATGCTCTAAGAGAGAAAAAGAAGGAAATATTTACAAAATATCAATCTTTCAGAAATCATCAAACAAAATATTCCTCTTCTTTAATTATTAACAAAATATTCTTGTGAGCTTCATTTTTTTCCTTTCTTTCCCTCCCCTTGCCCCATTTATTTCCTTTCCTAGTTTTTCTTTTTTCTTTCCTATTTTTTCCTCTCTCTCCTATATCGTGAAGTTAAGTTAGCAGCTAGATAGATAGATCGTAGATGCTAGAAACTGGAGAAATTAAGTTAACAGGAAAATTGAAATGAATCTTCCATTGCTAATTACTGAATGCTAATTGTTCAAATTAAATAAAACACAATCATATATTATAATGTAGCAACAAAAGTGCTAAATATATTAAGATAGTCTACTGCCTACACTAAAAAAAAAATGTATGCAGTTTCTTTATTTACGGTATTTGTTTCATGTATGAGAGACAAATAACTTTAATTTTTCAACATCATTTCAAGTTTTAGTTTCTTCTTTTAAGCTCTATTTTATAGTATCAACAGTTCTGTAGAAGAGCTTTCAAAGATAATTAACATTAGGGTCAATTAGAAGTACTCACTTTTTAGAGAAATTTAGATATATGCTCATCATAACTTTGTAAATTAGATATTTTCCCATCAAAACTTCAAAATTAGTTATTTCCCCATATAAACTTACATATTTTATTAATATACCCATTTCTTACTTCAAGCATTTAAATATATAGTTAATTATTAATTTAAAAATAAAATGACTGTTTTACCCTTTATGTGCTCTTCTCCTTCCTCTCTCCTCTTACCGTGCACCTCCCTTCTTACCCAGTTCTTCCTTACCTTCAATAGTCCCATCTTATAATACATATACCTTAGGCATGACTAGATAATTAAGTAGACACTGCATTTCATGGGGAAATTAATTAACGTGCATAGTTTCCAAGATGTTTTTTTTTATTAAATCAAATTAATTTGATGACCACTTGTTCATTTCAATTTTAAAGGGCGTGCAAGGTTAAAATATTTTCTTTTTCAACCTTCAAAAAATTGGTAATAGAAACCTTCAAAAAGAAAATATTTTCTTTTTCAGAGATAGGCAAGTAAACAACTGCTCTCTTTAAGAGCATATACTTAGCGAACAATAACAACAGAGCAAGCATTATAAATTTTGGATTAACAAAATCAGGATCGTGTTTCTGTGACAACAAATTTGAACTATAAAGAAATTGCCAACTCAGGAGTCAGGATGAAAGACAATGTGCTCCTTAACCAAAGAAAGAAAAGCAAGACATAATAGGAAAAAAAAGAAGGAACAAATAAGAAAATTAATTTGTAACATAAAGGTGGGAATTGGAGGAACGAGTGCTGTCAAAATAAAAGAAAGAATTGACAATTTAACATATCAAAATGGTGGCAGACTTAATTCATCAATATAATACTTCATCAATAATACTTCCATAATATTAAGAGAAAAAAAAGGTAAGTAAGAGACTCACAGTAAATCACAAACAATAAATAAGAATAGTAATTGTCACCTAAAGTAAAAATTGGGCACCTGGACATTAATTAAACTAAGCAAATGGAACAGTCTTACATTAAAATCACTAGTACAGGAGCAGGATGGAGCAGGGGACTAGGGGAGTAGAATTTAAAAGAGAAGAAGAAATCAGGACTTCAATTGTATACTCAAGTTTCAAATGAAGTGCTTATGCAAGATTTGGTACCAGTGGTACCAACTGAAGCTTCTGAAGAGAAAAACAACGATCTTGAGAAGAGGGAGGTGTTAGGGTCAGAAGTTTGAACTAGGGGCAAAAATGTCCTTTTAATTGTTTATTAATTTTTTTTTAATTTTTATGTAATTAAATTAACAAATGGGTATATTATTAAAGTCTCATGTCTCATATCTTGAGAAGAGGAGGGTTCCAATGCCTCATGTCTTTCATACCTTATCATACCTCATATTTTATATCTTCATTTTTAAAGTCTAAATTGTCGATCTGAACCATTCAACATGATATATATATACTAAAATATGGTTAGAAATAAAATTTTATAATTTTTGGAATTTTTTTACTATTTTTTAGGATGGGTATAAAATCTCTTTTTTTTGAACGGTCCAGATACAATGATTTTATACCTATCTTAAAAAATAGTAAAAAATATAAAATTTCATCTTCATGCATATTTTAGTATAAATATTATGTTGAACGGTTTGGATCGATAATTTGAATTTTGAAAACAAAGATATAAAATATGAGGTATGAAAAAGATGAGGTATTGGAACCCTCCTCATTAATAATATATGTGAATTTAGATGGGAAAATAACTAATTTTAACATTCTGATGAAAAAATATCTAATTGATGAAGTTATATATGATGGGCATATACCTGAATTCCTCTTCTTTTTATGATCTCTTTTTTTTGCCCACAGAAGCAGATGCTAACATCCCACCACAAGCACGACCTCTATAACACTGCATTATTGTTTTACTTAATTAAAGAAAATCACGACGATAAAAAATAAAAGTAAAGAAATAAATCTAATAGTAAATGTAAAAACTATTTAATTTTTTTTATGGACGTTGGCAAGTTGCCATCCTCGGATATATTGATAGAAAAATGTCTATTTACAAAAAGTTCCGAAATATATAAAAATCACACCTCCTTATTCCATATATTGTGAAGAATTCCAACTGCAAACGGTCACCAATTCAATCCTAGTAACTCTACACTAGGAATTCTGAAGCCATCTCTCATTTTCTATTGCTGTATCACATACCAGGCATGGTACTTCTTAATACAACACTCCAATCGATAGTGTTTGGAGCACTCTAGTAGTGCCTCCTTATAGCAAGATAATTAGGTATTTACAACGCTAATACAACACTCCAATTAAAGGTGTTTAGAGCACTCTAGTAGTGTCTTCAGATGACAAGAAAATAGGGCATTTACAACCCTAATATAACACATCAATTGGAGATGTTTGGAGAACTCTAGTAGTGTCTCAAGATTACAAGATAATAGGGCATTTACAACCCTAATACAACACTCTAATTAAAGGTGTTTAGCGCACTCTAGTAGTGTCTCAAGATGACAAGATAATAGGCATTATAACCCCAATACAACACTTCAATTGAAGGTGTTGAATGCTGTTCGGGTCGCGTGTCTTCTATACTGCCTACGTTGAATGCTGGGTATACAGGAGCTGAGCGTACGAACCCCGTGGAGAAGTGGTTACACACGGACAGTTGTGCTGGTCGCGTCTATTGTGATGCGGGTCGCGTCGAGAGGAGGATGGGCAAGAACAGTGGCGTCTGAAGGAGACTCTAGTGCTGAAAGTGGTCCTTTGCTCCTCAGTTGGTAGTCACCTGTGGGAGGTGGTACGTAAGCCAGCTTGTTCTTGTAAAGAGAGAAAAATAAAAGAAAAGATACAAGTTAAAATCTAGATTAACTAAAATAAGCAAAAATTCAGAAAATAAATGATGCCGTCCCCGGCAACGGCGCCAAAAACTTGTTCGCACAAAAGTATATCACAAAGTTTCAGTACAGCAAGCTGTACCTTTTAAACCTTGAGTTAACTTCCGATTAAGACTGCAAGTGCACCATCATATCGTATACTAAAATCAGGTATCGATCCACAGGACGGTTCAAATATAAACTGGACTCTACTTAAATTAATTAGTACTAGAAGTTTGAAAATGTTGATTTGGTTTGTTTAGTTTCCTAAGTTCAATTGAGAGAAATAAATGACAGAAAGTAAAGTTTGGTTTTAAATCAGATATAAAAAGACGTTTCCAGGTTTCAGATTTCATCTTCAACTCTGCCTCTCGGCACCCGACGCGGATGGGCCTCGAGTTAATACAGTATACATTTGTTTCTGCGTTGTTTCTTTATGTAAGGTTCTACTGACCGTACCTAATGTTCCTAAATCTCAACTCTCGTTTGTTGGCTTAATAACCTTGGTAACGGAAATGCAATTTCACCTTCTTAGATTTTCAACCCTAAACTCTCGTTTATTGGTATTCAACCTAAGTTATTTGTCAGGTTTACTAAAGACATCCACCATCTCTTGAATAATGGAAAAGTTCACCTCTCAATTACTATTTGGTCTCGCCTCACGGCTCGAAATCCTACCTCAGATACTTAGTTTAGTTGAAAGAAACATCAAGGCCAAATTACTAGAAAAGATGCTATAGACATCTAATAGTAGACAACAAGAATCATTCAAACAATTTCAACTAAGCAATTAAAATAGTACTCAAACAAATAAACACAAATATTCAACACAGATTCAAACAACATGCATAATAAAATAGAGTATCCGACTACATCGTAACCCTAGAAACTAAATAAACTACTCATACATGATAAAAAAGCAAATAAAACAAGTGATATAAGAAATAGCCATGACAAAACCAAAAGAATAAAGAAGATCCGTGAAGAACTTTCATTTTTTGCTTCTCCACTTCGTCTCCAAGCAAGCCGTCAAGTCCAAACCCTATGAATTGCTCTCTTGCTCTCAATAATGCAGGATGAATTGGTTTGTAGCAAGGAATCCCATAATATAGCTATTCTGGCCGACCTTTCCTTCATTGAGCCTCTGTTTTCATTTCTGTTATGTTTCCAGAATAGTCTGACGCGACCCACGTGGAATGTGACGCGGCCTGCGTGGCTAGGTCTCTAACTCAGATTGTAGATCTTCTCACAAGCTTTCCGAAAAGTGATCATATGCTCAAAACAGGGTTACGAGTCAAAAGTTACGACTGTTTTAAGTTCAGGTCCTGAAATTTCAGCATCGTATACAGGTCGCGCCAGTGGTCGCGTCAGGGTGTGATGCGGCCCGCCTCGGATGTGACGCGGCACGCGTGAAGAACTTCACATTCCACAATCTTCCCTGATTTCGCCTGTTTTATGCAAAATAAGAATAAAAGCGCAGCAGTACCACATTCGATAAATATTAAATGAAATAGACACGATTTGACAGTTTTAGGCACAGGTTTTGGTACAAAGTTTGGTCGGAATATAGATAAAATAGCGAGACATCAATATACAACCATAATACAACACTCCAATTAAAAGTGTTTGGAACACTCTAGTAGTGTCTAAAACCCTAATACAATACTCTAATTTAAGGTTTTTGGAGCACTCTAGTAGTGTCTCCAGATGTCAAGATAATAGGGCGTTTACAACCCTAATACAACACTCTAATTTAAGGTGTTTGGAACACTCTAGTAGTATTTCAAGATGGCAAAATAATAGGGCATTGACAACCCGAATACAACACTCCAATTAAAAGTGTTTTGAGCACTCTAGTAGTGCAAGATAATAAGGCATTTACAACTCTAATACAACATTCCAATTGAAGGTGTTTGCAGCACTCTAGTAGTACTTCCATATGACAATATAATAGGGCGTTTACAACCCTAATACAACACTCCAATTTATGGTGTTTAGAGCACTCTAGTAGTCTCTATATGGCAAGATAGTAGGGTATTTAGAACCCTAATAAAACACTCTAATTGAAGGTGTTTGGAGTAGTCTCGTAGTGTTTCTAGATGGCAAGATAATATGGCATTGACAACCCTAATACAACACTCCAATTAAAAGTGTTTGGAGCACTCTAGTAGTGTGGTAAGGTAATAAGGCATTTATAACTGTAATACAACATTCTAATTGAAGGTCTTCAGAGCACTCTAGTAGTGTCTCCAGATGACAATATAATAGGGTGTTTACAACCCTAATATGACTCTTCATTTGAAGGTGTTGGAGCACCATAGTAGTAAGATAACATGGCATTTACAACCCTAATACAACACTTTAATTAAAGGTGTTGGGAGCACTCTAGTAGTGTTTCTATATGGCAAGATAATAGGGCATTTACAACACTAATACAAATGCTCCAATTGAATATGTTTGGAGCACTTTAGAAGTGGCGCGATATGGCAAGATAATAGGGAAATACAACCCTAATACAACCCTCCAAATGAAGGTGTTTGGAGCACTCTAGTAGTGTCTCTAATATGGCAAGATAAAAGGGCATTTACAACCCTAATACAATACTCCAATTGGGCATTTACAACACTAATACAAATGCTCCAATTGAATATGTTTGGAGCACTTTAGAAGTGGCGCGATATGGCAAGATAATAGGGAAATACAACCCTAATACAACCCTCCAAATGAAGGTGTTTGGAGCACTCTAGTAGTGTCTCTAATATGGCAAGATAAAAGGGCATTTACAACCCTAATACAATACTCCAATTGAAGGTGTTCCGAGCGCACTAGTAGTGTCTTCATATGGCAAGATAATAAGACATTTATAACACTAATACAACAGTCCAATTGATAGTATTTCGAGCACTCTAGTAGTGTCTCCTTATGGCCAGATAAAATGGTGTTCAAAACCCTAATACCACACTCCAATTGAAGGTGCTTCGAGTACTCTAGTAGTGTCTCTATATGGAAAGATATTAGGGCATTTACAACCCTAATACAATACTCCAATTGAAAGTGTTTTGAGCACTCTAGTAATATCTCCTTATTGCAAGATAAAAGGGTATTCAAAACCCTAATACCACCTCCAATTGAAGGTGCTTGAAGTACTCTAGTAGTGTCTCTATATGGAAAGATATTATGGCATTTACAACCCTAATACAAGACTCCAATTGAAGGTGTTTGGACACTGTAATAGTGTCTTTATATGGCAAGATAATGGAGCATTTACATCCTTGATACAGCACTCTAATTGAAGGTGCTTGGAGCACTCTAGTAGTGTGTCTATAAGGTAAGGTAAAAGATCATTTACAACCCTAATACAACACTCTAATTGAATGTGTTTGGAGCACTCAAATAGCTTCTCCAAATGGCAAGATAATATGGCATTTACAACCCTAATACAACACTCTAGTAGTGTTTGGAAAACTCTAGTAGTGTCTCCAGATGGCAATAAAATAGGGTATTTACAACCCTAATACAACACTCCAAATGAAGGTGTTTGAAGCACTCTAGTAGTGTCTCCAAAAGGCAAGATAATAAGGCATTTACAACCCTATTACAACAATTCAATTGAAGGAGTTTAGAGTACTCAAATAGCATCTCCAGATGGCAAGATAATAGAGAATTTACAACCCTAATACAACACTCCAATTGAAGGTGTTTGGAGCACTCTAGTAGTATCTCTATATGGCAAGAAAATAGGGCATTTACAACCCCAGTAGAATACTCCAATTGAGAGTGTTTTGAGCACTCTAGTAGTATCTCCTTATTGCAAGATAAAAGGGTATTCAGAACCCTAATACCACACTCCAATTGAAGGTGCTTGGAGTACTCTAGCAATGTCTCTATATGGAAAGTTGCATTTACAACCCCAATACAACACTCCAAATGAAGGTGTTTGGAGCACTCTAGTAGTGTCAATATCTGGCAAGATAATAAGGCATTTACAACCCTAATACAACACTCCAATTGAATGTGTTTGGAGCACTCTAGTAGTGGCTCAATATGGCACAATAATAGGGTATTTACGACACTACTACAATGCTCCAATTGAATGTATTTGGAGCACTCTAGTAGTGGCTCAATATGGCAAGATAATAGGGCATTTACAACACTAATACAACACTGCAATTGAAGGTGTTTGGAGCAATCTAGCAGTGTCTCTATATGGCAACATGGGCATTTACAACAGTAATACAACACTCCAATTGAATGTGTTTCGAGCACTCTAGTAGTGTCTCCAGATGGCAAGATAATAGGTCATGTACATCTCCATTACAACACTCCAATAGAAGGTGTTTGGAGCACCCTAGTAGATTCTTTATGTGGCAAGATAATGAAGCATTTACAACTCCAATACAACACTCTAATTGAAGGTATACAGAACAATCTAGTAGTGTCTCTATATCGCAAGATAATAGGGCATTTACAACACTAATACAGTACTCCAATTGAATATGTTTGGAGCACTCTAGTAGTGGCTCAATATGACAAGATATTGGGCATTTACAACACTAATACAACACTCCAATTGAATGTGTTCGGAGCAATCTAGTAGTGTCTCTAGATGGCAAGATAATAGGGTATGTACAACTCCATTACAACACTCCAATAGAAGGTGTTTGGAGCACTCTAGTAGAGTCTTTATGTGGCAAGATAATGGAGCACTTACAACCCCAATACAACACTCTAATTGAAGGTATATAGAACACCCTAGTAATGTCTCTATATGGCAAGATAATAGGGCATTTACAACACTAATACAATGCTCCAATTGAATATGTTTGGAGCACTCTAGTAGTGTATCTATCTGGCAAGATAATAGGGCATTTACAACCCTAATACAACACTCTAATTGAAGGTGTTTGGAGCACTCCAATTGGAGGTGTTTGGAAAACTCTAGTAGTGTCTCCATACGGCAAGAAAATAAGGTATTTACAACCCCAATACAACACTTCAAATGAAGGTGTTTGGAGCACTCTAGTAGTGTATCTATCTGGCAAGATAACCTAGCATTTATAACCTTAATACAACACTCTAATTGAAGGTGTTCGGAGCACTCCAATTGGAGGTGTTTCGAAAACTCTAGTAGTGTCTCCAGATGGCAAGAAAATAAGGTATTTACAACCCCAATACAACGCTCCAAATGTAGGTTTTTGGAGCACTCTAGTAGTGTTATCTGGCAAGATAATAGGGCATTTATAACCCTAATACAACACTCTAATTGAAGGTGTTTGGAGCACTCCAATTGGAAGTGTTTGGAAAACTCTAGTAGTGTTTTTAGAAGGCAAGAAAATAAGGTATTTACAACCCCAATACAACACTCCAAATGAAGGTGTTTGGAGCACTCTAGTAGTGTCTCTATCTGGCAAGATAATAGGGCATTTATAACCCTAATACAACACACTAATTGAAGGTATTTGGAGCACTCTAGTAGTGTCTCCAGATGGCAAGAAAATATGGTATTTACAACCCTAATACGACACTCCAAATGAAGGTGTTTGGAGCACTCTTGCAGTGTCTCTATCTGGCAAGATAATGGAGCATTTACAACCCTAATAGAACACACTAATTGAAGGTATATAGAACACTCTACTAATGTCTCTATATGGCAAGATATAGGGCATTTACAACACTAATACAATGCTCCAATTGAATATGTTTGGAGCACTCTAGTAGTGCCACAATATGGCAAGATAATGGAGCATTTACAACACCAATACAACACTGTAATTGAAGGTATATAGAACACTCTAGTAGTGTCTCTATTTGGCAAGATCAAAGGGCATTTACAACACTATTACAACACTCCAATAGAAGGTATTTGGAGCACTCTAGTAGTGTATGCAGATAACAAGATAATAGATCATTTACAACATTAATACAATGCTCCAATTGAATGTGTTTGGAGCACTCTAGTAGTGGCTCAATATGGCACGATAATAGGGCATTTACAACCCTAATACAACACTCTAATTGAATGTGTTTGGAGCACTCTAGTAGTGTCTCTATCTGGCAAGGTAATAGGGCATTTACAACCCTAATACAACACTCCAATTGAATGTGTTTGGAGCACTCCAGTAGCGGCTCAATATGGCACAATAATAGGGCATTTACAACCCCAATATAACACTCTAATTGAAGGTATATCGAGCACTCCAGTAGTGTCTCTATATGGCAAGATAATAGGGCATTTACAACACTAATACAATGCTCCAATTGAATATGTTTGGAGCACTCTAGGAGTGGCGCAATATGGCAAGATATTAGGGCATTTACAATACTAATACAACACTCCAATTGAATGTGTTTCGAGCACTCTAGTAGTGTCTCCAGATGGCAAGATAATAAGGCTTGTACAACCCCATTACAACACTCCAATAGAAGGTGTTTGGAGCACTCTAGTAGAGTCTTTATGTGGCAAGATAATAGAGCATTTACAACTCCAATACAACACACTAATTGAAGGTATATAGAACACTCTAGTAGTGTCTCTATTTGGCAAGATCAAAGGGCATTTACAACACTAATACAATGCTCCAATTGAATATGTTTGGAGCACTCTAGTAGTGGCACAATATGGCAAGATAATAGGGCATTGACAACACTAATACAACACACTAATTGACGGTATATAGAACACTCTACTAGTGTCTCTATATGGCAAGATATAGGGCATTTACAACACTATTACAATGCTCTAACTGAATCTGTGTGGAGCACTCTAGTAGTGCCATAATATGGCAAGATAATAGGGCATTTACAACCCCAGTACAACAATTCAATTGAATGTGTTTGGAGCACTCTAGTAGTGTCTCCAGATGGCAAGATAATAGGACATTTACAACACTAATACGATGCTCCAATTGAATATGTTTGGACCACTCTAGTAGTGGCCCAATATGGCAAGATAATAGGGCATTTACAACCCTAATACAACACTCTAATTAAAAGTGTTTCGAGCACTCTAGTAGTGTCTCCAGATAGCAAGATAATAGGCATTTACAACCCCATTACAACATTCTAATAGAAGGTGTAGTAGTGTATGCAGATAACAAGATAATAGATCATTTACAACATTAATACAAGGCTCCAATTGAAAGTGTTTGGAGCACTCTAGTAGTGGCTCAATATGACACGACAATAGGGCATTTACAACCCTAATACAACACTCTAATTGATTGTGTTTGTAGCACTCTAGTAGTGTCACTATCTGGCAAGATAATAGGGCGTTTACAACCTTAATACAACACTCCAATTGAATGTGTTTGGAGCACTCTAGTAGCGGCTCCATATGTCACAATAATAGGGCATTTACGACACTAGTACCATGCTTCAATTGAATGTATTTGGAACACTCTAGTAGTGGCTCAATATAGCAAGATAATAGGGCATTTACAACACTAATACAACACTGTAATTGAAGGTGTTTGGAGCACTCTAGTAGTGTCTCCAGATGGCAACATAATAGGTCATGTACATCCCTATTACAACACTCCAATAGAAGTTGTTTGGAGCACTCTAGTAGATTCTTTATGTGGCAAGATAATGAAGCATTTACAACTCCAATACAACACTCTAATTGAAGGTATATAGAACAATCTAGTAGTGTCTCTATATGGCAAGATAATAGGGCATTTACAACACCAATACAGTACTCCAATTGAATATGTTTGGAGCACTCTAGTAGTGGCTTAATATGACAAGATATTAGGGCATTTACAACACTAATACAATACTCCAATTGAATGTGTTTGGAGCACTCTAGAAGAGTCTCTAGATGGCAAGATAATAGGGTATGTACAACCCCATTACAACACTCCAATAGAACGTTTTTGGAGCACTCTAGTAGTGTCTTTATGTGGAAAGATAATGGAGCACTTACAACCCCAATACAACACACTAATTGAAGGTATAGAGAATACTCTAGTAGTGTCTCTATATGGCAAGATAATAGAGCATTTACTACACTAATACAATGCCCAAATAGAATATGTTTGGAGCACTCTAGTAGTGCCACAATATGGCAAGATAATAGGGCATTTACAACCCCAATACAACAACTAAATTGAATGTGTTTGGAGCACTCTAGTAGTGTCTCCAGATGGCAAGATAATAGGGCATTTACAACCCCATTACAACACTCCAATAGAAGGTGTTTGGAGCACTCTAGTACTGTATGCAGATAACAAGATAATAGATCATTTACAACATTAATACAATGCTCCAATTGAATGTGTTTGGAGCACTCTAGTAGTGGCTCAATATGGCACGATAATAGGGCATTTACAACCCTAATACAACACTCTAGTTGAATGTGTTTGGAGCACTCTAATAGGGCATTTACAACCCTAATACAACACTCTAATTGAAAGTGTTTGGGGCTCTCTAGTAGTGTCATATGGCAAGATAATATGGCGTTTACAACACTAATACAATACTCCAATTGAATATGTTTGAAGCACTCTACTAGTGACACAGTATGGCAAGATAATAGGGCATTTACAACCTTAATACAACCCTACAATTGAAGGTGTTTGGAGCAATCTAGTAGTGTCTCTATATGGCAAGATATTAGGGCAATTATGACACTAGTACAACACACCAATTGAATGTGTTTCGAGCACTCTAGTAGTGTCTCCAGATGGCAAGATAATAGGGCATGTACAACCTCATTACAACACTCCAATAGAATCTGTTTGGAGCACTCTAGTATAGTCTTTATGTGGCAAGATAATGGAGCATTTACAACACCAATACAACAATGTAATTGAAGGAATATAGAACACTCTAGTAGTGTCTCTAAATGGCAAGATAATAGGGCAATTACAACACCAATAAAATGCTCCAATTGAATATGTTTGGAGCACTCTAGTAGTGGCGCTATATGGCAAGATATTAGGGCATTTACAACACTAATACAACACTCCAATTGAATATGTTTCGAGCACTCTAGTTGTGTCTCCAGATGGCAACATAATAGGGCATGTACAACCCTATTACAACACTCCAATAGAAGGTGTTTGGAGCACTCTAGTAGAGTCTTTATGTGGCAAGATAATGGAGGATTTACAACCCCAATACAACACAATAATTGAAGGTATATAGAACACTCAAGTAGTGTCTCTATATGGCAAGATAAAAGGGCATTTACAACACTAAAACAATGCTCCAATTGAATATGTTTGGAGCACTCTAGTAGTGCCCCAATATTGCAAGATAATAGGGCATTGACAACACTAATACAACACACTAATTGACGGTATAAAGAACACTCTAGTAGTGTCTCTATATGGCAAGATATAGGGCATTTACAACACTAATACAATGCTCCAACTGAATCTGTGTGGAGCACTCTAGTAGTGCCACAAGATGGCAAGATAACAGGGTATTTACAACCCCAGTACAACAATTCAATTGAATGTGTTTGAGCACTCTAGTAGTGTCTCTCTCTATATGGTAAGATAGAAGGGCATTTACAACACTAATACGATGCTCCAATTGAATATGTTTGGAGCACTCTAGTAGTGGCCGAAAAAGGCAAGATAATAGGGTATTTACAACCCTAATACAACACTCTAATTGAAAGTGTTTGGAGCACTTTAGTAGTGTCTCCAGATGGCAAGATAATACGGCATTTACAATCCCATTACAACACTCTAATAGAAGGTGTTTGGGGCATTCTAGTAATGTATGCAGATAACAAGATAATAGATCATTTACAACATTAATACAATGCTCCAATTGAATGTGTTTGGAGCACTCTAGTAGTGGCTCAATATGACACGATAATAGGTCATTTACAACCCTAATACAACACTTTAATTGAATGTGTTTGGAGCACTTTAGTAGTGTCTCTATCTGGCAAGATAATAGGGCATTTACAACCCTAATACAACACTCCAATTGAATGTGTTTGGAGCACTCTAGTAGTGGCTCAATATGGCACAATAATAGGGCATTTACAACCCCAATACAACACTCTAATTGAAGGTATATCGAGCACTCAAGTAGTGTCTCTATATGGCAAGATAATAGGGCATTTACAACACTAGTACAATGCTCCAATTGAATCTGTTTGGAGCACTCTAGGAGTGGCGCAACATGGCAAGATATTAGGGCATTTACAATACTAATACAACACACCAATTGAATGTGTTTCGACCAATCTAGTAGTGTCTCCAGATGGCAAGATAATAGGGCATGTACAACCCCATTACAACACTGCAATAGAAGGTGTTTGGAGCACTCTATTAGATTCTTTATGTGGCAAGATAATGGAGCATATACAACCCCAATACAACACACTAATTGGAGGTATCTAGAACACTCTAGTAGTGTCTCTATATGGCAAGATAATAGGGCATTTACAACACTAATACGATGCTCCAATTGAATATGTTTGGAGCACTCTAGTAGTGGCGCAATATGGCAAGATATTAGGGCATTTACAATACTAATACAACACTCCAATTGAATGTGTTTCGAGCACTATAGTAGTGTCTCCAGATGGCAAGATAATTGGGCATGTACAACCCCATTACAACACTCCAAGGAAATGTGTTTGGAGCACTCTAGTAGAGTCTTTATGTGGCAAGAGAATGGAGCATTTACAACTCCAATACAACACTCTAGTTGAAGGTATATATAACACTCTAGTAGGATATATGGCAAGATAATAGGGTATTTACAACACTAATACAATGCTCCAATTGAATATGTTTGGAGCACTCTAGTAGTAGCGCAATATGCCAAGATATTAGGGCATTTATAACACTAATACAACACTCCAATTGAATGTGTTTCGAGCACTCTAGTAGTGTGTCAGATGGCAACATAATTGGGCATGTACAACCCCATTACAACACTCCAATAGAAGGTGTTTGGAGCACTCTAGTAGAGTCTTTATGTGGCAAGATAATGCAGCATTTACAACCCCAATACAACACACTAATAGATGGTATATAGAACACTCTAGTAGTGTCTCTATATGGCAAGATAAAAGGGCATTTACAACACTAACACAATGCTCCAATTGAATATGTTTGGAGCACTCTAGTAGTGGCCCAATATGGCAAGATAATATGCTTTGACAACACTAATACAACACACTAATTGACGGTATATGGAACACTCTACTAGTGTCTCTATATGGCAAGATATAGGGTATTTACAACACTAATACAATGCCCCAACTGAATCTGTGTGGAGCACTCTAGTAGTGCCACAATATGGCTATATAATAGGGCATTTACAACCCTAGTACAACAATTCAATTCAATGTGTTTGGAGCACTCTAGTAGTGTCTCTATCTGGCAATATAAAAGGGCATTTACAACACTAATTCGATGCTCCAATTGAATATGTTTGGAGCACTCTAGTAGTGGCCCAATATGGCAAGATAATAAGGCATTTACAACCCTAATACAACACTCTAATTGAAAGTGTTTGGAGCACTCTAGTAGTGTCATATGGCAAGATAATATGGCGTTTACAACACTAATACAATGCTCCAATTGAATATGTTTGAAGCACTCTAGTAGTGACACAGTATGGCAAGATAATAGGTCATTTACAACCCTAATACAACACTACAATTGAAGGTGTTTGGAGCAATCTAGTAGTGTCTCTATATGGCAAGATATTAGGGCAATTATAACACTAATACAACACACCAATTGAATGTGTTTCGAGCACTCTAGTAGTGGCTCCATATGGCAAGATAATAGGGCATGTACAACCCCATTACAACACTCCAATAGAAGGTGTTTGGAGCACTCTAGTATAGTCTTTATGTGGCAAGATAATGGAGCATTTACAACACCAATACAACACTGTAATTGAAGGTATATGGAACACTCTAGTAGTGTCTCTATATGGCAAGATAATAGGGCATTTACAACACTGATACAGTACTCCAATTCAATATGTTTGGAGCACTCTAGTAGTCGCGCAATATGGCAAAATATTAGGGCATTTACAACACTAATACAACACTCCAATTGAATGTGTTTCGAGCACTCTAGTAGTGTCTCCAGATGGCAACATAATATGGCATGTATAACCCCATTACAACACTCCAATAGAAGGTGTTTGGAGCATTCTAGTATAGTCTTTATTTGGCAAGATATTGGAGCATTTACAACCCCAATACAACACACTAATAGAAGGTATATAGAACACTCTAGTAGTGTCCTTATATGGCAAGATAAAAGGGCATTTACAACACTAATACGATGCTCCAATTAAATATGTTTGGAGCACTCTAGTAGTGGCCCAATATGGCAAGATAATAGGGCATTTACAACACTAATACAACACACTAATTGACGGTATATAGAACACTCTACTAGTGTCTCTATATGGCAAGATATAGGGCATTTACAACACTAATACAATGCTCCAATTGAATATCTGCGGAGCACTCTAGTAGTGCCACAATATGGCAAGATAATAGGGCATTTAGAACCCTAATACAACAATTCAATTGAATGTGTTTTGGAGCACTTTTGTAGTGTCTCCAGATGGCAAGATAATAGGGCAATTACAACCCAATTACAACACTCCAGTAGAAGGTGTCTGGAGCACTCTAGTAGTGTCTCTATCTGGCAAGATAATAGGGCATTTACAACCCTAATACAACACTCTAATTGAAGGTGTTTGGAGCACTCTAGTAGTGTCTCTATATGGCAAGATAATAGGGTGTTTACAACACTAATACAATGCTCCAATTGAATATGTTTGGAGCACTCTAGTAGTGACACAGTATGCCAAGATAATAGGGCATTTACAACCCTAATACAACACTACAATTGAAGGTGTTTGGAGCAATCTAGTAGTGTCTCTATATGGCAAGATATTAGGGCAATTACGACACTAATACGACACTAATACAACACTCCAATTAAATGTGTTTCGAGCACTCTAGTAGTGTCTTCATATAGCAAGATAATAGGGCATGTACAACCCCATTGCAACACTCCAATAGAAGGTGTTTGGAGCAAACTAGGAGTGTCTCTCTATATGGCAAGATATTAGGGCATTTACAACCCCAATAGAACACACTAGTTGAAGGTATATAGAACACTCTAGTAGTGTCTCTATTTGGCAAAATAACAGGGCATTTAGAACACAAATACAATGCTCCAATTGAATATGTTTGGAGCACTCTAGTAGTGGCACAATATGGCAAGATAATAGGGCATTTGCAACCCTAATACAACACTGCAATTGAAGTTGTTTGGTGCAATCTGGTAGTGTCTCTATATGACAAGATATTAGGACATTTACAACACTAATACAACACTCCAATTGAATGTCTTTCGAGCACTCTAGTAGTGTCTCTATATGGCAAGATAATAGTGCATGTATAACCCCATTACAACACTCCAATAGAATGTGTTTGGAGAACTCTAGTAGAGTCTTTATGTGGCAATATAATGGAGCATTTACAACCCCAATACAACACTCTAATTGAAGGTATATAGAGCACTATATTAGTGTCTCTATATGGCAAGATAATAGGGTATTTACAACACTAATACAATCCTCCAATTGAATATGTTTGGAGCATTCTAGTAGTGGCGCAATATGGCAAGATATTATGGCATTTACAATACTAATACAACACTCCAATTGAATGTGTTTCGAATACTCTAGTAGTGTCTCCAGATGGCAAGATAATAGGGCATGTACAACCCCATTACAACACTCCAATAGAAGGTGTTTGGAGCACTCTAGTAGAGTCTTTATGTGGCAAGATAATGGAGCATTTACAACCCCAATACAACACACTAATTGAATGTATATAGAACACTATAGTAACTCTATATGGCAGGATAATAGGGCATTTACAACACTAATACGATGCTCCAGTTGAATATGTCTGTAGCACTCTAGTAGTGGCGCAATATGGCAAGATATTAGTGCATTTACAACACTAATTCAACACTGCAATTGAATGTGTTTCTAACACTCTAGTAGTGTCTCCAGATGGCAAGATAATAGGGCATGTACAACCCCATTACAACACTCCAATGAAATGTGTTTGGAGCACTCTAGCAGAGTCTTTATGTGGCAAGATAATGGAGCATTTACAACCCCAATACAACACTCTAATTGAAGGTATATAGAACACTCTAGTAGTGTATATGGCAAGATAATAGAGCATTTACAACACTAATACATTGCTCCAATTAAATATGTTTGGAGCCCTCTAGTAGTGGCGCAATATGGCAAGATATTAGTGCATTTACAATACTAATACAACACTCCAATTGAATGTGTTTCGAGCACTCTAGTAGTGTCTCCAGATGGCAAGATAATAGGGCATGTAGAACTCCATTACAACACTTCAATAGAAGGTGTTTGGAGCACTCTAGTAGAGTCTTTATTTGGCAAGATAATAGAGCATTTACAACACTAATACAACACTGCAATTGAAGGTGTTTGGAGCAATCTAGTAGGATGGCAAGATATTAGGGCATTTACAACACTAATACAACACTCGAATTGTATGTGTTTTGAGCACTCTAGTAGTGTCTCCAGATGGCAAGATAATGGGGGCATTTACAACCCAATTATAACACTCCAATAGGTGTTTGGAGCACTCTAGTAGTGATGTGGCAAGATAATGGAGCATTTACAACCCCAATGCAATACTCTAATTGAAGGTATCTAGAACACTCTAGTAGTGTCTCTATCTAGCAAGATAATAGGGCATTTACAACACTAATACAATGCTCCAATTGAATATGTTTGGAGCACTCTAGTAGTGGCGCAATATGGCATGATAATAGGGTATTTACAACCCTAATACAACACTCCAAATGAAGGTGTTTGGAGCACTCTAGTAGTATCTCTATATGGCAAGATAATAGGGCATTTACAACCCAATACAATACTCCAATTAAAGGTGTTCGGAGCGCTCTTGTAGTGTCTCCATATGGCAAGATAATAAGACATTTATTACACTAATACAACAGTCCAATTGATAGTGTTTAGAGCACTCTAGTAGTGTCTCCTTATGGCAAGATAAAAGTGTGTTCAGAACCCTAATACCACACTCCAATTGAAGGTGCTTGGAGTACTCTAGTAGTGTCTATGTATGAAAAGATATTAGGGCATTTACAACTCTAATAAAACACTCCAATTGAAGGTGTTTAGAGTACTCTAGTAGTGTCTTTATATGGCAAGATAATGTAGCATTTACATCCCTAAAAATAAAAGAAAATTGTCAATATTCTAGGCTATTTTTTGTCACCTTTTATAAATCATAACAAAATAGTAAAAATTGGTATTCTACAAGCTTATTATATAACTAATTTGTTGAGCTACTTAAATCGATGTTTAAAATTTATATGATATTTTTTCTGAGGCCGTAGCACGGATGTTTAAAATTTATATTTTTTTAGTATAAAGTCAAGCGGTCAAAATTAGAAGGTTAATAAATTAATTTTAGTGCATTCATTTTTTGAACTTTTTTGACCGCTTGACTTTATACTAAATTAATTCGAATGTTTTACAAATTTCACATGTAGATGCATCACACGTAAGGTAGGTGGGTTTCAACGGTTCGGATTCGTCATTTGAAATCGATTTGATGAGTTTTAGAGTTAAGCTCACCAAAACTTTGGTAAGCTTAAGAGCACCCTAGTTCTACTCTACATATATATATATATAGAGCTAGGCTACGGTGAGTTGCGAAGTAAAGCGACTATTTTACTTCACGCTCATATTTTGCGATTTTAAATTCAAAACGTCGATCTGAACCGTTCATCTTGTTCTTCATATTGAAATGTGCTTGGAGACCAAGTTTTACATTTTTTGGAATTGTTTTTACTATTTATTAAGCAATTTTGAAAGTCGCTGATCTGATGGTCCAGAAATTTTACTGTTTTTTACTGTTCACAGCAAAACAGCAATTTTAAAAAATGCTTAATAAATAGTAAAAAAATTCCAAAAAATATAAAATTTGGTCTCCAATCACATTTCAATATGGATTAAATATCTAACGGTTCGGATCGGTAATTTGGACTTTCCCAATAAAAATACGGCGTGAAGTAGAAACGCGTTTTACTTCACAACTCACCGTAGCCTAGCTCTATATATATAGAGAGAGAGATGGGCTATGGTGCATTGCAATGCATGGAGGGGTTTGTGTATTGGACCATAAATCTAAAATTCAAAATCCAAATGGCCGATCCAAACCGTTCATCTTGTTCTCCATATTAATATGTGCTTGGAGATCAAATTTTATATTTTTCTGAATTTTTTTACTATTTATTAAGTATTTTACAAAATTGTTGATCCAACGGTGGCTGCTGATTTTACTGTTTTGTTAAGCCACCGTTGGATCAACAATTTTGTAAAATACTTAATAAATAGTAAAAAAATTCAGAAAAATATAAAATTTGGTCTCCAAGCACATATTAATATGGAGAACAAGATGAACTGTTTGGATCGGCCATTTGGATTTTGAATTTTAGATTTATGGTCCAATGCACAACCCCCTCCATGCATTGCAATGCACCATAGCCCATCTCTATATATATAGTGAGTCTATGGTACTATGCATATTACGATTTGTTACCGTGCTACGGCTCTATATTCGAGTTTTCAAATCCTAACGGTCGATCCGAACCGTTCATCTTGTTCTCCATATTAATGTGTTTGGAGACCAAATTTTACATTTTTTTGAAATTTTTTTACTAGTTTTTTAGATTTATTGAAAATCACTGTTTTTGAATTGTCCAGAATTTTCAGATCAAGTGATTTTCTAAATATCTAAAAAAATAGTAAAAAATTTTCAAAAAATGTAAAATTTGGTCTCCAAACACATATTAATATGGAGAACAAGATGAACGGTTCGGATTGAGTGTTAGGATTTGAAAACTCGAATATAGAGCCGTAGCACGGTAACAACCCGTGATATGCATAGTACCATAGACTCACTCATATATATATACTAGTATCATACCCGTGCGTTGCAACGGAGACATATTATAAGATAAAATATATATCAATGAAAATAATAATTATTTAAAAATTAAGACACATGTTAATAGAATTTATATGATTATGTATTTTTAATTAACTTTAATCGTGATCTCTGATAACAATTTGATGATGTGATGATTCTTTATTTTTAAGTTCCAATGATATCAAATAATAGCTTGATTCAAATCTAAAATCAAATATCGTACAACAATTCAATATCGACATATAATATGATATCACACAATATAAATAAAAAGTGTTATCGTGTGTATGTATAGGATATATATACACACACACATACATATTATAAGAGAAATATATATTCACACATACGTTGCAATTTATATTCTTCTTTGTTTCCAATTTATATTCTTCTTCTTCTTTAATTTGTTTCCAATTTAGAATACACACACATTGATATATTCTATATTGGAAATTTATTCTAAATTGCCCATAATAATATGTATAGAAACAAAAAAAAGAGAAATAAGGAAATATAAAAAAATATTTTCCATTGTGATCCATATATAAACGCAGAAGAAGTAAGGAAACAAAGAAATAAGAAAATGGAAGGTGGAGTCTTCTCAATTGAAGAGGAGAAATATGGAAACAAATAAATATTTCGCTAAATTTCAGAGTTTATTCAATTTTAATTGTAACGTATCGTGTGACAGAACATGTGGTGAGTATGTTTTTAACTAAATTTAGACTTTTATACATAAAACATATGCATTTAATCAAAACAAGACAAATTATGCAATTTGATGGCTGAGATCTAATCCGAAATTTTATCTTTCAATCGTAGCCGTTGGAGGATCGGACACCCAAGGTGCTTAATAATATAATAGATATATATATATATATATATATATATATAGAGTACGGCTAACGCGCTTCCTTTAGCATATGGGCCGAAATGCTTCCGGTGGAAATTTGAAATTTCAAAAATCTAAAAAGTCGATCTGAACCGTTCATCTCCTTCTCCATATTAATATCTTCTTGGAGACCAAATTTTACATTTTTCTGAAATTTTTTACTATTTATTAAGCCACTTTGAAAATCGCTGATCCAACGGTGGCTTAACAAAACAGTAAAACCATTGGATCAGCGATTTTCAAAGTGGCTTAATAAATAGTAAAAAAATTCAGAAAAATTTAAAATTTGGTCTCCAAGCAGATATTAATATAGAGAAGAAGATGAACGGTTCAGATTGACTTTTTGGATTTTGAAATTTCAAATTTCCACCGGAAACATTTCGGCCCATATGCTAGAGGAAGCGCGTTAGCCGTACTATATATATATATATATATATATATATAGAGAGAGAGAGAGAGAGAGAGAGATGGGCTATGGTGCATTGCAATGCATGGAGGGGTTTGTGCATTGGACCATAAATCTAAAATTCAAAATCCAAATGACCGATCCAAACCGTTCATCTTGTTCTCCATATTAATATGTGATTGGAGACCAAATTTTACATTTTTCTGAATTTTTTTTACTATTTATTAAGTATTTTATAAAATTGTTGATCCAACGGTGGCTGCTAATTTTACTGTTTTGTTAAGCCACCGTTGGATCAACAATTTTGTAAAATACTTAATAAATAGTAAAAAAATTCAGAAAAATGTAAAATTTGGTCTCCAAGCACATATTAATATGGAGAACAAGATGAACGGTTTGGATCGATCATTTGTATTTTAGATTTATGGTCCAATGCACAAACCCCTCCATGCATTGCAATGCACCATAGCCCATCTCTCTCTCTCTCTCTCTCTCTCTATATATATATATATATATATAGGAATATGCTAGCATGCTATGCATAGCATAGAGCCCCTCGATGCAACGCCTTGGATTTCTACTTTTCAAAATCCTAACAGTCGATCCGAACCGTTCATCTTGTTCTCCATATTAATATGTGTTTGAGGACCAAATTTTACATTTTTTGGAATTTTTTTACTATTTCTTTAGATTTATTGAAAATTGCTGTTTTCAGCAAATCTGGACCATAAAAAAACTGCGATTTTCAATAAATCTAAAGAAATAGTAAAAAAATTCCAAAAAATGTAAAATTTGGTCTCCAAATATATATTATTATGGATAACAAGATAAACGGTTCGGATCGACCGTTAGAATTTTGAAAAGTCGAAATCCAAGACGTTGCCTGGAGAGGCTCTATGCTATGCATAGCATGCTAGCATATTCCTATATATATATAATACAAGAAATACGGTGATAAAACACGTACTAATCAGGCAGGCCCACAACTAACCATCCGACTTTTGGGAAAGAAATCTGCAGTCATTCTAAAGATTTCTTTTTTTCTTTTTCTTTTTTAAGGTTAGTGTAGAACTTCCACACTAAGTTACATATTGATACTAAAAAAATATGTACAAGCTAGGTGAGTATCCACATGAGTTAAGACTTTAACAAAAAGAATACCAAATAATTCATAGATCATACTCATAAAAATTTCCGCTAGCCTTACTCATAAAATTGATCCCATTCTCTATAGAAAAATTTTATATGATTTATCCTCGTTATGTGGTTTAACTCCCATAAATTAAAAATCTGACTCCGTCCTTGTTGCTATTTTTATTACATTCCTTTCTAATTGTGGATGGTACGTATATCAATCTCAACTACTAATTCATAATGAGATTTTTTTTTCCTTTCCGAAACGTATGGCAATTTAGCTTATATTAGTATCATAGTCGTGTTCGTACATTTAATAGAGATATATTATAAAAAAATAAAAAATATTTTATACAAACATGTATTCTTTTTCCATGCATGGTATAGAATAATAACATGTATATATCCAAATTGGCCAAGTTGGTTGGTTTCTTGGGGAAACCGTATCACCCCAGGTACCTGAGGTGCAAGCTGAAAATCTAGATCGTTCTTTTAGTTTGGTACAAATCTCAAAGCATACCCCCCTACAATCACAATAGGTCCGAATTATATTTGATCTGGATGAATTATTCCTCAAGTACCTGGAGGGACAGACTCTTACTTGGGTGGGGATTTTACTAATACTATTCATACCATGTGCAAACAGATCGATCGGATAATATTCAACTATATCTAGACCGTGTTAAAAAAATTAGATACGAATATCTGATATCTGAATATCCGTATGGATACGGATCCAAATATAATTTTAATTTTAATTATTCGTATCCGAATAATAATATATATTATATAATTTAATAAATATTATGAAAATATTTATTTATATATTATTCGATATCCGATATTCAATCCGTATCTAAAAAATATGGTTCTACCACTATCCAATCCGTTTGCACCCCTACATCACGCATATTACTTTTTCTAAATTTAAATATTGAGAATATTTTCTTTTCGAAACAATGACAATACAGTCCGAATAAATTGTTTCTCTGTCGACCTCAACGCTGCATCAAAGTGTGTATATAAAATCTGCACCAAAAAGCAATCTATTAAAATCTGCACCAAAAAGCTAGCAATCTATTATTCATTCTCAGGGTCAGATTCTCTTCCGGCAAAAAAAAAACAAAAAGAGTAGGACAAACAAACAACAAATATTTCTACGGTAAGGAATATCTATCGTGTCAAAAACTATTTCCATGGCCGGGGGAGCTTGGGAATTACGCGATTGAGCATGATTACACGAAAGGAATCTGATTCCCAATTGAGCACGACGACTTATATACACAAGGGAATCTCTATATTGCATCATTTCCATGACTTGAAGCATAAAGATTGTTCCAAGTCGATCTAGTTTGGAATTGAAACTAATGGTGCAATGTGGCCTACTATTATATGGAAATAAATCTGCCGCGAATCCAAAGAATCGCAGAGATCCTGCGATTCCACATTCACCGGCCCCTTCTTTTGCTTTGAGGTTCATGCAGAGAAAATAACTTTTCTTGAGATTCATACATTTTAAAAAATTAATTAATAGTGAGAATTGAAATTGCACGGACAATTCTTTAGAATCACAGCAGATTTATTTCCGCTATTATATGGTTCTTTCGTCTTAATGTTTGCAATTCGCTCACCTACTTTTTCATATTTTGAGGTTAGGGGTGTCTATGATAATGGTCGGGTGGAAGTACATACCTGTACCCGTCACAAATTATCATTATCCGTATCCCACCTTTATCTGTTACAGATTGTCTTATTTGTACCTTACCCTTAGCCGTTGTAGTTGTTGTATAACAAAACGGTAGCGGGTAAATAACGGTTAATACGTGTGTAATAATTATTTTTATTATTCATTAAATAAAACACTAAGACATATTTATTTGTCACATATATAATCACATTACTAATATGAAAATTAATTCCAACTATATTGTTTTTTTTTATCAAAACACAAATTCAAAACAAACAAAAAAATATCTTTGTTCTTTAATTAAAAAAAACCAGGCATGCAAATAAAAGCAAGATGGTCAATTGTTCAAGTGCTTTAACGGTGAATTATATTTAATATAGTTACATAAATTGTCAATTGTTCAACTTAGAAATTTTAATAAATTTTGTTTTCCAAGATCAAGAGTAGTTGCCAGTTGTGCTGTTGGAGATGGATAATAATTAAATGCTCATTAAGATATATAATACATACAAATTTTTTTATATAATTACCCAATCGGGTAATGGGTACGAAATAGGCTTTACCCGTACCCTTACCCGTTTTGATAACGGAAAAAAAAATCTTTACTCTTACCCGTACCCGATAAGTTTATGAAAGAAAATTCTTATCCATACTCATCTTATTGAATATGGTATGGGTCAAGTAAACGGATAAAAAAAGGATGCCATTGACACCCCTTTTTGAGGTAATTGATTTATTCTTATTAGGATTGCTTTTGGATTTTATTTCAAAAATAATATCTACTAAAAGTGTTAAATAAAAAGAATGATTTTGTATTTAAAATTTTAACAAAAAATATATTTTATATGAAACATTCTAAAAATATATAATGGTAAATATATACTAATTATTATGATTAACCTCGTGATAATTCAGTAGAGATCGATACAGAGTTTTGTATTGTTAAAAATTGTATTGCGCACCTAGCCTTAAACAAATAAAAAAAAAAACATATTTTATAATTGAAAAGAGAGAAAAAATAATGTAAGAAACATTTATTCAAAATATAAGGATAAAAAAATGGAATGACTTAACTAAAACAACTCTTAAGACTTAATAACCCACTAATTCCTCCTCTTCCAACTTAATTTGTGTTTAGATTTATCCTCCTTTTGTTTGGCTGCTAATTCCTCCTTGGCCTTTTTATTTGCCTCTTCTGTTGCTACCTCTATCACTCTGATCAGATTCT
The DNA here is from genome assembly GCF_964058835.1 of Carex rostrata. Classification (NCBI taxonomy): domain Eukaryota; kingdom Viridiplantae; phylum Streptophyta; class Magnoliopsida; order Poales; family Cyperaceae; genus Carex; species Carex rostrata. Next base: position 3,315,289 of record NC_135943.1, read on the forward strand.
CAAGACATATGCCGACATCCTTATTTCTTGAGTTTTTTAGCATCAACCCCTCCGCCACATCGGCTGGCGAAATATCGACCTCGCGAAGAAGGGTTTTTATGGTGTCGAACAAGTCGTGTTTATCGACCCCAAGGTAGTTCTTGGCCAACACCTTGAATGCCTCGAAAGTGCAATGCGATAGCTCTATGTGCATGTCCATTCTGCCCCTCCTTATTAGCGCCGGGTCGAGCTTCTCTAAATGGTTTGTTGTGAATATAACGATCCTCTCCCCTCCACACGCCGACCACAACCCGTCTATAAAATTGAGAAGCCCGGAAAGAGTCAGCTTGCTACTTTCATCCTTCTCCTCCATATCTGGCAACATCTTTTTGTGGTCCTTCTCCTTCTTCTTTTCCTTGCGGTTGCCAGTTAAGTCAAGCGAGCAGTCAATATCCTCGATGACTATGATGGACTTTCCGGTTGTATCGATGAAGATCTTTCGTAAGTCCGTGTTGTTCTTGACAGCTGTCAGCTCAAGGTCGTACACGTCATACTCCATGAAGTTGGCTATCGCTGCTATCAAGCTCGACTTGCCGGTGCCTGGTGGGCCGTAAAGGAGATAGCCGCGCTTCCACGCCTTGCCAATCTTCTTGTAGTACTCTTTTCCCTCGCGAAATGTGACAAGGTCGTCTATGATCTCGCTCTTCTTTTTGGGGTCCATGGCTACCGTGTCAAAGGTGGCGGGGTGCTCAAAGGCAACTTGGCTCCAGACGGAGCCATCCCAGTCGTTACGGGGGCTGTTTGTGAAGAGCCTTCGTTTCCGTCTACGTAGCATCACATTGCGTCCTTGCTCAAGTATGTATTTCAAATATTCGCCCTCGATCAGATTGCGGTGGCGCTTGTGGAAGGCTAAGCTGTAGTACCTGATAATTGTTCGAAAAGTTGTTATTCATTACTTAAAAACTAATGAATACAGTAAATTAGAAAAATTATTTACATTATGCTTATGACATACTTGCGTTTGTTTTGAATGGGGTAGAAGCTGAACGTTTGGGAGTTGGAGGACTCTGTACAGGCGTACCACCATACCTGGACACCTCGGAAGGAGTCAGGGACCCCCTCATTGTTGTCAATGGTGACAAGCGGAGTGTCACTGTCTTCGCCCAGCTCAGCCTTGAGCTTGCTAGCCCGAGAAGAGCAGGTGGAGCTGAGGTAGGCCTGGGCCGCAATGTAGAGCTCGTCACGCTTGAAATACTCGCCATCACCGTGGTATTCTTGAATGGTGATGTCGACGTAGGGTTTGAAGAAAGAGAATACCTTGTGGACAACGGCTGCCACGTAATCACTGACCTGGAAGGGGATGTGATCCTTCACCATGTTATATAAGAAGAACAAGCTTGCTATGGTTGAGCTAATCCCTGCCCAGTTCTCTGCACCCATTTAGCTAGATCTCTCTCTCACTTCTTTATTTTCTTTTCTTTTGATTTATTCTAATTTCTGTTCAGAGTATATATGTTTATATAGACAAGAAGCAGAGAGAGAAAGAGAGTTGTCTTTCTGTGTTCCTTCCGGTTTAGTTGAATATTAATTATTATTTGTAGATAAAGAATAAGGAAATTTCGGTTGATGCAATAATTCTTCACAAAAAGAAACCGTGTAACTTTATTTTGATACTTCCGACTTCCGAGTTCCGACCATCGAATATCGTTTTTAAGTAGGTTCGTAACTTCGTATGAATATATATTTTAAGTAATTGCTAGGTATTAACACAAGAAGAGCATGCATTAAGCAAGTATATATATACATATATAATACAAGATACGACGATATAACACGTGTAATTAATCAGGCAGGCCCACAACCACTCATCCGACTTTTTGGGAAATAAATCTGCTGTCATTCTAAATATTATGTTTTCTTTTTTAAGGTTGGTGGAGAACGTTCCACACTAAGATATATATTTTTTTTTGAAGAGAACTAAGATATATATTGATACTAAACAAATATGTACAAGCTAGGTGAGTACCAACATGAGTTAGACTTTAACAAAAAGAATACCAAATAATTCATAGATCACACTCATAAATAAAAATAATGAACATAACATAAGGATAAAAGAACATAAGCTTATATCAACAATAACAATTTTTTTTACCAACATTGACAACCAAAACAGTTAACTAAACGTAGAACGTATAGTTTGAAAAAAAAAAAAAATGCTTTCCTTCAAAATTTCGGACTAAGAATTTAACCAGCTCTAGCTAGGAATACAAATATCATCAATGGTTCTCACATGGGCATAGAAATTTTTTACTAGCATCTCAAAAGTTTAAGAACTAATTTCCCTCATGCAGCAATTCAAAACTATGACCGTCTCAAGGTGCTCCCGTGGAGACAAATCATATTTCGGCTCCTCCAGACCTAAATTCGGAGATGCATATTCCCAGAGCTTCATAGAACAAAAAACATTCATGCTTAGTGAATTAAGACCTTAATTAAATCTGTCTTATCCATCTGAGTGGTACATCATAATAGAAAAAAAATTCATTATTGCAATTCTTAGCTAGCTGAGTGGTAGTTTGTCATATCATATGTACTTGGTATACTGATATTCTTTTACTTTCAGCAGAATGTATTGAAATCTCTGTTTTTCATGGTCCAGATTTGTCTAAAAACAATGATTTTCAATAAATCTAAAAAAAAGTAAACAAATTTCAAAAAAATGTAAAATTTGGTCTCCAAGCACATATTAATATGGAGAACAAGATGAACGGTTTGGATCGGTTATTTGAACTATGAATCCGGTGATTTATAATCCAATGTATAAAGATGGCTATGCATTACATTTTTTGAAATTTTTGTATTATTTTTAAGGTAGGTGAAATCAATTGATTTAGAAGATTCTCAAACATAAAAAAAACAATGATTAGGGTTAGGATCTAAAAAAGTAGTGAAGTAGTTCAAAAAAAATGTAAAATTTGGTCTCCAAGTACATTTTAACATGGATATCATGTTGAACGGTTAGGATTGACTATTGGACTTTAAAAACACAAAAATAAATTATAAGCATATGGTGTTGAAATTCTTATATAAGCATATTAACCTAAGAGATGGGCTACGGTGAGTTGCGAAGTAAAACGCGTTTCTACTTCACGCCGTATTTTTATTTTGAAAGTCCAAACGACCGATCCGAACCGTTAGATGTTTAATCCATATTGAAATGTGCTTGGAGACCAAATTTTACATTTTTTGGAATTTGTTTACTATTTATTAAGCATGTTTTAAAATTGCTGTTTTGCTGTGAACAGTACAAAACAGTAAAATTTTCTAGACCATCAGATCAGCGACTTTCAAAATTGCTTAAAAAATAGTAAAAAAAATTCCAAAAAATGTAAAATTTGGTCTCCAAGCACATTTCAATATGGAGAACAAGGTGAACGGTTCGGATCGACGTTTTGAACTTTAAAATCACAAAATATGAGCGTTAAGTAAAATAGTTGCTTTACTTCGCAACTCACCGTAGCCCATCTCTTAATCTAATACCGGACTCTATAATAAATCTTTATATAATTCGGCAATAGCAAAGACATGTTGCTATGTTTATATGCAAATTCCTAAACTTACAGGCCGAGTTACAACACAAGAAAATACCGAAATAATTCATAGTTCACACTCATGGAAAAAAAAAAAATAGATCTAAGAAAAATAGTTTTTATCAGCATTAACATAACTTTTGACGAACATAGACATGCAGCCAAAACAGTTAACTAAACAATGATGTTCAGTTTGAAAATAAAAAAGGTCCATATAGCATCCCTTCAAAATGTAAGACCGATCAGAATTGAATCAATTATCAATAATAATTTTCCCAATGGTTCTCACATGGGCATAGAAATTTTTGACCAGCAGATCCAAAGTTATAGAACTAATTTTCCACGTTTTGCAATTGCAGTTCACAATTCTGACCATCTTAAGGTGCTCCCTTGGGGACAAATTATCTTTCGGCTCCTCCAGGCCTAAATTCGGTGATCCATTGCTCCATACCTTCATAGTAGAAAGAAGATACATTATTACAATTCCTAGCTAACTGAGTGGTAATTCGTCATATATGTACTTGGTACTGATATTTTTTGGTTTCAGAAGAATGTAACAAGGTCATATGCACCAAAAACTTCAATATTACAGTTCTTATTTTTTAACTAACTTATATGGGTTTTTGAATTGTTCCTCAAATGTTTGCTTTATTCCACATTTGATGAGGGAAGGCTTAAGTTAGTACCCTTCTTTGAAGTATGGAGAGAGAGAGAGAGATTACAATGTTGTCCAACAAAGTGATGTTCTGTAGATTTGGCGAATTGTGGAGAAAAAAAGCAATCAAATCGAAGTTGTAATCTACGCTCAATAAAATGGTCAAGCTCTTCATGTTATTAAAGGTTGGGCAATTACAAGCTGCATTCTTCAGCATTTCCTTCATGTAAAAATTGCAACAAATTTGTCACAAGGTCTACAAGTTTTAATTTATAGATAAAAACAATTGGTTACAAAATTAATATCCAGAGGATATTTTTGCTGAATAATCACAATAGAAATTAAATATTGATAGGCACTATTTTTGGAATTCACATCCTCTGCGATATCTCAAACTTAGTGATTCTTTGGAAAATATCAACCGTTCAAGTACGTTATGCACGAATCTCAAAGCACAAATAATACTGCGCCCCTGCGCCCCGAATAGGTACCATACACGTCGGTCATTCAAAAGTTGAGATATTTCAGAGGATACACACTCCTATTTTTGCAGGAAAGCAACTGAAAAATATTTGATCACATCCTATAGAAAGCGATTAATCTGGCTTTCATAGATGCATGGCAACATTGAAACACATCTATATTTTTGGGGCTCACAGAGATTTAGCAAAGAGTAAGGTAATAACAAGATTAGTGATGCATAGAGGAAGTACGTACCTTGATATTACATTTCATAAATGCAACATTCAGTCTTGTCACATTTGAAAGGCAAGCGAGAAAATTGAGCTCGCTACCAGTTCTTACATCATAATCATCATACCATCCAAAATCAATCCTTGCATTAACAATGGAAGGCATGTTTCTCACTGAAACATTTGTAGTCATGCATTTAGCGATCTCCAGGTACAAGAGGCCCGGGGTAAAAATTTCCAATTTTTGAACTTCTTGATAAGAATCACTAATGGTCAATTTCTTTAAAGTGTTAGAATCAATCCTATCGAAGTACAGTCTACAATCGCACAGTGACAATTCTTCAAGGACGGGACATCCCAAGAATAGCTTATTCAAGAAATCATTACCAATATAAAGCACTTTGAGTTCTAATTTCTTCAAGCATGGAAGGTTGATTGAGTTGGGAGCAAATTTATTCAAATCATAGTTGTAGTTTAGAAGCACATCTTCTAGGGAGGCACAGGTGAAAATTGAATCTATGTTCGAATTCTTACACTTGTTCAGACGAAATTTAACAGATAAAACTCTGGGCTTGAACTTTAAGGCATGTGGTATCAAGTCTATAACTGATTTAGGAGCATAATAATAATCCATACTACCATTAAACCAATGCAGCTTAAATTTATCCAATAGCAGTGCTTCCCGATTTAGAATGATACCTTTGACGAACCGAACATACTTGACCTCATATTCTTTAATTTTTTTCATAGATCCTTTTCCGGTTTGTACCTTACGATCTCCGAGGAACTTTCCAAAATCAAATTCTATAACTGGTATAGAAGCCCATACGGACTTCCATCTTTTGGATAAAATACACGTGTGTATTGTTTCTTCAGTGCTCACAAAAGAGAGGATGTGAGCTAGAACTGAGTCTGGCAAATTACTAATCCGGTCAACTCCAGCGGTCTTTCTGGCACCACGACTTTCTGATATATTCATCATTCCTGCTCCAACAAGCATTTCCTCAAACACCTAGCATGCACAATTCCTGGAATTACAATATAAAGAAAGCACAAGCAGCAATCAGTTGTCTGGAGTACAAATTATTTTGGATGTGACAAGAAACATGACAGATATATCAAATTAAAGTGAAAATCATATGCTCCATGATCAATTCTAAGAAGCCATTTCACAATTAACAGACAAATAATCAAGTGCATGAAAAATAGTCATCAAGAAGAACTATGCAGTTGTAATGATGCTAATTGTTTTCACGCTTAATAATAAAACTAACTTACAAGTTTGTCTTCGAATACAATACCAGACAAGAGGGATGGATTGAGAGAAACAATACCAGACAAGAGGGATGGATCTTTGTTTTGAAAGGTTAATGAGGATCCCAACTTATAATGAGAGAGAACTTCACAATTACGAAAAAATTACTCTTCATGTAATATTAGACATCTACACGCTAATTACATAGTTTATTTTTAGAAGTTACAAAAAAGAAATGTTGAGGACTTGCGGAGATGTTAGTAATGATGTCATTAAACAGGATCGGTACACCGGTCATAATATTTTCTATATTTCTCTATATTTATCTATATATTTATCTACATACTAGCAACTCAAATAATTTTCTAAATAACTGTTAATCACTTTTAGAAATTAAAGTTTTTAAAGATTCTAACTTTCACATCTTTGAAATAATTTTAGAGTTTTTTTTAGCCACATCAGCAATAAATTACAAATAAGCTATTTGAGCGGACAATGATACTAACACAATCAATATTTTTATTAACACAACAAATTCAAATATTTTACTTATATGGACAAATTTGTCCTTAACTATTATTTAAATATCATATCTTTTTAAGATGTACTTTCTTTATATTAATAATCATTACTTATTTATTTTATTTCCATATAACTAAACGCCTAATGAAATCTTCTTATTGGGAATTTTTTTTTTTTTTTTCAAATTTGAACGTATAGCTACAAGAATTAACCAAGCAATCATTCCTGGCAGTAAGAATCTTATTTTTTTTAGTAGCTTTAGTCTTAATCATAACCGTTTGTATGTGATTTCTTATTTTATTCTTATGTGAATTTTTATTTGGACTAAAATTAATCTTAATCATTTGTATATGATATTAACTAATAATTTGTCTTCAACTTTAAAAATAAGGCTAAAATAAATTATTAAATTACATAGTAACAGAATATATGGCCAATATTTAAAAAAAAACAATGAATAGTTTTTGAAAAATAATCTAAACATAAATTCCACAAGGTAATATAAAAATTACATTAAATCAACATAAATATGTTATGCTAGAAATAATTAATTTTTTTATCTCAACATAATTAATAAATAAAAGAGTTCATTCTCTGATTTCTCTCAACATTATTTTGAAACAAAAAAACTCCATTGCAATAATAAGCCTTCAGAATTGTTTGGAGCCAAACTGCCTGCCAGCGCTAAATTATATTAAGATATGCTGGTGCAACGAACTGGAATCACTGCCTGTGGAATCATTCGGAGGATTTGTATCGCTTGAGCGGCTGGAAATTTATAGTTGCCCCAAACTTAGAAGCCCAAATGCTATGGTCTTACCACCCACTGTCAAGTACCTCGATCTTATAACATCATGCGGTGAAGTCGAAAAGTCAATTCCCAGTTGCTTGCAAAACCTCACTTCCCTGGAAACATTGACCATATGTGGATGCGAACATTTGGTATCTGTTCCAGCCGAGGTCACAAGAAATCTTAAATCTCTATCAAATATGAAGTTTCGGAACTGTACAAAGTTACAGTCGCTAGGGGGTCTCCAAGGTCTCCAGTTTTTTGCATCTCTGCATAGCTTCATTGTTCTTAACTGTCCTAAGCTTGTTGAGACTAGAGGTGAAGATATATATGGCAAAGTGCCATCAGGTAATTTACATATTATACAGGAGATGTGCACAACTCTTTTCATTGCTGAAAGAAGAATCAAGCATAAGTTCTTAAATTAGATATTTCCCCCATCATTTAGTGGTGATCTATTGGTTCCGATTGACTTTGCCTCCCCTCCCCCCCCCCGGAATTTTTTTTTACCCCCTCCCCTCTAGATGTTTGATTTGTAATTCGGGTTAAATTTAGTATTAAAATCAAAATAAATTTCTTGAATTATGATTGGTAATATTAATTATAAGTTATAGGATCATAAATTATAAGTCAAATCATTGTTTTTTTATCGAGTACCCAATTAGTTAATGAGTTTAAATCAAATTCGATATTTGTTTTGCCTCCCTCCCCTGACGAAAATCCTAGGTCCGCCCCGGCTCATAGATGTCCCCAATTTTAAAATTCAATCAATTTAAAATGTGAATTCATATTAATTAGAAAAAATGAACTATTTTGCCCTTTACTTTTAAATTCTGATTTTACAAATTATGTCTCTCGTCTTTCTACTTTATTTTCTTCCTCTCCTTGTGGCTATCCTCTCCTTCATTTCTTCCTGGATCTTCTCCTTGTTCCTTACCAAACAGACGCCCACTAATCACTATACCCTCAAAACTAAATGGATCGCTTCTTACCTACTCAACTTAATATATATCCACAGTCTATTGTTTATTGTTTTTTCTTTTATTTTCTTTATGGTGTGTACTAATTAATTTGTGTTACCTAATTAATGACAGTTCTTTAATAAGTTCTGAAGATTTTCCTAATTAATTATGGGAAAACAAAATTTTCACGCATTAATGATGTAAATGTATATCCACCTTAAAAATTATGGCTTCTTCTAACAACTAATCCAGCTTGTAACTTCATTATAATATGTCTTTTTAATATATAAATCATTTTTTAATATTTTAATTTCTTAATATTGCAGAACTGCTGGAAGGCAAGCCTTTATGGTCACGCCGTAGGAAAAGATGGTTATATCCAAGGGCCACAAAATAAGCCGTAATTTAGGAAGGTCGAGATTGGTGTTTTTTTTTTTTTGAAAAGAAGTGGGGATTCCCACCGATTTCCATTCAACATGAAAACCCTTACATTGTTTTGATACCGGGTACTACCTATCTGGTACCACTAACATAGGACTTACAAAACCAAGGTATGAAGAACATACCTCACACAAACTACCTACACAAAACATAGCAATCTAACCAAGAAAAACAAAGCAGCATAACAACCTGAGGAGAGCCTATTTCTACAAAACCAACTGCTGCAATCAAGTTTTTAAGCAAAAAAGACCCTAACAAACTTTAAAATCCCAAGTTGTATTAAATAACATCTTAATAATTGAGAAAATGAAATTTTGAAGCAAACTACTTCATTTATATATATTGTACGAAATGATCCCAACAAAAAGTACTAAAATCTGCAGCATGGTAGATAGCATGTGTAATTTGTGCAACTCAGACATGCATTTAGTAATTAGTAAGCACACATTCGTCAAAAAATGATAGGACATGATGTGCAATGCTATATCAGAATATATTGATATATATGACGGGCTAATAATGAAACCTCTTTTTATTCATTTCAGACTTGATGTCTTTCCCTCTTTCATGGTGCATGGTTTCTGTACGCTGGAGATATATCGACTCTCGGAGCCTCGGTTCATCAAAATAAGTTGGTTAAAACATTACAAGCTTGTTAATGTGTTTTGTGTGTGTGTGCGTGCACGTGCACCCTTGCGCATTGTCACCCTCTTGCTTTAGGATTATTCCTGATTATGTACTCTTGGACCTATTCTATTTGTTTTGATACTGCTGTTTTCAGTTTCGTTATTTATTTATGTTTGGTAAGTTCCTAAATTGCTCTGTAGACAGTCAACAATTCTTATTATTACCACTTCGGATTGTTGTAAGTTGTAATAATACATTATGGTTTGGGTTTAAGGACATAAACTTTAGTCTATTAATGAATTAGAAAACCGATCTGGCAACTTGTGCATAAACGAGATAGTACAGTCTTCTATAGAGACCATAGATTTCTTGAATTAACATTGGAATGCAATCATTCCATTCAGTACTTGATTGAAATAGAAGATAAATATTCTTCTTCTACGTAGATCCATCCAAAGTTCCAAACCGAACTGACCCCACTCGCTTCCAACAAATATAACACTAAAAAGAATCCAATGAATGTTATGATTTTACTGGTTGCAATTGCATTAGGATGTCGTACATAGCCAGGTGAATTCTACTGGCGTCTGAGGTACCTTCAAAAGTAATAGGTTCTATCAAAAACTCATGTTGGAATAACAAATAGGAGACAGAGATAAGCAAAAAGTTTAGATCAGTAATACAGCAGTAGCTGCAATACTGGTCTTGTACCAGAAAATTAAACTATAAGACAAACAGACAGTCCTGAAATGATCCCAGAGTTTAATTATAGGTATATTGTAAAAGCAGATGTAACCAATATTTAAATTGCAATAATACATTGCTTACGGTACCAACCACACCAGTCCCCTTACCACCAAATAACTAGTACAAGAAAATACAAGTAACATATAAATATCCCATATCTAACAATTCTTAATAAAAATAAAAAACAAATTGAAAATGACATTTCAGCACATATCTCACCTACTCCGCTCATCTTGTTTCTCCTTAATAGACCTATTTAAACAATCAATTAAAGGCCAAGGACAAGCTCTTACAACCATTACAATCCTAATCCATAGAGAGGAGAGAGAGAGAGAGAGAGAGAGAGAATGGAAACATTATTCCCCATAGAGATTGGATCAAGAGGCACCATAGCATCTTTAGTCTCACAAGAGATTGAATATTTCAATTCTCTAAGGCTTGGCAAGAAGGAGAATAAACCAAAGAATAAGAAGAAGAATAAAGTAGATGCCTCCCATAAATTTCTTCCAAGCATATGTAAAGCTGTGGATATAGCTAAGAATATCCACATCAAGAAAATAGTGAGAAGGGGTTATAAAAATTTCAATTTGCCAGATGATAAGGAGCCTCAGTACTAGAACAAGTCCGGAATAGTACAACCCCAGGCAACAAATTGAACTGCTGCTTTTTAACATAAAGCATCTTTTTGTTCAATCCATGAATGCAACAAGGTTTAATCATTTTTTCATTATTATCTTTATACTGGAATAGCAGCTGTTTGTTCCCATAATAAGTACAGGACCTAAGAGAAGGATTCTGACAACTTAGAGAAACCAAGTTTTCTCAACCGGCTACTCATTGGATTACCACCACATGTAATATCTACCACCTGGACGAAATTACAATTTTGCCCCTTCTTTTTTGATTTGTCTATCATACTTGTACTCCTTTCTGCAATGATATCATTTGAATGTAAAATCGGGACTTGGCTACTTTTTCCCGGGTTAATTACTCTCGGCTTCTCTTTAATTGGCATAGTCTTACTCCTTTGCATCTTTCTATTAAGCATTCTCATCCCACCACATGGTACTGCAACTGGGCTTGTTTGATTCTTTCTTTGATCTGTGGAAGAAAAAGAAGAGGTTTTGGGTTGGGTCAAATTTTTTGTAGTGTTGCCTAGTTCTCTTGACATGAGGGCACCAACTGTACCAGTTGAACCAACCTTGATTGAAGCATCTCCTTTGGAGGTTGCTTGGTCAGCTTCACGAGGCATAATTGATTTCTTCTAGTTGTTGATAGTGGCATTCAAGTATTGATATGCAACTGCAATACAAGGCATAAGGAGATATGTTAATTAGCTAAAAATTCAAGGGATTTGCATAAACACTCATTAGATGAGGTGACTAACTTGATTAGGTAACTAACCAAGTCTAGGTTGTGTTAGGGTAAATGGGCGGGTGACGATGTGTGTGCGCACATAGTAACAAGATTCGCATGCAAGTTGTCAACAAATTATTCGTTTTGAGCACCTTCTCAAATGAATAGATGAATTAAATGGATTTCAAAAATTATTCCCAAATTATTTGCTAATTATACTTGAATTTGACGAATTTTACAGATTATTGGAGAATTATTCCTGAATATTTCTCGAATTTTGTTTTCTTTTCTTAAAAACATCAGCATTTTGGTATATTTATGTGCTTTATAAGAAAATGAATTATACCCGATTATATCCGTACCATGAATTATACCCACATTGTACCTCACTGGACTATTGCCAAATTACAAATATGTCAGGGAAGTGTGCATATGTAGAACTTGCATTGCATGACCTTGATTTGATATACCAACAATTTACTAAAATGCAAGGAAATTTTGACCTCTTCACGTTAATTTGGGAACAATATATATATTTTATTTTTGTTTAAATAACAACATTATAAATGTACTGTGAACACATAACCAACACCAAAGCACCACAGGAAGAGGTGCTTAGGTTAATACACATTCTCATGTAACTGATCTCAGTATAAAACCTAAAAACCAGCCTAAATCTGAACTCAACCATATTGAAAATCATACCAACAATCAAACAATCCAGACCAGATGTGACCATACAAAGTCCAAAATCTGATCAACCAAAAAGGACTAACCTGGAAAGGTGTGAAGCAGAGAAGCTTCAAACATGAATAAACCAAGACCATATAGAGCTAATTAATAACATGAATACCCAAATCAAACATAACTAATCAAACTAAGAAACATAATTTTTTGACTTTTTGTTAAACTATTACATGAAACAGCAGAAAGCGACACTTGACCTGACATGAATCTGACCAATCCAAGATGAAAATGTTGTGTACCCGCTGAAAAACCAAAATCATACCAGATCTAAGCCATGATGAAGAGACCCAAAAATAATCCCCATTATTATCCCAATGTTATACTGAACTCCAAAATGGTAATGAAGAATTAACTGAGGAGAAAGATCAGGCGCACTGTCCTTAAAATGTTCATTTCTTTCTACACAAATAGAGGTTGTACATTTTACTTCTGATTAAAGAAGAGAAAGAAAGAACACCAATTTGACCATTTATGTACACGGGTATGGTTCATATAAAATACAAGAAAGTTATGGTTCATATAAAATACAAGAAAGTTATGGTTCATATAAAATACAAGAAAGTTAAACCACAAGTAATAAGGCATCAAACTAGGAGATAGGCTTTTAGTTTACCTTTTGACAACAAACAAAGAAAAGTGTGTTTCTAAATTGGAAAAAAAATAAATAAATAAATAAAAGCTGGAGATTTGGGGCATGGGACACACTACCATCAAAATGTTCCTTGTGCTTAGATCCAAAATAAAGATGCAAATTGGCTTTGATGGTGATTACATATGAAACCAATAATAAAGAAATGTCATCTTACGACTTAACTAATAGTTGAAAATTATAAAATAAGTAAAAAAGAAAAAAGCGAAAATGGAGTTAGAGGTAGTACCAGCAAAATACGATTCGGCTCTCTTTCTTCGCCGCAGTTGCCAAGCTGTTCAAACGAAGAGAAGAAAGAATAATACTTTGTTTTCTTTTTGATAGAGTAAGGAACAATTAGTTGATTAACGAAGAAGAAACAACTTAGAGAAGAAGAGCTTCTCTCATATGCGGGTAATAGCCTCGCAAAAGTAATGACTGGTTATGTAATTTGTAGTTTTAGTAGGGGCAACAACAACAACAAAAAAGTGAGCTCGAGACCTCTGAAATATCTCATATTTTGCGTGACCAACGTGTCCAGTGTCTATTCGGGATAGCGCAGGGGGGCAGTATTACTTGAGCTTTGAGATTCGTACAGAACTTATTTGAACGGTTTTGATATTTTAACAAGTCACGCAAAATATGAGATATCTCAGAGGATCCAAGGGGCAAAAAAGTTGCACTACAGCGACAAGGAATAAAGAATAATAAAACATCGGCTACAGTACAGCCTACACTAGTAGCACGTTGGCCGCAGTCCGCGACTCCGCACTTCCGCAGGCATCAAGCCATCAAGTGCTATTTAGTGTGAGAGGGTGATCTCCATTGCATCAAACAGGATCCGTCCATTTGTGGAGCAGGTTGCCAAATTTTAATTAAAGGATGAAGCAGATTAATATTTATCACGTTGCACCTCATGAGAAGGGAACAAAAACAAGCAAATTTTATGTCATGCATGTGCGGATTTAGGATTTCGATACGACATTAATCGGTTTCAAATAATTAATTTAATTCAAATTAATTAATTTATCGGATATAAAATTGCAACTCAGTTCATGTAACTATGTTTATTATAAAAGAGGAGAGTTTAAATGTACTCAAATTTTTGTGCACCCAAATGCACCATATCTTTCAAATTTTTTTTCTCCGTTTTCAAAGTCCGAATAGTCAATCCGAACCGTTAGATGCGATCTATATATTAAGATGTGTTTGGAGACCAAATTTTACATTTTTTTGAATTTTTTTTTATTTATTAAGCCACTTTGAAAATCGCTGATTTTACATTTTCTGGACCATTGGATCAGCGATTTTTCAAAGTGGCTTAATAAATAGTAAAAAAAATTCAAAAAATGTAAAATTTGGTCTCCAAGCACATCTTAATATATAGATCGCATCTAACGGTTCGGATTGAGTATTCGGACTTTGAAAACATAGAAAAATGATAGGGTGCATTTGGGTGCATTTGAACCCTCCTAATTATAAAATATGTTATAATTATAAAAATCGATTGACACAACATTGATATATTTTTTTTGAGCTAATTAAAAATTATTTGGCACATTTCAGAGTGGGACTGTCATTGGCCAATTTACAAATTGAATTAAAATCTTAGATAAAAAAAATTAACCAAAATATAAATATTGAATAATAAAAGGTCCAAAAAGTTCGACCGGCTCATTTTCTTAGAACTGTAATGATAGGTCCCACCGTCAAACAATTCCTCTCTTGTTCTCTTCTTCTCATTCATTCTATTTACGAAAAGAGCATCGCATATCCGAAATAAAAAACGAAATGCATAGAATCAATGAAAGTTTGGGAGGAATCGGTTCAAGCATCGGACTAACTCGAACCAGTGGTAGGCACTGCATTAGTCCAGAAATAGACACATCGAACAATTAGTACTGAATCATAAAAAAAAAATTAAAATTCAAAAGTAAACAATTGTCTACAAATAGTTAATCTGAATCTGCCAATGCATACATGTCAAAGATAATCAGCAATTTGAAAAAAAAAAAAAAAAAATTGATGAGTAAAGCCTACATTGTATTTATTTCAATTATAAAAGCACTTTGGTCGTAAATTGACAATTCACCCGCAAATCCCACAATTAAAAATTGCGATCCAACGCCTGCTCATAGGTCAAACAGAAGCTGCAATCCAATCCTGATAAATTTTGTTTCAAATATATATTGTAAAATAATATATTATTATTATTAGATTGTCGTTTCGATGATAGTGTGTGTATATATATATATGTGTCTAAATTGCTGCTGGCAGCATTTCAGCAGAGGTGTTGCCGGGACTATATTTAGCCGTGTGATGTCCAAACAACAAATTCAAACCGTTAGATGTTTAATCTATATTATAATCTACTTGGAGACCAAATTTTACATTTTTTGGAATTTTTTTACTATATATTAAGCTGGTTTGAAAACCGCTGATTTCAGTAAATTTCTACAGCATTGAAATCAATGGTTTTCAAACCAGCTTAATATATAGTAAAAAAATTCCAAAAAATGTAAAATTTGGTCTCCAAGTAGATTATAATATAGATTAAACATCTAACGGTTTGGATTTGTTGTTTGGACATCACAAAATAAAAAAAACAGCGGCAGCACTGCCGGCAACAAATTAGCCGCAGCCTACATATATATTAAACATATAGTTTGAGTAAAACTAGGGTGTAATGTGCTCACCAAGAAGGTTGATGATGAGCACACATCTAAAAAATTATCGGATTAACTTTGAACTATGAATTCAAACCGTTGAAATTAAAGTACTTCGTGAGTGATACGTGTACATGTAAAATTTTGAAGTTTTCAATTCATTTAGTACATTGTCAAGTGGTAAAAAAATAATGAAAAATTGATACATAAAACAATAAAAAAAATTATAAAATGTTCATTGTTTTGACCGTCTGACCATGTGTTAAACAAATTCAAAAGTTTAAAAAAATTGCATGTACATGCATCACTCACGAAATATATGGATTTTAACGGTTTAGATTCATAGTTCGAAGTCAATCCAATAACATTTTGAAGGTGTGCTCATCAATCACTCTTGGTAAGGACATCACACTCTAATTTTACTAATATAGTTTAGTCTAAATTAAGCTTAATACTGTAAAATAGTGAGTTTGGAGATCTTGCATGTAGACCCATAAGGGTACAACCGGTATTTAGAGAAAAAAAAAACTTCTTAGCTCTTAATTTTGTAATAATTGACCTGAATATAGCACTCACCTAACTATACAATGGTGAGTTTGGATATTTAAAGCCTAATCAAATTTCCGTTATGATTGATTGATCATGACTACGAACCAAACAACTATATAAATTCATTTGTTATCGAGTTTATTATTTTTTGTTTGGTTTGATCATGACTACGCACCAAACAATTCTATATATTCATCTATTTTTAGGTTTATTGATTTAATGATTCTGTACGTTAAGTTATTATTATGATCATTATTGTCCCGTTCCATCTAATTTGATTAATTCAATCAAGTTACCCAACTTTATAATAAAATTGTTGACTTTAATTTCATATTAATATCCAAATTTTGTTAATTTTACTAATAAAATAATTGTTCCGTAGATTTTAATGATTAACACAACAAAGTGAACTTAATTGATAATTTAAGTGTCATTTTACTATAATTATTTTTAGAATATATTTTTAAATAAAGATAGAGGTTAGTTTTCCAACTTTAAATATCTGCAGAAAAAAATTCTAGTCGGATTTCGAACATCGATCCAACCTCTTACACAGAAGATATTGTCTTAATCACTAAATTTTAAAAGATTTTTAATCTAAATCTTAATAGACAAAATTATAATGAGAAATTATAAATATTCCATATCACTCGAAAAGAAAAAAATTAAATGAGATTCACATACTCTTAGGCCATATTCGACGCACCGATGAGAATGGGTGTGGACATAGAAAAAGTAAAAATTTGAATTGTTTTTTACTATTCTTGTGAGAGAAAAAAATTCAGTTGAACTGAATTTATTTTTTCCACATAAACAGTAACACGGCTGAACAGGACCTTAATCTTAACACGGGATACTATGAAGATTTTACTCATTTTAATTTAATTCTCTACTGGGATTTCGAGTCTTTTTGCAAATATAGTTGTAGTACTTCATAACTGGGAACCAAATTTGTTTTTTAAGGTTAGTCGGCTTGACAGCGTTAGCAAGAAATCGAGATTTGAGAAGATAGAATATCAAAAGCTCAAAAAAAAGGAGTTTGTATGTGGGTCCAATAAGCTGAGATTTTAATCTCAATCGAACGATTGGAATTCAATGCCTATTTAAACATAGAATATATGTTTTTTATATTCTTACACAGTTAAAAAACAGTCTAAATTTAGTTATTTTTTATATTTTTGAGAAGATAGCCATATTTTGATCTTGTGTGGCAACGTACTTAAATAATTACGTGCGTCCGTTCATGTAAAATGGGCAGTACATTTGAAGAGATCATGTGTGGCTGTGTGGCTGTGTGTCAGTATGTTTACTTTTACATAATTATGTTTATCCATTCAAGATGTCAGAAGATTTGAATAAATAATGTAAGCACATAGATCAATTTGAGATTTAGTAAGACAATATATATTAGAGATTTGCATTTTGAAGAGATCATGTGACCACATGGATCACCATTTGGATAGATGCACATAAGATCCAAAGATGAGACCTAAGAATTCATTGATATGCTGCTGGAATTGGAAAGCATACCTTTTTGCGGGTCCATTAACGAGATTCCTATTTTTATAGGAAGTTGAATGCTTAATTTGGACAAAAGTTGATAAAAAATGGACGGGCCCGTTGATGTGCTGGAAAGCATATGCTGCATATCTTTGTGTTTAGTTTTGAAAAGTAGTTGATTGTAAGTTGAGCATAATTTTTTTTTTTTATTTTCTACATGTATTTTGTTTGTTTGGACACTCCGTCCAATTGTTGATTTGACAAGTATTTTTTTTGTAAAAGATTTTCTTGTAAAGTTTGAAATTAATTTTCAACCGTTTTGGGATTCAAGGTGCTAGGGCAATATTATTGAGCTTTGAGATTCGTGTCAAGTTAAAAGTAAGGGGAAATTAGATCATGTCACTCCAAAACTTCAAATTTACAAATATGCCACTCTAAAGTTTTGATTTTGTTAAATGTCACTCCAAATCTCACTTATTAAGATCTATGCCACCAATACCAAATTATTATACATTTGTAATAAAAAATAAACATAAAATGTTGTAATTTGAGTGATATTTTCGTACATTTCACAAATACCCTCACCCTTACATTTCTACACCTTTAATGAGTCTGATCCGATCCAAATTTCTACACCTTGAGTGGTAATTGTTGACTAGATATGTGCATGGATAAATAAATATAAGGGTTCGTGTTCCCCTCTTCCCCTTTCTTTACCCCTCTGATCTATCACTTTTTCCTATTTATAAATGTAGGTTGTTATCCTAGATTTAATGCTGATTCATAATGATTTACACCCTGATCGGAACAATCCAACAAATTCATTTCATGGAGTTCATCTGGAATTGAAGTTTCATGATCGAAAAATTATTGTATTGAAAAGTATTTAAGTGACAAGTATTGATAACGTTTCATATATCCATGCCCTCAAATCTAAACACTAAGGTTACATGTATAGACAAAAAGAGAAAGCAACAGATAAGGCGAAAAAGATAAACCTAACACGCAGAGGAAAGATAAGAGTTTAGCACCTTTGTTAGAGTGTCTGAGAAGGTATAATCCTTGACACAACCTCCACTTTTAAACGTAACAAAAGAAGACACAGGAGGACAATCGTGTTTTTTGCCAGTGCCAATTCGATTCACACCGAATCTAACCCTTTAACAAGAAATTTCACAGCGCCATCTCTTCAAATCACGTCGGTTCTTGTTTATGCTCGTGAGAGGAAGGCTGGAGAGATCGCGAATGAGAGGATGGGTGCTAGGGATTACAGGAGGGAGATTGAGAGAGGGACTGGAGAATCTATTTTTTTCTCTGTTTAATTGAAGGATAAAATTGGAAATACAAAAATATATTTTTTATACATTACTTTTTAGAATATTTTTAATCAAATAGGTATATCAGCTGTAGAAAGATCGCAATTTTATAAATTTCTAAGTTTTGGGGTGGCAAAAATCTAATTTGAAATTTTGGGGTGGCATATTTCTAAATTTGAAGTTTTGAGATGGCATGAATCTAATTTCCCCTAAAAGTAATGATCCAGATCATTAAATTATAAAAGATTCTCTATTATGATACCGGGGAGGATATGAATTCTAGTTGATATACTTAGTACACAAACGGAGACAAATGAACTTGAAGTTATGTCGTGTTGTGTTTAGACGTGTTCGAATTTAGAAGCGAAGCTACTGTAGTACAGGAGTATACGACTATCTATCTATGAAAGAAAAAAGTTTTCGACCAAGTTCTTTCAAGTATCTTGTATGTTCTTGGATTTGATTTTGCCTACTCCTAATTAGTTCAGATGCTTTTTGCAACTATATTTGTTTTTTTTTTTATAGATGTTCGTTATTTCTGATAAAATTTCTAACTACGTCATTGTTCGAAACATGTATCCTACTATGCTAATACTTATAAATTTTGAAAACATGTCATACTGCACCATAATAAAAATGAATACAACACATTTACCTGCATGACACAGTTTGATAAAATAAAATGTGTTTTGGAGTGTCACGGCTGTATCTAGACGTGCCATGCCAGTTTTTTTATGTTTCTTTTCTAAAATCTTACCAAGAAATGATTAAAAAGTAGATAATAATGTATACAAATACGAAGAAATGTCCATTCAATTTCAATTTCACCTAGTTTTTGCATTTCCATTCAATTTCACTTGAATAGCGGTGGTCAGATTATTAGTTCAACTTCAGCAATAGCTTATATTTTTAAGATTTGTTTGAGATAGAAATAGAAATCTAGCCTACTAATTAATTTTCATTTCATGTTTAATTAACCTTTTTCTCAGAAGGTTATATATTACATTAGATGCCTCGTTTGACTGTCAGATTTTTTTTTCTAAATGTAAGATTTATTTTATAATTTTACTTATGTTTAGATAAATATTTTTCTTTGGAAGTCTGAAAAACAACTTTAGTTTGCAAAATTGTATGATACGCTCTTTTAATGTGATTAAGAAAATGCAAACAGAACACTACAACCAAATTAAGAGAGTCATGTAAATGAAACCTAAACCTTTTCAGTACATGCTATTTAAATGAACTTAATTCTGCACTTCTCTATAAATGAAATTCAAAATTATATTATTTAAACCGCATTGCATCTGAGACATAAAGCATCTTAGAAAATAACATGGTTACCAAAGACTGGTAAATACATGCATTCACAAAAAGATATTGTTGTATAACTTAATGATGATTTTGATTGTTTTAAGATTCACTAATATTTTCGTAATTAAGTTATTGGAGAAGGTCAAAATTAACATGTCCTCGCCGTCAGGAAGAGACAAGCAACGTTGGGACGTGGCCTGGGCAGCGGGCACATGGGCACTGTGGAAGGAACGGAATAGGAGAACATTTTCTCAAAAGAGGATGCCAGAGTATATGTTGATAGATGCAGTGGCAGTGGATGTCCACAACTGGACCCTATTTGGTTAGAAGGAAAAAGAGTAGAGGCTTAGACAATTGGATAACCTATCTATTTTTAAGGGACCTCCTTCAAATTTAATATGATGTAAATAGTAATTGTATATATATAGATAGAAGACCGTTATAGCAGCAGTCCACTTGGACTCTGCCATGACACTGTAAACTTTTTTATCATCAATATATTTCTTAGTGGGTACCCCACTAACCATCAAAAAAAAAGTATATATATATAAACGAAAAAAATGCACCATTTCTAGGATCGAAGCAAATTAACATGGGATTTTCACACACTCTAGCTTGTTGGCAAACTTTCAATTCAGCTATGACTTTGCAAATTTGGTTTCATTGAATAATATATTGTTTGTTTTTAATAAACACTACTGAAGATAAAGTAGCTGGAATGATAGAACTGTAATAATTTTTTTTTGGAGAGGTGAAGAATGGTTCCTGTTAGACGTCCCTCTGAAGTTGTATTGTATTCTCTTTTAATAGTAATTAATAGTTTTCATATAAATATTTGATATAAAATTTTATAAAAAAATTAAGAGATCTTAAAGAGGGGTGAATTGAGTATGTACATAGAAAAATCTTGTTTGTTCAACTATACACAGATCTTTTAAACATAATCAATTATAATTATTTTAATAAAACAAGAATTATTAATTTGGTTTTTATAAAAAGCAGCTCCACTGAGAAAGAATTTGAATTTTATTTTAAAAAATCTGCATTGGTCATTTCTATTTATTTCTCTCTCCACCGATTCTAATTTTTTTTATAAAAATCAAATTAATAGTGCTTGTTCTATTAAAATAATTAAAATTGATTTTATTTTTAAAAAAAATCATGATCTAAATATAAATCGAATCCAAATACAACGCCGAATTCGTATCCTCTGCAGTAACTCAAAAGGAAATCTATTGAGTTAATGAATTTTGACCATCCGATCTGTTTTAAGATTCGTGCAGACTAGATCCGCACTAATATTAAATGACCTCCTATATCATAAGCAGCGGGCGGATTGACTCCGTTTAAAATTAGACGATTGAGATCCATTAACTCAAAAAATTTCTTTTGAGTTAATGCAGAGGATACGCATTCCAAAAAGCCGCACGAACCAATCCCTCGGCCGAGGGTACTATCGGTATTTCACGTTCCTCTCCCTCATAATAATTGGCAAAAATCCTGTTTTCGCACCTCTTCAAAAACCTTTTTGTCGCACATATTCTACATTTTGTGTTCCTCTGCAGAATTACCTGTGCGGATTATTGAGTTGTCTTTTGTCATATATAATTTATTATTAAAAAAAAAAAGATGTTTATTGATTTTCAAATTTTCTAAATGTAAGATTTATTTTATAAGTTGTCTTATTTTATATTTACTTATTTTAGATAAATATTTTTCTTTGAAAGTCTGAAATACATCTTTAGTTTGCAAAATTGTATGATACGCTCTTTTAATGTGATTAAGAAAATGCAAACAGAACACTACAACCAAATTAAGAGAATCATGTAAATGAAACCTGAAATTTCTCAGCACACGCTATTTGAATGAACTTCTGCACTTCTCAAGAAATAAAATTCGAAATTCTATTATTTAAACCACATTGCATCTGAGACATAAACCATCTTAGAAAAATATATTGTTGCATATATAACTATATAATGATGTTAATTATTTTAAGACACACTAATTTGTTCATAATTAATTAAGATATTAGAGGAAGCTAAAATTGACATGCGCTCGCTGTAAATTGTAGCTCGTCTATTTTAAAATAGTAGCTATTCTATCTGAACGTACAATATGTATCAATTTTATCATAAAAAATAATCAAATTAGGTTTCACTGAGGCAAAATTGCTGCTCTTGCCATTGCACCAAGAGACTTCACAAATCCTCAAGATCTTCGGTCTTGAAATTGGAATAGATCTTCTATAACGATTTTCACATTTGGTAATCATTTTAATGAAAAAACAAAAACCAGTGAAAAGGAAGGCTCTGAAGTATTATAATTTGTTTTAGTTTTAGTAAATATTAAATTGATTGAGATTATTTGTAATTTTTAATTTATAAATATTAACAAAATATATTTTTACCGAATTTTGTGGAGAGAGAGATGGTTCTGCAACTCCCTACGTTTTTGTAAAAAAAATGAATATTTTTGTGTTTGTATTTTATGATAAAAATGAAGATTAAGTTTTCAAATTTTAAATATACAAGAGATTTTTCAGTCAAGTTACCAATTTGTAACCTCTCACACATCGAGGATGAATGTATTGTCTATTTTTTATCTTTTAAGATAACAAATAGAGATCAAGCATTCCAACTTTAATATTCATAAAATATTTTTAATTCGAGCTCTGAACATACGCCTTTCAAACTTAATACACGCACTATCTAAATAATTGAAAACAAATCAATAATTAATTAAAAAAAATTGAAGTTATAAATATTATAAGATTTAGACCGTACCGTAAAAATTAGATGTAACCTTAGAATCATTTGTTTTTCTTTTTTCCTTTTGATATTCTTATTTCGGATTGGTTGGTAAACATAATGAAAATCCTTCTAAAATACCCACCAACGAATAATGCGTTGAAAATTTTAGTACACTTTTGAGGGCTTTTAGAGGCAAGGCTGAATTGATTGAAATAATTTTTTTTAATTAAAACAGAACAAAAATGACATCGAGTGAAATTGTGAAAATTAAAAAATTTAAATTGAATTTCAATTATTTTAAAGTCAAACCCCAGAAAGACAAGCAAGCTGTTGCTCCACTCCGGGCCAAAACATATGGATCCATCTTAATTGTAATTAGTTTACTTAACAAAACAAGTGCTATGTATCACTTGAGACCAGTGTTGCAAAATGCGGTTCTATGCGGCGCATATGCGGCCGCATATGCGTATGCGGTTGGAAACCGCATAGGAAAAAACATATGCGGTCTAATATGCGGTTCTATGCGGTTCTGCATATGCGGTTCCGCATATGCGGCCGCATAGAACCGCATATGTTTGTATGCTATAAAATTTATGTATTATGTTGTGATAACTGACTTGTGATATGTTTGTATTATGTTATTTTATGTTCTTTGATATGTTTGTATTATGTTGTTTGTGTTTTTATGTTTGTATTTTTATTTTTGGTGTGAGATTATGCATATAATGATACAAATTATATATGAATTCTTATTTTAAAATCCGCATATATTAGTCCGCATAAAAATCCGCATATGCGGCCGCATACCGTATATGCGGTATGCGGTGCCCTTCCGCATACCTTCCGCATACCGCATTTTGCAACACTGCTTGAGACATAAAATCATATGAGCACAAGGAATAGTAATTAGCTTTATTTTTTATTAGTTGTGAATGGAGTAAGAATTTCTTATTTTCTCTTTAATGATTTGTGTTATGTAACTGTAATCTTTTTTATTTTTAGTGAATTATGCTTACTAGTTGTTAAAAAACAAATATTTGAATGCAAGATCCTGTTTTAGAATAGTAGATGAAATTAGTGATTTTTGGAAGAGTGTGAGAATAGTGTTGATTTGGTGCTATTCGGAATAGCGAAAGTGTTGTTTGGATTGAACATTTAGAATAGCGATAGAGGGATTAAACATTTGAGAGAGCACCAATTGTTATTCCAATTTTTTGTAGAAATAGTGAGAATAGAGAGAACAGCGCTATTCTCGCTGTTCCGAATAGCAATTGAGTATGTTTGGATGGACCGGAACAGCGCTATTCTCGCTATTCTCAGTACATCCTAAATTCACAGTCTGTCCTTATAACCATCTCCAATTTTCTTCCCCACATCCACCATCCAGCCGACAATATGACAACTGGCTCAATGGCAATGCTACTAGATAAGGTACATTTGGATGGGAGTTAGAATAGTGAAATTTGAGAATAGTGAATGAGAATAAAGAAAAAAAATAGTGATTTTTAGATTAATGTGAAATTGGTGCTATTCGGATTAGTAAAAATGTTGCCTGAATTATATATTTTAGTGAATACCTGTGACCGATAAAAATTAGTGTTAATAATGTGCTAATTAAGAAGAAAGATAGGTAAGTGAGATCTCAAACGAATTGTCGTGACATAGAGATAATATAGGTAATGTCAATTTTATCATTTCGAGACTGTGTTGGTGGAAATCTGAGAAGAAAGCATTTTTCTATCTATTCTAACATTCACAAGGAATAGAGAATAGCAGCTATTCTAGCTATTCTGAATAATAAAAATGTTATTTGAATGTACATTGCTATTCCGAATAGCCCCTATTTTAGAATAGCTTCTATTCTTAATAATTAATCAAGTCTAATCTGACATAAAAGCTTAAATTTAAATAACTTCCAAGTACTAATTGCATGGTAACATATCTGCAGAAAAAGAGAGAAATGTACATAGGTTATTATAAAAATAGTCCTTATCCGATTATGTTGTCTTTTTTTTTTTAATCTAGTAACTAAGATAATATGTTAGGTGTAAAATTTTCTAGGTTTAAAATCCGATTAGAGAATTTCTACGAATACTTAAAGTTGGTATGTTTATTTCCATCTTATCTCAAGATAACCCTCGTGTTTTTGTGCAAGGAGTTGCAATTTTAATTACAAATACAAAAGATTCAAATTTCAAGCTTCTTAGTAATGTCGCATTATCTATATTATCAACCATCCAATCATACTTTACTAATATTTTCTTGATTGTAAAACTCATATTTTACATACTTCAACCTCGAGTTTGGCTAGTATGATATCAGTGTCATTTCAGCTATATAACACCAATTCCAAAACCGTTCTTAAGCTACATTTCAGCTATGTAACCGCAACTAATGAAAATATATGGGTTTGAACGGTTTGAATTTTCATAGTCACCATCAACATATTCTTAAGCTATATTCTTCATAAAAAAAATTAGTAAGAAGGTTTTTACAAATTAAAATCTCTTCGTTAATATAAAAAGATTGTAATACATTATATCAT
Organism: Carex rostrata; assembly: GCF_964058835.1. Classification (NCBI taxonomy): domain Eukaryota; kingdom Viridiplantae; phylum Streptophyta; class Magnoliopsida; order Poales; family Cyperaceae; genus Carex; species Carex rostrata. Next base: position 3,340,923 of record NC_135943.1, read on the forward strand.
ACACCATATTTTATGTTAAATACACTGATACAAAAAAAAAAATTACGAACAAGTTTGATATTAAAAATATAAAAAAAAAGATGGAGTTCAGAATGGCCAGCCAATATACAAATAAAATAAAAAAGGTAATATAATAAGTTATATTGTATTCTCTTTTAATAGTAATTAATAGTTTCCATATAAAAGATTTTATAAAAATTAAGAGATTTTAAAGAGGGGTAAATTGAGTATGTAAATAGAAAAATCTCATTTGTTCAACTACATATACAGATTTTTAAAATAGAATCAATTTTAATTATTTTAATAAAGTAAGAATTATTGAAATAAAATAAGAATTATTGATTTGAATTTTATAAAAAGCGGCTCCACTGAGGGAGAATTTAAATTTTATTTTAAAAAATGTGTGTTGATCATTTCTACTTATTTCTCTCTCCATCGATGCTAAAATTTTAATAAAAATTCAATTAATAATACTTGTTCAATTAAAATAATTAAAATTAATTCTATTTAAAAAAAAACATTTCATGATCTAAATATAAATCAAATCCAAATACAACCCACAAAAAGCCGCACGAACCTATCCCTCGGTCGAGGGTACTATCGGTATTTCACTTCACTCGCTCTCTTAAATCGGCAACAATCCTGTTTTCTCGCACCTCTTCGAAAACCTTTTTTACGCACATATTCTCGAACTCACGCCGCCGCCGTAACTCTTCAAAACCTCTTTGTCGCACCGATTCTACAACTCAGGCCGCCGCCATGGGTCGCATGCACAGTCGAGGCAAAGGTATCTCAGCATCAGCTCTTCCGTACAAGAGGACCCCGCCTTCCTGGCTCAAGATCTCTTCCCAGGATGTATGTTTTTTCTTCATTTTCTTCCTCTCAGATCGATTTATTTGCTTCTCCTTTTGTTAATTAGCTGTCTTTGTTTGGCTTGATTATCTCTGATTAGCAATGCGGAGGATTTTGGAATTGTCAGTTTTTTAATATAATTTTTCAACATGTGACCCATTACTGTTTTTTCTGAGGATAGAACAATAAATTTTGTCTATTTAAGACCTTAATTGGTACTTGGTGGGATTCTATGCTGTGTTGAGGAAACCAATTGTTAATCCATACTATAACTGAACATTGAGTTAATTAAAATTTCAAGCATTTGGATTAAATTTAAAATTTAAAAACAAGATAATGAAGGCGATAAGACTTATATTATTCATCCGCATTGTTAAAAATTTAGGTGGAGGAGAGCATCCACAAATTTGCCAAGAAAGGCATGACCCCATCTCAGATTGGTGTGATTCTTCGTGACTCGCATGGTATCGCTCAAGTAAAGAGCGTAACAGGGAGCAAAATCCTTAGGATCCTTAAGGCGCAAGGTTTGTTTCTCTTCCGTACTTACTTTTTCGTAGGATCCTGGTGCTTAAGCTGTTTTAACTTTGGTATAGTAAGTAGTAACAATGCAATGTGAAAAATATAATTTCCCATGTTTTGCTGGTATTGACAGTTAGCGTAATGATAAAAAGAATCTGTTTTCCATAAAACAGTTTCTTCATGCATCATGCTGATTTATGTTTTGGCTTTACAGTGTTAAATTGAAAATGTTAGAACATGCTGCTATTAATATTACTCCATTGCTGTGTATGATAGTCTATTAGTCTTTTAAAGAAAACTACTTGAGAGTTTAGTATTGTAACATCATTCTTGTTCCTGTAATAACCTGAATAGCAAAATGCTTTCTATATCCATAATCAGGGTTGGCGCCAGAGATTCCAGAGGACCTTTACCACCTGATAAAGAAGGCAGTGGCGATCAGGAAGCATCTTGAGAGGAACCGTAAGGACAAAGACTCCAAGTTCAGGCTTATTCTTGTTGAAAGCAGGATCCACCGCCTCGCTCGCTACTATAAGCGAACCAAGAAGCTCCCTCCTGTCTGGAAATAGTTAGTGCCTTCCATTTTCATTGCTATCATTTCTTTATTAGTTCTCTGATGATGATTTGCTTCATTTGAAGTTGTTATCAAGGTTTCCTGATAATGATTAGAAAAATGGTTGGTGAACATATTTGCATTTTTAAATTAGGTCTGTTAGGGTGTAAGACAACAATTTGACAATGTCAAACTAATTTTTTTTTCCTTAAAAAGGCCCCTTCTAAACATGTTCAATTGCTGTTGTAATTACATCAGCCTTTGAAATTGGTTGCATAGTTGCACTTATTACTTCAATGTGTATTTTTCTTAGAATATTCATTCCACTGATCGATGTTGGTGATAGTGACTAAGTCACAAAATGAATTACCATGTTTTACTTTGTTCTGAGTTAATTCATAGATCTTTATCAAAATTTGTAGTCCAGACTTTTATGAGGCTATCAGTTTATACTGTTTTTCCACACTAATAATCAGGTTAACAAAACCCATATAAATATCTATTTAGTTGTGATTATGTTTTCTTTTCGGTAAATAATTTACTCCTGCTTTGATCTGCTTTCTCATACAAGACTAACTTGTTTTTTACTGTTTTTTTTTTTTCACAGTGAGTCTACCACTGCCAGCACCCTTGTGGCTTAAGTTAATATGGATACATGATGGCATTTTGTGTGAGAGCTTTCTAGTTTTGTAACCCTTAGATTCCAATTTACAATGCAGATATCCTGATAAAGAATGTTTAAACATCAATTTCAAAGTTTTCTTAATTGACGGTGGATAGAGCAATTAGTTTTTTTTTTTTTTTTTTTTTTTTTTTTAATGAGAGGGTAACACAGATTTCTCCCATCTGTCTACTGGTATCAATTTTTTCTCGTCCCTTAAACATTTGAGTAGGAAAAGAGTTTTGAGCAATTTTTTTTAGTTTTAATTTTTTATGAATTAAGATAATATTTAATTTATAAGAACTTATAAAATCCGATTGAAAGATTTCTGTGGATATTTAATGTTGAAAGGTTAATTTAATTTCTATCTTATCTCAAAAAAAAAAAAAAAAACTCTTTGCCGGATTTTCCTTGTGTTTTTGTGCAAGAATTTACAATTATAGTTGTAAATATAGAGAGTCGAATTTTCAGATTTCTTTTTATTAGTATTTATTTTGATGGGAATGCTTATATTTTTAAATATACTTCTCCTTGTGTAGGAAAAGTTGCCTAAGATGCCAAACAATACTTAATTTTGGTACAACTGTCTAACTTGTTTTGTATTCCTATGCAGTAATACTTTACTTTTCTTTTATCATTTATTATTTAAAAATTGTTTATGTCTTCAAAATTTTCTGAATATAAGATTTATTTTGTAAGTTTTCCTTATTTAAAATTTAATTTATTTAGATAATTTTTTTTTAAGTCTGAAAAACAACTTGATTTTGCAAAATTGTATGATACACTCCTTTGATGTAATCAACTAAATGCAAACAGTGCACTGCAACCAAATTGTGATAATCACGTAGGCCTTTTCAGTTCACACCATTTGAAGGAACTTGTGCATTTCTCAATAAATATTTCCAAATTATTTAAAGCATATGAGACATAAAGCATCTTATAAAATAACATATATAGGTCCCTAAGATCGGTAATTACATGCATCCACAAAAACATAACTAAATAACTAAATGATGTTAATTGTTTTGATGTTCACTAATACCTTGATAATTAGGTTATTGGAGAAGGCCAAAACTGATTTGTGCTCACTGAGATAAGGAGTTTGCCAGTTTAAACGTAAACTATGCACTATTTCTACCATTGAAGCTAATCAACTCGAGTTTTACACAAGTTCCATTGCTCCTGCCAGCTTAGCTGGAGATCAGCAAACCGGTCTTCAACTTTTTCAATATTTGAGATTGGCAATTTTCAGCAATCATTTTGCAAATTTTGATTTATTGAATAATATGTATGTTATTAATCTTTAATAAAAACTAGTATTGAATAGAGAAAAGAAGAGCTTTTTTTTAAAAGAGCAACCGGATAAATACAACCCAACTCCGCAATTACAGTGCAAGCTTCCTGAAGAAAAATTAAAACATACATGTTTCCTTCAATTATTTTTGTTATAAGAAAAAAAAACAATAACAGAAGTTCATTTTATAATTAGTCTTATTTTTGTTGGCATGTACCACATCTATGTTTTCTTTTTGGCAAAGTGATCATGTCCAAGAATGAAGAAAGAACTGACATTGTCAGAAAAATTCGGTCCTTCGCAGAAACACTTGCAACTCATGATTTAGATTGTGCAAAATAAACGAATTTAAAGTGATCATTTAGAGTGAGGATATGGTACTTGGCCAAGTACACTGCTTGCTATGCTTTGATATATGAAACGTTGAATTCGTATCAAGATTCGTGTCAGATGATGGCGCTGAATGATGTCGAACAGAGCACTTCTGTTGCTTCCGTTAATTTTTGAAGGAGCCGTCTCTTCTTATTTTTTTTCCTGCCTTCTTTCTCCCAATTTCATTCGATTCTCTTTAGATAATACCGTACTATCGCCCACCTCCTCTCTCTCCAAACCTGCCCCACCCACTAAATCCACTGAACCTCACCGGTTGTCCGCAATTCCATACCGACACAGGGTCGGACTTTATCCCATACAACAGTCTCTTCTTTCTTCAATTTTCTTGCTGCTCTTCTTGTTGTTGTTCCTCATCACCTACTTCCTCTTCTTCTTCTTCTAGTAGTATTGCTAATTCTCCTCCTACTTGATGTGTAGGATATTCCAGATTTGGGAATTCTTCAAACTCGATATAAGGGTCATCGTCATACATGACGTGTCGTGATTTGGATTACGTATGGTGTCGTGTCGTAAACAAATTAAATTTATAAATATTGTGTTGTATCGTGATTAAATTTGAAAAGATAATCATGATATGTTAGTCACATCGTGACTGGTCACGTTTAACTATTTTTTTAATTTACTTTATTAAATATTCACCATTTGATCAAGATCTAATGATCATAATTAAACAGAATCACGTGTCGTGCTGTGACCAAATCTTTCGCATGACGTGTGTTGTGTTATGTCAAATTTTTAAAAGATGGTCACATCATGCGAATGATCATGACACGAGATACACAAGTAACAGAATGCGACCACACTTGCCGTGTGGTATTTGATCATGTTGTGACTTTTTTTTAGATACCTAAACCTAGATGTTAAGATAATATATTTTTATTTATTTATTTAGTTGTTAAGATAATATATTTTTTTTATTTTAAAGGTTAACGTTCAAAATGCGGCTAGAAAATCTCTATAAATATTTAAAATAGAAAGATTTAATTTTATCTTTTAAAAAAAATCTTTATCGGATTTTCCTCGTACTTTTGGACAAGAAGTAGCAATTATCATTATAAACACATAATTAGGTTTGGATGTCCAAAGTTCTTAGCCATATATGCCGCATCATTCATATATGTTGTTAATAGTTCGATCATGCTTCACCCAATATTTATTTTCATTAAAAGGCTCATAGTTTTTTATTTATCTTCTCATTTAAAGGAAAAATATGTTTGATGTGACTAAGATGTAACAATACACTTAAGCTAATTCAATTCTTTTTGTGTTTCTATGCATCAAGTCTCGCATGAATTAGTGTTTATTTTTCATTATACAAAATATTATCTTTTAAAAAGGATAATTATTTATTTTTAAAATTTGTTGAATGTACAATTTATTGTGAAAGTTGTCTTATTTTAGAATATCATATATTTTTAATAGAAACTTTTTAATTTCCAGAGCAAAATCATGAAAATAACTTTATTGGCTTTCAAAATTGTATGATACGCTCCTTTTATGTGATTAAGCAAATGCAAATTATGCACTGCAACCAAATTGAGAGAATCATGTAAATGAAACCTTTTCAATACATGCCATTTCAATGAAACTTCTGCACTTCTCAAGAAATAAAATTTTCAAAATTCTACTATTTAAACAGCATTGCATCTGAGACATAAAATCTCATCTTAGAAAAATAATGTAGGTCCATAAAACTGGTAATTACATGCATAAAAAATAGAATATTGTTTCATAACTAAATGATGATGTTAATTGTCTTAGGACTAACTAATATGTTCATAATTAAGTTATTGGAGGATACCAAAATTGATGGGCGCTCATTGTGATTCAGTACTCACCTGTTTGAGAGAAGAAAGACCAAGAGCGAGAGAAGAAGGACTGAGCGAGAGAAGGACCGAGAGCGAGGTGAGATAGCGAGCCGCGAGGTGAGAGAGCAAGAGAAGGAAAAAGAAAAGTCCAGTTCTAATTCAATGGGCTCATGAACCGGCCCGGTCCGGCTCTGATTCAGCCTTGTTTAAGCGATAATTTTGAGTGGAGTCAAGTAGAGTCGAGTTTTCTTTCATTTTAGAGTCTGACTCAATATAAAATATTTAGTTGATCAACTTATTGGCTCATGAGCCGGACTAGCTCATGAACAGCCCTATGTGAATGTACAATTTGCAACATTTATCCAATTGAAACTAATCAACATATGTTTCACACAAGTTTCTTTGATCTTGCCACCTTACTAAGAGATTTGGTCATTGTTGAACTTCTTCAGTATTTGAGATTGGCAATTCGCAACTGTGATTTCATAAATTTTTGTTCATTGAAAATTATTTTATAAATTTTAATACACACTAGTTAAGAGAAAGTTGCTAGAATTGTAGAATTGTACGTAATAGTTAATATTATAGTTTTAACAATTATTGAATTGATAAAGATTAGCTGTAAAGTCTATATTAATAAAATATTATTTTTCACACAATTTCAACTAAAAATGGACCAAATTGATAAGTAAATAAAATATACATAATTTTTTTAAAAGCTCAGACATGTTCCCTGGTTCAGCCCCTCTCCCTCCGTCAGTAAATATCAGAACTTTAATTTCTAACAACATTTTATGTTGTTTATTCTTAAAATAAAAATGAGAGAGTTAAGTATTCTAACTCTAAATACTTGGAAGAAATCATCCGGTTAGACTTCAAATTTGCAACTTTCAATATAAAACGCAACACTATTGTATAATCTTTTTTTTGGGATAAAATAAATTCAAGTCTTCCAATATTAAATATTCATAAAAAACTTTCCAACCAGATTTTAACATGTAACTTCTCAGATTTAATACACAAACTATCTAAATAATAGAATATATATATAATTTTAACTTTTTAACTATATGCATCATAAGAGTTGGATGTATTTTTAGATACATGTTAGAATTATGTTTTTTTTCTTTTCCAAATATAAATATGTCTCGGCTTAGTAATTGGATTTTTATTATTATTCGAGTATGAAGCTAACCAAATTTGAAACATGACCATTCAATTGCAATTAAGCATCCAAGCGTTTGTTTTTCTCTCACCAAAACTATCCGAAATTAAACAACGCTCCATCCCATTGTTTTGAATTTTCATTTCCCTACCAAAAGTTTTAAAGTTACTAATGAAAAATCATAACCATTACTTTATGAAATAGAGCATAAAAAATGAAATACAATAGCTACAACTTAGCTCAACAAAATTGTCCAAAATTAACAAGATATTTTAATCACAAAAGAAAAGAAAAAAAAAAAGATTAACTGAGCTTCATAGACCTACAAAAATATAATAAAATGATCAACTCTTTCTGTGTAGTTTCTACCCAGCCTGTCTCAAGCCTAGAAAAATGAAGAGGGTTGTATATGCGAGGCAAGCCAACATCAAATACAACATTTTTATGGAAATGAAACCCTAGCTTCAATTGGGTTTTATTTCTAGCCTACCTCAACTTGTTTGGGACAAAAGGCTTTGTTGTTGTTGCTATATTGGAACTGAGAAATCTCAAATCTGCACAATCCCCTTTTGTATTGGAAGTCAAAACTGAACTATTGCAAATTGCCCACCCTATGATCCCATCCCACCCCTCATAAAAGAGAAAAAAATAATAATAAATGAAACTATTGTGAAACAAACGATCAACCTTTTGTACAATGCGCATCAGTACCATGTTTGGTACAACTATTGTAGCCAACACTACCAAGAAAACCCCTGATTTCATCGGTACTGGTATTACTTGCCTGTAGCAACCTCTCATCTTCTTCATAAATCAAATATGGTGCTTCACCTTTTCTCCTGGAGAGAATCTTTGAGGCCCCTTTCAGCACATGATATTCCCAACCTTGCACATCAATTTTTATCAATAAAACCCTCTGATTATCTGAAATTACTTCGTCCAGAGGTATTGTGGGGACAGTCACAGCTACCTCTTGGTTAGATTTGAATGCCAGCTTTGCACCTGTTTGAGATATCGCACTGTTGTCAAGCCGGCCAATCACCTGCATAGTTTTTTTTTCTGATGTTTATATAATTCTGTTGTTTGGATTATAATGGATAAGTTGCACATACTCTCCAAGTGTAACAGATGTGGCACATTGAGTTTTAAACAAGGGTTTATGCTGTACTGAGATTAAATTGTACCTACTGGCACAGAAATGAAACTGACAAGAAGTATACCGTTTGTTTACTACCTATTTTTTTTTTGGCTTGATCAGTATCTAGTTCGACATGTACCTACTTGAGTGTACTCATGTTTATTTCAGATATCCAGAAAATTAAGCTTTACCCAAATGAGCATTAATTGAGGTTAGAGACAATGTAATTTTACTGTTTTAACCCCAAATCCCCAACAACATCCATACTGGAACAAGCTTCAAATTAAATTAGCACTTAACCAAATAACTGAGATATAACCTTGTAAATTGTAACATAGACTCCTTTCAGTAAAAAAAAATAGAAATAACCTTGTGAATTGTAACATTCCCAATCTTGTCTGAAGCTGCTGCAGCAAACAATGTAACTCTATCCGCCACCCGGTTGAGATACACCCCATCACAAATCCTTTGCAAATTTTCGAAAATGGGTTCAAATGCAACCACCTCAAAGCCCATTACCGCCGCGGCAAATGAGGCCATGCCCACATTGGACCCGATATCCACAAACAACCCATTTTCTCTCTGCTTTCCTTCTAGCAAATCCTGTATTGTACCTGATATATCCGGTTTTCTAAACAGCTTTCCCTTTAGCAAACGCTGAATGTTCTTATGAGGCTTATCAGGTAAAGATCCGAAATCCGATAATGAGAACAAAAATGGGTATTTGACGCCTTCGACTAGGCTAGCAAACACTGGGGAGGCTTGTGGTGAAGCGTAACAGTCGAAAGGTTGGATCTTAACGGTTTTCAGATTTACATTTAGGGTTTTGTGTGTCTGGCTAGGGTTTGAGTTGGGGTAGAAAAAGGAGAACACGAGGAGGAGGAGAGAGAGGGCAAGAAGAATAATTAGGGTTTTCTGAGAAGGCATATATGATCCTTTGTCTCTCTTCCATGAATTTCGCATTTCTTTGTTCTCTCCTTGAATTTTATGGATCCCCTTTTCTTGGATTTGATAATGGTAGACTCTGAGAGTAAGCTACATGGGCGAGAAAAGGTGGTTGGTGTATAATTCAAGGAAGAAGGGAAGTCAACAACTATTCTCCATTTTAATTCCGAAATGGAGAAGATCGGAGCTTGTAAATAACTTTTGGGCCTAATTAGGCAGATTCTATTTGGGCCTTAGAAGTCAAAACTAATTTTTATTCCAAAATGGAGAACATTGGAAGGTTGTAAATAACTTTTGGGCCTAATTAGGCCGATTGTATTTGGGCATTAGAAGTCCAAAACTAATATGAGCAATATAAATAGCACTTTATTTTCTATTTTAGTTTTTCATGTTGTTTTTTTTATTGTATAAATAGGAACAAAACAATAAATAGACATTAGATGTTTTAAATTAGGGAAGAGCTATTTATATTTATACTAATCTCAGCAATAAATTGCAAAAGTTTAAAACAGAAATACGCAAGCTTGTAGTTTGTTTCAAAGGAGAAAGAAAATTAGGGAAGAGAAATTTTCAAGATAATTTAGAGGATGTTTGCTTTGGTAAGAAAATTTTTCTCTCAAATTACTGGAAATTATTTCATGCTGGTAAATCATTTCACCATATGTATATATTTTTCTATATTATTTTGTTTTATGAACTTTCACAACTATTAAAGTACTTGTATCTTGAAGCTATTGGATTACACAAATGAAAATTTTGCTTATCTTCGAAGTCTTTTTTTTTTTTTAATTCTCCCAAATCAATTGAACAAAATTTCTAAAAAGCAGACCAAACTATGTTACTATAGTAATTTTTCTTGTCCTATAGCACATAAAATTATATGAAAAAATGTGTCACATAGAGCTATCAAATCAAATAACTTATGGTAAATATCATTTTTAGATAATATTTCTTACATAAAACTCAGGAAGATGTATAAGAAATTAAATATGTTATGTTTATATTGAAGCTATTGAATCTCACATTTTTTTTTTTAATTTATCTTGCAATTTGGTTTGACATGAATACAGGATATTGTCGGAAATCATAAGGGAGGTCGTGTCCGACAAACCGAAGCGGAAATGGAGGTTATTATTTTATTTAGTCTGAAGTCTTAAATAAAAGGAATAATCAAATTCAAATTATCTACTACGATAGAAAGAAGTCGCAGTAGAGAGTTCTTTCTCTTTGTTATTGAATATAAAGCTTCATAATAAGATGATTGATGCAAAAGGATCAAAGAAACAATTGATATAATTCTATTACTCGATTGATTTCTCAAAAAATTATCTTGTCATGTGAAACATAATTTCTTGCTGAGATGCATGCGTCTTATGTTATTTTATATGGAATTTACACAATTGCACAATTTAAATTCGTTTATTTTGCACAATCTAAATCATGAGTTGCAAGTGTTTCTGCGAAGGACCGAATTTTTCTGACAATGTCAATTCTTTCTTGGACATGACTTTGCCAAAAAGAAACCTTAGATGTGTACATGCCAACAAAAATAAGACTAATTATAAAATGAACTTCTGTTATTGGTTTCTTTTCTTATAACAAAAATAATTGAAGGAAACATGTATGTTTTAATTTTTCTTCAGGAAGCTTGCACTGTAATTGTGGAGCTGGGTTGTATTTATCCGATTGCTCTTTTAAAAAAACTTTTCAGTCGATTTGGAAGGTTAGCATTATTATTATTATTATTATTATTATTATTTTTAGAAAAGTGGAACTAAATTCACCACTTTATATTAAAAATAATATAGTTCATTACAAATATTGGTACCAACCATCTAGTATTGAAGCATTACCTGATCTAAGGTAGAACAAAACATCACCTAGTGCCCATTCGGCAAATGCATGGAATAGTGGAAGAATGGAAAAGGGAAAATGCTTCTATTTCATACAATTTCAATCATATTCAGCATAGTTGGAATAGTGGAAGAGTGGAATTGAGCTAATTCTCACATGTGAAAAAGTCACTATTCCTTAATTTCACCTCTACCATGGAATAGTGAGATGTAACAGAGAGAGACTAAAGTGTAAAAAAAAAGGGTTTGATTGCATATTTTCATCATAATTTCACTTTTTCACTTTTCTTTATTTCATTTAATTCCACTCATGTTCGACTACTATTCCGTCATAATTCTCCACTCTTCCTCTTTTTGTAAGATTATTGTTAGTCAGAATTTTTAACCTCTTTGTAACCGCTATTTCACTCACACTTCCTCTGTAATAACAACAAAAGGAATTGTGGGCATCACCAATTTAACCTCTTATTGTAAGATTATTGTTACTCAGAATTTTTTTCTTTTTACTAGCCACAAAAAATTATTATAATCTTTAAAGAAAATTTTATTTTGGTTAGCATCAATAATCCTACATTATTCTATATTTACAATTGCAATTTATGTTGAATATTTTTTACAAACTTCATTTACAGGGTAAAGCATATTAGGGTGGCAAATCCAAAAAATCCAAATCTTCCTGGTTGTTCCACTGATGTTTTGAAAGAGGTAACAATTGCTAGAGCCCTTTCATAAATCTGTAAATAGCATTGTATCAAGCTATATATATTTTTTCCATTATAGAAATAAGAGAAGAGGGTTCTATACTTCATATTTTTCATACCTCATCATACCTCATATTTTATATCTTTATTTTCAAAGTCCAAACTGTTGATCCGAGCCGCTCAACATAATATTTATACTAAAATATGCATGGAGATGAAATTTTATAATTTTTGAAATTTTTTTACTATTTTTTAAGATAGGTACAAAATCACTTTTTTTGGACCGTTAAAAAAACAGTGATTTTCTACCCATCTTAAAAAAGAGTAAAAAAATTCCAAAAATTATAAAATTTCATCTCTAACCATATTTTAGTATGGATAGCATGTTGAACGATTCGGATCGACAATTTAGTCTTTGAAAACAAAAATATAAAATATGAAGTATGATGAGGTATGAAAGACATGAGGCATTGAAACCCTCCTCTAGAAACAATTATACTACTTTTATTTATTTTTAAAACTTTTTGTTCAGCCCGGACAGTGCCCCGACGGAGAGGTTTTAGGTCTTCATGTCATTGTACAATATGATACAGCAAAGGAAGCAAGAAGCTCAGTAAGTAGCTAGGCCTTCTTAGAAAAAAAAGGGATCAAACTTCAATTTTCTCTGATTTCACAATATGATTTATGTTTGTGTCATTTCAGATCAATTCCCCTTGGGGAAGAAAGTGGAGTGTTCGTCCTAAAAGTTACTACTGTGTCGCATCAGAATGTGATCTCGATCATGCTGTAAGTTTCCAATTTGATTTTACTGTTCTGGTATGCATTACACTGTACTGAGGCCTGATAAATTGTTTGTGATCCTTCTCTTATTCCTGTATTGTTTAAGTTTCTGATAGAACCCTTGATAGTTCAACATATAGAACTGTATTATGATGCAAAATGTCAGTTAAAAAAAAATGAAAAGAGAAAAATAATAATATTTGAATCGGAGAAACAAACATTTTGATATAAAAAAGAGGAGGGATCAAATTACATCTTTTTTTGTGCCATCGAATTACATTCTCGATTTTCAAAATTTTCAAAGTTCAAATAGTTGATCCAAACCGTTCAACATAATGGATATATTAAAATATGCTTACATATCAAATTATATATTTTTTGAAATTTCTTTTACTATTTTTTAAGTATTTAACAAAATCGCTATATTCAGACCATTGAATTTTTGTATCCATCTTAATAAATAGTAAAGAAATAAAAAAAAATGTAAAATTTGATCTGCAAGCACATTTTAATATATCTATCATGTTGAACAGTTTGGACCAACTGTTTGAACTTTGAAAATATAGAGTGTAATCCGGTACGGTGTCACCAAAATAGGATGTAATTGGATCCCTCCTCATAAAAAATTGTATCGTCAGGTATAGATGGGCTACGGTGAGTTGCGAAGTAAAACGTGTTTCTACTTCACGCAATATCTTCATTTTCAAAGTTCAAAACGTTGATCCGAACTGTTAGATGTGATCTCCATATTGAAATGTGCTTGGAGACCAAATTTTATATTTTTTGAAATTTTTTTACTATTTATTAAGCCACTTTGAAAATCTGAAAATCCGAGTGAACGGTAAAAACAGTAAAAATTTCTGAACCACCGGATCGGCGATTTTCAAAGTGGCTTAATAAATAGTAAACAAATTTCAAAAAATGTAAAATTTGGTCTCCAAACACATTTCAATATGGAGAACAAGATGAACGGTTCGCATCGACGTTTCGAACTTTAAAATCGTAAAATATAAGTGTAAAGTAAAATAGTCGCTTTACTTCGCAACTCACCGTAGCTCATCTCTCGTCGGATATATAATATATAAAAAATACCCTTCATAAAGACATCTTTAAAATCCAGATAGAAGCACATCATATACAAATGCATGTTATGAAATGTACATGTCTTTGTTGAACAGGAGAATGATATGAAGATAACAACGAATTTAAGGAGGAGATTCGTCAGACAGCTCTTCATGATGTTGTTTGAATAAAACAACCATCTCCGCTGCACCGAGGATCCTGAAAACAAAACTGGCTGCCTTTGTTAGCATAATACAATATAAACTCTTATGATAGCTTCTTTTAATTTCTAGCAAAATGAACCAAAAATATTATTTAAGAGATGTTATTTCTCATCGAACTTTTATGATATCAGATAATGTCATCAACTGATTGATGCACACTGATTCATTTTTACATCTATCGTAATTCGTAGTCTCCTTGTTCGCACAGAATATATGCTATAAAGTTTCAGTATAGCAAGCTATACCTTTTAAAACTTTGTTATACTCTGTCAAATCAGATAGCAAGTGCACTATCCTATCGATGAGTATGCTCAGGTATCGATCCACAGGGACGGAAGAAAATGACCGGACTTATCCTAAAATTACTTGAGATTATAGAAGTAAGAGAAAATTGGTTTGGTTTGGTTCTGACAATTCTAATGATTTATGACAAGTTTAAAAGACAATAAAGAGAATTAAAGTTGTTTTCAATTAATAAAAAGGCGTTTCCAGGGTTCATATTTCATTTCTGTTCAGCCCCGAGGCATACGGCCCGTACAGATTCCCGTACGGCCCGTAGGGGACCCCGAGTTAATGCTGCAGCTACTGTTTTCTATGTTGATACTAATGTTTAGGGTTTATATCGACCAGATCTAGATACCTAACCTCAACTTTCGCATTTTGTCCTAGTACCCGATTACCGGACTCAAATACTTCCCTCTTAGATGCGTTAAACCTCAACTTTCGCATTTTGGCCTAATTTATCTAAGTTACTTGTTGGTTTACTAAAAGTATCCAAGGACTTTCGCCTCAAGGAAAGTTTCACCTTTCGGGTACTCCTTGGTTTCACCCTACTTCATATATTTTATTCGGTTGGATTAAATGTCATAGACTTGGCTCCTAACACTTAGATGTGCGCATTCATCTAACGGGATGACTAATCAATTCAAGTAAGCACAAATAAAGCAATCAAAATACTACTCAACAAGGTAAAAACAAAGCATTCAACACAAAATCCAAGTAGCATGCAAACAAAACCAAACTAGAAACTACATTTTAACCCTAGAAACAAAGTAAATTAGCTACTCATGTTCATAAGATAACACAAATAACAGGAGATAAAAGAGTTCATGACAAAACAGTGGAGAAATCCGAAGATCCGTTGCAAACTCGCGTTTTTCACTTCTCTTCTTCTTCTCCTCCTCTTGTCTTTTGCTCCAAGAAAGCTTGTCCAAGTTCCAGTGGTGAATCCCCTTTTTTTGGTGTGGAAATATCTCATTTAATGCCCTAGATCGCGCCTGCAGAGGCTTCCTTTTCGGCCTCCTTAATTTCAGCTGATTTCAGATTCCAGCTAGATTTGCCAATTTAGCGTCGTACGGGCCGTAGGGGACCCCGTACGGGCCGTATGCCTGTGCTTTGTCTTGGAGACTTCGTGCCTCTGTTGTGGAACCTTCTGTGTGGTTGGGCAGATCCTGTACGACCCGTAGGGAATATCATACGGGCCGTATGAAAAATTGTCAGATCCAGTTTTTCGCCCTTTTTCCTGCAAAATACCAAACAAAACATAGCAGTACCACATTTCTTCGAAATACAAGTAAAAAGTCCACATTTATAGGCTTTAAAACACAGGTTTAAGTGCAAATTAGGGCTGTAAATTAGACATAATATGGAGATATCACTCCTATATTTAATTTTAAAATTTTGGAATTCGTAGTCTCGTATACTTCACATTGGTATTCTGCTTCTTATTTTGTGTGACGAATGTGTTGCTTCATGATATCGTATTGGCTCAGTTTTTCTTTATCCGCTATGCAAATCCATAAAGTATGAAAAGAAAAACATTGGTGAATTATCAAGTTACACTTTTCAAAGAATTTTTTTTTAACAAAAATTATAAGAACTGAAATGTCATTTTAGTCTGAATTTTTTTTTTCGAGAATAAAATGGTAATTCGGTCAGAGATATTTTCACAAATTTTCAACCTCATTTTCTTACGAAATATGTGAAAACTGCTCGAACGGAAATGCAATTCGGTCTGAAAAAAAAAGGACCGAAATAGCATCTCGGTTCTTATGGTTTTTATAAAAACCAAATCAATCAAGTTGGTTTGGTAAGATCTATTTTTTATTTATGGTTTCTAAAAAAATTCCTTTTCAAACCCATTCAGTATATATATCGCTATTCGTTAATTAAGCTTCAATCATTTTCACATATGTCAAACTAATGTTTTCCTTCATTCAATTTTATTATTTCTTTTCCCATATGTCAAGGTATCACATTCTCATTTTCTTTTGCCAATAGTATTCATTCGTCTTGTTTTTAATATATAGGATTGAAATTTTTTGAAAATAATATTTTATTATTATTATTATTCATTTTTTTTTTCTTATATAGATTTATACTTTATAGAGTTTTGAGAAAAATATTGATTTTATGTCAAAATTCTCGAGCAATTATAGTTTTATATTTAGGTGTACTAAATTACAACCTAAATTTTTATTTATAACATTAAAAAATGAATACATAACTTTTAAAAAAAAATTCAAATATATCATTTCAGCTGGATCATCACTTTAAAAAAAAAAATTCAAATATACCCATATTGGATTAATACCCTGAACCCTAAACCCTAAATCCTAAATCATAAACCCTAAACAAGGCTCGGCAGTGGCTCAAACCCCTTGGCAGGATATAGGTTAGATAGCATCTCGAATTATAATTAGGAATTTATTTATTACTTCGTAATAAGTAGAGTTTAGGGTTATTACTTAGCGAGTAATAGGGGAATGTGAATAATTAGATTAGTGTGAGTGATTTAATTACATTACATCCTTATTGTTCAAAGAGTTGATTCGAACCGCATCATTATTTCTGTTTTTATTGTTCAAAGAGTTGATTCGAACCACTCAAAATAATCTCCATATTATAATATACTTAGAGATTATTCTTTATTATTTTGTTACTATTATTTTAAATAGGTACAAAATTATAGTTTTTGGATGGTCCGAAATCTTCTAAAAAAGAGATATTTTACTATACAAGAACTAGCAGTATGACAACAACTATTTTCTACATTTTCAAAGCCAAAATCGTCGATCCAAATCGTTCATCATGATCTCTACAATAAAATGTGCTTCCAGATAAAATTTTACATTTTTTTTAATTTTTTTTACTATTTATTATTAAGATGGTACAAAATTCAATAATCTGAATTTGACTAATTTTTGTACCCATTCTAATTAATAAATAGTAAAAAATTAAAAAAAATGTAATATTTGATATGGAAGCACATTTTATTGTGGAGGTCATGTTGAACTATTAGAATCAACGATTTGAACTTTGAAAATATTAAAAATAATTGTAATAACTCAAAATTATAGTAACCGGATCCCTCCTCATATATAAAACATGCGTCAAACACATAATTAACGACGTATGCAACTTTTCTGCTACTGTTGAGATATTCGTAAGATAAAATAAATACTAATCAAAATTTGCAACACAAAGATATGTATCGTATGATGGCATGTTGATTTCCGACAACGAGATTGCAATTATATGTCTCTCGCTATATTAATCTTTATTCTCATGTACTGGTTTTGTGTATCGTTATTCGGATTTTGGAACTTTTGACCAACGGAGATGCATCTCTTTTTTGAAATTAAAGGATCATGGCCTGATTTGGCATTAATTTAAAATTAAGACGGTAGATTAAAAATGAAGATTTAGTTCGAACAAAATACTTTTGTTGTCATACAATTAAATATAATTTATCAAATCAATTTTTTGTTAGATAGTCTAAATAAATAATTATTTATTTGTTGTTTAATTATATTTAAGTCAACAAAATCAAATTAATATAATTTCTTTTGCTTGAGGTTGGGTGGTAAATAAACTGCACACAATTAATATTTATTTTTTATATTACAATAAGAGAAAGTAATTGCAATAAGTATAATTGATGTGTGAAAAAGAAGTATACCACCAAGTTATCATTCAATTTTGAGTTATACCAATATAAATTTCTTTTGTTGATATGTCAGATGAATTCGTACCCTCTGCATTAACTCAAATGAGAATATTTTGAGATAATGAATCTTGACCATCTGATATATTTTAAAATTCGCACAAACTAAATCTGCACTGATATTAAAGAACCTCTATATCCTAAGCAGATGCCAAATTAGCTCTGTTTAAAATCAAATGGTCCATATTCATTAATTCAAAATATTCCTTTTTTGAGTTAGGCAATTTCGAGTAATTGGCCAAGCCACTAAACTGGCTAAAGTAGTAATAAAGCCTGTGAATAAAATAAGTTCTATGGAAAGCCCATCGACTCCTAATCTCCACTGGAAATCAAAAATATTTATCCATTTAAAATTTTCTTTAAGTTAGATTAATTTATCATCAAATTAAAAATAAATTAAAAATACATAAGTTGTTAGAATAAGTTCTAGTAAACATATACATAGAGTATATCATCGCTAGATCTTGTTTCCTTTGTAAGGAAAAAAGAAAATAAAAGAACCTGCAAATATAAGAAAAACAGCAAGTATTGTTAACTAAGAAAAAAAATTTATAAATAATTAAGAGAGATATTTTTGATCAGAGAAATCCGTACTCGAGATGACAGGAGTATGGATTTTTTTGATAAATAGGAGGATACGCACTCATGTCAGATTAGAAAATACACTTCTATCATGTAAAAAAATAAAAAAAATTTAAAAAAGAATGACATAAGCTGAGGTATCAACACAGTAAATATAAAAAAGAAAGAATGACATAAGCTGAGGTATGACAACCGACAACTACCTACGCTAGCTTTGACATAACAATTTCCTAGGTACCATACTGACCAAATAAAATTTCAGAAGTGAAAGTCACACTATCCTTTCGTCGTATGAATGAACCTACAGTACTAATACTCAAATAGCGACAGATACAGTACAGAGAATATCACTAAAAAAAAAAAAAAACATACATATTACAAAGAATTTTATGAGAATGAAAATTTTAATTTTTCAAAATCAAAGACATTTAACTAAGGATGTAGCAGATTCGGAGCAGATAATGCTAATATTATATCTGTGTCTGTTTTTTAATGAGCGAATACAGATATGGATAGTAAATGGATATCAAAATTTATAACTATATCCGTCTTAAACGGATACGGATACGGATACGGATACGGATACAGAGCGGATAATCTACGGATACAGATTCGAATACGGATACGAAATGAATAATTGCCGGATAATTGAGTTATGCACTTGAAGATATAAAAGAGTGACTTGTTGTCTTAAAACAATGAATAAAACCAATTTAGCATAAATTAAAAACATACTACATTCACGTTCTAAAGTCTTGAATGAAAAAGAATGAAGAGTGAAGAAATAAAAGTAAAAAAGAAATGAAATTGTATTATTGTAACACCATCACCAGCGAAAAATAGATTAAATTGAAAATCATATTGAATTATTATTTATATTATAATTAAAACTGAAATAGATATGAAATAATATTTAACAACTTCTATCCGGAGTAGTAAAGTCAAAGCTAGTTGGAGTAATTTCGAATCCGAATATTTACTTTCATAAAATTATCCGTATCCATATTTGCCATCTTTTCATTATATACAAAAATTATCTATATCTGTATCCGTTTAATTCGGATTCAGATAATCTCTCAATACGAAGCGGATTATCCATATCCGTTTAAACCCCTAATAAAGGTTCAATCATTTTGCTAACTTCATTTTATAAAATTTTGGAAATCTAATATTTTGTTTGAATTTTGTATTTTTTTTTTTTAGGATAAAAAATATATTTTTTCGATGGTTGAGACACACTTTATGTTGAAGATGGTGGTTCAACGTAGAGTATTAACAATATCCTTAACGGGTATACCCTACCCGCCCGTGCCCGAGCCCGGGTATGGGTCGGGTACGCGGGTACGCGGGTAGAGGAAAAAATAGGACCGGACTTACATTTTTGGACCAATACCCGACCATACCCTACCCGAGTTTACCCGTACCCGACTTTACCTGTACCCGAGTACCCGTACCCGTATACCCGACTATTGTTCATTGCCATTTCAAATTTCAAAATTTCTGTTTTTTCCCCCAAAAAAAAAACCAACCAAAAAAAAAACCAACCAAAAAAAAAACAGCAAAAAACCAGAAAAAAAACAGCAAAAAAAAAAAATAAAAAAAATACCCGTACCCGCCTTACCCGTCAAGAGTACACGGGTACGGGTATAAGACGGGTAGGGTATGGTTTTTGAAAATTATACCCGCCATACCCGTACCCGTATACCGTTGTACCCGAGTATACCCGTACCCGTCCCGGATATACCCGGGATACCCGTACCCGCCCGAGTATAAATATACTAGTTCAACGTAACTGGATGATTCTAATTTTATTAAAAACAACATTCAGACAATAACTTCTGTAGCGCTACGTACGATGCGTTTTCCAACAATCATTACATTTTAACTGTACAAATTAATTAAACTTTTCTAACTTATGATGAGAAATCGAAACAATATAATAAAATATGTGGAGACACCAAAATACTGGGTATAATTAAGACCAAAGTTAATGCTATCCGAGGCCGATAATCAATGTATACAATATCAATTTTCACACTGCGTCTCTTTTTCTTCCTCTAATATCAATGTATCTTTTCTCTCTTTCTTCAAAAGAGGATGAGAGAGAGAGAGAGAGAGAGGAGAGCAGGATAATTGAAAAGCAGGGATTTGGTTCCATTTCGCCAAAGAGAAGAAACGGAGTTCTCTTCTTTGTTTTCAATCCTGCTCTTCCTCAGCTACTGTAGCGCATTTTCTTCCTTTTTTTTGTTTGTAATTTCTTCCTCTCTTTTTGTTTATAATTTCAATAATAGATATAGGTTTTTCTTTTTGAAAGTCAGTGAATTTAAATGTCAACTAACAATTTCATTAATAAAAAATATATTTATAACAAGTAAAATAACTCTAATTCATAAATCTAAACTCTCTTATTCTCATTCAATTATCTAAACTACTCTCACCATATAATATTACTTATTTACACTCTTAAACACTCTAATACATCATTCTCTAACCTTTTTCACAATTAGATTCGTGATAGTTGGATTAACTAGAAGCTTATTGGTACTTGTCATTTCTTTTTTTTTGCTAATTAACGATCGTTATGGTTAGATTAACTGACGGGATAAACAATCCAGTTTCTTATAAACTGAGATTTCATAGAATCATACCCCTTTTTAGATTTTATTTATTTATTTTTCTATTTAGTTTTTTCCCCATTTTTTCTATTAAGCCCAAGCAATGTTTCTTATTTTATTCTAATTCCTTATTTACAGATATCAAAAATGGAAGAGCAAACAGAAAATGCTCCACTGGTGTTGGTCGGATGCATTAAGAGCATTCAGTTGAGCATTTCCAGTGATGAGGAAATAGTAATAGTCTCTTTCCTATTATTTATCTTTTTATTTAAGACGGAGTAAGAAACAAATTTTGTTTGGTTCTGTTCAATTTTGACAAATTTTAAATTTGAATTACTATAATATAAATATAAATTTTAAATTACTTTACAAATATAACATAAAAATAAGTATAACATTCAATTTAAATTTTAAATTACTCTACAAATCTAACAATCTACAAATCTAACATTCAATTTGAATTTTAAATTGAGAAATGTTCTGGTCCCCGAGCTATCATCTCCGAGCGCATTTCCAAGTAGTTTAACAGAAAAATCTTTCAATGTTGTCTAACTTTCATTTTCAGTGCTAATATCTAAACA
This sequence comes from Carex rostrata, assembly GCF_964058835.1. Lineage (NCBI taxonomy): Eukaryota > Viridiplantae > Streptophyta > Magnoliopsida > Poales > Cyperaceae > Carex > Carex rostrata. The sequence goes on from NC_135943.1 coordinate 3,362,655, forward strand.
TTTAAATCTATGTTTATAACATTTTAAAATGTTGCTCGCACGCATTTAAACCTTTATCTTAAAGTATTTCTAAATAGTTTTAATTCTTAACTACTTTTGTCTTCAAGCCAAAAAAGAAAATATTATTTTCACTCAGTCTTTTTATTTTTATTTTTCTCTGATCATTCTAATTCATTTTTTCGACCATCCATGATGAATTTTATGAATCTAAAAAATATGAACGTTTTCTATTAAATTTTATCTTTCAAATAAGATCTATGAAGAAATACTTTTGAGTAATTTTGAAGTCATTTGTTTTTTTTTTAAGTAAAACTCATGAGCACTTTAAATTTTCAAGTTTTTAAATCTCAGTCTACAACCATTAAAATTTTAAGACTTTGTACATGAGGTTTATATGTTTTGTACATGCACTGTAGTGTTATTATTGAGAGAGGGGTTTGAATAATTTGACCATTACCAATTAAACCAATGCTTTGCACAAAATTAAGTAGTTAATACTTTCAGATAAAGGTTTAAGAGTCTTTCTTTTTTTGCCTAGTATTAATTTGACTATTACCAATTGTTGTAAAACTCAAGAATAGCCCGTAGGCAACTATCATTATCATAAAGTACTACTGTTTTGAATTTAAACTGGAATGTAATTGCAAGCTACTGTTACGACCATCTAAAGTATCAGAAAAGTAAAGCCAGAAAGTAAATAAGCAGTTGACAGAAAATTAAAATTACATATCTAAGTTGTAATATCTAATAGGAGGCAGCCTTGTGAAGAAAGGACATAGATGTCCCATGTTAAGCTGCTTAGTGGATCAACCATGCCTGTTTAGAATGATGCAAAATTGGCATGTTTTATCTCTGATTTCAGATCTAATGTCTGAATCCTGAAGTGGTCTGAGTTGTAGAGCATCTCAGTCCCTATCCTTTTTTTTTTTTTTTTTTTTTTGGCTTGAAGACAAAAATAGTTAAGAGTTAAAACTATCTAGAAATGCTTTTAGATAGAGATTTAAATGAATGTTATAAACAGAGCTTTAAATGTTTAGATATTAGCGTTGCAAATGAAAGTTAGATAATATTGATAGTTTTTTCTGTTAAACTATTTAGGGAACGCGCTCGGAGATTTCGTTTGGGGCATAATTATCAAGCTCCTTTTAAATTACTCTACAAATATAATATAAAAATAAATCTAACGTAAACTAAATCTACCATTCAATTTAAATTTTAATATACTATAAAATCTAACATAAACTAAATCTAACATAAAATAAATCTGACTTTCAATTTAAATTTTAAAATACTCTACAAAATATAATGAAAAAAAAATCTAACCTTCAAATTTTGTGGAAGGTGCCGAAGTTTGTAGACTTTCGTTTGCACCTTTGCGGAATGAAAATGAATCTACAACTAAATCATTTTTAATAATGAAATTAAAATTTGAGAATTATGAAAACAACTAGAGTTCGAGAATAATGAGAGTATAAGAGTGTCAGAAATTGTGAGTATAAATTGATGTGAAAATGAGAGGAGAGAGTTGTATTTATAGATGTTTTAGGGGAGGGGGGGACTAGCTTTTTTTTTATTATAATTTGAATTTGAATTTTGAATTTGAATTTTTCTGCCGGGTTACTGGGGTTTGGTCACGGTTAATTAGCTCTCGTAAAGTGGGGCGGGTTAATGCGGTCTGGTCTGGATTTTTCGTGGTTTGGACTATCTCGGTCCACAAGTTCAGATTCAGACAGATTGGCACGGTTCTAGTTGAGAAAACCATCAAAAACCCGAGCTAGACCCATCCCATGACTCTGGTATGAGTTGACACGGGTTTAGACCCCGGTTCGGTCCGGTCTCACGGGTGTCACCATTCGGATCTGAACCGACCGACCGGGTTTTTTCCCTCGGTCGTTACAAATTCAGTAGGCCGCTTGTTAATTTCCATGTGATTAATACTAGTCATGCGCCATTGTTGTAGGAGAAAAAAAAATTTAATTATGTTCTCCCTTTTGCATTTCAGTGCACCTACTCTGTTAATAAATGCCCAATCTCAAATACTAGCCAGCTAGGAGACACATTTCTGGGTCTCCCTTTGGAGTTTGGTACATGTAAATCATGTGGGACTGCCGAGCCTGGCCAGTGTGAAGGTTTGTTATTATTTCTTGCCTTTTCACCCCCAAAAGGTTGCTTTTATTGCATGCTATTGGTTGACAGAGTAAGGGCAAAAGGTTAATTTAAGGTGAATCAAACAAATTTTCTGAAGTTTCAGCTCTAATTTGATCATCATGGTCTCAGTTGGTGCAGCTAGAATATTTTTTTTTTTTTTGAATTATTGTTGTCACAGTTTTATATCATTGGGTTTTTTTAGGCAATCATCTGGATTTTTGCAGTTTATCTGGTATTGACCAACATATAATATTTTTAAGAGGAGGATTCAAATGCCTCCATTTTTTGTGCTTCCACTATGTCTCAATTTTTAAAAATTTTAATGACTCAAAATTTAAAACTTAGAAATTAAAATAAAACTATTGGATATGATATACATCATTTTATTTATGCACGTGTAAAAAATTATGACATTTCAATTTTGTTTTGATTATCATCAAGAGCTTATAAAAAACGTACTAATGTGAATAATTTCTAGATGTTGATTTTTCAACTTATTGATTAACATGAAAATAAAATTAAAATGTGATAATTTTTTATGAGCACATAGAAAAAATAATATAGATCACATCTAACGGGGGCATAGTGGAGGCACAAAAAATGGAGGCAATTGAACCCTCCTCTATTTTTACTGGCAATTAGGTCATTTTGGGTGTATAGAGTTGCCAGTGCCAGTATTTCACCCAATGCATGTTTCCGAGCTGAGGCATCTTCTCAGTGTCATTTGTCTAAAATGTCTCCGTGTGAAGAAGGGAAAGGTACTTTAAACAAATATTTCAGCATATTTTTTATGCTTATTTTGGGGATATTTCAGCATGCAGCATTTCAGGTTATGGCAAGATCCTTTGCACCGTTAAAGCTTGCTATAACCTGAAATGCTGCATGCTGATCAGGTCTAGTGCCTGTTGCTGGCATTGTTCAATGCTTTCTTGAATAGTTGATTTTGATCATTCTGTAACTACTAGTTCCTATTATCATACTTTTCTTTTCCGTTCTGGCAAATTTCAGGTTAATGTCAACAAAGGAGGAGAGAGCGTCTCAACTATACCATGTTTTTACTGTAAGGTAACAAGATGTCCCCTTTTGAACCTTAGAACCTATTTTTTTTTATGTTTTTGCTTTGTTTCATAATTTTTCATTTGTGAATTATTTTGACATAGTTTTTAGTTTATGGTTGAATTGTGTAAACCCAACCTCTACGAAAGAGCCCTATTTAGTTTGCACTATACCGGTTAAATATGCATTGTAACAAATTCATCATTCCGTATGATTTGGCGTGTTGAAAAATTCAAAGTTCTTTATAGTTTGTAAATTTTGGTAATTATTCAAAAAGAAGTTCATCTAGAACATTGTAAATAATAAGGCAACATATTAATCTATGTGAGCTGTGTTACTGCTGATCCTCGTGTATATTGTCAAATCTTATTGGTATTGCCGGACAAATGGTTGTATTCTGAAATTCTTTTTATATGCGTAGTAGGATCTTGGTGTTGAGGTAAAAAATTCATATGGTGCTGTGTCTCTTGAGCTGAGAACATCCGAAAAAAATATATCATCTGGATATTGGAACTTCCTTGATAGATATGGGTTCCAATATGGTACGGGCACTTCCCGCCCCCTCCTTTCAATTGAGGTCTTTCTCTCTCTCTCCATCTCTCTTTATATATAAAAAAATCCACCGGAGTTCAGTACCCTTGTAATCTGTTAATTGTGGCCAATATTTTTGTTATTAAATGGCTTCTAATCTCCGATAGTATTACATACTTCTTTTCTTTAGGTTTTGAATATCCTGAGAGCAATCCCAGAAGAAACCAAGAAGAAAATCGCTGCAATGGGCTTTTTCCCTCAACCTGGCGCAATAATGTTGCATCTTCCAGTGCCTCCCAATTGTCTACGTGTGATCCCTGAGTTCTCAGATGGGCCAAGCATAATTTCCAATGTGAGTGGTTGGTTCTATTTTATGCTAGTTGTGCTTTTCTTCTATTTGTTAGAAATATGTTTGGATATTTGTGATATATGTAGGTTGGGACATATTTTGATTGCATTTTCAATATTTTCCAAGTAAAACTGAAATTTATAAAGATGTATACTAGGGTTGGCAAAAAAGCTCATAGCTCGTGATTCGATTGAGTTCGATTTGAAAAAAAATTGCAATTAACACGCTTGATTGAAGTTTGTTTGGAAATGAATCAAACCAACTCGGTTCGAAATTGGTTCGAACTTGAACTCGAACTGGGTCTGACTATCTCCTCCTTTGTTGGAACTTGGAAGAGGTAAAAAGTTCAAATCACATGGAATCAAACTCGAACTCTTCTTTTCAGTTTCGAAACCCTGCTTCAATTTCAAACCAGTTCGGTTCGAAGTTTCACGAACTCGAACTCAAACTGGGTTAAGTTTGATTCGTTTGCAGCACGGATGTATACTATTAGCCGGAGCTGGAAGTTGAGCAGGAACCCATCATATATATTTGGCACATCTGGTTTAATTTTAGTGTATTACGAATTATCTTTTGTTTTCACTCAATAGAAATTTTCTTAGAAAAAGTACCCAACTTCACATGATCCTTATTCTGTCACTACTACTTTTCACAGGATGTGTCACATACATTGCTTAAGATAGTTCTTAACAAGATTAAATCGATAAAGAGGTCGAGGTCAGGAACCCCTAATTTTGAGTCGCATGAAGCTGAATCGAGTGATCTTCAACTAGCAATCACGCAATATTTGAATCTTAGAGGAAGCACTACAGTATGTTTCCTGATGATGTTCAAATATTGCTTATCTGGTAACCAGTATTTGAGGGTTTATCTTGTATTTAAGGATCATAGCGTTAATTCTTGGTACTGGTTGTTAGAGTATGAGGGTCAGTGATGTAACAGTTTTCTTTGTGGCTTGCATTTTTGCTTAGTTGTGTCTTAATCGCCAGTCACTGCTTATTTTGTGGATTGTATTATTGTAGTTTACGCCCGTCTCCATGTGCAGTCCTATAATAGTATAATTTTCAAAAATATCACACACATCTCTGCAAAATGCAATATATAACATATGTCCCTCCAAATCATGTGATGCAAAACATATAGTCATATACCACTAAAATTCATGAAAGGAATCAAATGTACCCCTTTTCCTGCCCCAATTCACTTTCAATGTTATTTCATCTCTAGATAAGTGGAGGTTGCATTTTTGGTACTATTGAACAAGTTTTGGTATTTGGTATTTGGTCACATTTTGCTAATTCTGGTGCTTTATGCATCTGGTATGGCTTGTTTCGTGTAGTTATTTAATTTTCTTACTTCAGTATTTTTGCCAGTCTTCTGTCAGCTATCTTAGCACAACATTGCTTGACTGATACATGGTGTCATAGTTGCAACATAATTGCATTTACAGTAATGTGCTAGATTAGTTTGTAGAACTCCATTGTAGCTTAATTCCTTACTCTGATTTTTTCTGGCAGTTGATCTTTTTAAGCATTTATTTTAACTTTCTTTGTGAAAATCTTCATCTATGACACCATGCAGGGACCCCAAGACAGGAGGCGATATGTACTTGGGAAAAATACTGACAAAGCTGGTGAAAGATCGTCTACCAAACAATGGCTTGGGAAGATGAAGACTCTCTTCCTCAGCAAGGCTTCTAGCTTCTCTTCCCGCAGTGTCATCACTGGTGATCCCTACATTGGCGTAAATGTTATTGGTCTCCCATCAGAGATCGCAAAACATGTCACTTTTCCAGAGCTGGTCACGGCGCACAACATTGCTCGGTTGCAAGACATAGTTGACAAGCGGCTATATTTCACCTACCAGAAAGGATCCACCAGCTATGCAATATCAGCTGGTGCTAGGGGCTATAAAAATCTTAGAGTTGGCCATATAGTCAACAGGAGAATCATGGATGGGGATCTGATTTTTGTTAACCGTCCCCCATGTACTCACAAGCACTCTCTTCAAGCATTCTATGTCTATGTGCACGACGACCATACGGTGAAGATTAACCCGTTAATCTGCTCTCCATTTGGTGCAGATTTTGATGGGGACTGCATTCACATATTCTATCCACAATCCCTCCCCGCAAAAGCTGAGGCACTTGAACTCTTTAGTGTTGAGAAGCAGTTGATTAATTCGTACAATGGGACCCTCAGCCTTCAAGTGACACATGATTCTCTCCTCGGATTGAAGTTTCTCATGAAACATTCCTTCCTGAGCAAGCCCATGGCTCAACAACTTGCTATGCACTCTTCCCCCTTGCGGCTGCAACCCCCAGCTGTTCTCAAATCACCTAAAGGTCAAAGTGGGCCCCTTTATAAAATGGAACAGCTGATACAGAGTGCCTTGCCTAGCTTTTTTGAGTCGAATGGCGACAGACATGAGGTTGTAAGAGGAGAAATCACCAGGCTGGACCTCGACCGAGATTACGTCCATGGGGCATTTTCAGAAATTGTTGCCTCTGTATTCTCCAGAGGTTCTAAAGAGGCATTGCAGTTCATGGACATTGTCCAGCTAATGATGATGGAGCTCCTAAATCTTGAAGGGTTTAGTGTTGGCTTGAGGGATTACAACATGCCAAAGGGAACCCTTCAATCTGTCAAGAACAGCATTGGGAGACAAGCATACCTGTTATCGAAGAAAAGTCCCAACCCCAACCAACCAATGGTTGGCGTGGAGGGTTGCTTGCGGTTATGCAAGCAAGCAATTTTGGACGCAATCATCAGTTCACCGCTTGCTTACCTAATGGACACAAAGTCAGATTCATCTATAACAAAGGTCATTCAGCAGCTTGGATTCCTTGGCCTTCAACTTTATCGCCAGGACCGGCTTTACTCAAGAGACCTGGTAGAAGATTGTCTGTCCACTTATGCAAACCGCTTTGCTCCCTCTGTTGATGATCCCAGTAAGTATCCATCAGAGGCATATGGGTTAGTGAGCAGCTCATTCTACGAGGGTTTGAATCCTTTTGAGGAACTGGTGCATGCTATCTCAACCAGGGAGGTGATAGCTCGGTCGTCACGTGGCCTGACTGAGCCAGGGACACTTTTTAAGAATCTCATGGCGGTGATGCGGGATGTAGTGATCTGCTATGATGGAACCGTGCGAAACATGTGTAGCAATTCTATAATTCAGTTTGCCTACAGCGAGGGGACAGATGAGGCTCAGATTAAGCTTTCACCACCTGGTGAACCTGTCGGTGTGCTTGCAGCTACAGCGATTTCAAAACCGGCGTATGATGCAGTGCTCGACTCATCCCAAAGCTACAACACCTCTTGGGAACTGATGAAGGTGAAACTTCTTTTATTTTATCTTTTCTTAGTAAGCATCAAAACTACACTGTTAGATGTGTACAGATTTATGAGATCTTCTGTGAAGGTCTTTTAATATAAGAGTACTAAAAAAATTAATAAAGTTCACATAATCAAAGAACAACAAAATGATTAATTTGCTATTTCTTTTGAATGAAAACAGGAAGTGCTTTTGACCAATGTAGCTTACAAGAATGAGGATAATGGTAGGCGTGTAATACTTTTCATGAATGATTGCTTCTGCGGAAAGAAGTTCTGCAAGGAAAGGGCGGCACTCGTGGTTCAAAGTTGCCTCAAAAAAGTAAAATTGAAGGATTGCGCTACAAATTTATCAATAGAGTATGCTTTTAATTTTTTCTGCTATTCCTTTTTAAAATTTTTGGAAGATGTGCAAGACTCAATAGATAACCTAATTGATACCAACAGGGGTGGAGCAGAGCCGGGGTAATGCATTCACCCTACCCTTGCTTAAGAAAAGTAGCGAAGATTTTTTTCCCCATGATGACGGTTAATAAAATAATAAAATGATGTCGTATTTGCAATATTATACCCACCCCAACAAAGATCATATTTCTATTATGCAAATAACATGTACTAAAGATGATTAAGTATTTATTTTTCAATTTGCCCCACTATGATACCTTGTCTTTATTTTTCAATTTGTATTCTATTTGCACCCCAACAAAGATCATATTTCTATTATGCAAGTGGCATTTAGAATGGGCCCCACTACATATATCTTCTTAACCAATCTTATATTTGTATTCTATTTCTATCCCACAATGTTTTCAGGTATCATCAGGAGACCACAGTGGACAAGATTGCAAAAACAACTCCATCTCTTGTGGGTCATTTCCATCTTGACAAGGTTGTTAAATTTGTTGTTGTAATTTAAGTGCGAATTACATGGCCTAAAGCATCGTTCTGCTAGATTGGTTGTATTAATACTCAGCTTAAGACAGGTCCAGCTTCAGAGGTTAAACATAAGTATAGATGATGTTCTTGAGAGGTGCCAGGAAACTATTGAGAAGAACAAAAAGAAGGGTACACTTGGCCAATTAGTTAGAAAGCTATCTCTTTTTGCCAGGTACCAACCACACACAGAAAACAAATAAAATATAAGAAATTCTCTCTCTCACTTACAAGCTATCTTACATAGTAAGACTGATGATGACTGATTATAGTGTTTAGGATATTTTATTTCTTGCTGGCCTTATGTAGATGCATAATTCTTTGTTATTGTTATGATAAAATTTTATAGTACCTTATTAAGCAAACCAGCTCTATTGTATCCGATATGCTTTTAACTTCATATTTTATGAACATGGACCTTATAATACTACAATAAAACCTTGTGTTATACATTTAAATAACATCACCATGTGTTATTCTGGACTAGAGTCCATTGTGTTATTCTGTGATATTTTTAATATATTTTGAACAAGATTTTATTGTTACTATTTTATTTTGTAGCAAATGTTGTGGTCTGGAGAATGCAAATGAACCATGCTTGCAATTTTGTCTCTCTGAGGTGAGCTCAACTTCTACTTGTGAAACATTTGAGCAATTAGTGCGTGCTATGTCCAACAGCATCTCCCCGATACTCCTGGACACTATTATTAAAGGTGTGATCATATTCTGTTTACCATACCATATTTTTCCTTTATAGTTCTGTCTTTTGTATGTATCGCAAAGCTGACCCAAAGCAATTTCATGAGCAAATCAAGTTAATTTAAAGCACTTTCAGATTACGGCTTACTGTGCTCGTCAATCAGTTTTTTTTACTTGGAATTTGGAATCCTAAATTATTCATGTAATAAATGGTCCTAATGTAAACAGAAGAGAATTAGGAGATAATCAAAACTAGAGAAGATGGTTGATAGTCAAACACTAAATTCTAGAAAGATATTTGCATATTTTCAACTTGATTGATTGTACATGCAGGCGATCCAAGAGTCGGTGATGCCAAAATTGTATGGATGGGACCCGAAGAAATATCCTGGGTGAGGAATTACAACCGGGTCATAAATGGGGAAGTGACGGTAGAGGTTGTTATAGAGAAAGACACATCATTGACAAGTGGGGATGCATTGGGAATCACAATAGATGCTTGCCTTCCAGTGATAGACCTCATAGACATAAGGCGGTCTACTCCTTATGGGATCCCACAGGCGGAAGAACTCCTTGGAATCTCCTGTGCCTTTGAGCAAGTCGTTCAGGTTTGACTAATCTTTCCCCTCTCTACTGTTATTTAGATATGTTCGCTTATTGGCACCATAACCATTTTGAAAACCCAGTTGAAATCTGACTATGACCATATCATCTGTTCAGTTGGGAGTCTTGACTGGTTTACAAAATGGTACATACATTTTGGATGCGGGTAAATTTACTGACTTTCCTCTTCTTGTACCGTTCATTTTTCTTTTCAGCGATTATTCATCGCGGTCAGCGGTGTTGCAAAAGGTGTGATGAAAGATCACTTGATTGTGGTTGCCAACAACATGACATTCACTGGTAATCTTAATGGCTTCAACATCGCTGGATATAAAACGATGCTCCAATCGCTGAAAATTCAAGTGCCTTTCACTGAAGCAACTCTATATGTCAGTAATATTCCTTTTTGCTGTGATTTATTTTTTTCTGCTCAACTTCACATTCCAATAATAACCCATGCTGTCTTAATTTGTCCAAGAAAACCCGCCAATAAAAGCCTGGCATAATGTTAATTAAATGCTTGTTGAGGACTTAATATAGTAGCAATGATGATTTTACTAATTACATTTTTTTTGTTCTTTATAATGCAGACTCCGATGAAATGCTTTGATTGGGCAGCTGAGAAATGCTACTCTGATACATTAGACAGTGTGGTCTCGTCATGCTCATGGGGTAAGCATGTGGCGCTTGGCACTGGATCAGCATTTCAAGTTCTGTGGGATAAAAAGCAGGTTTGTCACTTTGTACGGTTTATTAGAATTGTCGAAGCCCTAACTTTTACATAGGCGAATCACTAGTTCAAACTTTTTGCATACACTTTTCATGGCCACTTAAGCCCTGATTAGTATCGGAGTACGGTTTCTAATCAAACAGCATACCTGACTAATACTATCAAGGATACCTAAGAGTGATACATTTTGCACTTTCTTTTCTTTGTTCTAATAGTGATCAGTAGTATCCAATTTTCTGCAAATACCCTTAGGTTGGCTATGTACTTATCTTCAATTCCTATTTCTTGTAATTTGCCTCTAACTATTTCCTTTTCCTAACCCATACCCATTATATTTCCAGTTGGTTTCTGACAAATGTGCTGAGAATGGTCTATATGACTTCCTCTCACTGGTTCGCACCACAACCAAAAAAGACGCCAATGGTTCATGCTTACAAGATGTTGATGACCTCTATGAACCAAATGGATATAACAATGACAATTATTGCCCCTCCCCTGAGTTTGATGTGCTTGGTGAGAAACCAACGTTTGAGGATTCTGTCAAAGAAACTGATTGGGGAAAGGGGAAGGATAACAGCTGGGACATGAATGAAGTGCCCATTGCTGACTCTGGTGGAGACAGTTGGGGTAGATGGGGTAATGGAGGAGCCAAAGATAAGAGCAAAGAAAAAGTCAAAATTGGGTCAGATGATCCTTGGGGTAATTCAGGGACTCCAAAGGAGAAAAACATACCTTGGGGTGGAAATGAAGCTGCCAAGGTACCCGCAGGAACAAGTGGTGCAACCCCCTTGGCTGGTAATGCGGAGGGTGGTGATTGGGGCAAGGAGGCTGTATCTACGGCTGGGAATGATGGGTGGAGCGCACACTTAGTTAGCAATAGAAGCACTCCTGGTGTAAGAGGAAGTAATGATGGTTGGGGTGGGCCAAAATCAACAAAATGGAATAATGACCCGAACGACAGTGGTGGAAGTGGCCCTGGCCGTGGTCGTGGACGTGGTACCCGTGGTGGGCGGCAGCCTAGGAGGCCAGAGGGGAGAGAACGCGGTTTCAGTAGGCCTCCACCAGACCCCTGGACTCCTGAAGAGGAAAAGATTTTTCTAGAAATTGAGCTAATGGTCCAGAACATCAGGAGAATCTTGCGTGAAGCCATGTATGATGTCTCTCTCTCTCTGTTTTTTTTTTTTTTCTGAAAGTTGACAGAGGCTTCGACACATTTTATTGAAAAATAGAAGTAGTGTTCATTCATCAATCTCTAATCTAAATTCTCAAACTATTCATCAGAACCATAAAAGATCACCCAAAACATCAAAGAAACTCCCCAAACCAGCCAGCATAGCTCGAAAGAACAAAAATTACATCTAGCCCCCTGACTTACTAAGAATTACAACAATTTGATCTCTAAACAAAAATTTAGCAGACCAATTCATCTTCTCCTTGAACACCTCATGCGGGTCCTGCCGTACCAGTTACATACCAGCAGCTCACCAGTAAGTTTAAAACTGGTATATTCCCTACTTGAGCCACCTACCGGTACCAACTACACCCTGAATACAGCCCTGAAATTACGGTCCCGTCCGATTGTCTTACCAGTACTGTACCAGTTGGTACTCTCAGCACCTCCAACCCCTCTCTCTCTCTCTCTCACTCGTGTGGGACTTGTGGGATCAGAACCCCACTGATAGATGGGCTCATAAAACTGTCTGATATTGGACCTGTGCATAAAGTCTGTATTAACTAATAAAGTCTGTTGTTTTTTGGTAAAATATATAGTGACGGTGAGAAACTAGCTGATGAAGATTTCAAGTTTGTAACTGAGAATGTCTTTGAGTTTCACCCAGATAAGCAGTCCAAAATCACTGACAAGATGGACCACATCATGGTAAGATACACTCTCCAAAGTAACTATTAAATATTGATGCCAGAGATTGAATGTACTTTACCAGAAAGCTTAACATTTTGAACTTTGGCAGGTTAACAAGCACAAGGAGTACCAGATGACCAGGTGCTTTTTTGCAGTGTCATCTGATGGGACCGTAATCGACTTCTCATACATAAAATGCTTGGAGAACTTTGTTAAGCAAAGTAACCCGGAGCACGGCGAGTCATTCTGTGCCAAGTACTTCAAAAAACCAAGAAACCATGCACCAAATGTAAATATCTAATTCCCTCACTCAGTTAGAGGTTTTAAGCTTAGTTTCACATATGTGCAAGTTTAACAGCTTTGGTGCCCATTCATTGGAATTAAGACTATGTATGGCCCCTATTTTGAGTTTATCTCTTGTATTACATGAAATTAAACATGCATAATTTATATTTCATTTCATCGTTTTTGTTGCGCAGGATATGTATATTACATAGATTGTATGGAAATGGTCGATTATAAATTTAGGGATTAATTATGGACATTGTCTGCATTGCCAAATTAAATCCATCTTAATATATTATTATTACAAATGTTATAGAAAAAACTAAATGCATTTGAGAAAATAGAAATACAGTTAGTAAATTTTAATTCTTCAGACAATGAAGAGAAAAGTTCAAAACCTTGATTGTACTTCTTGTACCTAAAGCAACATCTCACAAATTTATAAAATAAAATTATTCAAATCGTAGGCTGCCTGCCACACCACTGACTCTTTACAGACAGAATTCATATCCTAACTGAAATAATTTAAGAATAAAATTGAAGGTGAAAATAAAATCAGCTTTTTAATATAGTAGCAAAAAAAAAAACTTTTTTTGGTGAAAAATAGTAAGTTCAAAATCTAAATAAGAGGTTCCACAATGAACACTTAAATTTAAAACGTTTAATTTTCATATATATATATATTTTTTAAAAGTTGAGGATGAAAACAGATTAAATGCGTCTCGTCTCAAGTAGCGCGCGAACTTGGATGATTGATGCTTCTATTTCTTTAAAAGATAGACTATTAATTAAATTATTACGATGTGTTGTTCTATGGACTATTTGGTTAGAACGCAATAGATTATGTTTTAATGTTAGTTCTCCTTATTCTATTAAGGTTATTGGTGCTAAGATTATTTATTTGATTCAATTTTGGTGTAAATCTAGGGAGGATGATTCATTCTTTAAATTAAATCTTATAATGCCTTTCGATATTAAGAATCTTCCAGATCTCCTTCCTTCTGTTGGAGGAAGAAAGAAGCCCAGATACGACCCAAGCTTTGGACCTCCTAGAGCAGGGTTCTGGGGATGGCATACCCCCATATCCAATGTTTGACAACGAGGAAGATGATGAAGACTTATTAGATTTGTAATACTTAGTTTTATGTATGTTATGATGTTTTGGTGTTTTCTTATGTTGTTGCCTAGCTTTGTTGTGGGCATGTTATGATGTTCTGGTTTTTTCTATTGTTTCTGCTTATGTTTTGAATAATTGTACAGACTTGCCATATTTGATACCAATTTTAGGTACTTGGTCAAATATGTTATGGTTTTTTATTTCAATAAAATCGGTGGTAAATACCACTATTTTTCAAAAAAAAAAAAAAAAAAAAGTAGCGCGCGAACTGTTGTTGCGTCCAAATATTATTTATTTATGCCAGATATCAATTAAGTAAAACTATTAATACAAAACCTGCATATTCCGAAATTTTTATTAATATTCAAAAATAATATAGAATTTAACATTCTACAATTAAATTCGGAAAAATTCGAATTATGTTCAATTCGGAGAATAAATTTTTGAATTCAGGCCTACTTTCCGGAAAACTTATTTTCTGAATGTGTTTTTTTTTTTAAAATTAAATAGAAAATGTTATGATTTATTTATTTTTTATATTGAAATATTATAAATATCTTATATATTTTCTTGGAAAATAGATGGAATATTATATAATTTGATTTATTAGAAAGATTGTGACAAATAACTCGGATCAATATTTTTTAGGCCGGATTTTTTGCAGCTATAAGAAAAATTAAAATATTTCTTTGTATATTATTGGAAAAAAAAAGATGTTAAATCTGAGTTATTGATTCCGGTTCAAAAGTTTTTTCTAGATAAATACAGAAAATATTGTGATCCTTCTATTTTTAAAAAAATAATAATTTTCTCTAACAAAATGAATTTTGTCAGACGAAATCATTTCTCATCATTTTGTCAGACGAAATGATTTCTCATAATAGAAGCTAAAGCAATAAACTAGGCTACATACGAGCAGCATAACACTTACTTGAAATAATAATATTGAATGCTTAAGATAAGCACTCACAAACTTGTATACTTGCAAAGTAATTTGTACTTGACAATTTTTTTTGAAATTATTAAATTTAAAGATAATACAAATATAGAAATTTATTCTCATTACATGTGCTGATGTGCAAATAGGCAGATCGATAGATCCAACGCAGAAAAAGCGAAAGGAGAGCACTGGATTTTCCGAAAGAGAGCACTGGATTTTCCGAAACAAGAGGTGCCGGAGAGAGCACGAAGAAATAGTTCTCTATCAATAAACAGTGTAAACATTTTAACAGAGTGGGTTCGACTTCATGAAGCGCACAAACTACAGAATCAAAAGAACACTACATATGGTTTGTGCGCTGTATGAAGCCAAAACTACTTTAAAACTTTTACCCGATAAACCCTTCGCTTCGTTGACGAAGTAATAAAGTCGTCATTTCATAAGCGACCACATCTGGCACGAATATTGACAGAGATCTGACGGTATAGAAAATGTTTAGTCTAATCAAATTATAGACAATAGATTCACATGTGAATTGAGAAATGATTGTCCAAACAATTTAACTAGATAGTCAAATCATAATCACAATATTTACAATAAATGATTTAAAATTTAAATCATAAACGATTAATATCTTATATTACTATCTTTTATTTGAGAGAGGGCTTGAACTGATAGTCAAATCCTCTGAGGAAACATAATATTTCTGATTAGATCCAGGCTGTCCGATCAAAATTTGGACCAATCTGACCTTAGATAGAATGCACGCGGATTTTGATTGAACAGTTCAGATTCAAACAGAAATATTTTGTTAACTTAGGTGATATGAATTCTTGAACCTGAAGTCTCTATTTTCAAAAATTCATCCAATACCTAAGCTAACAATTGCTGATTATTTATATTCATGTGATGTGTGTTACCAACAACTTCCTTTTTAATCAAATAAAAAATAATGCTTCCTAAATATAAATAAAAAAGAATTATAATGCTTTAATACATTTGCTATTTAGGCGCTTCAGTCCGTAACCAATCTTAAAATTCATATAAAAATCATAAGGATAAAATATAATATTAGGCTTTTAATATTTCTAAAATTGCATAACGAAAATAGCTCGTAATTTTTAATTACGGTACTGCCACTAGCCTTTAAATCCTGGAATTTTTGCTTGTGATAAGTACTTTCTATATTTCACTTTATATTTTTATAATTTTTTCATAGAAAGATTCTAACTAATGAGAACAAAAACATAAAATTATTATTATGTTATAATTAATATGAAAATATAAACAAGTATGTGTTCTTAATTTGAAATCAATATTGAACTAAATATAGAGATAAAATTCATACAAAAATCAAATAAGAACATATAATGTTAATTAAAATTAAGACTAATGGAGATAATTATCATAAATAGAAAATTAAGAACTATTTGCAACAAGCGAAAAGTTGATTAATGTCTCATGACAATATTACTCCAATTAAGATTTGAGAAAGAGCCGAAATTTTTATTTTTACCATAATCATAAAAAAAAAATAAACCAGAACATCTTAAATTTTTGGAATTTCCATATTTCCATATTTTTGGGCTTAGAGGTTCCCAAAAGCACAAAAAATACGCTGTTAAATATATTTAAGTTTTGAAGGACCTCTAAGCTAATCTGCGGCCTCCCATAAATGGGCTGCAGATTGACTGTGCAGCTAGGGTAAATGTGGAATCTCTCAAATCTAGATTGTTTTGATTTTTTTTTTTAATTATGGTATTTAAAAAAAATTCGGAAGAAAGGGGAAGACAATTGTTCAACGGAAAAGATAAACTATTAAAAGCAAACCAAATTTGGTACTTTATTTAAGCCAACTCTATTTAGAGAGATGCTCGTTTATATAGGAGAAGCAACTAAATAAAAAAATAGAATATTTCAACAGCGAACAAGGAAAAAGAAAAAAAGAAAAAAAGAAAAATGAGAATATTATAAACACAACCTATTTTTGCATTTTTATGTAATATATAGGAGACCTATATTTGCTAAATTAAAAATGAGAATATATACGACTATATTTTAATAATCTTATGTCCCAATAGAAAAGAGAAGAGCAAGAAAAATGCTAACTCTGTCAAAAAGAAAGCCTGATATTTCAGAAAATCCATTATTTCCTGGAAAAAATGTTATTAATCTCATGACTGTAAGTTTCTCTTTTCAATGTTCTATTTTATCAATGGCGTTTGAAATAGTTTTCAACTTTCATTATCACTTCATTGTTTCTTTTCTTTTTCTTTTTTTTTTTTTTCTTCATTGTTTTTATTGCTGATACTTCCGACTTGTCAGTAACTGATTATGTATATTGCAGCTACTGAACCTAACAAACTAAGATATATTTTATCAAGGTAATTAGTTGATATAATTTGGCTAAATATAGATGAGAAACCTGCTGGCCATTGACGACCAACCTACCGAAGATGAACTTCAGGTTATCATTTTGATGATTATTTTTTGTCATATAAGTTATGGCATCAAAATATGATTTTTTTTTTTTAATATTCTGACAGGCTCGTACCGTCATTGCTGAGAACATTCCGGTAGACTATCAGTTGGAAGACCTAGAAAAACTATTTCGTTGTCTTGGAAGGTTAAGACATCTCCTTTTCCTAAAAAAGCCAATGACGAAAATAACCCTAACGGGTCTGAGGCCTAATTAGTCCCTTAATAATCGTGTTTCTCAACAATATGTATGCAGTGTAAAGAGTTTTAGACTAAGAAATCCACAGGACCCGAATCTTGCTGGTTGCTCAAGCGATGTCTTAACAATTAAAGAGGTACCAATTTTGATCTATTTAATGCCATTGAAAATAGCTAGGCAATGAAATTTATGTTATTGTTTCATAAAACATAAATTTATTTCCCTTTTAGAGCTTTTGGAGTTCTGAGAGAACACTGTCAGGTCTTCATGCAATTGTCGAATATGGAACAGAAAGTGCAGCGTACAGAACAGTAAGTTGCCTTTCTAATTCTAGCAATGGAACTCAGGTTTAGTTATGAGTTATGATTAGCATGCAATTATATACAAGAAAATTTAAGGAAGAAATTTTGCTTGTTTGTTTTATTAGATCAGATATTTTGATCAATACCCGCGTCAGAAAGGTGGATTCCGTGTTCGTTCTAGGAGAGACTACTCTATTGCATCAGAAAAGGACCAATGCACAAGGAGTGACATGGATTCTGATATGGTTCGATTCTTGCTTGACCTTTTAATTTTTTTATTTACCCTTTTACTCAATTGTTAGTAATTAGTTCAATAAAATAAATCATTTGCACATTTACACCCAAAACAAATTCAGGGTCGGAGAAATCAAATCTGTTTCAGGTCATTTTGATCATATATTCAATCAAATCCATATTTACTGTACAAAACTACACAAAACAAATTTATAAGAAAAGCAAAGAAAAGTCAAGAATTATTCAAATTAAGAAATGATTGTATTGATCTAGATAATTTCTCTATGACTGGTAGACAGTGTAACAGTAAGCACCTTTCCTAGATGAAATTGTGTGGTAAGTCGCCACATATTAGCTAATTTGCAAAAGATACTTTTGTCGAACAGAGCGACGAGATGAGGAATCCGAGGAAGAGGAGAGGACTCACTGAAAAACCACCACTCAGAAAAAAATATGGAGGTATGATACAAATTAGGAAACAGTAATCTCTAATATACTGAGGCTCAAGAAAACATCTTAATCAAATGTTGTAACCAGGTTTCTGGTATGGCAGAGGAACCGAAGGGTACAGGTGGCTTCACTATGGGAAATGAGAGCTGGAGTCCCCAGAAGAGGATCCAAACAAAAGCTATTTATCATTTCTTTCTTTCTTAGTTTTGATACTGTCAGTCTGTCATTTTTCATTTCTCAGGTTTTTATAGAAACTATTTTTAATTTTTTTTGGGTTCTTATATTCGAGTCTCAACTCGCTTATGCCAATAATTTATGGCGTAATTCAATATACAAGTGTAAAAAATGGTAATTATGATGACTTTTGTCTATCAATCACATACCTGGTAACTTCGATTGATGTTCATCATGTGTTCATGCTTATGAGCTTATCTATGGTATAATATTATTTTGTTGCTTTCAAATGGAAAAATTTACATTGCAAGGAGAAACATTTTGTGTTTTTCTATTGGTCACTGAATAGAAGGAATTCACTCCAAATCAGCATTATTGGGACTCAATATAAAATGGCTTGAATTGAGCAAAGGTTTTAATTGAAAATTAGATACAAAAAAGTTTAATCTAGTTAAAGACATCGATTACTGTAATATCCAAGCTACAACGCGCTAAATGGGTTGATTGTTTTGAAATTTGAATAAATCCTTTTTGTCCCTTTGGACTATCTCAAACCAAAAACATGACCTATTACAACCAAAAAAAAAAAAATGAACATCCCAATATTACAAGTTGCATGCGGTTAAGCCAGTGCCAGGCTAAACTAAACCATCCCTTTCTTGGATATGCTTCAGGTTTTCTCAAAAGGAAAAACAAAAAAAGAAAAATTGTTAATACTTGCTGCACAAATTCAGTGATGCAGATGATTCTAAATTTCTAATAACATCTAACAACGATGGAATATGAACAACTTATAAATTGGGACAAGTTTTTCCTTTCTAATATTAAAAGACACATGAGATACATGATTAACTCCTCCCTAATAATACTACACCACACCAATGTATTCTACAAATACCTCCACTAACACAAGGATCACCTACAACAAACCACACCAATTTCATCTACAAATGACACAGTAAACATAGGACCCAAGAAAAACAATAATAAAGTTACCGACATTTTAGCCTAAAAAATAACAACACTACAACTAACAACCCCCCTCTTCCCACCCCTTCAATTGCCAAACAAGTGAAAAAAGGTTGCGCACATTTAATGTTAAATACCATCTCTCAACACCCAGAAGAAGTTATTACAGAAGATTAGTGACTATGACTGGCTTGCGGGACCCTCCAAACCACCAACTAAGACAGACTAGGACCCCCCTCTAACATCATGATACTTTGCTTCATATCCTTAATTTCCTGTTTTAATTTTTTAATCTCTGCTAATTCCTTTGCCTCTTTATTGGCCCTTTGTGTGCGCAGTTCTGCCGCATATCGGTCCATGCTACTTACCCCCATGCTAACACGGCCATGCACTGCAGGTGTACTGCTCCTATCTCTAGAAACCCCTCCCTGGGGTGACAGCACAGCAGCATCAGCTGGTGCAAGGGGTGGCTCTCTGCTTGAGAGTCTCTCTCTAGACACTTGCACCGGCACAGTATGGGGAGAGAGCAGTTCTCTTTCATTGTGAGGTATTGCACTAGGGTTCCTCTCCCTAGAATCCTCTGGCACTCTAGAAGGATGCATTGGTACAGCAGGCTCGACAGGTCCCTCTCTCTCTTCATTCATTGACACATCAGTATTCCTCACTGTGGAAGTTTCAGTTGGGACCACTGGCGCAACTGACCCATCAGTTTGTACAACCTTCTCAGGATTGCTGCTGTTTTTCTCTTCAGAAGCTTCAGTTGGTACAACTGGTACCAGACCTTCCATAAGCACTTCATTTTCTCCAGCCTTTCTTTGTTCTTCTCCTTCCTTCCATGTTAACTCAGCATTTGAAGACTCACTAACAGTTGTTTCTTTATCTACATTATGATGTGAACCCTGTACTTGCTCTCTCCCATCCAATTGTATCTTCTCTCCTCCCTCAGATTCCTTTCCTGCCTCGACCTGTGTTTCGACAGCCGTCCTGGCATGATTGGGCAACCCCTCAATTGCCACTTGAATCAACCCACCACTGGCCATCTTTACCCATTCTTCACTATTTTTCTCTTGAATAGATGTCAGCTTAACTCTTGCCTCTCCGTCAGGGACCATGCCATCCAATTTAAAATTTAGATTTCTTGCCCCGGTATTATCACCCCCTGTTCTCAAATTCAGATTCCCTAACACTCCCTTATCAACCTTGATATTTGCACCCTTATTGGGTTGCAGATTTGAATCAGACAAAATGGGCATCATTTTTGGCCCTGCATTGGTGACTGTGCTAACAGGCAGGGTTGTCACAGTCTCCTGTTGTGAGGGATAGCATCCTTCACGCCTGTCAGTAACAGCTTGCTCTTGGCTTCTTTCACCAACCTCAACAGTTACCTTAAGGCAAATGAATAATGAGTTTAGGTAATTCAATCAGTATATAAAGTTGCAAAAAAAAAAAGAAATTGAACCTTATTTCTTAGTATACAACTCTTGTAATAGTCTTGAATCTCGATAACCATTTCCCTCCAAACATTAGTTCAAATTAAATTGCATCCATCTTATGTAATAAGTACTAGATATAGTATTAGATATAATACTTGCAATATTCAACCAGCCAACTTAACCTAATATGATTGAAGGGGCATGTGCAGCTGATAATTTTGCATTACAAGACTCTGGGTATTTTCTATTTCCTACAGTTAACAAACAATATGGCATTATGTAGGGGTGAAAAACAGTAAGTTGCCTGATTCTGTATATTTTCTGTGTCCTTCTTTAGAAAAAAAGTGTATGAAGTACATGAGATTTTACCTAAAACAGCTTCTCACACAATCAATTAAATGATGAGGATTGTGTTCCTCGTTTGTAATTTTCTTCGCATGTCAAGTAATTATTGACATGCAGTTGACATGAGAGTAATTGCATCCAACCATGCCTAACCTAACCACATGTGCTCTATTACAAGATACGAGTTTTATATGGTAAGAATAAAAATAATTAATTTTAGAGGGTAAATTATTTCTTTTTTAGAATATCAATAGGGAATTGTGCCTTGCCAAATGAACAGTAGTTTGTAATTTTGCATATATAGCAAGAAGTTTATTAATTAATAAATTTTAGAAGAAAAAAAGAAGATGACCAAGTAAAGATAATTATCAAATTCCCGCTTGGTGCTTCTATTCTTATACATACGTTTTTCTTTACAAATCTGGTACAAATGAGACCAGCAGATAATATTGGAGGAATCAGTCAGTCTGGTACCAGTAAAAGAAACCAAGTCACTTTACCATACAAGTGGCACCTGGACAGAAACTAACCAGTTAGTATAATACAACCTGGCATAGGACAAAGTAATGATTTATAAAATACCTTCTCTTGCTTAATAGCAGTATCTTCTTTGATCACCTTTTTCAAAATATCTCCCGTGATACTTTTCATCTCCAGAAAACCAACACCTCTTCCATCTCCAACGGAACCAGACACTTGACTCGGCAAATCATCTGCTCTTTCCATGATTACATCTGCTGGGGTTAACAGGTCTGGACCCGATCCACTACCATCCAAAACCATATTATTCATCTCCTCAAATGAAAGATGGTGATTAAGACTCTTACCTCCTTTTGTGCCTTTCACACCTTTAGCCCCAATTTCACGAATATCACGTACTTTACTTCCTACCCAATCTGACACTGTCGAGTCATAACAATCCTGAATCTTCCTCTTTTTATCACCGGGTGATGAAACCCTAGCCTTTTTACTCCCACTCTTACTCTTTCCTCTACTATTCTCCCTTGTTACCATCACCTGAGGCATACCAGCTCCCATATCGCCAATACCGGCATTACAACATGCCAGCATATACTCTCTCCACCAGCTAAAATAATTTACAGTAACTCCAGGTTCAAATGGCTGAGGTGGCACATAAAGACCAATGTTATCTGCAGTAATTTCATAAGTTCTCCAAGCAGCCTCCCAGCCCATATTACAGACCCTAGAAAATGGGTCAGGTAAATCCTGGTCAAACCCGAATTGCATTGCAACCCGATTCGGTAAATATAGCTCAATTGTTTCAACTCCAACCAATTCGCATGTGCACAAACACTGGGCAAATGATCTCAACTCGTCATCTCTAATTAGCTCATCACACCCCTCCTTGTACCAGTTTGAGGAGCTTATTGCATAAGGTCGGTATTTAAATGAGTTTGGATTGCTAAAGACTGACTGTACCAGTCCGAGGTCGAGCTTTTTACCAACATCATGCCACCTGGCAGCACGAGGCTCACCGTCCTTTACCAGATTTTGGGTCTCGGGTCTCAAGCCAGGGAACCGCTCCCAGATCCAGACTTGCAGTATGTGAAATGGGGCCCAAACAACCAGAGGCCCATCCTTCATACCACCGATTCTGTTTACCAAACACCTTTTCATCTCTCTTAAATCACGATAAATGCTCGCTAAGACCGATGGAGCAAGTGCTATTCTCTGACCGTAGCTCAACCGAATGGCAATGGGGAATACATGTGGCCTGATCGTCATCTCAGGATGGCAAGGGAACACAAACCGAGACAGCCACAGAGAGAGAAATGCTGCATGCTCCAATTCATCACTATCTCTCTCCATGAAAACCTTCATCCAGGCCGAATGGTGTGCTTTCTTGCTCGTACTTCGGTTAAATTTTAGCCTTTCTTCATTTAATCTCGAGTCGACCTCCTTCATCTCTTCAGCCATTGGGGATTTAACAGGTTCTCCCAGGACTGATAACCCGCTAAGAATTATGATGTCCTCTAGGGTTATAGTTACCTCACCCCAGGGGAAGAGGAAGGTGTTGGTTTCTTCACACCAGTAGGAAACTAGGGCAAAGATTGAAGATGGGTCCCGTCTAATTCGGTAAGTAGAGATCAGAATTGCGTCAAAGATCCCAACCTTTTTCCAGATTTGACCGAATTTAGGCAGGAGCTTAGCGACCCACTGCTCCCACTGGCGCGGGGAGCTGCACCAGCCTTTGAATTGAAATTTGGGATCTTCAATGGCGACAATAGAGGGGTTACTGTAATTGGAAGGGACGAGAGGCGTGGTTTTTGAGACATTACCAGTGGACACGAGAAACCAAGCTTTCCTCTTCGTAACTTTGTCTGGATTGAGAAATGAAACCATCTCAGCCTCTCGCTCCTCTACTAGCAGCTCTTCTTCGTCATCACTATCGTCATCTTCTTCTTCTTCGACTCTGTCTCTTAGTACGGGTCCCTCGCTCGGATCTCTATCCATGGTGCTCCTCGGGTTCTTTTCCGGAAGAGAGACGAGACTGGAGGAGCCAATTTGGAGCGATGGGAAAGAGAGAGAGAGAGAGAGAAGTAGGGTTTCCAGTAAATTGCTATAATTTGTTCATATCACGAAGTAAGCGAGTAGACAAGCAGGGTTTTGATGCTTTAATCAGTGCTTTGTGGAGGCTTGGAGGGTTTTGTGGGGAAGAAAGAGGAAGAGAGGCGGAGGCAAGCAGAGCAAGAGCGCCCTTGTATAAACCCAAAATGTACCCTTGTTCTCCCATGTCTGTAATGCTACGTCTTACATCTCAGAAATTTTAGTCTGTACCCCTTTTCTTCATAAAATATAATTTTGAAGAACTATTTTCAATTTTCTTATTTTGCAAGTCGATCATTTTTTCTTCTTCCTATTTTTTTATTTTTATGTGTCAGTGCTAATCTATTGAAGATGACAAGTTCTGGGAAATAAATCTGCTATGATTCCAATGGAATAACAGGTACTGTTATTCTGATCTTTAACTATTCAACTTCGTTGAAATTTGTGTATGAAAAAACAAAATTTATTGAAATTCGCACATAATTTTTTTTAATGATTGAGATTGGAACAACAGGACTATGTTATTCCATTGAAATCACAGCAGATTTATTTTCCAAGTTCTATCATGGTGATAGTCGATCATCAACCTTCCTTTTTTTTTTCTACTTATTATAATTGTGTATTTGTATGGAAGTACTTTTTTTTATCAGATAATTTATAAAAAGCTGATCTTTGTAATAGGTGGTGTTTGTAATCTTAACAAAAATTTTGGAATTTCACAAGAAGTTGGAGTTTTCATTTCTTTTTGTAATGCATGATACTTATTATGATATTCAATCAAGAATAGTTTTTTAGAGTCGGCTCTTTTCACTCAAGAAGAAAAAAAGAAGAAACTCGAACTGTCGTCGTTTTCTTCTTCCTCCATCTCTCTCCATTTTACTTGTCCAACTTCTATTTTTTCTTCTTCGGCATAGCGATATCCTTCCCTCTCATCTCTATCTTAACACGTGTTAAATTGTTAAAGTATAAAAAAAAAAAGTCATAAGTGCTTAGTTGAGAGAGTAAATTTATTCGCTTCCATCTAGAATTATTTAAATGCATGCGTTCCTGATAAACAGTGAACGCGTGATATTGGGTATTTGGAGATTTAAACAGTCCTAAATTCATGCATTCAGCTAGTCATTGTCTCATTGTTGCATGCATTCACTTTAAGACATTTTATTAAGATATTTGTATTATTTTTTTTTAAATGAGTGAATAGACACCAAAAATTTAAATATTCATGGTTAACTTGAATTAGAAAATAAATTTACATAAATATAATATAATAAAGAAGTAGAATTTCATTATTTATATGTAACTGGATCTTGTCTATTGACGATACGTATAATTTTAGTAACATTGAAATAGCATTTACAATTTTAAACGTGATTTTCTAAAAAAAAAGTGCAGAACAGTTAACTCACATTATTGACATCTTAAGAGGATGGATTACGTCACGTCACTTTATATCTTCTTCAACATTTTTTTTGGCGTCTCCTCTCATTGCTTAAAGTTGAAGAAAATAATTCATAAACGAAGGGCTAAATTACAAAAGTTCATCCTTAGGCGAAATATGATCAACCGCTAGTTCGCTATTGTCATTTTCTCCGGAAAAATAAAGGGGGAATTTCATGTCTACAACTCAAAAACTTGAAATTACGTATTTATCCTCTAATTGATAATATCATATTGAACAAAGTTAGGATGTGTTGTGCTCATCAAAGAATTTGGTGAGTATAACTCTAAAATATATCAGATTTATTTCTAAAAAAAATACAAATTCAAACCGTTAAAACCGATTTATATCTAAAGTATACAAATTCAGATTTATTTCTAAATTTTTTTTTGAAATTTTGAAATTCGTTTAGTATAAAGTCAAGCGGTGAAAAATTGATTAAAAATGAATGCATCAAAATAACTTGTAAAACTTCATTTGTTACATATAGAAAGTCATATTTTTTTACCGCTTGACTTTATACTAAATAAATTCGAAAATTTCAAAGTTTTGCATATACAACACACATTACTCGTAAAGTATATGAGTTTCAACGGTTTGGATTCATCTCGTTTGAAGTCAATATGATAGATTGTTGAAGTTATTATGCTCATCAAATCCTTTGGTAAGCACAAGACACCCTAGCTTTCCTCATATCATATTTACACTTTTAAATTTTAAAAACACACAAATTTATCCAATTTATTTACTTTTTCATATAAAGTAAAAAATTACCTTTTTAAAAAAAAAATAATGTAGTATGTACCTCATATCATATTTACACTTTTAAAATTTAAAAACACACAAATTTATCCAATTTATTTACTTTTTCATATAAAGTAAAAAATTACCTTTTTAAAAAAAAAAATAATGTAGTATGTATAAGATAAATATCATGTCTTCTAACTTGTTCATTTTCAAGATATATGGTTCGTTTTTCTACTCGTAACGAATGCATAGTAGCATTTAGGCATACGCTTGTGAGTGCATCACAACTCACAAGTAAGAAAATGCATTATTTGCTCTCACAATCGATCAATTAGAAGATAAATACTTTTCTTTAAAAAACTACAATATTTTTAATAAATGATAAAATAGATACTTTATAAATTCAAAATAAATTTTAATGGAGAAGTCAAATAAATTGGATATATTTGTGAGTTTTTTAAAGGAAGTATCTAACAGTCTCCGGCCCTCAGTCCCCCGAAAATTCCCGGACTTTTTACACTAATCCTATAAACAAGTTCATTAGATCCTGTAATACTATGAAAACAATCCTATAAACAAGTTCAATGGATGTTCTGCAGATGAAACTGCGTGGTCCCAAATGAAAATGCGTGACGGCTGTTGAAAATGCGTGACAGCTGTTGAAAACGCGTTACAGCTGTTGGGGATCACCTTCTGTGAACATACACATAGTATCCTGTGAACATACACATATTATCCTGTAAACATACATATTGTACTTGAAATTATGGCAGTTAAAAGCACGTCAGAACTAAGCTAAAAAGGAAATACTTTTATACGCGGGGATTTTCAGGGGACTGTAGCCCGGGGGACGTTACCTTTTCTCTTTTTTAAATCTACAAGAATAAATATGATATTAATAATTTTAGAGTAGAAAATATGTAATTTTGATAATTTTTAAGGATATACATCAAATTCCCCCCAAAATAAAAACTGTCATAATTTTCTGCTGAAAACAGAATTAACAAGTTGTTTCATGACAAGGTGCGCGAATAATACGAAATTCGCCTTTTATTCGCGAATATTCTATTTTTAGCAATAGATGAATAATACGGCGATTATTTGTTTAGTACACGAATTAATCGCCGAATAGAGCAAAATGTACGTATAAAACGCGTTTTATTCGCCAATAGCGTACTTTGCGGAGTAATCTAATTAATTTGTTTACTTGCCTTCACGCGACGAGCTTCTCCAGGAAAGAGAACATATGTACTTCATTTAATGCGCTACTTTCCATAGTAGTGATGTAGTGTTTGCTTTTTTGTCCATCCTTGTCTCTTTTTTTGAATAATTTATCAAATCAATCAATCATTTTCTCGCAATGTGCTGCGGATAAAATGTTGGATTTCTTTTTATAAAACGTAAATGAATAGAGAGGATGGTTCAAATGCTTTTATTTTTTTGTACTTTCAATGTGCTACTATTTTTTAAAACTTTAATAATTTAAAATTTAAAAGTTAAAATAAAACCGTTAGATGTGATTTATGTTATTTTATGTATGTGCTCGTAAAAAACTATTACATTTTAATTTTGATTATATGTGAATCAATAAGTTCAAAAATCAACGTCTAGAAATCATCCACATTAGTTCGTTTTTACAAGCTCTTGATGACAATCAAAATAAAATTAAAATGTCATAATTTTTTACACATGCATAAAGAAAATGATGTAGATCATATCCAACGGTTTTATTTTGACTTTTAAGTTTTAAATTTTGAATTATTAAATTTTTTTAAAATGGAAGCATTGGTAGAGGCACAAAAAATGGAGACATTTGAACTCTCCTCGTAAATAAAATATCACAAAACCGATTGATTATTTCACAAATTATAAAAATCATAAAAACTAAACAACAATTTCGGTTATCCCCTTACCACCATTATACAAATGGCCACATCATTTATTCACCATTTATTTGATAACCGGATTAAAATATCGGTTATGTTTTTTTTTTCCAATTTTTTTTTTGTTGTAACCGAGATTAATTTCCGGTTATGGGCATTTTTTTGTCATTTTTTTTTATAATCAGTACCTTTATTAAGCAATTAAATGAGGTAGTGATACAGTGTGATTTGAACCTTTGTTCTATTAAGCAATTTCTACCTTCATATATATATATATATATATATATTATTTATTTATTTTTTCAATATTTTTTGTTTTTGTTAGAATCTGTACCTTAGTTTTTGTTGGTATCACACTGGATCTGAATTCGTGGAAAGTTAGAGGATGTTTTCAATCTTGATTAATTGCTTTATGAAGTACAAATTCCAACAAAAACAAAGAAAAAAAAAATGAAAAAAGATGCCCATAACCAGAAATTAATCTCGGATACAACTAAAAAAATGAAAAAAAAAAAAAATCCATAACTGAGATTTTAATCCAGTTACCAAATAAATGCTACATAAATGATGTGGCCGTTTGTATAATGTGTGGCACCGAAATTTTCAAAAGTATCATTTTTTTCAAAAATGATAAATTAAAAGATCACGATTCTATGAAATTTCGAAAAATAGCATGACAGCATTTCCTAGGTGCGACCACCTTTTTTTTCGGACCGCATCCCCTAGATGCAGCCACCTTTTTTTCGGACTACATCCCCTAAATGCGGCCACCCTTTTTTCTTTTCTTTTTTTCTTCTTCAGGTTGAACTACAGTACGAGAAGGCAAAAAAAAAAAAAAAAAGGTGGATGCATCCCCTAGATGCGGCCACCAGAAAAGTGGTTGCATTTTCTAGATGCGGCCATGCTATTTTTCAAAATTTCACATAATCGTGGTCTTTTAGTTTATCATTTTTTTTTAAAAATAGTACTTTTAAAAATTTTGGTGTGTGGCAAGGGGGGTAACTGCTTTTTTGTTGAATTTTTTTTTTCAAGTATAACAACTGAGCAAGATTAATTAAACGCTTTACTATCCAACT
Source organism: Carex rostrata (assembly GCF_964058835.1). Lineage (NCBI taxonomy): Eukaryota > Viridiplantae > Streptophyta > Magnoliopsida > Poales > Cyperaceae > Carex > Carex rostrata. Next base: position 3,391,538 of record NC_135943.1, read on the forward strand.
TTGACAAGTTTATTTATGTACTATTTATATATTTATAATTTTTTTATTTTTTATAAATACATCGAACTTGTCACTATAGTTTCATGTCAGTCTCGGTTTTTTATAAATCAAAATTCTGATTCGATACATTGACCAGTTCCAAAATCACATCCAAGCTTCGTTATTGAACGAGACAAAGTTCATAAAAGCAATAATTGTCGTTGAAAAAAGTAACCCTACAAATCAATCCTTCTTTGTGTGAACAGCGGATCTGATACCATTCATTTAGAAAACCCTCTGGGGTACGTTTATTCGCGACAAATGGCATCTAATAATCCGTGGAGGTGGAATGGTGGATCGGTTGCCACTAGAATCACACCGAATTATTGGTACAATGACTATGCTTGAATCTTGTTGTTACCGCATAAATAGTGTCGTGTGACTATTATTCTTATTTTTGTTGTCGTTGGGCTTGGGGGTGTTCAAACGGTTCGGTTTAATCGGTTTTGGACCGAACTGAATTAGTTCGGTTTAAACGGTTCGGTTATTTCGGTTTATTGGATCGGTTCGGTTGGTTTTTCAAATCCGAATTATAACTTCGGTTCGGTTCGGTTTGAAAATTTTCAAAACCGAAATAACCGAACCGACCGAACTATCATATAATATGAATTTGATCGGAACCACCCGGTTTATTTTTTAATACTCCAGTTTATTTCTTAATCAATTGTTTTAAATACTTGGTTTATTTCTAAATATCTTAGTTTATTTCTTAATACTCCAGTTTATTTCTTAATATACTTTGATTTATTATAAATCAATTGTTTTAAATAAAAATAATAATATATTTCGGTTTGAACCGAACAAACCGAAATAAAACTTCGGTTCGGTTCTATTTTTAAAACCGAATTATAACTTTGGTTTGCCAAGTTCGGTTCGGTTTCAACCGAACCGAACCGATGAACACCCCTAGTTGGGCTTGTGTTCTTTGTACCATAATGAAATCCGCTGTTATTCTCTTCTCGTAAATAGTAACTCTGCTTTTTCTACTTTTTCGAATTCAACCGTTCAATTTTTTTTCGGAACGAATCTCAAAGCAATTTTTTTCAAAACTTTTCTGTGAACGTATCTCAAAACAATTCAATGACTGGATTTGAAAAATCAGAGATAGCAGGAACACTGTTCATGCACGAGAATAACAGCAGATTTTGATCCCTTTGTACCAAGGCCGAAAAATAGAAGTGCGTATTCTCTGAGATATCTCAACTTTTGCGGGACTGACGTGTCCGGTGCCTATTCGGGGTTTGGTAAACGGGCCGGGCTGAGCGGTCCGGGCAAAACCCGGGCACCGGCACGGGTAGCCACGGTCACGGGCACACGGGTACAACGGGCCAGGCATCACGGGTTTTTTTTTCAAAAATCCTGCCTGCCCGTTTAATACCCGTGTCCGTCACAAGTTCAGGAGCAGGACGGTTCGGGTACGGGGGGCCGGGCGGTCCGGATCCGATTTTTTTTTCGATTTTTTTTTCTTTGAAAACCAATAAATTATAAATCCAAATTCATACCAATTAAAATTCATTTGACATGGTTGTATATTTGAACTCAATAATTTTTGTTATAATAAAATATAAATAAAAAATTTCTTAAATCAATAGATTAAAATATAGATTAAAAAATAATATTTAAATCAATAAATTTCTTAAATCAATAGATTTCTTAAATTTCTTATATTTGAACTCTATTCATTTGACATGGGGGAATTTGAGTTTAAAATTTGAATTTTAAACCAAAAGTAAAAAAAAATAAAAAATTCTGCCACGGGTAGGGCCAGGGGCACGGGCACGGGCGCACGGGTTCACAGGCACGGACTCACGGGTATGGTTCAAGGGTATGGGGGGTCCGGGTTCTCACGGTTTTTTTTTTCAAAAAACCTGGTCCGGCCCGTTTAATACCCGTGCCCGTGTACTCATGCATACCCGTGGCACGGGCACGGTCCGGTTCGGGCACAGGCACGGGCGAACCGGTCCGGGTTGAGCCCCCGGGGGCATTTACCAAACACTATTCGGGGGTGATGTAGGGGTCAGTATTACGTGTTCTTTGAGATTCGTGCAGAACGTATTTAAACGGTTGGGATTTTCCATAAAGTCACGCAAAGTTTGAGATATCTCAGATGACACGAATTCGAAAAATAGTAACAACGCTCCAAGGCAGCTCCGTGTCTTGCGGTGTCATCTGATTTTTTATTGTACGGTGTCATCTTCTCTTTTTAGTAGAATGATGATATGTGACGGCCATTTTTATTAATACCCAAAAAAAAACATTTTTACCAAAATAACCTCAAATTTTTTTTTTTAAAATCTAACCAGACCGCCAGGATCACTGGCGGTCCACTTCCATAGCAGACCGCCAGGAATCTGGGCGGTCCACTATGGACCAGACCGCCAGTGAACCTGGCGGTCCACTAGGCATTAATCCGGCCCCAGACTTTGTTCCAGTGATCTTGGCGGTCCACTTCCATATCCCATTGAAAATCCACCCCTTTCAGACGATGACTTTGCCGAAAATCCATATGGATATGGTCTGAAAAAAAAAATTCATGAAGACCCTCCAACCCTAGACTTTGTTCCATGTACTCATACTAGTAAGGCGAGCACATCGTCGGGTGTCACGAATCAGAAGTCGGCGGCTAAGAATACTGCTGTTAAGAATCCGGCTGCTAAGAAGTCAGTTGGTAAGAAGCCGACTGCTAAGAAATAGGACTTTAATTGTATTCGTCAATTTAGTTTTTTCGTTGTGAGATGTTTCTTAATGTATTTTATCATCTTGTCAGACAATTTATCATTTATCTCTGAATTAATTATTGAATATGCTAGATAATATAACTGTAGTTCTAAAGTAGTCTAACATAGTCTAACAAGTAAAGTTCACGAATACAATTAAAGTTCAATTATACAACTGAAGTTCACCAATATTCATAACTTAGTTCAATGTGGCCACAGGATGCCTATTCCCCCGACCCCTGATTCCCCCGACCCCTGATTGGGAATTTTTCTTCCCTGGACAAACCTGGTACATTTGCATCACCATCTGATAAGTCATCAGATTCCCAAATTCCTTGGTATTCATCTCCAGTTTCCATTTCTCTTTCCGGTATGGCATCAATAGTATCAACATCAATATTAGTATCATTTCGATTAACGGATAACTGTATCGGTACTGACTCTGGTATAGCTGGAAATGTAGGGATTATGGGTGCCTGTCTGGGTGGTGGTGGTGGGGGTACAACTTCAGTAAACTCACGGGAGTTATGGTACCCCGGGTTGTCATAACAGGGACTGTGGTACCCCTGGCTGTCATGAGGGGAGTGGTGGTACCCCTAGCTGTCATGAGGGGAGTGGTGGTACCCCTGGCTATCATGAGGGGAGTGGTGGTACCCCTGGCTGTCATGAGCCGAATTGTCATAACCTGAAGGTCCAGCAGGGGGGAGCCCTAGAAGGTCCAGCCCCAGCCGCACTAAAAGGTCTAGCCCCGGCCTGGGGAACCCTCCTGGAATATAAGTCTATCATCGCGACCCCCCTAGACTCAAATTGTTGGTACACAACCTTCCACAACTCCTCATCTGTTATAGGAAAACTCACAAAGTAAGGTCTACCCGCCCCAGCCCGTTGTGTGTCAATTCGGGTAGCCAATTCTAAGTCATACCGGTTGGGGTTTATACCAGTCTTTTCGTATACTAGTTGCTTAAGTTCAATAAATGTGGTTCTTTCATTAACCTGCAAGCCGAATGAGACATCTTTCGAGTAATACACGCCCTCTAGACCCTTAGTTAGCTTACCGCCCATGTACAGTGCAACCAGCATTTTGTCCTTAACAAACTACATTTAAAAAAAACATTCATAAGAATTACAGTATAATAGATTCATTATTTTTTGCAATTTAAAAGTTAATTATAATATTAATTAAAGACTAATTTATAGTATTTACAGACTGCGGATATAATAATTATTAATTAAAAAGTAAACAGAAAATAATTAAATAAAAAATAAAATACCTGTAGCAATCGCCTCTAAATCGCCTAAAATCGCTTCAAAATCGCCAAAATCGCTCTCTCTTTCTTCTCTGTGGTTTAATAAATGATACTGTGTGCTGGAGAGAGAGAGACAGAGTTGTTATATGCCAGCATACTAGACCGCCAGGATCACTGGCGGTCTGGTCCATAGTGGACTGCCTAGATCCCTGGCGGTCTGGTATGGAAGTGGACCGCCAGTGATCCTGGCGGTCTGGTTAGATTTAAAAAAAAAAAAATTGAGGTTATTTTGGTAAAAACGTTTTTTTTTGGGTTATTAATAAAAATGGCCGGATATGTGATCTATTTCCAAAAAAAGAAATTAGTTTTAATTCACCTCTGCACTTGTCAGGTGTCATTTTCAGTTGAAATCGAACAAAAATAAAATTGAACGAAACCGATTTAACTTATAAACCGATTAAGAACCGAACCGAAATAAATTTCGGTTTGTTCGGTGCAAACCAAAGTAAACCTATTGATGTTATTATTAACAAAAATTACACATGTTCATACACAAGTTGTTCAATTCCATACAAAATATGTAGATGTTACAAACTATTTAAACTAAAATGAAAAAAAGAAAGCAATGATTAAACCACACAACAGATAAACCATACTTGAATTAATATAATTCGGTTAGTTCGGTTTAGTCGGTTTTGAAAAGTATAAACCGAACCGATCCATTTAAACCTAAATAATTCAAAAATTCAACCGAACTAATCCATTAAAATCGAAAAACCGAACCATTTAAACTGAAATTTTTCGGTTCGTGTAACATCCGATAAATATTTTTTTTCTTTTTCTAAAAATTATTTTGGATCTTTATATAATATTTATAAAGTTTAGGGTTTAAAGTGTAAAAAGTAAAATTTGATAACGTGGCACACTATGGCCACGCGGCTTATGTATGTCTTGCCATCTTGAATTTTTACCACCGTTAGAAATTCCATAAAAGCATATTTATCTCTCTTTATTTGATTAGGAAAAGAAATGATTACTTAAAATCAAAGTGTAAAACCGAAGAAAAAGAGAGAGAAAGAAAGAAAGAGAAAGAGATATATTCTCATAAAAAAATTTATTCGAGTGTTTGTAATTCGATTGGAATTCTGACTACGTTGCATTGATTTTGAATAATTGTGGTAACTCGAATTGGATTTCTGTACTGACTGCTATAAGGTAATCGAATTTCTCTATAATCTGTGTTTTTGAGTTGTGTGGTCAAATTGGATGTTTGAATTGAGTAGTGTATTATGAGGGTATATTTAATGGGATAGCGGGGCTGATGTTCGAATTTGATTTGTGAAATGATGTATATTATGAAAATTTGTGAAATGATATTATTATGTGAAATTAGAATTGGATTCAGACTTGAACCTTGATTTATTTGGATAATTGGACCGTTGGATTTATAATAATGAAATTGGACCCAATATGAACTATTGGACTGAAATTGAATTTAAATAATTAATGAGCATTTAAAATGGGTTAAGGTGAAAATATCTAATTATATGTATACAATTTTAATTGGGTTGCATTGAAATTAAATATAAGTATTGATTAGAATGTGTTGTTAACGTAGGCATAATTATGACAAAGGTTGACGAGACTGTCAAGAAAGATTAGACTGCTAGCGACCTCACCTGTTGCCCTACGATATCAGGTGCGAGGTTATTGGATTAGTCTGAGATTCATAATTAGGAATTAAATCGTAACTCGCTGTGCATTTTGAATATTTGATTGACTGCATTGATTGAACTGTTGCATCATATGCATAGACCAATACAATTGAAACTGAATTACAGGTAAGTCTGTTGATTGTCATGTTGATATTGTTTATCGATTGGTTGATCCTTATTGCAAATGATTGATTGAGACCACAGTGATTGAATTGAATGAATATTGAATAATGAAATCCTTGAACCTCCATATAGTGGAGAAAAATGATTATTATACATAAAGTCTAGCTAGCTACTAGACTTTACTCCAGGACCCTTATGCGCATATGGTGAATGGCCCCAACTGAATCCAGTACCGGTTGGATAGGGGATATTGAATAAATGTGAATTGTGACTGTAAGACTAATGAACTGTGGTAATTGTCTTATCATTGATTTTCTTTCCGATAATGACAGTACTGTGATATTGATTTCGTATTGTTTCCGTTAATCAGGTGTCAGGATATTTAGAATGGTATAAGCCATGACACGACAGATACATGTATGATATCTTTCAGTGCTACCAGACTAGATATTGTAAAGTTAAGAAACCGTACGTTACCAGACTTAATGGTTCTAAAGATTAGGTTCCAAACATTACCTGACTTTATGGTTTAAAAGATTTTGACCCAAACCATTTATGCTGATAAGATTCTTAGAGTTCTTATTTACTACTGAAATATTTGTTATTCAATTGGATATTGTTATTGAGCATTTTCATTCGTCATTATATAATGAACTGGTTGTTTCTCGTGCGGTGATTTCATTCTGAATATGGATTTCCTTCGAATCCAATAATCTGAGTGGCAATCAGCACTGAGAAATAATTTATTATTTCTCACTCATTTCCCCTTGTGGGTTACAGGTTTATTATACGAAGATAAAGAGCGCTTCCGGGTAATTGACAGCAGGGCCACCTAAAGGTATGGGATTTTGGTTTATTATATCTGACAAGGTGCAGAGAATATATCTCTAGCATCATCCACTATAAAATGTCAGATAATAATTGTAAATAAATTGGGATGTGGCAAAAATTAATGGATGCTATTGGCAATGCATAAAAAGATCCATGCCTAGTGTTATATATAATTGAATGGTAAATAGACGCGGCTGTATCGTCGCACCTCCAATCGGGGGTGTGACAGTTCGGTTAAAAACTGAACAAACCGAACTGTTTGAACACCCCTAATTAGAATGCGTATCCTCTGCATTAACTCAAAAAAGAATCTTTTGAGTTAATAAATCTCAACCGTCTAATTTTAAACGGAGCCAATTCGGCTCCTGTTTATAACTTAGTGGACCCTTTAATATTAGTGCGAATCTAGTATGCACAAATCTTAAAATAGATCGGATGGTTGAACTTCATTAACTCAAAAGATTCCCTTTTGAGTTAATGCAGATACAAATTCCCCTAATTAAGGGTATTCCAGTTCGTACGGGTTTCTACTAAAATATATATATATATATATATATATAGAGTTAGGCTGGGTTGCTATGGATAGCATAGTGGCCTCTATATATTATTCCAGTTCTTTGGAAGTTGGGATTAAGAACCTATTTTGTGGGATCAGATACGTACGGACTGGAAACCAAATCATTCCCTAACATTTGTTATAAACTCAATTTATCCATGATGAATATTAAAAGAGATCGAATCAGATACGAATCGGATATTCGGATCTCTGTCGGATCGTGCCATATGTACAACTCACATTTCTTTGACATAAAAAATAGATGCTGATACTTCAAACAAGTTGAACCAGTCATTCTCGAGGAAAGCATCTCTCTCAAGTCTCAACAGATGCCTTGTCAAACTTTTCGGCCTAATCAGCTGATTTTTTTTTTATAAACCATAATTAAAAAAATATTTTTATGAAACCAACATCATTATTCTTTTTTTAAAAAAAACATAAGAAATGAAAAAAAAAATTTGGGACTGAAATGACAATTTAGTTCCAGATATTTTCACAATTTTTCAATGCATTTTTTTTTCTTAAAATTTGTGAAAACGGCTGGGACCAAAATGACAATTTAGTCTCCAAAATAAAAGGCACCGAAATGACATCTCAGTTCTTATGATTATTGTAAAAAATAAAGCAATCAAGTTAATTGGTTTAGTAAAATTTATTTTTTTATTTATGATTTCTAAAAAAAAGTCTAATCAGCTCCGTAATAAAATAAGGTCTTGTTATGAGATCTCGTAAATTAATTTCTGGAACCTATATTTATGAATGATGACTAAAATTATTTATGATAATGTATTGAATGAAATGGTTAATTAATTGTACCGTAAAAACAATTGTGAATTTTTTTATTTGAGAAATATATGTATAAAAAATTATATTTTTACTTTTGAAAGAGTTGTTATCAATATAATTTTTGACTAGTAGTTATTAATAATTTTTTTTTATCAAATTCTAATAATCTAAAGTCTAACAATTAACATATAATAAAATTAAGATAGTTAAGTTTGTTGGCAGCTTCTATTTCAATTTGCTCACTGAAAGAATCAATAAAGATTCTGGAAATTTTGTTTCAAACAATCTTAAAATTTCACCTCCCTTTTATTTCTTTAAAATTTTTATACAGTTCCAACTCAGTATATAAACGAGACTGAAATGTTGGTTTTTCATTCATTTTAGGTGGAATTCACAAAAAAAAGAAAAAATGTTTCTCTAAATTAATGCAGCTTTCTGTGAACAAAGTTCTCTATAGTTTTCTGTAAAACACATAATAATATAACCAAATTATTACTTTTCCAAATAACAAAAAACCAACTCTCAAAGCTCAAATGCCACTGAAGTCGTCATTGCATAATTGCATTCACCTTGAGGATTCCTTGACAAAGCAGTTTTTTCTTCATACAGCGCACAAATAATAGAGTTCAAACAACGTGCTTATTACTCGTACGCTGAATGAAGTAAAAACTACTCTGTCAATATCTTTACCCGATTTCTTTGACGTGTTGTTAACATATTTAAGCAGTAGAGCGCGATTTAGTTGATCTTTTCTGCTGGTATATTTCCAATTGAATGGAGACAAAGGTGCGATGCTCTTTAATTTTGTAGGGAAACTAATTAAACTTATAGATTTGAGGTTAATATTATGTACATTGTACCTCACAAAATTTATTTGTACTAATCAATTATTCATATCTATATGTAGAGATTGGCTAGTATAACATCAGTGTCATTTCAACTTATATAACACCAACTCTAAAACCTATCAAATCGACTTCAAATAGTGAATCCAAACCGTTCAAACTAATCTACTTCATTAGTTGTGTATTTACATGTAAAATTTATAACTTTTCGAATTTATTTAGTATTAAGTCAAGCGGTCAAATGTGTGATTTTTTAAGTTAATTTTAATACATTAATTTTTTAATATTTTTACCGCTTGATTTGATACTAAAATAACTCAAAAATATAAAAAAAAAAATTGTATGTAAACGCATCACTCATAATGTAAATTGGTTTGAACGGTTTGGATTAGTCATTCAAAGTCAATTTGATATGTTTTAGAGTTAGTGTTATATAGGCTGAAATGACACTGATATCATAATAGCCAAACTCTTATATGTATATCTTAAATTATAATATTCCAAAGAGCTTTATCGATTGCACTCTGCCATTTGGTCCCACTTTCTGTTTTTCTTCCCGTTGTTCATCATATTTATGTTTACTCTTAAAATTGCTTTTCGTTCTAATTAAGATGCATATATATTTATCTTTTTGTTTCTATAATCACTTTAGACACCGAAGTCTTTAATGGTCACAAATATAATGTAACAAAAATTCAATTTTGTAGGTTCTGCATTCGCTTTTTATTTGTATGAAAGCAGAGGTCTTCAATCAAGGGTTTTCTGGGCTTCTCTGTGTTTTTTTAAGAAGAACTGGGCTTCTCTTTGTATTGCTGAAGTTTAAAAATACCTTTATCAGATCACTCATCTGATTTTCAATTAATGGGCCATACTTTCAGTTTGACAAAAATGATAAAAAGTTGTTACTACGCTACGGTTCTTGCGTTTTGTTTTCTATATTTATATATTCTTGAGTTTACTAAGGAGTTAGTTTGAGCTTAAATATTAGATTAATTTTAAAGAATGAATTCAAACTGTTGAAACCAATACATTTTACGAGTGATAAATTTATATAAAAAGTTTATAAAATTTTCGAGTTATTTTTATATAAAGTCAAGTGATAAAAAATATTCAAAAAATAAATGCACTAAAATTAATTTTTAAATATTTTATTTTGACCGCTTGACTTTATACAAAAATAATTAAAAAAAAAATAAAACTTTGCATGCAAATTTATCACTTGTGAAATAAATAGATTTCAACGGTTTGAATTTGTCGTTTGAATCCGATACAACAAATTTTGGAATTAAGCTCACCAAACACCATACTCTATATGTATGTACACACGCGCTATATTTCATAATTTAGATAATTATTGATTAAAATTTTAAAAATTAATTATTTTCTCAACTAAATTCACTTATTTTATCAATATTATATTTTTTGATTAATCAATTAAAAATATATATTAACATTAACAAAATGCCAGTTCTCTCATTATGCGAACTCAGAAAATACTTGAAAAAACGGATCCGTATCCTCCCAGGTACCTGACTCAACACAATTAAAACGGACGGCTGAGATTTACTCTCAGCCGGTCGGGATTCGGAATGACAGAGGGGCAGGATTATTTGTGCTTTGAGATGTGTGCCAATCCATTTTCGGACCGTCCGATTCAATTCTACTCAGTCAGGTAACCTGAGGGGATACGAATTCTGAAAAAACTGTTTTAATTGGCGATTTTGTTGGGTACAGGACCAGTGCACACCAAGTGTTCGACTAAATTCTCCTGAGAACCATTTATCATGAAAGATCTGAGAACTCGAGGAGAGGCGACGGAGACATGATAAGTAATTTCCGGATTGTTTTACTTCATCATATTATGTCCTTCTTGACTGCCCCAGAGGCTGCTCAACATATTCGTGCAGAAAAGCTTTAAACGGCCTGGATTTTCACAGATCAACTCAAAGTTTGAGATATCTATAGGATGCGAATTTGGATTAACCGTGATTTTTTGGTTATGGTCTTATATATAATCAAGTTTCAGCATGCTATTTTTGCTTCTAGTTCAATCCAAAGAGTTGGTTTGGCCTCCCTTTCTTTCCCTTGACCTTTATGATCTAACATATTCCCTTTGGACTTTACATATGTCAAAATAATTATTTGATTAAATCCATCAGGCAGAATTAGGCTCGTGGAGCCTCATTTCTCTCTCAAAATTTGAGGAGAGACTGTCAATAACTCAAAATTACCTAGGGATGAACAAGTCAAAAGGTGCAGGGTAAGAAATATAGTGAGGCAAGATGCTTTGAACAGGAGAATCAATGGAGATTTGGAGAACTCGTGGATTGCACTCCAGAACACAGCAAACCCATGAGGCCACGACTTGATGCGTGCACAAAAGAGTTGGTTTTGCAAAAACGAACATGAAAGCCGAAACGTGTGCAGATTGGGGACATGGGAATGTTGGAACAATGTTTCGGTCACAAAATTCTTTAACTTGTCAATTTCATATTCCTGCGACACTTGACAAAAGAACTCCGATTGGTCGAAGTTCAGAAACAGCAAAGTGAGCCAGATGGGTCTTCCATCGCTTTGACAGTATGCTAAGACGGGCCGCCTCCCTTGCCCCAAGGAAGGACATCATGTGATGGAGTAATGGATCAGGCAAATTGCTCAATACGTCCATCTCTCTGCAGCTTTAGAGCTCTCTTTTGTACACAGTTATCAGGAAAATTTACTTGGAAGGGTTTGCCTGCACTGGTCCTGCAGTAAATGAAACACAAAATTATGTCTATCAATGTCATCTTATTAAAAAAAGTATACTTATGTCATAGAAATTTTCAGCATACTGACCCATTTAGTTAAATAAGTTATTGCCTCAGAGAAAATATGGATAATATGCTGTGCCGATCTACTCGTATGCTGTCAATCAAATGTCTTTAGAGCAAAAGATTATAAGCATAGCCACATAAAGCTTTTTGAAAACTAACTTGAAGCCTTGAAGGAATCAATCAATTTTTTTTTTTTGGTGCATTGCATATGTGGACCGCCAAATTTTTTCAATGTCTCAAGTGATTTTAAAAACATAGAAAAATGAAAAAAAATTACAGTGTGCCCATATAAACTTTTGAAATAGTCAACTTCCCCATAAAAACACCATAATATCCAATATCCTCACAAAAACCTAACATTCTTTTTTATTTAACTTTTTATTTTTAATTATTTCAAAAATTAAATTGACTAATATGCACTAGTCCAGATGCCCTTTAATTTTAAACGGAGATATCATGCTAATTGTCTTCTTCCTCCTCTGTACTTACATGACAAATTTACTGCACAAACATAATACTTAAGCTAGAAATGTCACAAAATGAATAGAAATAGATGCAAATTGATATACACTTGGTAAACAAACCACTCAGCCACGTCAGCTAGCAAATAAGGACTAATACAAGCTCAATCTGCCTTGGTAAATTACAGGACCACTTGTTACTCATAGCAGTTGAGTAACACCAATACTAGCTGAACCACATAAAATTAGGAATAGAATTACAAAGTTAGACTAAGAAATGGAACACCTAATAATAGAGTAACTGGACATAGTATCTAACTAATCATACCACCATCAACCACTATTCTTTCTGAATCAAAAATGAAACATAGGGAACCTACCACAGTAAAAAAAAACTAAGAATGAAACAAATAAAAGACGCTAAATCAGATCTCACATGGCACCAAATCAACAATTGGTCGGTCCCACCGAAACTTCCATTCTAATATCCAAAAGCCACCATACATTCTCAATGAAAATCCAAAATATACACTAAATTCGAAATTTCAACGATCAAAGCTTCCAGAGTTTGAATAAACATACCTAGGCCTTCCTGTCAGAAACCACCACCACCACCACCACCACCACCACTGCTATACTGCTGTCGACTAGTGAAGTCCAGTGGTTGCGCTCTACCCGTTTCATGGCAGCCACTACATGTGTTGTTGGGTATACTCAAACCCTCCAGTTGGGACCGAGGCTGAGATGGGAGTTTAGTGGTCTTATCAAGCTGTGATCTTGCCCATATTTCCTTGGCCTACCTCTCTTTTTCTTCGTCCCGAGACCCGAACCCACCACTGTTAGAGAGCAAACGTTAACATAATGTGATGAACAATGGATGAAAATCAGAAAATGAGACCAAATGGCAGAGTGCAGTCATTAAAGTTCTTTGTAATATAATACAAATTAAGGGCTTATATATAGCTATAAATCAATGATAAGTGCAAATAAATTTTGAGAGGTGCATAGTATACAATATGGATCTCAAATCTATAGATTTCAATTAGTTTCCTGCAAAATTAAAGAGAATTGTGCTTCATCCCCTTCCCGGGACCAGACGAATATTCTTTTACTGTTGAATTCCACCAAATTGCATTAAAATACTTCACATAAAACAGTACCAAGAAACAGTTATTTATCAGTTAAACACCTCAAAAACAGAAAAAAAAAAAAATCCTGTAAAGGTTGAAAACAAAAACATGTCGATTCTACTGCCATACAACAGCAGCACTAACAGATTTCTAACCCCTGTTTTTTACAATTTACACCACTAACAGCTGTTGTGCCGGATCTAAATTCGGGAGGTAAAACCAATCAATAATACATCAGTTGGGAGTTCCAGTCTCTGGTTCATAAAACCTACTGCTCCTATCACCTGTATGGAAAATATCAATTTGGATGCTTTAGAAATCTAGTTTATTTCTTCAGAAAACACAATGTTTAAAATTACAGCAAAAGGGTACCTGTATGAAATTGAGATTTTCCCAAGGTATTTTCTGAGTTACAAGCTCCCACAGTATAACACCGTAACTATACACATCTGACCTTCAATTTCCCAAACAAATTAAAATTATATTAGAGCAATAATTTATAACTTTTTATCTGTAACTATTAATACAACAGAGATAATGGACCTACTTTTCATCTGCGGGTTCATTGCGAAGTACTTCTGGAACCATCCATTGAGGCTATATATTTTAAAAATAAAATGAGAAATTATATACAGAAAGATAAACAACAAAAATAAAAATTTATGTTAGTAGAAGATAAATTTGATGGAATGTTTGAAGGAAGTACTCACAATTCCATTCCCCGTTTTGGCTGTCAGAAAGGTGTCCCGCTTTAGCCGTGACATCCCAAAATCTGCAACCTGCGCATATAGTTAACATTTAAGAACACATACTCCAATCCAACCGAGCACTGTTCTTTTGGAGCAAATTAAATAAGCTTCCTCAGTATTTCACAAGTGCACATTTCATTATAATGTGCAGTAAACATATACTCTAGCAATTAATCTCTGATATTATATATAACCTTATCAAATTTCTCTGTATTTCACAAGTGCACATTTCATTATAATGTGCACTAAACACATACTCTAGCAACTAATCTCTGACATTATATATAACCTTATCAAATTTGCAAAAAAATCATATTCATGTGATTACTTCACTGACCATCCAAATTATAGAAGTTAAAACAGTAAAAAGTAATACCATCTTGAAAGAAGAAGAGAGAAATGTAGTAAAATTATGTCTTATCTTTTTTATTATTTATTCACATGTCCCTTTTAAATTAACTGAAGTTAATTATTTACCAACTTCAGTCATGTTTTCATAAATGAGCGTATGGCGCAAATATTTAGTATGATATTTACCATCCTCTAACTTCTCTTCTGCACCTTTACCATACCCAATCCCAACCTCAACCGAAACCACTGGAAAAAAAAATGCAATAGAATCAAACATCACCACCAAACCTCAAAAAAATTAAAAATAACAACCAAACCCCACCTCCAAAATAACAGTCGCAATAGCTTCCCCTGTTGTCAGCCCAGCACTCGCTGAATCACAACAAACGAGCATAATCGCATACTTAAAAGAGCATCTGTATAATTTCTATGGAATTAAAAAAAAGCTCCATTCTATGGAATTAAAAAAAATTTATGGAAGCAATTTTCATTAACTAACTTCTATGGAACTAAAAAAAAATCCATCTTTCTAGTTCATTAAAAAATCTTTTACTTTTTCTAAAAATATCTTTTTAGGAGAAAGTTTATTCCATCTTCACAATTGATAGTTATGTTAAATATGTCATACACCGCTCTGGCTGCCTTCCAATGTCAAAGTCAAGTGATGGTATATTGGAAGGTAGCCAGTGCGATGTATGAGGACAAAGCAAAAGTCCAAGTTATTGTACTTCAATTTTTAATTGCTTCAAGTTTAGATGTCATTTTTTCAGTATATTTGATTACAATCAGATTAAGAGCACTAAAATCTTAACAAAATTTAAGAAATAGCCTATTAGCATTAAAAGCGTTTTTTAAACAGTAAAATTTAGTTTAATAGTAATAGAATAGTGGGAGAGCTCAAAACCGGATTCTTAGTTATTCAATTTACTATTATTCCATCAAACTTTTTTTTTGTTTCAAATTAATTTGTTGGTTTCGAAGGATCTGACGGTGCATAAAAAATGGTGGAAAAAAAAATCTAAACATACTTTAAAAGAAGAAAAAAATTGCACGAATAAACATCATTCTCAATATTGACATAATAGTTTGATATTTGTTTTTTTTTATTTTGATAATTAAACATATAAAAAGAACCCATCACCCCATTGCCGACCAAAAATATTGATACGCATACACGAAATGGCAAAAAAGTGTAAACTTGATATAAATTTAAAATTGTCTATGATTTATGATTTATAAGAAAAAAAAATGTACATTATTTCCACTTATAATTAAATATTTAACAAAAGTGTCGGTTCTGCATAAATTTAAACTTAATAACATTTAATACAAATAAAATAGTGAAAAAATGAATCCTGCAAAATTAAAATTTATACATTATTTTATTATTTATAATTAACGTTCAAAGTTTGTACATAATCTACTAATTACTTAATTTAACAGGTCAATATTAATGCCTTCATAACAAAATTGAGATCGAATATAAACTAAATCTAATGCAATTTAAATTACTCAACAAAATCTAATAAAAATAAATTTAACATAAACTGAATCTAACAAATAAATCTAAAAAAAATATATTAAAAATAAATATAACCTATTTTTAAAATAAATATAACCAATTAGAAATAAAACTAACATACCTAACTATTTTTAAAATAAATCTAACCAATTTAAAAATAAATCTAACACGTTAAAATTAAATCTAACATTTTTAAAATAAATCTAACCTATTCAAAAATAAATCTAACTAATTTAAAAATAATTCTAACATAATTTAATCTAACTAAATTTTAAATTACTCTACAAAATCTAACAAAAATAAATTTAACATAAACTAAATCTAACAAATACATCTAACAAAATATAATAACCTATTTAAAATAACCAAATCTAAAGATTATGCGTTAAGCGAGAAAAATGCTCAAATGCTCGACATCTAAACCTGGTACTGATTCAAGTGATTATGCGTTAAGCGAAAAAAATAATTTAATAGAGGATACAAATATCCTATCAATTTTGAAAATGGAATAAACTATCTTCTCCTAAAAAAATTATTTTTAGAAAAAGTAAAATATTTTTTTATGAACTAGAAAGATGGATTTTTTTTAATTCCATAGAAGGGAGTTAATGAAAATTGCTTCTATATATTTTTTTAAAATTCCATAGAATGGAGTTTTTTTTTTTAATTCCATAGAAATTACATAGATATGCTCTTTTAAGTATGTGATTATGCTCGTTTGTCGGGATCCAGTGAGTGTTGGGCTGACGGCAGGGAAAGCTATTGCGACTGTTATTTTGGAGGTGGGGTTTGATTCTATTGCATTTTTCTTTCTGGTGGTTTCAGTTGATGTTGCGGTTGAGTATAGTAAGGGTGTAGGAAAAAAGTTAGAAAATGGTAAATATCAAACTAAATATTTGCGCCGTACGCTCATTTATGAAAACATTACTGAAGTTAATAAACTTCAGTCAATTTAAAAGGGACATATGAATAAATGATGTTGCTTTTGGTCTAGATCTAGTTTGACAATTGTGCATGCTAAAAGGGTTTTACAAAGCTAGCAATACAATCAATTAGTACTGTTACTAAACTAAATTTATATCCATTCAACAATGGAACCCTCTACCCCCATAGCTCCCGTTAGGATTTTCCTCATATTTTGTTAATCAAGAACATTGGAAATAAAAAATTAATCGAGTGACAATCAGACATTAAATTCAGTTTGGTTTAAGTATTTGGTAACCAAAAACCATGGCGGATTAAAAAAGATCTCTGTGGCACTAGGAGAAGCTCTAATAACAAAAACGTAAAAGATAAATTGCTTACATGACAAATAACGAATCAGCCAAAACATCCGTGATTTTTAATCTTCAAACTCTCCACAACCTGAACACATTCTCTCTGTCCACTTGAAATTCTTTTTTTGCTTAATAAATTGCACGAAGCTGCAATTTTTTTTAAAAAAAAAGCTTCTCTTGCAACCCTAATGTGCCTCCTCAACGGTCTAGGATATAAAGTCGGATTGAAAAAAATCTAGAATTGGGGCATCAAGCAACATGTCCAATTAATGTTACAACAATGGTCTCTATATATAGTTTTACACATCACCTAAACTCCTTTTAATAATTTGCAGTTGGTTGGATCATATCGAAATTTTATGTTAAAGCAAAAATTACATGGAAAATAAAAACACATAGTAACATACATGGAAAACTAAATGTCTGAGACAAACTTAAAACTTATTTACTACATATGCTGCTTAGAACAATATACAAATCAAGAGGCAATCAGTGAATTTACACACTTGACAATGAGAACACTCACAATTGATATGGTTTTTGAGCTAATTTATATTATTCACAAAGATGGAGATTATTTCAAGAAATTGTTTACAGATTCCAACAAGAAATGTTAAATAACACGTTAAGATCCCTAAATTGAGTAACTGGAGTGTGATATAGATGCTATAGAATTGGTTCTCAAAGAAATTTCGTGCATCTATCTGGAATTTTTGTCAATGCCTCTCTCACAAAATAAATCCTACCACAAATTACGAGAAATAAATAGAGAGGCTCACGAGGGTAGGCGGTCAATTATTGCGCAAGAGAGGTCGGTGCAGCGTGGGGCCTGGCTGACATGTGGGTCCCATTATAGCTCGCGGCGGAAACAAAAGAGTACTCCACGAGTTGTAGGATCGGAAGGAATTGGGGCTCCAGTTTGCATTGGTCTTCGGAAAATGTCAGAATCGAGCTACACGGATTGGCCACAGGATCAGTGAGGGAGATGAAGGAAATAAGGCTGGTGACTATGAATTCGTATCCTCTGAGATATATCAAACTTTGCGTGAAATTATGGAAAATCTCAACTGTTTAAATACGTTATACACGAATCTCAAAGCACACATAATACTGACCCCTACATTACTCCCAAATAGGCACCGGACACGTCGGTCACGCAAAAGTTGAGATATCTCAGAGGATACGCACCCGGCTCGTATCCTCTGTGTTAACTCAAATTTTGAGTTAAGATCTGGACCGTTCGATTTAATCCATACCAAAATCCGTGCGTTATAAATGTGGACCAGATTGATTGAAATTATTATCGTATGGTCCGAAAATGAACTCAAACATCACATTAATGCAGATGTTGCAGATTCATGGAGACAAATTCGTGGCTTTGTGCAGACACCGGATTCGTGGAAACCAATTCGAATCCATCGCTCGAGATCACCTCGGGATTCGAATTCGTTGCTTGAGATGTGTAGGCTCCACTTCAGATGGATTATCATGAATTTGAATCGGACGATCTTGATCTAAAACCCAACTTTTGGGTTACTTCACTAGCTCATGTCGAATATGTAATATGTTAAAGTCTCGAGTCCGCCTAGTATAACATTGATATCATATGACACTAATTTCAAAATTGATTAAATATACTTCAAACGATTAATCCAAACCGTTCAAACCAATTTACTTTATGAGTGATGCGTTTGCATGTAAATTTTTTATATTTTCATGTTATTCTAGTATCAAATCAAGCGGTACAAATGTTTAAAAATGAATGTATTAAAATTAACTTAAAAAATCACTAATTTGACCGCTTGACTTGATACAAAATAAATTCGAAAATTTATAAATTTGCATATAAACGCACAACTAATGAAATAAATAGGTTTGAACGATTTAGATTCATCGTTTGAAGTCGATTCGATAGATTTTAAAGTTGATATTATATAAACTTAAATGACACTAATGTTATATTAGCCATACTCTAAATTCTCCTTTCTGAGATTATGCAAGCATTTAGTTGGGGAAATAAATCAGCTGAAATTATGAGATTGGATACTGCTTACTCTGAAATTCCTGCAATTCGAAATCCAGCTATCGAATTTTTTCGAAAACGCTTCTCAAAACAGCTGGTTTTTTCTTGCACGTATCTCGGAACAGTTCGATAGTTGAATTCGAATTGCAGGGATTTCAGAGTGAACAGTACCAACCTCAGATTTCAGCAGATTCGAATCCTTTAGTTGGATGCATCATGCATATAATTGGGCTTTCGTGAATTGGACGCTTGAGGAGCCTTTCTTGGAAAGCCACACAATCATCGCACCGAGTCTGTTTCACAGGTCCTGCCAGAAGCCCAGAAGTGCCGGGTCCCCCTAATAGTCCAGAATTCGCATCCTGAGATATCTCATATTTTGCGTGACTTTTTGGAAAATCTCAATTGTTCAAAGACGTTTTGCACGAATCTCAAAGCTCAAACAATACTGGCCCCTGCACTATCCCCGAATAGCCACCAGACACGTAGGTCACGCAAAATATGAGATATCTCAGGGGATGTGGACTCATAAATCTCTAATAGTCCATTGGCAACACAGCTTCAATTGGACTCGGACTTACTTTCATGGTTCTAAAAATTAAAATCGGAAGTAGAACCAATAAGCTAATCATGAAATCAGAATTCAATGAATCCGTAAGAATAGGCTGAATCAGATTGAAAATCGAACTTTTTTCAAAGAATTTTATATTTTTTAATATAATGAAACAACAAATTATAAATGGATTAAAAAAATTCTTTATAAATGGACAAAAAAAAACTTATTAGTTATATGTTTAGATTAAATTTTAAATGCAATCAATTTATTCAATAATAATTTATTATCTAATATGTAACAATAGAATATGAATAAATTGATAATAATTTGTTATCTAATATGTAACAATAGAATATGAGTAAATTAATATTTAATTGATAAGAATAAGATAGGAATAAGACTAATTTTATGTTGATATCTCCATCCAACTTGTTGTACCTTATCCAAAGATACCCTTGCTAGTTGCTACCGAGTTTCTGTACAATAATGTATTTGTCGGCGCAAATTTTGAAATTCTCGCGATCAAAAGAATGGTCATTTCCTGTTTGGCTATTCATTCCAGTCAGGCAAGTGATAAGTTCGCTGGAACTGCCAGCGTGGCGTTAGTTCGCAAAACAGCGGATCAGAAGTTGGTCGCCCACAGAATCGTGATTGCGACACAACCTAAATGCAATTACTTCTATTTTTCTATCAGCTCATACAACCATACAAGTATGAATGTCGTACAACCTTAGAATCGGAGTAATCAAGAAGAAGAGGAGGTTGCTTTCCGCTGGCTATTGTCAAGAATTCCTTAATAGCAGGGGCGGATCTTAAGTCAATTAAAATGTGGCTAAGTCACCCGTATAATTTTTAAATATTAGTTATATATTATGAGATTTAATTAAAATTTATTTTTTTTGGAATATTTTATATAGTCCAACCCCATCATAAATGATCACATGTTAACTTTAGTTTAGTGACAAGAGCTTATGTAGTGTTGGAAATATCTTAAGTTTAATTTTCACTAGCCACAATTTTTGTATTTTAATTTTTGACTCCCTATTAAGATTTTCTAGTTCCGCTTCTGTTTTAATAGACAACCTTCTCTTCACATACAAGTGGGTAAGGATAGGTGGTTTATTTATCCGTGTGAAAAGTTGTATATTAAAAAAATAAAAATAAATTATGAATATTAAATAATTGAGTGACTTAACCTCCAACCTTCACTAAAATATATATATTTATCCTTATCCACTTGTTCTTAACAGTAGAACAAAGATGTCTCTATAAATAGAGTAGAACTAGGGTGTTCTTAAGCTCACCAAAGTGTTTGGTGAGCTTAACTTCAAAATTCATCAAATCGGTTTCAAATTTTGAATCCGAACCGTTAAAACCCGCATACCTTACGAGTAATGAGTCTACATGTGAAAATTTTAAACATTGAAATTAATTTAGTCTAAAGTCAAGCGGTCAAAAAACGTTCAAAAAATGAATGCACTAAAATTAATTTATTAACCTTCTAATTTTAACTGATTGATTTTATACTAAACTAATTCGAATGTTTAAAAATTTCACATGTAGACCCATCACATGTAAGATAGGCGGGTTCCAACGGTTCGGATTCGTCATTTGAAACCGATTTGATGGATTTTAGAGTTAAGCTCACCAAACACTTTCGTGATCTTATGAACACCCTAGTTCTACTCCTATAAATAATATATAAAATTCCAAAACATACTCTTGGATTCTTCATAATCCACTCCATCCAGACAAACAATTAATCCCCACCAGCTAACCTTGGGTTTATCCAAACATTACCAATGTATTTATAGAAGTCAAATTCCTTCTTTAATAATTTAGTAAAGTCAATAATCTTACTTAAAAATCCAATTTGAAAGGGCAATTATACTAGGTTGTTAATTAATTTAATTTATCTTATTTTCTTATCAAGTATTGCATCAATTCTTTTTCCAACTCAAGCAACAACTTAATCAATCATATATTGACTACAATCACATAATAGAGACAGAGAGGCAAAAAATTGAAATGGAAAAAAAATAAAATATTTCAATTATATAGAGACCCTTCCCCTTACTTCATCCTCCTCCTATTTCATATAGTCTATAGAGTTACAATTAGTCCAACCATCAAAGATACAATTCAGTTTTATTCTGACCACAAACAGTATGCATCTGGCATTGTGTGTTATCTTTCTCTGTCCTTTCCTAATACTAACAGAATTCAATTGCTACGCCAATGCTAAACAACTCTCCCCAAATTGCTCGAAGACTGATACATATGCGATCGGAGACACCATCGAATCCAACCTCTTCAAACTACTTTCCTCCCTCCACACAGATGCACTAATTAACAGAGCCTTTTCCAACAAATCTTTTGGCAACGGCCCCGACGAAGTTTATGGTCTACTAATGTGTTTCGCAGATTCCACTCTGGTCGACTGTGTCAATTGCCTTCAAGATGCCACATCCAACACGACACAACCATGCCCCATGAGTGCGACCGCCACTGTGCAATATGACTCGTGCTTGATAAGCTACTCCAGCAAGAACATTCTCTCTGTTGCAGATCCCTATAAGCCCTTCTGCTTATATAGTGGAGATTCACTCGATCAGATAACACTGGAATCTCTTATGAAGGTGTTCACCAATTTAAGTGCGACAACACCATATGTACCGGAAATGTTTTCAACTCAAGTAGTCAACAGCACGAATATGTCAGCACTTGTGCAGTGTACAAAAAACTTGTCCCCACAGGAATGTAAAAGATGCATTTCAAATGCAATGTCTTACTTCTCCTGGTGCTCAAATAATAGGACTGCACTGGGGATGAGGATAATGACAAGGAATTGCTACATACGGTATGAACAATATATTATGAATGTTAGCTCATTTCCAGTGTCATTGGTCTCGCCACCGCCTCCCCCACCATCGCTACCGCCTCCACTGCCACCGACATCAATAGCAGGTAAATAAAAGAGTATTCAGATAATAATTTCAGCAAATAATTTTAGCTGTTTCCATAAATTAAAAAAGTAGAAACATTCCATTAAAATAATTAATAATCCTAGAAAATGTTTGTATTAACATACAGGATCAAAATCTAATTCAACTGTGACAATTGCGGTCTCCATAGTTGTTGTTTTGGTTGTTGCGGGTCTAGCTCTGTTTGGATTCTGCTTCTGGAGGAGAAAGCGCTCATTAGACAAACATCCAAGTAATGTGCCATTCTATTAAGTTTTTTACATGCCTATAAGACTACCAAGTTTTACTAAATATGTTTATTATCAGTATATATAATACAACATTAGTGTCTCCTTTCTGAACAGATGATGATGATGACACGATCGCTATACATGAAAATATAGAAACAGAACTGGTATATATCCTAAATCCAAATGCAGAATATCAAGTGTTTCAATTTACTGCACTAAAAGCTGCTACGGATAATTTCTCCGACGGGAATAAACTAGGTAAAGGAGGGTTTGGTCCGGTTTACAAGGTACAACGACAATTTTACCTAGTAATTTTCCTATCTAGTTTTTTGACTGATCAAATACAAAATAACATATATAAAGGAAATATTATTATATAAAGGGTACTCTTCCTGATGGACGAGAAATAGCTGTCAAAAGACTTTCGGGAAGTTCAGTCCAAGGAATAACAGAGTTTAAAAATGAAGTGGATTTTCTCGCAAAACTCAAGCACAAGAACCTGGTGCAGTTGTTTGGATGTTGCATAACAAAGGAAGAGAAATTGCTTTGCTATGAATATTTACCTAATGGAAGTCTTGACAAGATTCTTTTTGGTACAAAGTCCTTTGTTGAATATATATAGTACATATTTATTCAAAGTAAATTTCTGAGAAAAACCATTAATGAGAATTATGATTTTTGATATTTTCATTAATGCAGCAAAGGATGCCTCCATACGAATCAACCTTAGCTGGAAAATGCGACACAAAATAATTGAAGGGATTACTCGTGGTTTACATTACCTCCATGAGGAATCTCAGTTAAAAATTATACACAGAGATCTAAAAGTTAGTAACATATTGTTGGACCAAGATATGAACCCAAAAATTGCTGACTTCGGGCTTGCAAGGTTTTTCGAGGAAGATCAAACCCATAAAGATACAAATATTATTGCCGGAACATTGTAAGATTTATTATACTATAACTTTTTACTATCAATGATCTACCACATCTCAGATATATTATTGCACAATTCAAGTCCAGGATAACAATAATAATGGGTTATGACCATTTCATTTCAAGGATAAGGTTGTAAGTAACAGCTGGAATTTCAGTTGAGAGCTGTTTGACACCCTTGCATATAATGTATATTTAAATTTCATTCAATGTGCTAGTGGTCCTTTAGATACTCAAATTGGGCTTAATTAATTTATGCCCATTGACTTATATTTCTTGCCCTTCGTTTATTTTACTTTAGTTGCTCAATTTGGAGGTAACTTGGGGTAATGATATTGACAGATCAGTTTTTACTTCATCCACGAATCATATGGAGCATTTTTTTGGACTTTTTTGTTTGGGTGCTGCATGAACCCAAAACTGCGCTGTCAATATCTCTACCCCATAACCTTCACACAGAGATCAGTTGAGGAATGATCTCAGGTTTAATAAATTGAACATCATGTATGTTGAAACCTATTATAGAAAAACTATTAAAATGTGATATCACATCATACAAGGATCAATTGGGATTGTACTCCAGGCGAAGTGGTTGCATAAATACGACACCAATTTAGCTTTACACTTACAGATTCATTTGACTTCCTTTGAAATGTAGTGGATATATGGCACCAGAGTACATTTTGCACGGAAATTTCTCTGCTAAATCAGATGTGTATGGCTTCGGAGTTCTTCTTCTTGAGATTCTGACAGGCCAGAAGAATAGCGCCTTTGCTGGCTCAAACCGTGTTTCAAACCTCATTGATCATGTAAGTAACATAAGCTTCTTTGGATTTAGGTCCAGAAGCTTTTATCGTCAGAATTTCCATTCAGAAATTTGTCAATGCTCCTGTTTCTGCGATCCCTGTCCTTGCAATTGCAGATTTTAATTATGATCATTAACCACAGTTATGCCATTAAAAGAAAGTTTAATTGACATCTCAACAAAAGAAAAGTTTCTGTGAAGCACTGTTTGAATTTATTTCTTGTAAAATAGCCTTGAGTAGAATTACAACAGCATATACTATTTGTCTATTAGAAGATGGCAATCCTTTAAATGAAAAGAAGGGTTCATTTTTAATTAGTTGCAGAACATATTGAACATAATTATATCCTGGAGAATTGTATTGATTTCTCTTAATTCTTTGATGTACTTGCATTAGTGACTGGATTCTTCTTTACTCATTCTTTCATTATGCTAAGTAACTTCATATGCAATCAAATTTTACAATTTGCTTTCATGATTTCTTTACAATATATTATTTTTAGTAAATAGTAGATCAGACCTATAAGAAAAAACTAACTGAACCACCCTTGCCACAGGCATTGATGCATTGGAACGGCGATACGATATTTGAATTAGTTGATCCAATTCTAGAGGAGGAATTCGATGAAGAGATCAAAAGATGTGTACATATAGCATTACTGTGCGTACAAGAAAATCCAGTTGACAGGCCTACCATGGAATCTGTAAAGAATATGCTTGCCAGCCCATCTGTGATTATTCCAAATTTGTCCCCAACCGCCTCTCGGACTTGGTCGACATATCAACGATTCGGGATGAGCAGCTCTACGACTAACACATCTACACTGACAAGTCAAGGTGGGAGTATTACAACAAGCACACAGTCAATTCGAAGTCAAGCTGAGAGTTCTGGAACAGAAGGTAGAAATAACAATTTGTTGAGATGATCCGGATCAATTTTTAATCTGTTTGCTACTATTGCGGTTTAGATCTGCATGGGATATTAGTAATATTTTCTAATTTTCCACACCAAACATTAACTAATTGAAATAAGACACATTATGTTTGATAACCAATGCGAAGAATAAGACACATTCTGTTATTTACCAAAGTTCAAGAAGACAGCAATAGTCGGATTGAAGAATCTAGAATTGGGGCATCAAGCAACATGTCCAATTAATGTTACAGCAATAGTCCCTATAGTTTTACACATCAACTAAATTCCTTGTAATAATTTCCAGTTGGTTCAAATGATGGCATCAAAATTTTATCTTAAAGCTAAAAATACATGGAATATACAAACACATAGTATGGAAAACTAAATGCTTGATACAAATTTATTTACGAGTGAGTCTATGGTACTATGCATAGCACGGATTGGTCCGTAATACGGATCAATATATTTTTTTTCAAAATCTTAACGGTCGATCCGAACCGTTCAACATGATCTCCATATGAATATGTACTTGCATACCGAATTTTATATTTTTTAGGATTTTTTTTTTACTATTTTTTAAGATAGATAGAAAAATCATTGTTTTTGGATGGTCGAAACTTTTCAGATCAAGTGATTTTTTACCTATCTTAAAAAATAGCAAAAAAAATCTAAAATAATATAAAATTCGGTCTGCAAGTACATATTCATATGGGGATCATGTTGAGCGGTTTGGATTTTGAAAACAAAAATATTGATTCGTATTAAGGACCAATCTGTGTTATGCATAGTACAATATACAAATATACAAATCAAGAGGCAATCAGTGACTTTAACCACTTCACAGTGAGAACACTCACAAGTGATGTCGATTTTGAGCTAATTTATATTATTAAAAAAGATGGTGATTATTTCAAGAAATTGTTTGCAGATACCAACAAGAAATGTTAAATACCACGTTAAGATCCCTAAATTGAGTAACTGGAGTGTGACATAGATGCTTTAGAATTGGTTCTTCAAAGAAATTTCGTGCATCTATCTGAAATTTTTGTCAACACCTCTCTCACAAAATAAATCCTGTCACAAATTACGAGAAACTAAATATAGAGAGGCTCACGAGGGTAGCGTGGGGCCTGGCTGACATGTGGGTCCCAATTATAGCTCGCGGTGGAAACGAAAGAGTAATCCACGAGTCGTAGGGTCGGAAGGAACTGGGGCTCCAGTTTGCATTGGCCTTGGGAAAATGTCAGAATCGAGCTACCCGATTGGCCACAGGATCAGTGAGGGAGATGAAGGAAATAAGGCTGGTGAGATTGCGTATCCTCTGAGATATCTCAACTTTTGCGTGACCGACGTGTTCGGTGCCTATTCGGGGGTGATGTAGGGGTCCGAACTATGTGTGCTTTGAGATTTGTGCAGAACGTATTTAAACGGTTGGGATTTTCCATAAAGTCACGTAAAGTTTGAGATATCTCAGAGGATACGAATTCAGCTGGTGAGGGGAGATTATTAAAAGTTGTTCGTATCCTCTGTTAACTCAAATTTTGAATTAAGATCTGGACCGTTCGATTTAATCCATTCCCACATGAAGGATCCGTGCGTTATAAGTGAGGACCGGATTGATTGAAATTATCATCGTACGGTCCGAAAATGAACTCAAACAGCACATTAATTAATGCAGATGTTGCAGATTCGTGGAGACGAATTCGGGGCTTCGTGCAGACACCGGCCCATGTCGAAAATGTTAAAAAGTCTCCTTTCTGAGACTTTTGTGAATTGGACGCTTGAGGAGCCTCATTGGAAAGCCACACAATCATCACACCGAGTCTGTTTCACAGGCCCTGCCAGAAGTGCCGGGTTCCCCTAAGTCCATTGGCAACACAGCTTCAATTGGACTCGGACTTACTTTCATGGTTCTAAAAATTAAAATCGGAAGTGGAACCAATAAAGCTTCAATTGGACTCGAACTTACTTTCAATGTTCTAAAAATTAAAATCGGAAGTGGAACTAATAATTAATCATGAAATCAGATTTCAAAGAAGATTATTTTTTTTAAAAATAGAATCAATTTTAATTATTTTAATAAAACAAGCACTATTGATTTAGTTTTTATAAAAAACAGCTCCACTGATTGTAGAAATCGGTGAAAGGAGAATTGAAATTTTGTTCTAAAAATTATGCGTTGACAATTTCTTTTTATTTCTCCCCTCCACAGATCCTTAGGATCGGTGGAGCTATTTTTTATTAAAAAATATGGTGTTTATTTTATTAAAATAATTAAAATTGATTCTATTTTAAAAGAAAATCTTCAATGAATCCGTAAGAATAGGCTGAATCAGATTGAAAATCGAACTTTTTTCGAAGAATTTTTTTTTTTTTAATATAATGAAACAAAAAAATTATAAATGGATAAAAGAAATTCTTTATATTCAATGATATTAGGGTATGAAGTATTTAATATACACATACTTATTAGTTATATGTTTAGATTAAATTTTAAATGCTATCAATTTATTCAATAGTAATTTATTATCTAATATGTAACGATAGAATATGAGTAAATTAATATTTAATTTATAAGAATAAGATAGGAATAAGACTAATTTTATGTTGATACGAGTATAAAATATCTTCATCCAACTTGTTGTACCGTTTTTCAAAGATACCCTTGCTACCGAGTTCCGTACAATATCCCCTCAAAAAAAAGAGTTCCGTACAATAATGTATTTGTCAATGCAAATTTCAAAATGCTCGCGATCAAAAGAATGGTCATTTCCTGTTTGGTTATTCCAGTCAGGTCAAGTGGTAAGTTCACTGGAACTGCCAGCGTGGCGTTTCTTCTGAAAACAGCGGACCAGAAGTTGGTAGCCCATAGGATCGCGATTGTTGCGACTCAAACAACTTTAATGCAAATTCCCTAGAGCATCTACAACGTGGATCGTTTTTCTATTTGTAATCTGTGCTGATAATATTTTTTTTAATTTCATCGTTGTGGGACTTTTTTTTAATTTAGCAAATTTTTTTATAAAGAAAACGTTTGCTAGAACCACTCTGGTCAAAAGAACTACTCTTATTGGCTGTTAAAACCACTTTGGTAAAAATTAGAACCACTCTCTCGCTGTTTATTTTCAAAAAAAAAAAAAAAAAAGCAATTGCTGGGATGGAGGGGATTAAGAAATTAAAATTAATTTTAAATTTTAATTTTTATTGTCTAGTTGGTAGCGGTAATTAATTTCTAATGAATTTCTGAGTTAGAGATGCTCTTATATTTTTCTTTTATATTAAAGTGAGGTAAAGGGTTACATAGTTTCTATGAGCTCATACAACTATACAAGTATGAATGTCATACAACTAAAACTAAACATATTAGGTAATTACATTCATAAATAAAATAAAATAAAAGATAAATTTTACCGGAGGTCACTATTTTTTTTTCTTTGCTACAAATTGATTACTTAATTTTGATTTGTATAGTTATTGAATATTTTATTTTTTCCGATGAATGCATACTGTTATTTACAACACTAATCACAATAACCGGACTCCTTCTCAATTACAAATATCATATTTACTATTTTATAATATAAATTCTCAGGTTTATTCTCTTAAAAGCTTCAAAACCTATAAACTATAAATTTATTTTTTGGCAAACTTACAAATATCACATTCTTCTTTACAAAACAGAAATACTATTATAAGTTAACCTTAATTTGAATCTACATGTTACATAATTTATCCCCCATAGTTGAAAAAATAAGTTGTCTATTAATTAATTCATATAAACATATTTAAGTTCGTTAATTTTTCCGTCAAAACTAATTCTACTCCTCATCTTACATCATATATTTGCATCATACGAAATCCATCTATATATATTATGAAATCAGTTTCCCCATAGTAGTAATGTAATTAAGGAATTCTTGACAATAGCCAGCGGAAGCAACCTCTTATTCTTCTTGAATACTCCGATTCTAAGGCCAAAGATTTTTCTGCTGCTATCATATAATATTATCTCTAGTGGATGATAAATAAACCATCTGTCCTTCTCTTCACATATAATTTTATAAAACAGACTTTAAAGAATTTTCTGCTTCCATTATATAATATTCATTTCTAATTGGTGATAAATAAATCATGTCCTATTTCGAGGTTGGCTAAGATCAAATTGGTAGTTCCAGAGCTTTGGTGCTACCAATTCATTTTTCAATTTTTAAAGTTCAAAACGTCAATCCGAACCATTCAAGTTGTTCTCCATATTAAATTGTGCCTGGAGACCAAATTTTACATTTTTCTGATTTTTTTACTATTTATTAAGCCATTTTGAAAATCGCTGATCCAACGGTGGCTTAACAAAACAGTAAAATCAGAAGCCACCGTTGGATCAGTGATTTTCAAAGTGGCTTAATAAATAGTAAAAAAATTCAGAAAAATGTAAAATTTGGTCTCCAAGCACAATTTAATATGGAGAACAACTTGAATAGTTCGGATTGACGTTTTGAACTTTGAAAATTGAAAAACGAATTGGTAGCATCAAAGCTCAGGAACTACCACTATAATCTTAGCCAACCTCGTCCTATTTCCTCATATATTATAATAAGTTCAACATTAATACGTTCGGTTATATCAATTGAAAAAATATATCCCTAAAACCCAAAAAGCTCCATTTTCGTCCATGAAATACTTGTGCTAGCTAATTAATGGTTTTGTTTGATAAATTCATCGTGAGTAAATACTTGAATCATGTAATACCCGGTTGCATGTGCTTGTGCACATGCTTTGGGTTATGTTTTTGTTATATCTGTTTACCAGTATCTTTTGTAACTAATGTTATCATAATCGGACCGGATATCGATTCGGTAATACTTTGAATCAATGGTTTACTGGTCGGACCGATGGGTCAATTGGTTCAACCGCTAATTTTTTAATAACACTGAATATCTAATATAAAGATTATTATTCAAATAAAATAAATGTATTAATTAGTCCTTGATTAATTTTAACTAAGTATAAGCGTATAAAAATGTGTATTCTTGAACTAATATATCAAATAAACGTTTAATTTTTCTATGGATAAGATAAAAATCAACAAAAGATATTATGAAAGGCTAAAAATTTATTTATTGTGATAGAAAAGAACCATCAATAATTCATATTAAATTTTCTAAAGTTCAAAATTATTTTTAAAAAATAAATAATATTATAACGACGTATCATGTTCAAATACATAATTGTTTAAAATAAAATATATTATAGCAACACAAAAGACTGAACAAATTTGCTCACGGAATATCACAGTTAGGTCCATTTTGCCTTTTCCTTTTACCGATGAATAAATGGCCCAATGGGCCCTTGCTAGTTCAAACTTAAATAAAAACATGAAAGACCGGTTGGTTTGGTTCACTGATTTTGGAGAAACCCGTCCTTTTTTTTTTTTTTTCCAGTTTATATGCATATTTGGTCTTATAAACGAACCAAACCAAACTTGGTTTCAATTTATTCCGGTCCGGTTTTAATAACAGTGTTTGTAATACATATTGTAAAGCTCTAGCTAATTGGAGGTTTATCAGCATTGATTTCTTAATGAAATTGATGGGTTGCACCCACTAACCCGCCCACTTCTCATAAAAAAAAAAAAAAAAATCTGCTTTGTCATGATTCCGGTTTCTCAATTTTGTAATCTGTTGAACTTCAGCTTTTGATGTTCTTTAATAGTTTTTAAATTAGGTTTAGTACCAACTTGTTGGGAGCGATGATGGTATGTACCTCTGATTTATTAAATAAAATTTTTATTTCACCTTTTTAGAATAAAAAAAATCTTAAACATCATTGTGCATCGCTTTATTTATCATTGATAAAATATTTATCTTGAAAATCGGTCTTTGATTATATGTCATAAGCAATACTCTTCGTGTGAGAAATTGTAGATTCGAAATTTGAAAAAAAAAAATCATTTGTAAATATTAAATAATTTAGTAACTTTACTTCTAACCTATATTTAAAAAAAAAAATTATCCTTACCGACTTGTTCTTAACAATTGAACAAAGATGCCTCTCTATAAATAATATATAAAATTCCAAAAGATACTCATGAAATTTTCATAAGCTACTCCATCGATCCAGAGTTCCAGACAAACAATTAATGCCCGCCAGCTAACCTTTGAGTTTATCCAAACATTACCAATGTATTTATAGAAGTCAAGTCAATAATCTTATTTAAAATCCAATTTGAAAGGGCAATTATACTAGGTTGTTAATTAATTTAATTTATCTTATTTTCTTATCAAGTACTATCAATTCCTTTTCCAATATGTTTCTCTTTTAAATAAGATTATTGACTTGACTTCTATAAATACATTGGTATCAATTCCTTTTCCAATAGAGGAGGGTTCAAATGCATGCCTCCATGTTTTTGTGTCTTCATCATGCCTCCATCTCTCTTTATCATTTTGAAAGTTTAAATAGTCGATCCGAACCGCTCAACCTAACCTCCATACTAAAATATGTT
Source organism: Carex rostrata (assembly GCF_964058835.1). Lineage (NCBI taxonomy): Eukaryota > Viridiplantae > Streptophyta > Magnoliopsida > Poales > Cyperaceae > Carex > Carex rostrata. Next base: position 3,423,649 of record NC_135943.1, read on the forward strand.
TGGAGACCAAATTTTATATTTTTAGAAATTTTTTTACTATTTTTTTAAATAGGTATAAAATCAGTAAATTTGAACCATCTAAAAATAGTATTTTTGTACCTATCTAAAAAAATAGTAAAAAAATTTCTAAAAATATAAAATTTGGTCTCCAAACATATTTTAGTATGGAGGTTAGATTGAGCGGTTCGGATCGACTGTTTTAACTTTAAAAATGATGGAAAGAGATGGAGGCACAAAAACATGGAGGCATTTGAACCTCCTCTTTCCAATATGTTTCTCTTTTAACTCAAGCAACAACTTAATCAATCATATATTGACTACAATCACATAATAGAGACAGAGAACCAAAAAATTGAAATTGAGAACTGAATAAATAATTGTTGTGTTACGTAATTTTTTATTTTATAAATGGAGCAAATAATATTAATTCTTGCAAAAAATAAGAAACAAAATGAAAAAAATAAATAAAATATTTCAATTATATAGAGACCCTTCCTCTTACTTCGTCCTCTTCCTATTTCATATAGTCTATAGAGTTCCAATTAGTCCAACTATCAAAGATACAATTCAGTTTTATTCTGACCACAAACAGTATGCATCTGGCATTGTGTGTTATCTTTCTCTGTCCTTTCCTAATACTAACAGAATTCAATTGCTACGCCAATGCTAAACAACTCTCCCCAAATTGCTCGAAGACTGATACATATGCGATCGGAGACACCATCGAATACAACCTCTTCAAACTACTTTCCTCCCTCCGCACAGATGCACTAATTAACAGTGCCTTTTCCAACAAATCTTTCGGCAATAGCCCCGACGAAGTTTATGGTCTACTAATGTGTTTCGCAGATTCCACTCTGGTCGACTGTGTCAATTGCCTTCAAGATGCCACGTCCAACACGACACAACCATGCTCCATGAGTGCGACCGCCACTGTGCAATATGACTCGTGCTTGATAAGCTACTCCAGCAAGAACATTCTCTCTGTTGCAGATCCCTATGATCCCTACTGCTTACTTAGTGGAGATTCACTCGATCAGATAACACTGAAATCTCTTATGAAGGTGTTCACTAATTTAAGTGTGACGACACCATATGTACCGGAAATGTTTTCAACTCAAGTGGTCAACGGCACGAATATGTCAGCACTTGTGCAGTGTACAAAAAACTTGTCCCCACAGGAATGTAAAAAATGCATTTCAAATGCAATGTCTCACTTCTCCTATTGCTCAAATAATGGGACTGCACTGGGGATGAGAATAATGACAAGGAATTGCTACATACGATATGAACAATATATTATGAATGCTAGCTCATTTCCAGTGTCATTGGTCCCACCACCGCCTCCCCCACCATCGCTACGGCCTCCACCGCCTCCACCGCCACTGACTTCATTAGCAGGTAAATAAAAGAGTATTCAGATAATAATTTCAGCAAATAATTTTGGCTATATCCATAAATTAAAAAAAAAATAGAAACATTACATTAAAATAATTAATAATCCTAGAAAATGTTTGTCAAGTACTCTTGTTCTTAACTGAACAGAGTTTGAAATACTATAAGCTTTGCTAGCATTTTCTGAACAATTCAAATAATTAATATACAGGATCAAACTCTAATTCAACTGTGACAATTGCCGTCTCCATAGTTGTTGTTTTGGTTGTTGCGGGTCTAGCTGTGTTTGGATTCTGCTTCTGGAAGAGAAAGCGCTCATTAGACAAACATCCAAGTAATTTACCCATTCTATTAAGTTTTTTACATGCCTATAAGACTACCAAGTTTTACTAAATATGTTTATTATCAGTATATATAATACAACATGAGTGTCTCCTTTTTGAACAGATGATGACGATGACACAATGGCTATACATGAAAATGTAGAAACAGAACTGGTATATATCCTAAATCCAAATGCAGAATATCAAGTGTTCAAATTTACTGCACTAAAAGCGGCTACAGATAATTTCTCCAACATGAATAAACTAGGTAAAGGAGGGTTTGGTCCGGTTTACAAGGTACAACGACACTTTTATACCTAGTAATTTTCCTTATCTTATCTCTTGACTGATAAAGAACAAAATCACTTATATCACTGACATATTATTATATAAAGGGTACTCTTCCTGATGGACGAGAAATAGCTGTGAAAAGACTTTCGGGAAGTTCGGTCCAAGGCATAACAGAGTTTAAGAATGAAGTGGATTTTCTCGCAAAACTCAAGCACAAGAACCTGGTCCAGTTACTTGGATGTTGCATAACAAAGGAAGAGAAATTACTTTGCTATGAATATTTACCTAATGGAAGTCTTGACAAGATTCTTTTTGGTACAAAGTCCTTTGTTGAAATATACATTTTTATTCAAAGTAATTAAAATTTGTTGGAAATAACCATTAATTATAATTAAGATTTTTTATATTTTATTAATGCAGGAAAGGATGTCTCTGTACGAGTCAACCTTGGCTGGAAAATGCGACACAAAATAATTGAAGGGATTACTCGTGGTTTACATTACCTCCATGAGGAATCTCAGTTAAAAATTATACACAGAGATATGAAAGTTGGCAACATATTGCTTGACAAGGATATGAACCCGAAAATTTCTGATTTTGGGCTTGCAAGGTTTTTCGATGAAGATCAAACCCATAAAGATACAAATATCATTGCTGGAACATTGTAAGATTGATTATATTAGAACTTTTTACTATCAATGATCTACCACATCTCAGATACATTATTGCACAATTCAAGTCCAGGATAACAATACTAATGGGTTATGACCATTTCATTTCAAGGATACGGTTGTAAGTAACAGCTGGAATTTCAGTTGAGAGCTGTTTGATACCCTTGCATATAATGTATATTTAAATTTCATTCAATGTGCTAGTGGTCCTTTAGATACTCAAATTGGGTTTAATTAATTTATGCCCATTGACTTAGATTTCTTTCCCTTCTTTGTTTCTTTTACTTTTGTTGCTCAATTTGGAGGTAACTTGGGGTAACGATATTGACAGATCAATTTTGACTTCATCCATGAATCATATACAGTGCTTTTTTGGACTTTTGTTGTTTGGGTGCTGGATGAACCCAAAACTGCGCTGTCAATATCTGTACCCAGTAACCAGCACATAGAGATCAGTTGAGAAACTACCTCAGGTTTAATAAATTGAACATCATGTATGTTGAAACCTATTATAGAAAGACTATCAAAATGTGATATCACATCATACAAGGATCAATTAAAATTGTACTCCAGGTGAAGCGCATGCATAAATACGACACCAATTTAGCTTTACAGATTCATTTGACTTCCTTTGAAATGTAGTGGATATATGGCACCAGAGTACATTTTGTACGGAAATTTCTCTGCTAAATCAGATGTGTATGGCTTTGGAGTTCTTCTTCTTGAGATTCTGACAGGCCAGAAGAATAGCGCCTTTGCTGGCTCAAATCGTGTTTCAAACCTCATTGATCATGTAAGTATCATAAGCTTCTTTAGATTTAGGAAAAGGTTTTGTTGTCAGAATTTCCATTCAAAAATTTGTCAATGCTCCTGTTTCTGCCATCCCTGTTCTTGCAATTGCAGATTTTAGTTATGACCGTTAACCACAATTATGCCATTATAAGAAAGTTTAATTGACATCTCAACAAAAGAAAAGTTTCTGTGAAGCACTGTTTGAATTTATTTCTCGTAAAATAGCCTTGAGTAGAATTACAAAAGCATATACTATTTGTCTATTAAAAGATGGCAATCATTTAAATGAAAAGAAGGGTTCATGTTTAATTAGTTGCAGAACATATTGAACATAATTATATGCAGGAGAATTGTATTGATTTCTCTTAATTCTTTGATGTACTTGCATTAGTGACTAGATTCTTCTTGACTCATTCTTTCATTATGCTAAGTAACTTCATATGCAATCAAATTTTACAATTTGCTTTCATGATTTCTTTACAATATATTATTTTTAGTAAATAGTAGGTAACACATTATTTAAGTTGATCAGACCTATAAGAAAAAACTAACTGAACCACCCTTGCCACAGGCATTGATGCATTGGAATGGCGATACAATATTTGAATTAGTTGATCCAATTCTAGAGGAGGAATTTAATGAAGAGATCAAAAGATGTGTTCATATAGCATTACTGTGCGTACAAGAAAATCCAGTTGACAGGCCTACCATGGAATCTGTAAAGAATATGCTTGCCAGCCCATCTGTGATTATTCCAAATTTGTCCCCAACCGCCTCTCTGACTTGGCCGACATATCAACGATTCGGGATGAGCAGCTCTACGACTAACACATCTACACTGACAAGTCAAGGTGGGAGTATTACAACAAGCACACAGTCAATTCGAAGTCAAGCTGAGAGTTCTGGAACAGAAAAATAACAATTTGTTGAGATGATCCGGATCAATTTTTAGACTGTTTGCTACTATTGTGGTTTTATTTGGATCAATTTTTAATCTGTTTGCCACTATTGTGGTTTAGATCTGCATGGAATATTAGTAATATTTTCTAATTTTCCACACCAAACATTAACTAATTGATATAAGACACATTGTGTTTGATGTCCAATGCGAAGAATAAGACACATTCTGTTATTTACCAAAGTTCAAGAAGACAGCAACTCAGGCTGTACCTCAGGCATCTCGGTTCTCAATTTCTCATGGAGTCACTTCCAAAACTAAATCTGCACTTCCAAACAAGCCTTGGCAAATGTGAGTAGAGAAGGTACAATTGACGAATAGCCTTTCTGCCCTCAACTTTTGAGAGAGAAATGGGGCTCCACGAGCCTAATTCTGCCTGATGGATTTAATCAAAATAAATATTTTGATATATGTAAAGTCCAAATGGATACTGGAGAGGATATCTGTACTGTCAAGGTTGTGGTGTTCTTTTTCTCTAGGCCGGACCTGTCAGATTTGCTATTCCCAAAAACTTCTTGGTTCCTTGACTAAATTCAATGGTATACTCGATTGCTGATTTCAATTGTGCTCAATATGTTAGATCAAAAAGGTTAAGGGAAAGAAAGGGAGGCCAAACCAACTCTTTGGATTGAACTAGAAGCAAAAATAACATGCTGAAATTTGATTATATATAAGATTTATTGTATCGGATTCAAACAACAAATTTAAACTGTTGAAATCTATTTATTTCACAAGTAATAAATTTACATATAAAGTTTTAATTTTTTAAATATTTTAGTACAAAATTAAGCGGTCAAAATAAAATATTAAAAATTATGGTGCATTCATTTTCTATATATTTTCTTATCACTTGACTTTATATTAAATTAACTTGAAAATTTTATAAACTTTTTATGTAAATTTATCACTTAAAATACATTGATTTCAACATTTCAGGGATAGTGCAAGGGCCATTATTATTTGTGCTTTGAGATTGGTGCAAAGCGTGAACGGTTGAGATTTTCCAAAAAATCACGCAAAATGTGTGATATCTCAGAGGATGTGAATTCCTCAAGGAGGCAACGATATATTATTTCCTCTTTCAGATGTTCTGTTGAAAAGAAGAAGCAACATTGGGAGCAACTTACTGTATTAGGATTTTTCAGGCTTCCAGCTATAGAAGAATCAAGAATATAATATATACACATTCAGTCGCATGGCCCATGAAATAGAATATTTGGAGGCCTACTTTATTGTCTTGTTTTCAAGGGTTATGCATTTTTATTTTATTTTCTGGCACCACTCGCTTTTTGGGCTGCACAAATAGTAGTGGGGCTCAAATTGAAGCTGTATCAATATCATACCAAATTACACAATTTCTTTTTCTTTTTTTAATTTATTACTTTAATATTGATGCACAACTTGCAGTTGGGCTCAAACCGAACTATCCTCTCGGTTTCTGACATCACAACCCTTTCTCCATTTTGTTCGAATTGAAATCTGCTGAAATCCACAAAGGATTTTAGGAACCTGAAATTTCAAATCCAACCATTTAAATTTTTTCATACACGAATCTCAAAGTAGACAGAATTTTATGCACAAATCACGAAATATATAGATGGTTGGATTGAGAATTTCAGAGTCCCTGAAATACCTATGAATTCCAGCAGATTTGCACTCATTTTGTTGACATTGTCTGCATGTCGCTTTTAAACTGTGCGCAAACAACACCTCCACGACTAATATTGAAATTTGATATACCAATTTTGTATTTTTATTTTTTCAAAATGCTAACTAAAAGATTAAGGAATTATAATGCGGCAATAGAATATTTGGGGGAAATGATTGAAAGTAATCCTCCGGAATTTTTTGACTGGATCTCGTGTTCATGATTTTCAAGACTCTGCTTGAAAAGTAGGGGTGTACGTAAACAGATCGGATATTATCTGATTTCGTCCGGATCCGTATCCAAAAAATTACTTAAATTATTTGATCCATATCCGTATTCGATACTATCCGTATTTGTATCTATATCCGAAAAATTTATAGCGGATAAGAATACAGTAAGAATTTTAACTATCCATAATTATTCGTATCCGACCGTTTACACCCCTAAACCACAACAAATGTACTCTATGTTCTTAAATTGATATATTAAATTGCATATACATAGCAATAATCTATTGAAATGTATATACATATATATTTTGATGAACAATATAGAATTATGATATGATTAGTGACTAATGTTTTGATAATATGATATATATTTTGTAACCAACAAACTTATTATGAAAAAAAATTAGATCTCATTTATGAATAAAAAAATTATATCTAGATGTTATTCTTTACTTTAATGTATATTAGTAATTTATTTTGAATTATCTGAATTATATTCATATATGTATTCGTATCTGTCCAATATCCGATCCGTATTTGTATCCGTTTAATATCCAATCCGTATCCGTATTCGTATCTGTATGCAAAAAATTATAACATATAAGGATACGGTTTGACCACTATCCAATCTGTATCCGACCGTTTACACCCCTATTGAAAAGTCAACAATCAACTATATCATTTAGGGGTGCAAACGGGTTGGATATTATCCGACCGTATCCGCATCCATATCCAAAAATTAGATACATATATCCGATATCCGAATATCCGTGCGGATATGGATACGGATACGGTTTAAAATTTTAATTATCTGTATTCGAATAGTAGATATATACCATATAGTTTACCATAAATTATGAAAATATTTATGTATATATCTACAGATATTCGCGATCCGATCCGTATCCGTAAGTATCCGTCTAATATCCGATCCGTATCCGTATTGGAAAATTAAAAGTGGATACGGATATGGTTTCACCACTATCCGATCCGTTTGCACCCCTAATATCATTACAGAAAAGAAAACGCACGAAAGAGAAAAAAAAAAAAAATTGACCTTCGGCAACCCTTCCTTTTCGTCGCATACCCCTCCGGAAATAAATCTGCTACGATCCTAAGTGATTGTAGGGTCCTACGATTATTACAAATCTCCATAAAAAGTTGTTTTTATGCACGAATCTCAAAACAAATAAAAGGTTGGATTTGGAATCGTAAGAACCTACAGTCCCTTTTAGGATCGTAGCAGATTTATTTCCTACTCCTTGTGGAGCGAAGTCTTAAGGGTCGGTAGTGGATTGCTCTCGGGTAGGGTACGGGTACCTCGGGTAAATCCGGGACGGGTAACGGGTAGGATGGGTACGGGTAGGACGGGTAGTCGGGTAGAACGGGTACGGGTAAGTCGGGTAATTTTTTTAAAAAGTGTACCCTACCCATTTCATACCCGTGCCCGTCTCGGGTAACGGGTACCTCGGGTAGGGTACGGGTATTTTTTTTTCTGTTTTTTTTTTCTGTTTTTTTTTTTAGTTTTTTTTTTTTCTGTTTTTAATACTGTTTTTTTCGGCGACAAAATAATTTTGAATTTTGAATTTAAAAAAAACGGGTAAACAGGTAAAGTTGTTCGGATAAATGGGTGCGGGTACGGGTACAACGGGTGCGGGTAGGCGGGTTTCGGGTACGGGTACGGGTTGGATAGGTTTTTTTCTCAAATATTGGTACCCTACCTGTCTCAAACCCGTACCCGTGTACCCGTTTACCCGCCTATACCCAGACACGGATACGAGTACCTCGGGTAATGGGTATGAGCCGGATAAAACGGGTACTACCCGTTCGGATTTTAGCAATCCTCTAAGGGTTGGTCACGCCTTTCTCCGGGTCTCAAGGGTATTAATTTATTTGATTTTTTTCTAGCACAGCTCACTCCGATTTTTTTATTTTTATCCAAAAATTAAATTGAATTTCAAAAATCAACCGAACCGCATTTCAAATTTTAAAAGTACCCAAACCGCTAAACGGTTAACCGAACCAAGGGTTCGCTAAACGGTTAACCGAACCAAGGGTTCGCTAAACCGTTAACCGAACCCTTGGTTCGGTTAACCGTTTAGCGGACCAAGGCTTTGGGTTCGGTTAACCGTTTAGCGAACCCTTGGTTCGGTTAACCGTTTAGCGAACCCTTGGTTCGGTTAACCGTTTAGCGAACCCTTGGTTCGGTTAACCGTTTAGCGAACCAAGGCTTTGGGTTCGGTTAACCGTTTAGCGGACCAAGGGTTCGGTTAACGGTTAACCGAACCAAGTGTATGGCTTCGGCTCTATAAATATAAGTCCGACAGAGAGATTAAATCAAAAAAAAAAAATTGTTGTTTGAGAGACGAACGGAAGAAAAGGAAAAAAAAAAAAAACCGCTGTTTGAGATACGAACCGAAGAAAAGAAGAAAAAAGAAGGTAATTTATTTTTATAATTAATTTGTAAATTATATAAGTTTATTTTTTAACTTTCGATTTTTGAAATTTCGTCTGCTGGAGAAGAAGAAATTAAAATATCCAACCAAAATACAACATATTATAACCGTAATATTTGCATATATTATTGTTATTCAATATGTACCACAATTTTGTTTTTGACCAACATGTGATAAATAAAATAAATTGGCAAATTGTTCATTATTGTTATAAAAAATATAAATCAAAAGTAATGGAGAAAGAATGTTACTTATTATTTAATTTATTATTTAATTTAATAACAAATTACGGATTCTTTTTTTTTTGAAAACTTGGTAGTAGCTACCAAGGTTCCAAAATAGTTTAGAATATGACAAAAAAATTCTAAAATGATTTAGAATTGTTTTAGGAATCCTTACGGAGCTCTGACTGTCTGATCAATCGGCTCTTCGATTCAGGTATTTTTTATTTTTTATTTATTTTAATTGATAATATAATTAATTAGTTCATTTTAAACGGTTCAGAATATTGTCGAAATAATTTATAATTTTTTAGAACATTCCAAAACGGTGTAGAATAATTTAGGAATATCCAAAATGGTCTACAATAATTTAGAAAAATGTAAAATGATATAGAATAATTTTTAGAGGTCCAGACAAGTTTTAATTACTTATATGTTGTTATTTTTTAAATTGCCAGACCAATCGAAACTAAAAATGACAACCATTTGTGCGAAAATTTTTATTGGAGGGGAAATCAAATACAATGATGACGGGGTCTTTTACAGTACCCGAGCTAAATACTCAGTACCGCTAACCGTGAACCACAATTTTGATTATCTTCAGAATGAGATTTATAAATTTGTTGGGTACAATGCTAGTCAAGCAAATCTGGAAATTCAAGCCAGGTTTAATATGTCCACCGATGGACAACGTGACTATCAATTAGTACCGGTAATGGACCAACAATCGTTCGAATTCATGTTAGGAGTTGTGTCGTCTTTTTCACAAAGGTTACCAATTCTGGAGTTATATGTAGAATTGGAACCGAACTGTACCAGTCAGATTCCTGAACCTCGATCCCGACCCAGTACAAGTCGAAATCCTGTGGATCCTGACCCAATGCCAGTTAGATCCCGACCCAGTACCGGTCGGCACTCTGTGGATGTACCAATGAGACACCGACCCAGTATCGTTAGCAACTCTGTGGATCAACCAGTTATACCCGGACTCAGTACCAGTCGAAACTCTGTGGATTTACCAGTTAGACCCCGACCCAATACCAGTCGGGTCCGTAGACAGGTACGTGATTATTCGCATGTACCTGTGGATGCAATTGATTCTGACAGTTTGGAAAGTGGAGATGAGATGCTCTCAGATGAGTCATTGGGTTCCGACGATGACATTGAACCACTCAGCCAGTCGCAATCAAAGTCTCGTCAAACACAATCCCGTCAATCACAGTACCCGATAACTGGTCGAGAAAATATGACACATCCGGTTGATAGTTTCAATGACATATCCGGTTTTCGGCCTGCGGATGTCGATTTTTTCGGCAGCTCAAAAAAAACATTCGATAATCCGTTGGCTAAGGGCGTAGTCTATGAGTCAAAAACGGCTCTAAGGATAGCAATCAATGAGTTCCATCTCGATAAGAACTGTGAGTGCAAGGTTCTTAGAAGTGAACCCAGACGTTACGAGGTGGCGTGCAGAGATGTTTTTTGTAAATTTAAGATATGCGCCAAGCAAAACGGTCTTTCAGAATCTTGGATTATTACCAAACAAGCGTATCCTCATACGTGCAGAGTATCAGCAACACGTACTGATCATTGTTAGCTGACAGCAGAGATGGTTGCCCTTGCAATTGATAAGACTATTAGAAGGGATGTGTGCTCTCCTATAAATCATATCCGAGATATCGTCATGCAGAAATATAATAAGGTAACCCCCAAGTACAATAAATTATGGAGAGGCCGTGAGCTTGCTATTGCAAATCTGTTTGGGAGTTGGGAGAACTCGTACAACTTGCTTATTCCACTATTAGAAGCCATCAAAAGAAACAATCCAGGAACCAAGTATTGTGTGATCTCGACCCCGATTGATGGAGAAACTGACAGGCTTTTCCACAGAGCGGCATGGGCATTTGGAGCTTGTATTGCAGCGATACCGTTCCTCAGACCAGTTATTAGTATCGATGCATGTTTCATGTCGGGACGGTACCAAGGAAGGCTGCTGATGGCATGTATGTACGATGCCGAAAACCAATTACTTCCAGTGGCTTTTGCAATTGTGGAGAAAGAAAGTGCTGACAACTGGGTTTTTTTATGAGATGGTTGAGGCTGGAAGTAATTGGAGACAATCGATTCTTTTGTGTCATATCGGATAGACATTTGGGAATTAAAGCCGTGTTCCAGGATCCAAATCTCGGGTGGGATGAGACTACCGATCAATGTGTGCACCGGTATTGCTCTCAACATGTTGCCGAAAATCTCTACAAGCACGTGGGGCGTAAGAGAGAGGTTAGCGATAGGTTCATAGGCTAAAGAACGGATAAATTGATATATATATATATACTTACCACTTCAGCGTATCCTCGTCGCGTTCTACTGGTAGATTCTCAAATCGTTCACGAAACTTAGATTTGAGGAAAGTCAACTCCATGCTTTTTTTCATTTCTCTCAGACCCCCGTTTTTTCAAAAGATCACTCTGCTCATGCTCTTTGATTCCTAACAATTCGAAGAGCCTGCCTTTTGCATTCCTCCCGTCTGTAGTCCCTGTCACTGGGACTCCCGTAATGGGCAAACCCCATAAACAGCTGACGTCCTCCAAAGTAACTGTAATTTATCAAATTAAAAAATATAAATTTCTTCATTTGAATTGTCAGTAAATTATCACAAAGAACAGATTTATTTGAAATGGTTTCGAAGTTAATACCTGTCATCTCTCCGAAGGGAAGATGAAAGGTGTGTGTCTCGGGACGCCACCGCTCCACAAGTCCGTGTATCAGCGCCGCATCGATTTTCTTGTGAGGCATGCATGCGATCTGGTATAAACCCAATCGAATCAAGAATGGCGCGTATGCAGCGTGGTACGCGGTCATGCAACGGTAGTGCTTCACGTTTATAACCTCCTTTTTCTACATTACCGAAAATAAAAATTCGAAATTAAAACAAGATGATATTTCTGAACAAGTCAGAAAAAAAGAAATAAGTAATTGCTTACCTCCTCAGAAGCCTGACACACCCTGTGACTGGTATGCGGTATCCACAACAGATCACTAAAAGTATCTCGCGCCATAGGTACTTCATCATTGATTTCGTCTGCCATGCTACAAAATTAATTCAAAGTTAATTCATTATTTTCAAGAATTTTAAACTAATCTAAAACGTTTTGGATGTTTCTAATTATTTCTAAACCAATTTGGATTACCTAAATTTTCTAAACTATTTTACACTATTTTAAAATTTTCTAAATTATTCTAGACCGTTTTTGAACTTTTCTAAATTATTATCGACTATTTTGGAACTTTCTAAATTATTCGGGCACCACTTTAAAATTATCTAAATTATTCTACACTATTTTACAACTTCCTAATTTATTTTTCACCATTTTGGTATTTCACAAATTACTCTAAACTATTTTGGAACTTTTCTAAATTATTCTACACTATTTTGGAAGTTTCTAAATTATTTTTCACCATTTTGGAATTTTACATTAATTGGGTTGAATTTTTAAGGATAATTGGGTTGAATTTTGAATATCTTTCAAATTCAATCAAATTCAACCTAACAAGTTTAATACATGCAACATCTGATGATAATCTCTAATTATTTCTCCATGGAGTAATACATGAAATTTTTAGGAAAAGAACCAAAACAATTAAAATATTAGCACTTACAAAATTATTTTGTAAAGGACAAAATTATTAAAGTCTTTCTTGATTGTTTTAAGGCTTGATTGCTCATTGGTTGTACATTAGTTTGACATTAGCTCAGCAAAGAACCTTCTTACAAGATGAATCATGTTGAATTAATATTTTTTTTTCAGGTGATGGGATTTTGCAAATTTGACGGATGTCATTAATAAAGATATCATATTATATAAATTCTTAAGTAATTATTATTAGTAACTAAAAATTAAATAAAATATTAACCGAATAAATAATTACATAAATTAACTTTTCAGAACATAGCAATATTCGTGCAAAAACATAAATATAATCCGACACAATCTATTTTAACTAACAATAAGAACATCATTCATTAGACAACACTATTATTTTAATAATAAAATAAATAAAAGATAAGCAAATTCAATGAGCAGCATAAGCAATTAAGCATCATTCATTTTTGTAAACGACAAAATTATTAATTTCTATTTATATGGAATAAGGCTTATTTAACACTTTCCTAATTAAACTAGTTCCTGGTATATTGTACACTGTAATTTGAAAAAATTATTTCTTATGAAAAAAAAAAAACCTGATGTCGGATGATCTCTGCTCTGCTTCTCAAACGAGCACCATGCTAAAACATTCTCAAACCTTACCCCCTTATAAAATCATCAACCACGGGTCTACAGTGGATATGCCACGTGTCGACACCCCATCGCATGACCCCCACGCGTCTAAAAAAAAAAAAAAAAAAAAACCCGGGTCCGGTTAACGGTTCACCGAACCCATCCCATCTGCCACGTGTCGATACCCCATCGGCATGACCCCCACGCGTCTAAAAAAAAAAAAAAAATAACCCGGATCCGGTTAACGGTTCACCGAACCAATCTTTCCGCTAAACGGTTAACCGAACCAATGAAACCGGTTAACCGTTAACCGGACCGAAACCAATTTTCCGGTTAACGGTTAACCGGACCATTTTAAAGAGTCCGGTTAACCGTTAACCGGAAATTTGGTCCGGTTAACGGTTGACCGGTTTGGGTAGAATTTGAAAAACGAAGCCGGTTCGGTTGATTTTTGAAATTTAATTTAAATTTTGGATAAAAATAAAAAAATCGGCAGCTCACTTGATGGGCTGTGAACCTGTGACTGTGAGGCTCAGATTGATGCTACATCGTACCAAATTGCACAACTTGTGTTTTTTTTAGGAAAATTCCGTCCATACATTTGGACATATTAATTGACAGAATATTAACTCTCATTGACTCATTCTCAAAATTACCAAGGCTTCATTTCAACCACTTGGCGTAATTCTGGTTTTAGGAAAATATAGTACAGCATAGTCCTTTTTTGTTGTTTTCAGAAAAAAAAGAAAGACTATGATGTACTATATTAATTGACAGAATAGTCGAAGCCTTGATAATTTTGGACATATTATAAATTGACAGAATATTAACCCTCATTGACTCATTCTCAAAATTACCAAGGCTTCGACCACTTGGCGTAATTCTGGCTTTAGGAAAATATAGTACAGCATAGTCAATGATCTTATTAAATATCCAATTTGAAAGGGTATTTATACTAGGTTGTAAAATTTATTCTATTTTCTCCTCAAGTGCATATATTGCATCAATTTTTTTCCATTAACTTTCTCTTCCAACTCAAGCAACAAATTAATCATTCATATATTGACTACAATCGGGTGCTAATATTAACACAACAACTTCAAATTTTTTACTTGTATGGACAAATTTGGCCTCTAAAATCTCTCTAGATGCCATACCTTATTTAAGATGCACTTTCTTTGATTAATGGTCATTGATTATTTTTTTTAATAACTAAAACATCAAGCGAAATTTTCAAGAATTTAATAGGAACTTTTAATTTTTTGATTTTCAAAATTGTAGCTATAAATTTTACGAAGCAATCATTTTTTTGTAGTAATAATCATGTACTTTGAATTGCATTTTTTTCAAGAGATATGTTATTTTGAATTTGTATATGTATTAAAAACATAATAATAACAATAAACTAATCATGTTTATTTTTTTCCTCTCAAAAAAAATAATCATGTTTATTTTTTTTAAACAATAATGTTATATAGTACAAAAAATTACAAGTAATGTACCAACTACATATATTCAAACAAAATAGGACCAAACTACATATTTAAGAAGAGCTAAAATCATTGATGCACACCCAGAGATGCATGAATTATTTGACTTTTTCGTTGTTGTTGTTCTTTCAAATTAGATAATTAAAGAATGATAATGACGGTTTGGAAATAATATGTATAAAAGGGCAAATTTCTCTATTATATTTAAAATTTTGAAGTTGTTGTGTTAAAATCAGAAGTTACTGTGCTTATATCAGCACCCTCTACAATCTCATATATCGTTCCAATTAGTCCATCTACCAAAAACGGTACCAAATTTACAAACAGTATGCTTCAACCATTCTCTATTATCTTTCTTTGTCCTTTCCTAATACTAACAGAATTCAATTGCTATGCCAATGCTAAACAACTCTCCCCAAATTGCTCGAAGACTGATACATTTGCGATCGGAACCACCATCGAATACAACCTCTTCAAACTACTTTCCTCCCTCCGCACAGATGCACTAATTAACAGTGCCTTTTCCAACAAATCTTTTGGCATCGGCCCCGACGAAGTTTATGGTCTACTAATGTGTTTCGCCGATTCCACTCTGGTCGACTGTGTCAATTGCCTTCAAGATGCCACGTCCAACACAACACAACCATGCTCCATGAGTGCGACCGCCACTGTGCAATATGACTCGTGCTTGATAAGCTACTCCAGCAAGAACATTCTCTCTGTTGCAGATCCCTATTATCCCTTCTGCTTATATAATCTGGATATTTCACTCGATCAGATAACACTGAAATCTCTTATGAAGGTGTTCACTAATTTAAGTGCGACAACACCATATGTACCAGAAATGTTTTCAACTCAAGTGGTCAACGGCACGAATATGTCAGCACTTGTGCAGTGTACAAAAAACTTGTCCCCACAGGAATGTCAAAGATGCATTTCGAATGCAATGTCTAATCATTTCTCCCGGTGCTCAATTAATGGGACTGCACTGGGGATGAGGATGATGGCAAGGAATTGCTACCTACGGTATGAGCCATCTATTATAAACGTTAACTCATTTCCTGTATCATTGCTCTCACCGCCTCCCCCACCATCACGACCACCTCCACCACCACCAACATCATTAGCAGGTAAATAATAGTCCTTTTCAGATTGTACTTTAAACTATGGAATTTGGTTGTTTCCATCAATAAAAAAGGGAAACATTTCATTAAAGAAATTAATAATCCTCAAAAAATTATGTTATGTACTTTTGTCCTTAACTGAACAGAGTGGAAATACTATGAGCACCTTCCTTTTTTAGTTAATGACTTAATTCTCTGACTCAGATGATATAGCATTTAAAGTTTGCTTGCAATTTTTTGAACAATTTAATCAAATATTCAACATACAGGATCAAAATCCAATTCAACTGTCACAATTGTGGTCTCCACACTAGTGGAAAATATGGAATCAGGATCGGTTATATACACATATCAGTAACGGAATCCAACCGATCCTGATGAAGGCGATACTGATAATATCAGGATCGGTTTTATATTTTTTAAAGAACCGTTCCAAATAGAACCTAATAGGATCGGTTTTTTCATAAAACCGATCTTAATAGTAGTTATCTAGATCCGTTTTAGAATAGGAACCGCTCCAGATAGGAACTATTAAGATCAGTTTTTATATAAAAACCGTTCTTGATAATATTTTCGAATATTTTTTTTATTAAAAATTTCATATCTAGATCAGTTTTTGAATAAAAACCGATCCAGATAGGAACTATTAAGATCAGTTTTTATATAAAAACCGTTCTTGATAATATTTTCGAATATTTTTTTTATTAAAAAGTTCATATCTAGATCAGTTTTTGAATAAAAACCGATCCAGATAGGAACTATTAAGATCAGTTTTTATATAAAAACCGTTCTTGATAATATTTTCGAATATTTTTTTTTATTAAAAATTTCATATCTAGATCAGTTTTTGAATAAAAACCGATCCAGATAGGAACTATTAAGATCAGTTTTTATATAAAAACCGTTCTTGATAATATTTTCGAATATTTTTTTTTATTAAAAATTTCATATCTAGATCAGTTTTTGAATAAAAACCGATCCAGATGTTTTGTTGAATGTAAAAAATGTAATTTTAATTATTTGGCCAGCTCCCATTTATATATATATATGCTGGCCCAATTAATATGCTACCGATACAAATCACAGATTGATAAATATATATGCATACAAATCACAGATTGATATCAAACACATCCTACAAATTAAGTTTACATATCCTAAATTATGTTTACACATACAAATCACAATAAAGTCCGAAATTAAAAATCATAAACATACACATCCTAAATTGTTGTACTTCATGTCTACCGTACCTCTTTCAAGAAAATTTGAACCCACATTTTTCGTAAGTCGGTCAAGCGTTGTACAGTATGTTTAGCGGGAATGTCCTGCATTTTTTAAAAGATAGAAGAGCATGCACAATTAATTGTGTATTTTATTATATTTGAAGCAACAATGGTTAATTACTTTTTGAAAATATATAAATGCATACCTTTGAGTTCGGAAAAGTATATATGTGTTCGTTTATTATGTCTTGCATGAGCAACATGACATAATATGCACATTCCCAGCCGGCTGGTTGTTGTGGGCACTACATAATAAGTTTGAAAAAATTGAATTGTATGTCAACAATTAATAGCAATGCAATTACCCGATTATACAATGCAATAAAGAGGATATAATCCAATCCATGCATAAAATTAAAATGAGACCACAAAATTGATCTAATCTACTAATCCATACATAATCTAAACCATGCACAATCTAACCATTTTATGATCGGTTTATTAGAAACTATAATATATTTGTAATGAGAATACATGTACATATGCCAATCTAACCAATACATTATGAAATACCAAATAAAATTCCCACAATGCCTTGGTACCAAGTACACTTGATCGAGTAACTAGGGTTAACAAATCCTAATAAGCAACAATTTATAATTAGCAACAAGTCTTAACAATTGGTAATAAACCGAATTAAGGTTTGTTAGCAACTATAATATATTTGTAATGAGAATACACATATGCCAATCTAACCAATACATTATGAAATACCAAATAAAATTCCCACAATGGATCGGTACCAAGTACACTTGATCGAGTAACTAAGGTTAACAAATTCTAACAAGCAACAATTTATAATTAGCAACAAGTCTTAACAATTTGTAATAAACCGAATTCGCAACAATTTGTAATAAACCGAAATATTTAGCAACAATTCTAATCCGAATTTAAAATAATTTCTAATCCGAAATCTAATAAATCGATTTTAGAGAGGGAGAGGGAGAGGGAGAGGGGACATACCCGAATTTGAGAAAGAGGGCCGGACTTGAGAGGGAGATATAGGCGGGAGGTGGGGCCACCGAGCCGACGGAGACGGAGGAGTGGAATAGGAAGGAGCCGACGGAGGAGAAAGAGGCGACGGAGGAGAGGGAGGAGCCGACGGAGATGAAGGGGCCGGCTAGGTTTGAGGAAGTGGCCGGCTAGGTTTTAGTTTGAGAGAGTTTGAGTGAGTTTGAGTGAGTTTGAGGAGATGAAGGGGCCGTTTAGGTCACGGATTTGAGTGGGTTTGAGTATTAATGGCGCCCAAGGAAAGATCTGGAACGGTTCTATGGTAAAAACCGTTCCAAATAGGTATCTGGAACGGTTTTTACCTGTAGAACCGTTCCAGATAGTAAATTTTAATTTTTATGGAATGAAAATATAAAAATTATATAAGAAAATTTATAAAACAATTTCTAAAATGATTTATATAGCAATTTCAAATATAATTTTTGTATCTTAAAAAAATATGTGTATGTAAAAAAAAAATGTGCATGTGTACGTGTATATATATGTGTATGCTAAATTCTGCTTTATGTAAAAACAAAAACATATAAAATTAATTTTACAAAATAAATTTTTACAAAATTAAAAGATAAGCTTAAAAATTTACATTCAACATGAATATAAATAACTGTACAAGTGAATTGTATAAAAATGTGTATGTGTATGTGTATATGTATGTGCATGGGTATGTCATTTTTGCAATCTGGAACGGTTCTATGGTAAAAACCGTTCCAGATAGGTATCTGGAACGGTTTTTACCTGTAGAACCGTTCCAGATAGTAAATTTTAATTTTTATGGAAAGAAAATATAAAAATTATATAAGAAAATTTATAAAACAATTTCTAAAATGATTTATATAGCAATTTCAAATATAATTTTTGTATCTTAAAAAAATATGTGTATGTAAAAAAAAAATGTAAATGTGTACGTGTATATATATGTGTATGCTAAATTCTGCTTTATGTAAAAACAAAAACATATAAAATTAATTTTACAAAATAAATTTTTACAAAATTAAAAGATAAACTTAAAAATTTACATTCAACATGAATATAAATAACTGTACAAGTGAATTGTATAAAAATGTGTATGTGTATGTGTATATGTATGTGCATGGGTATGTCATTTTTGCAATCTGGAACGGTTCTATGGTAAAAACCGTTCCAGATAGGTATCTGGAACGGTTTTTACCTGTAGAACCGTTCCAGATAGTAAATTTTAATTTTTATGGAAAGAAAATATAAAAATTATATAAGAAAATTTATAAAACAATTTCTAAAATGATTTATATAGCAATTTCAAATATAATTTTTGTATCTTAAAAAAATATGTGTATGTAAAAAAAAAATGTGCATGTGTACGTGTATATATATGTGTATGCTAAATTCTGCTTTATGTAAAAACAAAAACATATAAAATTAATTTTACAAAATAAATTTTTACAAAATTAAAAGATAAACTTAAAAATTTACATTCAACATGAATATAAATAACTGTACAAGTGAATTGTATAAAAATGTGTATGTGTATGTGTATATGTATGTGCATGGGTATGTCATTTTTGCAATCTGGAACGGTTCTATGGTAAAAACCGTTCCAGATAGGTATCTGGAACGGTTTTTACCTGTAGAACCGTTCCAGATAGTAAATTTTAATTTTTATGGAAAGAAAATATAAAAATTATATAAGAAAATTTATAAAACAATTTCTAAAATGATTTATATAGCAATTTCAAATATAATTTTTGTATCTTAAAAAAATATGTGTATGTAAAAAAAAAATGTGCATGTGTACGTGTATATATATGTGTATGCTAAATTCTGCTTTATGTAAAAACAAAAACATATAAAATTAATTTTACAAAATAAATTTTTACAAAATTAAAAGATAAACTTAAAAATTTACATTCAACATGAATATAAATAACTGTACAAGTCAATTGTATAAAAATGTGTATGTGTATGTGTATATGTATGTGCATGGGTATGTCATTTTTGCAATCTGGAACGGTTCTATGGTAAAAACCGTTCCAGATAGGTATCTGGAACGGTTTTTACCTGTAGAACCGTTCCAGATAGTAAATTTTAATTTTTATGGAAAGAAAATATAAAAATTATATAAGAAAATTTATAAAACAATTTCTAAAATGATTTATATAGCAATTTCAAATATAATTTTTGTATCTTAAAAAAATATGTGTATGTAAAAAAAAAATGTGCATGTGTACGTGTATATATATGTGTATGCTAAATTCTGCTTTATGTAAAAACAAAAACATATAAAATTAATTTTACAAAATAAATTTTTACAAAATTAAAAGATAAGCTTAAAAATTTACATTCAACATGAATATAAATAACTGTACAAGTGAATTGTATAAAAATGTGTATGTGTATGTGTATATGTATGTGCATGGGTATGTCATTTTTGCAATCTGGAACGGTTCTATGGTAAAAACCGTTCCAGATAGGTATCTGGAACGGTTTTTACCTGTAGAACCGTTCCAGATAGTAAATTTTAATTTTTATGGAAAGAAAATATAAAAATTATATAAGAAAATTTATAAAACAATTTCTAAAATGATTTATATAGCAATTTCAAATATAATTTTTGTATCTTAAAATGATCTACACTAATTCAACGGAAATTAAATATTAGTAATTAATGGATAACCGCCTACATAACAGGTCCAAATTAAGTAACCAATTACTATGCAATATCATCTCTAAAAATAGAGAAAAAAACAAAATATATGCACACGATGGATATGAATTCACAACAATTCACAAATAGATCGATCCACTAAGATCTGGGTATTGCAATTACGATTTGGAAAAATAAGAATTAGTATTAAATAAAATATGCTTATAATTAGATTGAAAAATACGTCCCTAACCTGCTTCACAAGCAAATTAAGGCATTAATATATTCTAAGGTAAAGCAAGTAGGATTGGTATTGCTTGAAGATATATAGTACATATGGATTCTCTCCCTGCCTTTTTCTCACTCCAATTAGACAATGCATCTTAGTTAAAGAAACCTACCTATATATATATTCCATGTCAATGGAATCCAAGAAAAGAACTAAGTCTCCTTATTCATATATGTGTTTGTACCTTAAATTTGAAAATTAATTAATACTCCTTGCTATTTGTAGGAGTTTATAGGTTATACATTTGGCTTGGGTACGGTTGAGATGCATCTTGACACACACTCTGGCATATGAAACTAACAAATCTCCCGACACAATTATTTATAACATCTAGTCATCAGCATATATATATAAACTGAACAAGTTGTGAAATTAGTACAAAAACAAAAGCTCATAATTAAAGAGAAAATGTAGAGATAAGTACCATGCTACTTAGAAAAAAAAAAAAAAAAAAAAAAAAAAAAAAAAAAAAAAAAATTATCAAGAACGGTTTTTAGCAATAAAACCGTTCCTGATAGTATCTGGATCGGTTTTATTGCTAAAAACCGATCCAGATTCTATTTTCTGATATATTTTAATTTGTTAGATGTATTTAAGTTATCTGGATCGGTTTTTAGCAATAAAACCGATCCAGATACTATCAGGATGTATCTGGATCGGTTTTTATGTACAGAACCGATCCAGATGATATTTTCTGATATATTTTAATTTGTTAGATGTATTTAAGTTATCTGGATCGGTTATTATGTATAGACCCGATCCAGATGCTATTTTATGATATATTTCAATTAATAAGATTTATTTGAGATATTTTAATTATCAGGATCGGTTTTTGTTGGAAACTGATCCTGATACTATCAGGATCGGTTTTTACTAAAAACTGATCCAAATGATTGAACTATTAGGATCGGTTCTAAAATAAAACCGATCCTGATAGTATCAGGATCCGTTTCCACAAAAAACCGATCCTAATAGTAATAAACTAGGATCAGTTGTTACTAAAAACCGATCTGAATAGTTTTTAAGATCGGTTTTTTTAAATAAACCGATCCAGATACTTATTAGGATCGGGTGTCCATATAACCGATCCAGATAGGCCGATCCTGATTCCTGTTTTTCCACTAGTGCCATAGTTGTTGTTTCTGTTGTTTCCGGTCTAGTTGCGCTTGGATTCATCTTCTGGAGGAGAAAGCGCTCATTAGACAAAGATACAAGTAATTTGTCAATTCTGTTGAGTATTTTACATGCCTAGAAGACTATAGAGTAATTTATTAATTTTCTTTTCATCATTATGATACAACGTGATTACGTGAGTGTCTTCTTTCTGAACAGATGATGATGATGACGACACGATGTATATACAATAAAATATAGAAACAGAACTGGAATATATCCTAAATCCAAATGCAGAATATCAAGTGTTCAAATTTACTGCATTAAAAGCGGCTACAGATAATTTCTCTGACAGGAATAAACTAGGTAAAGGAGGGTTTGGTCCGGTTTACAAGGTACAACGACACTTTTACCTAGTAATTTTCCTTATCTCTTGGCTGATAAAGAACAAAATTACTTATATCACTGACATATTATTATATATAAGGGTACTCTTCCTGATGGACGAGAAATAGCTGTGAAAAGACTTTCGGGAAATTCGGTCCAAGGAATAATAGAGTTTAAGAATGAAGTGGATTTTCTCGCAAAACTCAAGCACAAGAACCTGGTGCAGTTGTTTGGATGTTGCATAACAAAGCAAGAGAAATTGCTTTGCTATGAATATCTACCTAATGGAAGTCTTGACAAGATTCTTTTTGGTACAAAGTCCTTTGTTGAATATATAGTACATATTTATTCAAAGTAAATTTCTGAGAAAAAACCATTAATGGTAATTATGATTTTTGATATTTTCATTAATGCAGCAAAGGATTCCTCCATACGAGTCAACCTTGGCTGGAAAATGCGACACAAAATAATTGAAGGGATTACTCGTGGTTTACATTACCTCCATGAGGAATCTCAGTTAAAAATTATACACAGAGATCTAAAAGTTAGTAACATATTGTTGGACAAAGATATGAACCCAAAAATTTCTGACTTTGGGCTTGCAAGGTTTTTCGAAGAAGATCAAACCCATAAAGATACAAATATCATTGCCGGAACATTGTAAGATTGATTATACTATAACTTGTTATTATCAATGATCTAACACATACAGATATATTATTGCACAATTCAAGTCCAGGGTAACAATAATAATGGGTTATGACCATTTCATTCCAAGGATACGGTTGTAAGTAACAACTGGAATTTCAGTTGAGAGCTGTTTGACACCCTTGCATAAAATGTATATTTAAATTTCATTCAATGTGCTAGTGGCCCTTTAGATACTCAAGTAGGGTTTAATTAATTTATGCCCATTGACTTAGATTTCTTTCCCTTCTTTATTTCTTTTACTTTTGTTGCTCAATTTGGAGGTAACTTGGGGTAACGATATTGACAGATCAGTTTTGACTTCATCCACGAATCATATGCGGCGCTTTTTTGGACTTTGTTGTTTGGGTGCTGCATGAACCCAAAACTGCGCTGTCAATATCTCTACCCGGTAACCTGCACATAGAGATCAGTTGAGGAACCACCTCAGGTTTAATAAACTGAACATCATGTATGTTGAAACCTATTATAGAAAAACTAACAAAATGTGTATCACATCATACAAGGATCAATTGGGATTGTACTCCAGGCGAAGCGCTTTCATAAATACGACACCAATTTAGCTTTACAGATTCATTTGACTTCCTTTGAAATGCAGTGGATATATGGCACCAGAGTACATTTCGCACGGAAATTTCTCTGCTAAATCAGATGTGTATGGCTTTGGAGTTCTTCTTCTTGAGATTCTGACAGGCCAGAAGAATAGCGCCTTTGCTGGCTCAAATCGTGTTTCAAACCTCATTGATCATGTAAGTATCATTAGCTTCTTTAGATTTAGGAATAGCTTTTGTTGTCAGAATTTCCATTCAGAAATTTGTCAATGCTCCTGTTTCTGCCATCCCTGTTCTTGCAATTGCAGATTTCAATTATGACCGTTAACCACAGTTATGCCATTATAAGAAAGTTTAATTGACATCTCAACAAAAGAAAAGTTTCTGTGAAGCACTGTTTGTATTTATTTCTCGTAAAATTGCCTTGAGTAGAATTAAAAAAGCATATACTATTTGTCTATTAGAAGATGACAATCCTTTAAATGAAAAGAAGGGCTCATTTTTAATTAGTTGCAGACATATTGAACATAATTATATCCAGGAGAATTGTATTGATTTCTCTTAATTCTTCGATGTACTTGCATTAGTGACTAGATTGTTCTTTACTCATTCTTTCATTATGCTAACTAACTTCATATGCAATCAAATTTTAGAATTTGCTTTCATGATTTCTTTACAATATGTTATTTTTAGTAAATAGTTTAGGTAACATATTATTTAAGTTGATCAGACCTATAAGAAAAAACTAACTGAACCACCCTTGTCACAGGCATTGATGCATTGGAACGATGGTACGATATTTGAATTAGTTGATCCAATTCTAGAGGAGGAATTCAAAGAAGAGATCGAAAGATGTGTTCATATAGCATTACAGTGCGTACAAGAAAATCCAGTTGACAGGCCTACCATGGAAACTGTAAAAAATATGCTTGCCAGTCCATCTGTGATTATTCCAAATTTGTCCCCAACCGCCTCTCTGACTTGGCCGACATATCAACGATTAGGGATGGGCAGCTCTATGATTGACACATCTACACTCACAAGTCAAGGTGGAAGTATTACAACAAACATACAGTCAATTCAAAGTCAAGCTGAGAGTTCTGGAACAGAAAGTAGAAATAACAATTTGTTGAGATGATCCGGATCAATTTTTAATCTGTTTGCTACTATTGTGGTTTTATTTGGATCAATTTTTAATCTGTTTGCTACTATTATGGTTTAGATCTGCATGGGATATTAGTAATATTTTCTAATTTTCCACACCAAACATTAATTAATTTAAATAAGACACATTGTGTTTGATGTCCAATGCGAAGAATAAGACACATTCTGTTATTTACCAAAGTTCAAGAAGACAGTAACTCAGGCCGTACCTCAGGCATCTCAGTTCTCATGGAGTCACTTCCTAAACTGAATTTGCACTTCCAAACAAGCCTTGGCAAATTTGAGTAGAGAAGGCACAATTGACGAATAGCCTTTCTGTCCTTATAAGTGTCATTTGTTAAAATGGTACAGAGTTTTTTCAAAATAAAATTTCTCTGAATTGCTGATTATACTAAAAACTATGTACCATTTTGAAAAAAACTCTATACCATTTTAACAAATGACACTGGTCAAGTCGGTGCTTTCAGCAATTGACGTCTAATTTCTTGTTTTATTGAGGGAGGGTGACATTGGTCAAGTCGATGCTTTCAGCAATGCCATTGCATTACATGAAAGCCTTACAGGTCCCTCTAGGGGTGATTAAACATATTGACAGGATGCGTCAAAACTTTCTATGGAAAGGTAAGGATCTGTGCAAAGGCATTAACTGGTAAATTGGCTTAAAGTTTGTGCATTAAAGGAAAATGGAGGGTTAGGTGTAATCGATCTACATTGTCAGAACAAAGCTTTGTTGTCTAAGTGGATCTGGGAAATAGAACATAAACTGCAGGGTCTTTGGGCAACCACACTATCTAGGCTTCACGGTATTACAGCAGCACAACATTTGCAATTGTATGCGCTAGCCTCCCCCTTTCTTCAGGTATTGTCAACTCTGATGCCGTTCTTTTCATGCTCGGTACAGTACGACAATGGTTTACGGTGGAGATGGTCATCCTCGGGACTATTCACTTGTGCCACCGCCTACAAAACACTGCATCAGAGGGGAGTTCTATCGCGCATACATGGTAGCCTATGGAAACTGAAAGCACCAATGAAAGTCAAGATATTCATATGGCTTATGCTGCAAAACAGGATACTCACCCGGCAGGTACTCTCAAGACGAGGCTGTATGGTGCAACATGGATGCCAACTGTGTGGTATGGGAGCTGTAGAAACACGGGATCACTTGATGTGGAGCTGCTCATATGCGGAGAGTTTCTGGAGAGGACTGTTCGGGCACTACAATATGAGTATCCATATGGGAGGTTCAATAAAAGAGAGATGGGATATAAACAACCGTCGAGGAACGGTCACAATGACGGCTCTAGCAAACACGGTTTGGGCAGGGGGAGCTTAGGCATTATGGAGGGAGAGGAACTGACGGTTCTTCTCTAACAAGCGAAAACCAGTACATGTATTAACCAATGATACGACACTGAAAGTTAATTTGTGGGCTCGTTATGGGTAGGAGAGGGCAAGTCAAGGGGCGCTATATTGCGCTCTTCTGGCGGCTATTTTTGCAAGTTGATGTAAATATTTTTATTTTTCAATGTGCTGGTGTGCTGGGATGAATTACTAATTTTAGTTATCAACTCGTGTAATTAAACCTTTTTCTTATAAATATATTGTTGGCGGTCAAAACCGCCAACCTTAAAAAAAAAGTCTTAACTATAATATTATTAGTATTTTCTCAATGCAACAAGGGATATTTATTTCCAAAACCTGGTAGGAACTGTGGCACAAAATAACTCAAGGGATTTCTTGGGGTGTACATTACCTCATGAGGAATACGGTTAAAATTTTTACAAAGAGATCTAAGAGTAATATATTGCTTGACAAAGGTACCAACCCTGACAAGGTGAACACTTTCTTTTTTCAGCTCGCAAGTTTTTTCGAGCAATATTAAACCCGTAAAGATAACATGATTGTCAGAAATATTGTATGCTGAATTGCTGATTATACTAAAAAATGTCATTATCCATGATCTCAATTACTTGGGTAGTTCAAATTCAGGATGACAATAAACTGAACATGGTACCATCTCATTTCATTTATGTAATTGTGTATAATTAACAGCTAAATATAATTTGGTAATTTTGAGTTATTGACAGTCTCTCCTCAACTTTTGAGAGAGAAATGGGGCTCCACGAGCCTAATTCTGCCTGATGGATTTAATCAAAATAAATATTTTGATATATGTAAAGTCCAAAGGGATACTAGAGAGGATACCTGTACTGCTATGTTACCCTGATACTCCTAGAAACACATCGTACACATATCCGACACCGACACGTCTCCGATACGGCCGCAATATGCATCAGACACGCCAGCTGGCGTGTCCCAACCATGTTGATACGGTCTTCGATACCGCGTTGAAACGTGCCGATACAGTCCGAAACGTCCGATACGAATGGGACACGGCTGGATACGTGCATGTGGACCGCGACCATGAACGGCTCCTGGACCCGTGCACCATGCATACACCCATGAAATTGAATTTTTTTTCCTGCCTTGCGTGAATCGAACTGGGGATTCCTAGGTGAGTGTTAAAATGCCGAAATTTTTATTGATAGGAAAATTGAAAAACAAAATATTAAAAACGAAAATGGGTCCGTAGAAATTTGAAAAACAGGAAGGGGTACGCGGCCCATGGCGTCCCTTAGGGACGCCATGCCAAACTCCAGTCCGACGGAAAAAAAAAAATTTGAAAAACCCTGGGACGCCATGCTTTGGCTTAGGTTCGACGGAAAAAAATAATAATAAACCATGGGACGCCATGCCCCAAATTAGTCCGTTCAATAAAAAGGAAATTTCGGTGTTCTCCTCTCCAAAAAATTTCGGTTATGAATATAAAATATTGCAGTCCTGTATGTGCAAGTCTTTATTTGAATATGTAGGTTGTTTCATATAATGTAATTAACTGTTGTATAGCCAATATTTCATATGCTCAAAATAGTGTGTTTCATCAAATAATTAACTGTTGCAGTCCTGTATGCTCACAATTTTTTATGAATATCTGATAGTGTCAGTGGGAACCTCATTTTTTAATGTCTTTAACAAGAGGTCTCTTTTTACACATCTAAACTCTTGGAATCCACTGCAGAAGCAGAAAAATTATTGTATTACATTTTTTTTATTATATTACTCAGTCCATTTTTGGAAAGAAAAAACATAAAAAAAGGAATCCATTGTCCATTTACCTTTTCCCTCTCACTCCTGATATACTATTGTCTGACAAAATTTTGCCAAATGTAAATAGGATGGTGAGCCTACAGCAAAATTGAATAAGAAACAATTAACTTTGGAGTGTTCACTATGTATGTAAATATGTTATTTTTTCAAAATTAGATATTTCAACAAACCCATCAGAAGTTACACAAGAATTTTTTAGATACAATCAAAAGACAAGATCATTACGTCATTATAGAAACATCTATTGGACCAAGCCAAGCAAAACTAAACATAGACAACACATAAAAATATAAGAAATTATTAAAATTTGGATCTTTGTTATACCAACATAATCAGAGAACCTTTCCATATAAATTAATACAAAGGGTGATTATCACCGAAATTTCCTTTTTATTGAATGGACTAAGTTGGGGCATGGCGTTCCATGGTTTATTATTATTATTATTATTTTTTTCCGTCGAACCTAAGCCAAAGCATGGAGTCCCATGGGGTAAACCATGCCATGGCGTCCTAGGGTTTTTCAATTTTTTTTTTCCGTCGGACTGGAGTTTTACATGGCGTCCCTCAAGGACGCCATGGGCCGTGTATCCCTTCCTGTTTTTCAAATTTCTACGGACCCATTCTCGTTTTTAATATTTTTTTTTTCAATTTTTCTATCAATAAAAATTTCGGGTTAAAATGTTTTACCACTCCACTAGAGCTTCTCTTGTGGTATCTCCTAGTAGTTATAGTATTTAATATATTCTTTGGTTAAGTCTTTAATTATTTATACAAATTTATTTTCTGTTATGATTATCTTAAATACAATATATAAAATAATTAAAAATAATAAATATATAATAGACGTATCGTATCCTCTATTTTTGAGAATTGCCGTACCCGTATCGTATCCGACACGATACCCATATCCGTATCCATGCAACATAGCTGTACTGTCAAGGTTGTGGTGTTCTTTTTCTCTAGGCTGGACCTATCAGATTTGCCACTCCCAAAAACTTCTTGGTTCTTTGACTAAATTCAATGGTATACTCGATTGCTGATTTCAATTGTGCTCAATATGTTAGATCATAAAGGTTAAGGGAAAGAAAGGGAGGCCAAACCAACTCTTTGGATTGAACTAGAAGCAAAAATAACATGCTGAAACTTGATTATATATAAGACCATTACCACAAAATCACGGTCAATCCAAATTTGCATCCTATAGATATCTCAAACTTTGAGTTGACCTATCAAAATCCAGGCCGTTCAAATCTTTTCTGCACAAATATGTTGAGCAGCCTCTGGGGCAGTCAAGAAGGACATAATATGATGAATTTAAACAATCCGGAAAATACTTATCATGTCTCCGTTGCCTCTCCTTGAGTTCTCGGATCTTTCATGACAAATGGTTGTCAGGGGAATTTAGTCGAACACTTGGTGTGCACTGGTCCTGTACCCAACACAATCGCCAGTTAGTTCTACCGACAAGGAATCATTGCACTATAAAATAGGGGATTTGGCTTTAGTGTGCCTTGTCCTCTATATTGTGATTCTCCTTCTTAAATTCCTTGGGCAAACCACCATACATTGGTATTTTTTGAGTGAGTCCATAAATCCGCTGGGTCGGCTCTAGACGTTTGCTAAACCCCTAACGGGTTCAGCCCGTTTTGCCCGGTCCGTACCCGTTACCCGAGCTACCCGTACCCGTTGCCCGGGTACAAACGGGTAGACGGGTACGGGTAATAAACGAACCGGACAACCTAATTTGAAAAAAAACCCGTTATACCCGTACCCGTCTACCCGCCTACCCGTACCCATCTACCCGCATACCCGTACCCGCCTACCCGTACCCATCTACCCGCATACCCGTACCCGTTACCCGTACCCGACCCGTTTCACTTCAAAAAAATTTGAATTTTTTGAAAAAAACAGAAAAAAAAGGGAAAAAACAGAAAAAAAAAAAAAAAAAACCGGGCGGACCGGACCCGTACCCGGATACCCGGATCCGTACCCGCGGTACCCGTACCCGTCAACCTGCAACGGGTACGGGTAATAAACGGACTGGATAGAGGTTTTGGAAAAATTACCCGTCTACCCGTTACGGGTTTTACCCGTACCCGACCTACCCCTTTACCCGTCCTACCCGTTACCCCTAACGGGTAACCCGGAACGGGTCACGGGTAACCCGTTAGCAAATGTCTAGTCGGCTCTAGTTGCTAGCCCTGGTTTGACATGTATAACGGTTCTGCTCAATTCGAGACAAACTCATCTCTTCCAAAAAAAATCTTAGTATCTGAT
This sequence comes from Carex rostrata, assembly GCF_964058835.1. Classification (NCBI taxonomy): domain Eukaryota; kingdom Viridiplantae; phylum Streptophyta; class Magnoliopsida; order Poales; family Cyperaceae; genus Carex; species Carex rostrata. The sequence goes on from NC_135943.1 coordinate 3,454,102, forward strand.
TTAGTTAAGAAGAAATGAGGTAAGCGAAGGAATTCACTGTTATATATTGAATTGTTCATACATGAATCACTTAATCTTTTGATTGTTGCTGTTTTGTGCATTTCACTTGGCTTGATTTATCACGTGGCAACATTTTTTTTCAGTTTTTTCTCTTTCTCGTGGTCTTTGATGGATGTGAATGCATGTGTAATTTCGTCTTCATTTTTTTTTTGTTAATGTACTGGTGTAGGGTTATAAATTGTTGATTGCGGATTTCTTGTCGAGGTTGGCTAATCATCAAAACAATGCAAGTAATATTTTAGATGGTATTCTAGAATACATAAGAGATGTTCGAATTCGATCGAGGAATTGTCGATTCAATCCTATTATAGATTAAAATTAAAAGCAAAAGATAAAAATGTTGAGTTTACATAACCAACCTTTGATCTAAAGTGACGAAAGTAATTTTCTAAAAGATCACAAATTTTCTAAGAAAATGGTAATATTACGGACCACGCTGTTAGAACATGGGACCTCAAGGAGGAATTCACATCCTCTGAGATATCTCAAACTTTGAGTGTTTTTTCGAAAATTCTCAACCATTCAAATATGTTATGAACGAATCTCAAAGAACAAATAATACCACCCCTGCGCTATCCCGAAGAGGCACCGTACATGTCAGTTACGCAAAAGTTGAGATATCTCAGCGCATCTTCTGAGATATCTCAAACTTCGAGTGCTTTTTTTTTTTTTTATAGATCTCAACTCTTCAAATACGTTCTGCATGAATCTCAAAGCACAAATAATATTGGCCCCTGCGCTATCCCCGACGAGGAGTGCGTATCCTTGAGCTGTCTCAACTTTTGCGTGACCGACGTGTATGGTGCCTATTCGGGGATAGCGCAAGGGTCAGTATTATTTGTGCTTTGAGATTCGTGCATAACGTATTTAAACGGTTGAGATTTTCCAAAAAGTCAAGCAAAATATGAGATATCTCAGAGGATGTGAATTCCTCAAGGAGGCAACGATATATTATTTCCTCTTTCAGATGTTCTGTTGAAAAGAAGAAGCAACATTGGGAGGAACTTACTGTATTAGGATTTTCCAGGCTTCCAGCTAAAGAAGAATCAAGAATATAATACACATTCAGTCGTCAGTAGTGTTCTAATACTCGGGCGGGTACGGGTACCCCGGGTATACCCGACTCGGGTACGGGTACAACTCGGGTACGGGTATACTCGGGTAGAAGGGTATTCGGGTACGGGTATGGCGGGTATAGTTTTCAAAAACCATACCCTACCCGCCCTATACCCTTACCCGTGTACCCTTGACGGGTAAGGCGGGTACGGGTACGGGTAGGGCGGGCACGGGTATTTATTTTATTTTTATTTTTTTGCTGTTTTTTTTTCTGGTTTTTTTGTTTTTTTTGGTTTTTTTTGGTTTTTTTCTGGTTTTTTCCTTTTTTTCTGGTTTTTTTTGTTGGTTTGGGGGGGAAAAAATCAGAATTTTTGAATTTTGAAATGGGATGAACAGTAACTCGGGTATACGGCTACGGGTACTCGGGTACGGGTTTAGTCGGGTACGGGTAAACTCGGGTAGGGTATGGTCGGGTATTGGTCCAAAATAACGGGTCCGGTCCGATTTTTGCCCGTACCCGCATACCCGAGTACCCGACCCATACCCGGGCTCGGGCACGGGTACCCTAGCTGGCGGGTACGGGCGGGTACGGGCGGGTATACCCTTAACGGGTTTTATTCATACACTAGTCGTCAGGCCCACGAAATAGAATATTTGGTGGCCCACTTTATTGTCTTGTTTTCAAGGGTTATGCACTTTTATTTGATTTTTCTGGCACCACTCGCTTTTTCGGCTGCACAAATAGCAGTAGGGGTGGCAACGAACCGAACCGAACCGAACTTAGGTTTGAGTTTGGTTTGAATTAATTTCGAACCGAACCCATTTCGAATCGAATTAATTGTGAACTACACATTTTTCGAATCGAACCCGAATCGAATCACCAACTAAATTATTTTTAGCAGCTCTAGTTATACCGGTAGTTTATACATTAATTTTTTTCTCACGGGACAAAATTCACATGGCTTCCTTTTACCGATATAAACTATGAAATAAGTGTTTTTAAGTTGAAAAATTGTTCATGAAAAAATATATCAGAGACAACTTTTCTGGTATGAACTATGAGAGATGACCGAAGAGAGAGGAGAGACAGTCATCTATGCCAGAGAGAGGAGTGACAGCCGGAGAGACAGCCAGTCGCTGAGAGCGTCGGTTAGATTTTAGAGCTAGAGAGAGAATGAATTAGAGAGAGGTGGAGAGAGAACTAGGTTATTGAGATTTGAGAGCGAGTGTCGGCTAAGTTAAATTATGACTCTCTATCTTGAATTTTAATTTCATCAGGTAAATGGATGGCCGGTGATTTTATAAGATTCGAACTACAAAAAAATCATGAACCTATTTCGATCGAACCAGACGAGATTTGAGTTTGGTTTGAATTAATTCCGAACCGAACCTGATTTGGTTCGTTTCAATTCGAACCCATTTCGAATCGAATTGAACTCGAATCAAACCCGAATCAAACCCGAATCGAATCACGAACCTCGAATTTTTTTGCCAGCCCTAAATAGCAGTGGGGCTCAAATTGAAGCTGTATCAATATCACACCAAATTACACAACTTCGTTTTTTTAACTTATTACTTTAATATTGATGCACAACTTGCAGTTGCGCTCAAAAGGAACTATCCTCTCGGTTTCTGAAATCACAATCCTTCTTCTCCATTTTGTTCTGCAGAGACATTGTCTGCATGTTGCTTCTAAACGGTGCTCAAACAACACCTGCATGACGACTAATATTGAAATTTTTATAAAAGATATACCAATTTTGTATTTTTATCTTTTCAAAATGCTAACAAAAAGATTAAGGAATTATAATGCGGCAATAGAATATTTGGGGGAAATGATTGAAAGTAATCCTCCGGAATTTTTTGACTGGATCTAGTGTTTATGATTTTCAAGACTCTGCTTCAAAAGTCAACAGTCAACTATATTAAAAACGCACGAAAGAGGAAAAAAAAAAAAGGGATTGACCTTCCGCTCCAAAGGGTATTAATTTATTTGATTTTTTTTCTCGCACAACTCGCTTGATGGGCTGTGAGCCTGTGAATGTGAGGCTCAGATTGATGCTATATCGATATCGTACCAAATTGCACAACTTTGCGTTTTTTTTATTACGTTTTGATTGATGCATATTCTATCAAAATCGAACTGTTGCTAGCCCTAGTTTGACATGGACAAATGTTGGAATAAGTCAGCAGTGGTTACTGGTTAGGTTTGTAAAAAGGATTTGAAGAAAATTATCGTAATAAATTAGACGAAGTACGAGGCATGCATCTTCTCGAAATGACTTCAAATTCAACAATATTACTTTCTAAAGGAAAATTCCGCTCATATATTTGGACATATCAATTGATAGAATATTAACCCTCATTGACTCATTCTCAAAATTACCTAGGCTTTTACCACTTGATATGTCTGTTGATCGTTTAGTTCAAATGTTGTACTATATTTCTAGAAGTAACCTTATTAAATATCCAATTAATTTCAAGAGGTATATATTTGTCTTGCACGCTATTGAAGATTTGTATTAGTCTGCACATCTTATACGTCGTTAACGTTTGTACATGATCACCTTATTTATCACTGATATAAATAATTTATATAGAGCACTTGTTCTTAACAATTGAACAAAGATGCCTCTACATATAATTCACCGTCAAACATCTCGTGAATTCTTCAAAATCTAATCCATCCGGACAAAAATTTAATGTGTTTCAGCTAAACTTGGGTTTAGCCCAACATTATCAATGTATTTATTAAGGGGTGCAAACGGATCGGATAATATCCGACTGTATCCGGATCCGTATCTGAAAATTAGATATGGATATCCGATATCCGAATATCTATACGGGCACGGATATGAATATGATTTTGAATTTTAATTATCCGTATCCGAATAATAGACATATATCATATAGTTTAATATATATTATAAAATTAATATTTATGTGTAAATTTACGAATATCTAATTCGTATCCATACATATCCATTGAATATTTGATCCATATCCGTATTCGAAAAATAAGAATATAATTTTACCACTATCCAATCCGTATCCGATCCGTTTGCACCCCTATATTTATAGAAGTCAACGGCCTTCTTTAATAGTTACCATAGTCAATGATCTTATTAAATATCCAATTTGAAAGGGTATTTATGCTAGGTTGTAAAATTTATTCTATTTTCTTGCATATATATATATATATATATATGCACTTGAGAAAGAATGAGACAGTACCTGCGAGGATAAAAAGGTGCTTTCTCTATTAGCGACGGTATACTGACAGTATTCCTTGCGGATACTGTCCCATTCTTGCATCAATTATTTTTCCTTTAACTTTCTTTTCCAACTCAAGCAACAAATTAATCATTCATATGTGTTGATATTAACACAATAATTTCAAATTTTTTACTTGTATGAACAAATTTAATACCTTGCTTAAAATCTCTCTAGATGCCATATCTTATTACTACAAAAAATGATTGCTTCGTAAATTTTCTTTGATTAATGGTCATTGATTATTTTTTTTTTCATAACTAAAACGTCAAGCAAAATTTTAAAGAATTTATTAGGAACTTTTAATTTTTCAATTTTCAAAAATATTGTAGCTATAAAATTTACGTACGAAGCAATCATTTTTTGTAGTAATAATCTTGTACTTTTATTGCATTTTTTTCAAGAGATGTGTTGTTTTGAATTTGTATATATATTAATGACATAATAATAACAATAAACTAATCATGTTTAATATTTTAAAACAATAATGTTAATATAGTACGAAAAAATTATAATTAATGTACCAACTACATATATTCAAACAAAAGAGGACCAAACTACATATTTAAGAAGAGCTAAAATCGTTGATGCACACCCAGAGATGCATGAATTATTTGACTTTTTCGTTGTTGTTGTTCTTTCAAATTAGATATTAAAAGAATGATAATGACGGTTTGGAAATAATATGTATAGAAGGACAAATTTGTATACAACTACTTGTTAGTCTTACATATATGTCAATATAAATCCAAATTTACAATTCAGTTTTGTCTGACCAGTACAAACAGTATGCTTCAAGCATTCTCTATTCTCTTTCTTTGTCCTTTCCTAATACTAACACAATTCAATTGCTATGCCAATGCTAAACAACTCGACGCAAATTGCTCGAAGACTGATACATTTAATATCGGAACCACCATCGAAGACAACATCTTCGAACTACTCTCCTCCCTCCGCACAGATGCACTAATTAACAGTGCCTTTTCCAACAAATCTTTCGGCAATAGCCCCGACAAAGTTTATGGTTTACTAATGTGTTTCGCCGATTCCACTCTGGCCGACTGTGTCAATTGCCTTCAAGATGCCACGTCCAACACGACACAACCATGCCCCACGAGTGCGACCGCCACTGTGCAATATGACTCGTGCTTGATAAGCTACTCCAGCAAGAACTTCCTCTCTGTTGCAGAACCCTATCAGCCCTCCTGCCTTTATAGTGGGGCTAATTTACTCGATCAGAAGTCACAGCAAGCTCTTATGACGGTGTTAACTAATTTAAGTACGACGACACCATATACCCGGGAAATGTTTTCAACTCAAGTGGTCAATGGCACAAATATGTCAGCACTTCTGCAGTGTACAAGAGACCTCTCGCCACAGGAGTGTAGCAGGTGCATTTCAAATTTAAGGTCTTACACGTGCGCAAATGGGACTGCACTGGGGATGAGGATGATGGCAAGGAATTGCTACCTACGGTATGAGCAATATATTTTAAACGTTAGCTCATTTCCGGTATCATTGGTCTCTCCACCACCACCAACATCATTAGCAGGTAAATAATTGTGTTTTTCAGATTGTATTTTCAACTATGGATTTTGGTTGTTTCAAAAAATTAAAAAAAAAGGAAACATTTCGTTAAAGTAATTAATAATCCTCAAAAAATTATGTTATGTACTTTTGTCCTTAACTGAACAGAGTGGAAATACTATGAGCACCTTCCTTTTTGAGTTAATTCTCTGACTCAGATGATATAGCATTTAAAGTTTGCTTGCAATTTTCTGAACAATTTAATCAAATATTCAACATACAGGATCAAAATCCAATTCAACTGTCACAATTGTGGTCTCCATAGTTGTTGTTTCTGTTGTTGCCATTCTAGCTGCGTTTGGATTCTGCTTCTGGAGGAGAAAGCGCTCATTAGACAAAGATACATGTAATATTTCAATTCTGTTAAGTATTTTACACACCTATAAGACTATAGAGTAATTTACTAATTTTCTTTTTCATCATTATGATACAACGTGATTACGTGTCTTCTTTCTGAACAGATGATGATGATGACGACACGATGTATATACAAGAAAATATAGAAACAGAACTGGAATATATCCTAAATCCAAATGCAGAATATGAAGTGTTTAACTTTACTGCACTTAAAGCTGCCACAGATAATTTCTCCGACATGAATAAACTCGGTAGAGGAGGCTTTGGTCCGGTTTACAAGGTACAATCACTTCTACCTAGTAATTTTCCTTATCTAAACCTTCAACAGAAAATTTCCTTATCATCAAATACAAAATAACATATATAAAGGAAATATTTTTTTTATAAAGGGCACTCTTCCTAACAGACGAGAAATAGCTGTGAAAAGACTTTCGGGAAGTTCGGCCCAAGGAATAACAGAGTTCAAGAATGAAGTGGATTTTCTCGCAAAACTCAAGCACAAGAACCTGGTGCAGTTGCTTGGATGTTCCATAAAAAATCGAGAGAAATTGCTCTGCTATGAATACCTGCCTAACGGAAGTCTTGACAAGATTCTTTTTGGTATAAAGTCCTTTGTCAAAATATATAAGATACAAATTCAAAGTAAAATTTCTCATAAATAAGCATTACTGATAAGGTTATTGATATTTCCCTGATGCAGCAAAGGATACTTCCCAACGAGTCAACCTTGACTGGAAAATGCGACACAAAATAATTGAAGGAATTACTCGTGGTTTAAATTACCTCCATGAGGAATCTCGGTTGAAAGTTATACACAGAGATCTAAAAGTTAGCAACATATTGCTTGACAAGGATATGAACCCGAAAATTTCTGATTTTGGGCTTGCAAGGTTTTTCGAGGAAGATCAAACCCATAAAGATACAAATATCATTGCTGGAACATTGTAAGATTGGTTATACAATAACTCTTTACTTACCATGATCTAACACTTCACAGATATATTATTGCGCAGTTCAAGTTCAGTATAACAGTAATAGGTACAATACCGTTTCATATCAAGCATGTAGTTGTATGTAGCAGCTGCATTTTCAGTTGAGAGCTGTTTGACACCCTTGCATTTAACGTTCTTTCAAATTTCAGTCAATATCCTTATTGTGCAGTTCAAGTTCAGTATAACAGTAATAGGTACAATACCGTTTCATATCAAGCATGTAGTTGTATGTAGCAGCTGCATTTTCAGTTGAGAGCTGTTTGACACCCTTGCATTTAACATTCTTTCAAATTTCATTCAATATGCTTGTGGTCCTCTAGGTACTCAAATCGGGTTTAATGTATGCCTATTGAATCAGATTCCTTTCCCTTTAGGTACTGAAATTGGGTTTAATTTATGCTTATTGACTCAGATTCCTTTCCCTTATTCATTTTTTTCTTCTGCAGTTGTTCAATTTGCCAATTTGGGCATAACTTACCCATTGAAATCAGTTGAGGAACTAGCTCAGGGTTAATCAATTGAACATCATGTATATTTAAACCTGTTATGGAAAAACTATCAAAATGTGATATCACATCATACAATCATCAATTTGGAATGGGAATGTATACCAGGTGAAACTTGTATAAATATGACTCCAATTTATCTTTACAGATTAATTTGACTTCCTTTAATTTGTAGTGGATATATGGCACCTGAGTACATTTTGCACGGGAATTTCTCTACTAAATCAGATGTGTATGGCTTTGGAGTTCTTCTTCTTGAGATTCTGACAGGCCAGAAGAATAGCGCCTTTGTTGGCTCGAATCGCGCTTCGAATCTCATTAATCATGTAAGTAACATGAACTTCTTGAGATTCAGGTCCAGAAGCTTTTTGTTGTCAGAATTTCCTTTCAGAAATTTTCGTCTATGCTACGGTTTCTGCCATCACTGTTCCTTTCAATTGATGATCTTAATTATTACTATGAACAACAATTATGCCATTATAAGAAAGTTTAATTGAAATCCCAACAAAATAAAAAATTTCTTTTAAGCACTGTTTGAATGTATCTGTTGTGTATAGCCTTGACTAGAATTACATAAGCATATACTATTTGTCTATTTAGAGAATGGCAAGCCTTTTTACTAAAAAGAAGGGTACATTTTTATTTGCATAACATTTTGAACATAATTAAGTCAGAAGAAGAATTGTTGATTTCTATTCTTTGACTTACTTACATTAATCACTAGCTTGTGATTTGCTCAATCCTTAATTATAATCTGATATGCAATAAAATTTTACAATATGCTTCTATGATTTTTTTACAATATGTTATTTTTAGTAAATAGTAGGTAACATATTATTTAAGTTGAGACCTATAAAACAAAACTAACTAAAAAACCCTTTCCACAGGCATTGCTACATTGGAACGATGATACGATATTTGAATTAATGGATCCAGTCCTCGAGGAAGAATTCCAAGAAGAGATCAAAAGATGTGTTCATATAGCATTACTGTGCGTGCTAGAAAATCCGATTGACAGGCCTACCATGGAGACTGTAAAAAATATGCTTGCAAGCCCATCTATGATTATTCCAAATTTGCCTTCAACCTGGTCTCTGACTCGGTCGATAGATCACCGAATCGAGGTTGACAGTTTAATGACTGACACATCTACACTCAGAAGTGAAGCTGAGAGTTTTACAACAAACACACAGTCAAGTCAAGCTGAGAGTTCTGGAACAAGAAGTAGAAGTAACATTTTGATGAGATGATCCGGATAAATTTTTTAAATCTGCTTGATACCATTGTGGTTTTATTTCTGTACGGGAAATTAATATTTTTTTCTAATTATGCACACTAACCATTAACCAATTGAAATAAGACTGCATTGTGTTTGGAGTCCAATGCGAAGAATAAGACGCATTGTGTTCTTTACCAGAGTTGAAGGAGCAGCAACTCAGGCTGTATATCAGGCATCTCGATTCTCATGGAGGCAATGTGGCACAAAATAACTCAAGAAATTTGTTGGGTTGAGAGAAATGGGGCTCCATGAGCCTAATTCTGCCTGATGGATTCAATCAAATAAATATTTTGGTTGATGGAAAGTTTAAAGGGATACTGGCAAGGGTGCTTGTACTATGATCTAAATACAATGGGTATACAACTATACACCATTGCTGATTTCAATCATGCTCAAAATGTTAGATCATAAAGATCCCCACAAAGGAAAGGAAAGTACATGTGGTCCAGAGATAATCACAAAATCTGTGAACCACTCAAATTTATCTCTTTCGGTTCACCATCTTCTGATTCACCACTCAAAAATGTTATAAGGGGAATTTAGTCAAACATTTGGTGTGCACTAGTCCTTTACTCAACAAAATCGCCAATTAATTCTACTAAAGGAATTAACACTCATTCAATATTCAGACAAAAATGAGGATTTCATAATACAGAGGCTACGTTTATATATATCTATATATAATCAATTGTTCACAAATCTCAGAACGAATCGGACATAAATCCGACGTCAAACCGATTTTGATCCTGATGCCCATCAAACGCGTCAGCTTCCACCCTACTGAGCAAACGATTGAAAGCACAAATAAGAAGAGAGAGCTTAGGCCCATGGCTTTCTCAAGAATAACTTCAAAGCCTTGGGCCTTGGGCCCATGGCTTGATCAAAAGATTAGCAAGAACAATGGAAGCACTAGTACGTACTAACGTACGCCAGGAAGAAAGCACTCCAAGATGGCGCGAGAGAAGTGATACATAAAAATAAGAAAATATTTTCTTCCAAAAGATTTATTATGCCGCTTTAGTTACCCCTCTTGGTTGGGTGGCTTCTAGAGTGGAAAAAAGAGAGTTGTCTATTAATTCATATAAACATATTTAAGTTCGTTAATTGTTCGGTCGAAACTAATTAATTCTACTCATCTTACATCATATATTTGCCTCATACAAAATCCATCTATAGGATGGTTCAAATGCCTCCATTTTATGTCTTTATCATGCCTTCATTTTTAAAAACTTTAATAGTTCAAAATCTAAAACTTAAAAGTCAAAATAAAATCGTTGGATGTGATATTTGTTATTTTCTTTATGTGCTTATAAAAAATTATCACATTTCAATTTTTTTTATGTGAATTATCAATAAGTTGAAAAATCAACATCTCTAAATTATCCATATTAATATATTTTTTACAAGCTCTTGATGACAATCAAAATAAATATGGAATGTCATAATTTTTATATATGCATAGATAAAATGATGTAGACATATCCAACTGTTTTATTTTGACTCTTAAATTTTAAATTTTGAGTTATTAAAACTTTTAAAAATAAAGACATAATGAAGACACAAAAAATGGAGGCATTTGAAATATTAAAAGCAAAAGATAAAAATGTTGAGTTTACATAACCAACCTTTGATCTAAAGTGACTGAAGTAATTTTCTAAAAGACCACAAATTTACAACTAAAAAAAATAAGTCTTTGTTCAGTGCTTGCAATATTTATTAGATTTTTTTTGGATAAATTTTTCTAGAGGTCATTGAAATTTGTACTTTATCACGAATTGGTCACTTTATTTTGAGTGTTTTTTTGAAAAATCTCAACCATTCAATTATGTTATGAACTAGTCTCAAAGAACAAATAATACTGCCCCTGTGCTATCCCGAATAGGCACCGTACATGTCAGTTACGCAAAAGTTTGAGATATCTCAGCGCATCTTCTGAGATATCTCAAACTTCGAGTGCTTTTTTTTTTTATAGATCCCAACCGTTCAAATACGATCTGCATGAATCTCAAAGCACAAGTAATATTGGTCCCAAGTCCCAACGCTATCCCTGAAGAGGAGTGCGTACCCATAACACCAAGATGCCCATTTCTCTTAAAGTGTATTCCCCTACCTGGAACTCCCTTCAGATATTTAATAATTCTCATTATCGCTTCCATATGATCCTCACTTAGGTTATGCATAAATTGGCTCACTAAGCTTACTGCGTATGCAATATCGGGTCTGGAATGTGACAAATAAATCAATTTTCCAACTCGCCGCTGGTACCTCTCTTTATTGGTAGGTACTTGATCCAAAAATTCTCCCAATTTTAAATTTTGAACTACTGGTGTATCAGCAGGTTTACAATCTAGCATCCATACCTCAGCCAATAAGTCAATAATATACTTTCTTTGAGACAAAATAATACCTTGGTTAAATCGGACCACCTCAATCCCAAGAAAGTATTTTAGACCACCCAAATTTTTCATTTCAAATTCTTTTGAAAGCTTTTCTTTCAGAACTCGAATTTCCTCTGTGTCATCCCCTGTAATATTCAAGTCATCTACATAGATAATCAAAACAGTTAGTTTCTCATGTCTTCTTTTGTAAAACATTGTATGATCAGATTCCCCTTGATTGAACCCATACTTCTTCATTGCCTGACAGAATCTACCGAACCATGCTCGAGGAGACTGGTTGAGTCCATACAGAGCTTTGTTTAACTTACACACTGTTTGCTTTGAACCCGGATTCTCATACCCAGGAGGAAGATCCATGTAGATTTCTTCTTCTAAATCTCCATGCAAGAAAGCATTCTTCACGTCAAATTGGTGTAAGGGCCAATCTAGATTAGCTGCAAGAGACAACAACACTCGAACTGTGTTCAATTTAACAATAGGAGAAAATGTTTCCTGATAATCAATTTTGTATGTCAGAGTATACCCTTTAGCTACCAACCTAGCTTTGTATCTCTCAACATTACCATTTGAATCATATTTTATAGAAAACAACCCACTTACACCCTACTGTCTTCTTTCCATTTGGAAGTCCAACCAAAGACCATGTGTTATTTTTATACAATGCTTCCATTTCTACATCCATTACTTTTGTCCATGTTTTATCCTTAAGAGCTTCAGTCACATTTTCTGGTATTGGTAAGGTAAGCATCGTATCACAAAAAAGTTTCATTGGTTCTGGTAGTCTTTTGGTGGTGACGTAATTTGCAATTGGGTATTCTATTTCTTTACTGGTTCCATCTTCAGGAACATATCTTTTAGGGGGCTTTCCACGATTCTGTCTAGGAGGTAGAATATATCTAGAGTGAGAAGTACTTACCTCTGGGATATCCTCAGGAGACTCTTGGATCTGTGGTTCTTGGTCTTATTGTATCACTTCTTCACTATCTTCTTCATTTATCTCGGTCCATACAACATCAACTTCTTCTCTGACCCGAACTGGGTCAGCACCCTCTTTAGAATCTTCGGCCATCTCTCTGACCCGAACTGGGCCATGCACACCTTCAGAGTTTTCGGCCAACTCTCTGACCCGAACTGGGCCCTGCACACCTTCAGAGTTTTCGGCCAACTCTCTTACCTGATTTAAGTTCGATTAAGACCAAAAATCTCTCTCATTTTCATTCTCCACCTGAGAGGGATATTTGGTAGTTTGAAATAACGATTCACTTTCCAGAAATGTTACATCCATTGTAACATACCACATGTTTGACACTGGATCATAGCATTTGTACCCTTTTTGGTGCATACCAAGTCCCAATAACACACATTTAACAGCACATGGTTCAATTTTAGATCTTTGATTCTTTGGAATATGGACATATGCAACACATCCAAATATTTTTGGTGGTAAGCTCAGAACCGATGGTATGGGTACAAAATTCGCAAGTTTTTTCAGAGATGTTTGAAAGTCATTCGCTTTAGAGGGTAGTCTATTAATTACATATACTGCCATGGTTATTGCACAATCCCAGAACCTTTTCTCCACTTGATTCTCAAAGAGTAATGCCCTAGCAGTTTCTAAGATATGATTGTTCTTCCTTTCAACTACCACATTTTGTTGAGGTGTGCCAACACAAGAGGTTTCGTGAATAATCCCTTTGTCTATGAAAAAACTTTTGAGAACTTTATTAACAAATTCACCTCCATTATCACTTCGAAAAAACTTAATGGCCTGCCCAAATTGAGTTTGAACCATTTTATAAAAAGTTTTAAATACTTCTGCTACTTCCTCTTTTCTTTTCAATAGGTATACCCATAGACAGAATCAACTGGGGATGGCCCCCAAACATCAGAATGAATAAGATCAAAAGGTTTCTCACATTTATTCATGCTAATATTATAGGATACACGATGGCTTTTAGCCTTGATGCATGTTTCACAGTTAAACATAGGTATATCTAAACCGGAAAATAAATCAGGTAATTTTTTTTTCAAATAACCAAAAGAAGGGGGCCCTAACCGCCTATGCCATGTCCATATTTTATTTTCTGTTTTTGAACACCCACTTGCCAAGTTGGTTCTGCCCACTCTTAAGTCTTCTAAGTGATATAAGCGGCCCTTTTTAGAACCACGCCCAATGATCTCCTTCGTGAGGATATCCTGAAAAATACAAAAAATCAGGAAACATGAGAACCACACAATTCAACTCCTCAGTAATTGTCCAACAGAGACTAATCGTGACTTCAATGAAGGTACAAGAAGTGTATTATTTAATACCAAAGATTGAGTAACTTTCACATTCCCGGCTCCTTGAGCCGGATACCCAATTCCATTTGCATTTAAAACCATATCAGTTCTTGGTTTTTTAATGTCACTAATGTCCTTCTCAGAGAAAGTCATGTGATCAGTGGCACTGGAATCAATTAACCAACCACCCAAACTATCATGATTTAGAGATAACATACCTTTATCAAGTTGTGTACCTTTTCCCTCAACATGAGACGCAATACCTGGAGTTTGGCCTAAACAGCTTGGTTGACTAGATCCACCAGTTGGAGTTGTTCGGATAAGCTTCTACTCAGCATGCCCTGTTCGGCCTACACCTTGCGGATCAGGTGAACCCGACCCATCTCCTTTAGTAGTCGCAGCAAAGGCTTGATTTCTTCCCTTTTCACCTAGTTGTCTTCCTTTACTTCCTTTATACCAGTCAGGATAGCAAACTAAATCGAAACACCTTTCTCTAACATGTCCTGTTTTTCCATAGTTTGAACACTTGAGTTTTGACTTCTCCTGACTGGGTAATTTTTGTTCAGAGTTGAATTACCCTCATATGACTTGTAACTCCTTGACACCATTGTCATAGAGTTTTGAACTACATCTTCTTCCCCTTTCAGCATAACACTTTGTCGAATTGCCTCTCTTCTTAATACCCATAGGCTTGCTCAACGGTGTGAAATGGCAACATCTGTAACACACTTGCCCTTATGTTGTCAAAACGGTCATCAAGACCATCTAAGAAGGTATAGACCCGAGTTTTCTCAAGGTACTTATTGAATTGTTCGATATCCATAGCACTTGTCATGGGATTAGGACGTCGAAAGTCAATTTCACGCCAAAGACCTTGCAAAGCATTATAGTAGTCTTCTACTGGCTTACCTGACTGCTTGAGTCGAGTCACTTTTCTATTCAGGTCAAACACAAAGGCTTCATCATTTTCATCATAAAAGGTGGTTGCAATAGCCTTCCACATCTCAAAGGCAGTTTCATAATGGATGTAGTTAACCATAAGTTTGGATTCAAGCGAGTTGAGTAACCAACCTTTAACTACCGAGTCATCGATACTCCACTTCTGATATGTTGGAGTCGATGGTAAAGGTGGATCACCAGTAATATGCCCCGTCTTGTCACGCCCTTTTAAATACACCTTCACCACCTGAGACCATATGGAGTAGTTGGAACCATCCAATTTCACCGAAATTGGAGAAGAAGGACCTTCAATTGTCACCATGGGTAGGGCAGGTGTGGCTGTGAGTTGGGAAGATTGGAGAGACATGAGTTGGTTCATTTGTGTTTGTTGCATGGTTACTATTTGAGTTAGTCGTTCTAGAAGGGTTACTGTATTAGAGGATTCTCCATCAGATTGATCACCATGCTTTGATACCATGTCTAAAAGTACTAACAATCACAGAAATAAAGTTTCAAACACGCAAATTTAACGAGGTTCGGTACCAGTTTAGTACCTACGTCCTCAACTCAAACCCTCTTTTTTTTTTCTTTATTCATAACAGAATAGTTTTACAATTTTTGGATATCTCCACTGGAGACACACAAGGGAAGTTTAATAGAAAAAAAACAAAATAGAAATCTTGTACAAGATTCTTTCCTAATTCTATTCATGAAAACAAATAAAAGATTACAGCTCATTTCTTTCCAACTATGCCCTACACGGCTTCCCTTCCAAGAATCAATATT
This sequence comes from Carex rostrata, assembly GCF_964058835.1. Taxonomy (NCBI): domain Eukaryota; kingdom Viridiplantae; phylum Streptophyta; class Magnoliopsida; order Poales; family Cyperaceae; genus Carex; species Carex rostrata. Next base: position 3,469,619 of record NC_135943.1, read on the forward strand.
TTCTTTCCAATAATAAGAAAATTTAATTGCAATCCCAACAGAAAAAAAAAAAAAAATTTAGCACTGTTTGAATGTATCTGTCATGAATAGCCTTGACTAGAATTACATAAGCATATACTATTTGTCTATTTAGAGCATGGCAAGCCTTTTTAATAAAAAGAAGGGTACATTTTTAGTTGCATAACATTTTGAACATAACTAAGTCAGAAGGAGAATTGTTGATTTCTATTCTTTGACTTACATATACCACTAGCTTGTGATTTGCTCAATCCTTAATTATGCTAATTAATCTGATATGCAATAAAATTTTACAATTTGCTTCTTGATTTCTTTACAATATGTTATTTTTAGTAAATAGTAGGTAACATATTATTTAAGTTGAGACCTATAAAACAAAACTAACTAAAAAACCTTTGCCACAGGCATTGCTACATTGGAACGATGGTACGATATTTGAATTGATGGATCCAGTCCTAGAGGAAGAATTCCAAGAAGAGATCAAAAGATGTGTTCATATAGCATTACTGTGCGTGCTAGAAAATCCGATTGACAGGCCTACCATGGAGACTGTAAAAAATATGCTTGCAAGCCCATCTATGATTATGCCAAATTTGCCTTCAACTTGGTCTCTGACTCGGTCGATAGATCACCAAATCGAGGTTGACAGTTTAATGACTGACACATCTACACTCAGAAGTGAAGCTGAGAGTTTTACAACAAACACACAGTCAAGTCAAGCTGAGAGTTCTGGAACAAGAAGTAGAAGTAACATTTTGATGAGATGATCTGGATAATTTTTTTAAATTTGCTTGCTACCATTGTGGTTTTATTTCTGTACGGCAAATTAATATTTTTTTCTAATTATGCACACTAACTATTAACCAATTGAAATAAGACTGCATTGTGTTTGAAGTCCAATGCGAAGAATAAGATGCCTTGTGTTCTTTACCAGAGTTGAAGGAGCAGCAACTCAGGCTGTATCTCGGGCATCTCAATTCTCATGGAGGCAATGTGGCAAAAAATAACTCAAGAAATTTGTTGGGTTTAGAGAAATGGGGTTGCACATGCCTAATTCTGCCTGATGGATTCAATCAAATAAATCTTTTGGTTGATGGAAAGTTTAAAGGGATACTGGCAAGGCTGCTTGTACTATATATGAACGGTGAAATGTTATTTTTCTCTAGACCGGACCTGTCAGATTCGCCACCCCCAAAAACTTAATTGATGGTTTGACTAAATACAATGGTATACAACTATACACCATTGCTGATTTCAATCATGCTCAAAATGTTAGATCATAAAGGTCATGGCGAAGAAAGGGAAAGTGGTCCAGAGATATCACGAAATCTCTGAACCACTCAAATTTCTCTCTTTCAGTTCACCATCTTCTGATTCATTGTCATCATCCCAATTTTTAGAAATATCCCAATTCAGATAGGAAAAGAGATCCAGAGATTCTACTTATCATGACCCTGTCACATCTCCCAGAGTACTCAGAACGTTCCATTAAAAAATGTTCTAAGGGGAATTTAGTCAAACATTTGGTGTGCACTAGTCCTTCCCTCAACAAAATCGCCAATTAAGTCTACTAAAGGAATTAACACTCATTCAATATTCAGTGAAAAATGAGGACTGCGTTTATATATATATGAAAACATTCACTGTTAATAGAGAATGCACCTGTATGATAATTTCAATCAGGAACCGTCTACCGAAAGGGGGGACCGTCCAACGCGGACAGCTCGTGACCGTCCGATTCGATTCAAAGTTTATGCGGACAGCTTCAATATTCGTGTGTACCAGTTCAAAGTCGTAGATCAATCGTTCGCAAATAACAAATTGGACATATATCCGACGTCAAACCGATTTTGATCCCGAGGCCAATCAAAAGATTGAAAGCACAAAAAATAAGAAGAGAGAATGGTTTTCTCAAAAATAACTTCAAAGCCTTGGGCCTTGGGCCCATGGCTTGATCAAAAGAGTAGCAAGAACAATGGAAACAATAGAACACAGCAGGAAAGCTCTCAAAGGTGGCGAGAGAAGAGATACATAAAAATAAAAAAAATATTTTCTTTCAAAAGATTTATTATCATGGAGAATTGTGTGCAAAAGTAAAGATCAGGGAGGTTTGGGGGTTTTAGACCTTAAGCTTATGAATAAGGCCCTTCTGGCCAAATGGTGGTATCGGTTTCTAGATAATTCTGTTTCTGATAGATGGAAAAATATTTTACTTAGTAAATATGGAACTAGAACTACTCCTTCTCTTTGTTCACCTTTTTGGCGATCAATCCTAAAAGATCATGTGGTTATCAATTTAGGGCTAAATAAAGAAATAGGTAACGGTAAAACAACTTCTTTTTGGTTAGATAGATGGTGTAGTGAACATACCTTAAAGAATCAATTTCCAAACCTTTTTTCTATTGTTACTGATAGGTTTATTTCTGTAGCCGAGGCATTTTCTACTTCTCATTTAAGTCTGTCCTTTCAAAGGCAAATAACTGGTATTTATAGGAATGAATTGATTACATTGCATCACAAGTTTCAACATTTTACTTTGTCTTCTCATTTGGATGATAGATTGATATGGCGATGGTCACAAGATGATCATTTCACTGTTCATTCTTTTTATAAATGGTTAGAATATGGTGGTATTCCAAATTCTGAATATGATACCATTTGGAAATCTCATATCCCTTTAAAAATCAAAATCTTTCTTTGGCTCGTCCGACGTGATAAAATTCTTACTAAGGTTAATTTGGCAAAAAAAGGTTGGTCAGGAAATCTTACTTGTGCATTTTGTGACCAACATGAGAGCGCTGACAATTTATTTATACATTGTTCATATGTACGCTTGATATGGAATTGGATTGCCACATACAATTCATTCCCTTTTACCTGTAATTCTGTAGATGATTTATGGTTACTTGATGCTTCTATTCCCTTAAAGGATAGACTCCTTATGGAATTATTAAGGGGAGCTATATTATGGAATGTATGGTTAGAAAGAAATAGAGTTATTTTTAATGATAATACTACTCCCATTTCTGCTAAATCATTAGGGTTTAAGATAATCTCTTTAGCTACTTTTTGGTGTAAGTCTAGCTCTGATAATTCATACTTAAAATTAAGTCTAATGCTTCCATGTGATGTTAAGGACCTTCCAGATCAGATACTGGAGGAAGAAGAGGTATCCATTCAAGCTCTTGGAGCTGGCAACCCCCCAGATCATATGTCTGGAGACGCGATGTCGGATGAGGATCTCTTGGATTACTAGTCTCCTATGATATGATTGCTTTTTGAGACTTTTATTTTGCTTAGTATTCATTTTGTTTCCAGTTTAGCTTTTGATGTAGTACTATCTCTCCTTGTATGCTTTTATGTTTGTTGATGATGACTTGATGTATGACTTTTCATATTTGATTTTGGTACCTATTTTAGGTACCATATCAGGTATGCTTTGATTTCTATGAAATCGGTGGTAATACCACTATTTTTCAATCAAAAGATTTATTATGCCGCTTTATTTACCCTGCCTGGTTGGGTGGCTTTTAGTGTGGAGAAAATGTGGTCGTGCCATTTTGTGTTGTAACTAATATGTCGTTATTTTGGTCTCGGACTATGCCGTACTGTGGTCAAGTTAATTTTTGACGTGCTATGCCATAACTTAAATGTTAAAAGATGGTCACGGTACGCAAATGGTCATGCTACATGAGTTACGTCGTGACCAAACACGTCTCACGTGACTCGCGTGACCATAATTTAAGTTAGTTTATTCAAGATTAACTATTTGATCAATATATAATGATCCTAATTACACGTGACTTGCATAATCACATGTCATACTGTGACTACATCTTTTACGTGACGTGCCGTGTCATGCATGCCAAAGCTTCAAAAGATAATCACGGCACGCGAATAATTACAGTACAGAACACACGAGTCACGACATGTAACTGACACGCATACCGTGCCGTTCAAGAACCGGCTCCGCCTAGAGTGGCTTCGATTTGAGCCGACGAGTCTGGGTCAGATTTTAGCAAGTGACTGCGAGAAATAATTATAGTCTGGGTCAGATGCTCTTAGAATTTTCCAGGCCACCAGCTATAGAAGAATCAAGAATATAATACACATTCAGTCGTATGGCCCACGAAATAGAATATTTGAAGGCCCACTTTATTGTCTTGTTTCCAAAGGTTATGTATTTTTTTTATTTTATTTTTCTCGCACCACTCACTTTTTGGGCTGAACAAATAGCAGTGGGGCTCAAATTGAAACTGTATCAATATCATACCAAATTACACAACTTTTTTTTTTTAACTTATTACTTTAATATTGATGCACAACTTGCAGTTGCCAGTTGAGCTCAAACCGAACTATCCTCTCGGTTTCTGAAATCACAATCTTTCTTCTCCATTTTGTTCTGCGTAGATATTGTCTGTATGTGGCTTCTGAACGCTGCGCAAACAACACCTGGATGACGATTAATATTGAAACTTTTAGAGCAACTACATCTCTGAAACTCTTGAAGTTTCTAATATGATGTAGAAGTTTCTAATATGATGTAGCAGTTTTTAAATCAGTTTTAGAGATGCAGATGTGTTTCTTATTTAGTAACTTTGCTCTAAAGTTTCTTAATAAGAAATCGTTTATAAACTCTGAGGTGGCCAAATAATTCGATGAAATTCTTTTCTCCTGTAATTTATTTGCTAATGTAACACCGTGAAAATTTTAAATGCAATTTGAATTAAAAGCCTAATTGTTAAATTAAATTGTATATAAATATGTATATGTATATGTAGAGGGAGAGATAAATGTATAATTTCCTTATTTATTGAATATTGAACTATTGGAGGGGTTTAATTGCAAAATTCGCAAAACATGACATGAGGGCCCCCTTTCCTTTCTTTTCCTCTCCTTCCTTCTCTTTTCTCTTCTCCCTGCGCCATTTCCCCTCCCTTTCGTTTGTGAGCCGCCCCAAATAAGAAAGAAAAAGAGAGAGTGAGAGAGAGAGAGAGAGCTTCCTCCTTGAAACCACCCGAAAATTTGAGAAATCGAAGAGGAGGTTGATTCTCGCCCCCTCATCTGCTCCATTGGTACTTCCCTCTTCTCATTTTCTCTACATTTCATTCTCTTGATTTTCTAGGATTTCGGTGAAACCCGAAAGATTTGAACAAATCTCGAGTAATCCCTTTCTATTTTACTTCTCGAGTGATAAATTGTTGATTTCTTGTTTCAATTGCAACCAAATCCCGATTCGCGGATTTTTCCAAAAGTTGATTAGGGTTAGAATACCTTTCTTGCAAATTGACTCGAATCTAACCTTGACAGTGAGTTTGGGTAAACTGAGACTTCCGTGTTGTTCCTATTTGGTATAAAACCCTAATTGCGAGAAAGTATGCCTTAAACCCTAAAATGGTATTTTACAAGGTTAAAAGGGTAAACTTGCAAGATTTCCGAATTTAGTGAATTGACCATTTACGGGGTATTAAAATGCGATTGGATATATGAAACTATGACTTTTATTGCAAATGACTTATTATGCCCTATAATCTAGGAATAGATCCTATCGAGCACGGCTTAGCTGGATAGACGGAATTACCGAATCTAGCGAAAGCGGATCCGCTCTGCGCACCCTACGTGATCAGGTGCGGGGGTTCACGGGATCTGTTTTGATTTGTATTTCTTTGAACTAAATAACTATGCATATATAAATATATATATCTATTGGACTTCTAATTGAACCATTGTGCATACTAACATGTTGAATCTCTGCTTGAATGCATTATTCGCCGCATTGCATGAGGAAAAGTAATAGTATAATTGAATTGATATGATTGTGATGATCTAGCATGTTGGTATGGTTTTATCGATTTCTGTTCTATCGTTTCTGATAATTGAATGGAACCACAGTACTGAATTGAATTGAATTGAATAAATGAATTCTAATTGCAAAGTCTAGAGTCGACGCTAGACTTTGATTCAGGACCCATATGCGCATACGGAGAATGACCCTAATTGACCCAGTACCGGTTGGGTGAGGGAAATTGAATTGTGACTGTAGGAGTAGTGAAACTGTGGTAAATTGAATGTTTGTTGGTCACTCTTTGATAAGAGTGATGATCCGTTGCATAATCACGAGATATGCGACCATAAATCGGAATTGATGAATTGATATGAATGTACGACTATAAACCAGAGAATAGAATGGTTAAGCCCGATACGATAGATAGTTGATATCTATCATTTATAACCGGACTTGGTAAGTTTATCAGTTAAGCCCAGAAAATTCTGAGAATTTCTCGATTGCTTTTGAATGTGATATGTGTTGGATTTCATTTGATTCTATTCTTGGTGCATGTGCATTCATTATTATTGCATAATTGAATTGATACTCAAATGCGGTGTGTGTTTAGTTCTGGTAATGGATTTCTTACAAATCCAGTAGCCCTAATTAAATTCCGCACTGAGAAAACGGATGACAAGTTTTCTCACCCCCCCCCCCCATGCCCCTCAGGGAATTTTATTTGATTGAATGTGTTTCAGGTAAACGCGAGTAAAAGGGACTCGAGCTCGACAAGTGAGGCATAATCCGGATAGTTTCAGGTAAACGCGAGTAAAAGGGACTCGAGCTCGACAACTCAATGTGTCCATTTTGGTATTTGATTAAACCATCGCATGGTATTTTGTTGTATAGCCTCTTATCGGACCATGTCATGTTGATTGTAACCCTAATTACGACCTAAATATACATACTTGATGATAATATAGATAATTATGTTTTAAATGTGTTTGAAATGGTATTGGAAATGGGTATTATATGTTTAATTATGCGGGAATTGATTGATTCAAAAAATGGGAATGGTATTATACATTATGGAGCTAAGTACTGAAAACTGGGGATACATTGCGGGCCGCAGAGAATAGGTTGCGGGCCGCAATCAATGAATAAAACTCAAAGTACTGCGAAAAATAAAAATCTGAATGAGCCTTGAGGACCGCAACCATTTTATTGCGGGCCGTAAGATTCAAGTCAGAGATTTTGAAAGAAAGATAGTTTTATTGCGGGCCGTAGCCCAACCCATTCCGGGCCGTAACACAGCTCTTGCGGGCCGCAAGATGGACCTTTACGGGCCGCAATAAGAAGAAGAAATTGATGTTTTTATTTGGCAAATTTGAGTGCCGCTTGCGGGCCGCAATAAGCCTCATTACGGGCTGCAATAGGTCATGCAGAAATGATTATTTGATGGTAATAAAGTCTAATTGAATTGGGATCGAATCGGATTTGTTTTAAATCTAAATTAAATAGTAATTGTATGATTTAAATATGTTTGTGAGTATACGTCGAAATTATATAAATCATATTGGTATAAATATGATTTTTGACTAATTAAATGGTAAGTTAGATTGGTTGTAAACCGTTATTATGTTAGGTTTACATCGTACTTGCCTTGTGAGTATATAGGAGACTATATATTCATGGCGGGACTGCACGACCCCATGTTTCGGGGTGTGACAGCTGATGTAGCAATTAAGAAACTCTAATTTTAGTTTCAGGGATGTGGAAGTTTAGAAACTTTCATTAACAAAATTTCTAAAAATTAGTTAACAGTTATTTAGAAACTCAAAGAGTTTCGGGGATATAAATGCTCTTATAAAAGATATGCTAATTTTGTATTTTTATTTTTTCAAAATGCTAACAAAAAGATTAAGGAATTATACTGTGGCAATAGAAATATATAATATTTGGAGGAAATGATTGGAAGTAATCCTCCGGAATTTTTTGACTGGATCTAGTGTTCATGATTTTCAAGACTGTGCTTCAAAAGTCAACAGTAAGCTATATCATCATAGAAAAGAAGACGCACGAAAGACAAAAAAAAGAATTGACCTTGCGGCTTGCACTGGAAATAAATCTGCTGTGATTCTAAATAGATTGCAGGACCTGTGATTCCAAATTTAAACTTTCACTTTTTAGAATGCACAAATCTCAACAACACTTATTTTTTATGCACGAATCTCTAGACAGATAAATGAATGAATATAGAATAACAGAGTCTGCGATCCCTTTAGAATCACAGCAGATTTATTTCCGCTTGCACTACCCTTCCTTTTCGTCGCATCCTCCTTGTAGAGCGAAGGGTCACGCCTTTTTGCCGAGTCTCCAAAGTGTATTAATTTATTTGATTTTTTCTCGCACAACTCGCTTGATGGGCTGTGACTGTGAGGCTCGGATTAATGCTATACCAAATTGCACAACTTAGCGTTTTTTATTACGTTTTAATTGAAGAATATTCTATCAAAACCGAACTGTTGCTAGTAGAGATGAAAACGGAGCGGATAGTGGTAAAATTATATTCATATATTTTTTTTTTTTTCGAATACGGATACAAAATGAATATCAGATGTATTAGATGAATATAGATATAGATCCGAATCAGATTAGATATTTATTAAAATAATATAAAATAATTTAAAAATTATTAAAATTCATAATACTTATTTAATTATAATGGTTAATAACATAAATTTTTTATAATACCGATATTTTTATTTTTATCCTTTTTATAATATATTTTAATAAAAATAACCAGGTTATTGAGTTATTTTTAAAAATACTAAGTCACAGGATTTTCTTACGACTTGGAATTAAGGCCCCAAGTCGCAAGAAAATCCTGTGACTTGGGATACATATAAGGCTGTTCAGCGGTTTCTCTCTGCTTCCAAATTATTTTCTCAAATTTACACACTCTCTCCTCAAATTCGAAAATTCTCCAAATTTTCTACTCTCTTCACCATATCTACTAGTAAGCCCCTATATTTTTTTTTAAAATTTCATTTGTAGTGTAAAAATAGTTGTAAATTAGTCCAATTAAGTTAGTAAGGTACCAAATTAGTATAATGTAGTTTTAATTAGTGTTAATTATATGTAGTTAGTTGAGTTAGTGTTAGTTAGTTGTAATTAGGATTAATTAATTAAGGTACCGAATTTAGTGATAATTAGTGTTAATGTAGGTACCAAAATTAGTTGTAATTAGTGATAATTAAGGTACCAAATTTAGTTTTTATTTTATTTTGAATTTTTTAGTCCAAAATTTTACCGTAATTAGTGTTAATTAGTTGTAATTAGGATTAATTAATTAAGGTACCAAATTTAGAGGTAATTAGTGTTAATGTAGGTACCAAAATTAGTTGTAATTAGTAATAATTAAGGTACCAACGTTAGTTTTAATTTTATTTTGAATTTTTTAGTTCAAAATTTTTCCGTAATTAGCATATTTTCAAGTTTTTTTAGCTAATTTAAGTATATTTTTTGCTTGTTTTAGCATATTTTACTCAAATAACATATCTTTTGCATATTAGCGTATTTTAGTATATTTTTACCGCAATTATCGTATTTTAGCCAATTTCAGTATATTTTTGTTTGTTTTAGAATATTTTACCTTAATAACATATTTTTTGCATATTAGCGTATTTTAGCATATTTTTACCGCAATTAGCGTATTTTACCCAATTTGAGTATATTTTTGCTTGTTTTAACATATTTTACCCAAATAACATTTTTTTTTTTTGCATATTAGCATATTTTAGAACATCAATCCTCATATCATACTAAATGAAATTATGAAATATATATATATATATATATATTGATCTCAATTCAAAAGGCCAACAAAATAATAATTAAAGAGCAAATTCAATCTATTCATCATCAGTTTAATACATCAGAGACATTAACTCTAATATTTAAATAAATTGGCGTAATAGATAATATGCGGATTGGGTAATTGAAATATTATACTGGATAATTGAAATATTAAATTATAACTTATATGCGGATTGGCTGAATAGATAATATGCGGATTTGCTGAATAGATAACATCAGAGGCATTCAATCTATTTATATATTGGGTAATTGAAATATTAAATTACAACTTATATGCGGATTCTTATTCAGCTGTGCGGAAAAAATCGGCCAAATAGATAATATGCGGAAAAATATATGTGGTCGAATATTCGAAATTGTATATTGAATCGAATACTTATTTTCTATTCGGATTCTAACCGAATACAAATATTCGGCTGAATAGACTAATTTTTAAAACACTGACTGCACATAAGCAGCGCTGTCCCCATCCAGTTGGAGGGATGCCCAGCCTTCCATCAGTATTTTTCTAATTTATCGATCAAGAGTGCTCAGCAACTCTTCGGTATCTCTGGGTGAAAACATATTTTGCAAACTCCTCATCGCATGGGCTGCACTCGTTCAAAAATTATTAATAAGTGTTTTTTTTTTTCTCACATTCGGTTTCACTTCTTCCTCTAATTTTTTCGACTTTGGATGCCATTATAACTAGAGTTCAAAATGACAGTGATAAATTAGACAATTGATATTGATTCTAAATTTTTCCTAACAATTTGTAACAATATATATATAACAATTTCTAACAATTTAAAAAATAATTAATAAGTTATTCACCCGCCCAAAAGTTGTTAATAATCTCTCTTCTTCTAACTATTCTAAAGTAATTAAAAATAATTTACAAGTAATTTACAAGTAATTAAAAATAATTAATTAATAAATTAATTATAAATAAATAAAATAAATTATCTGAAAATCGCCTCAGAAGTCGCCCTTTTTTGCCTCCGAAATCTCCTTCTCTTTCTCTTTTCCTCTGCTTCTCTTTCTCTCTATGAATTCTGGTGAGTTTGAGAGAGAGGAGAGAGAAACGGGATTTTATAGTACAAAAAAGCAAAAAAAAAAAAAAAACCAAGTCACAGGAAAATCCTGCGACTTGGGGCCTTAATTTCAAGTCATAGGAAAATCTTGCGACTTGGGTATTTTTAAAAATAACCCAGTAACGTAGTTATTTTTATTAAAATATATTAGTAAAAGGGTAAAAATAAAATGTCGGTTCATAATATATATTAAAATATATGGTATATATCTACTATTTGGTTATGGATATTTAGTATTCTTATTCACACGAATATTCAGATATCGGATATCCACATCTAAATTTTTGAATACGGATCAGATATTATCTTTTATCGTTTTCATCCCTAGTTGCTAGCTCTGGTTTGACATGGACAAATGGATGGAATAAATCCGCAGTGGTTACTTTCTAAAGGAAAATTCCAACCATATATGGTTGGAATTTGAAAAAAAAAATATCGTAATAAATTAGACGAAAAGTACGAGGCATCTTCTCGAAATGACTTCAAATTCAACAATATTACTTTCTAAAGGAAAATTCCAACCATATATTTCGACATATTAATTGGCAGGATATTAACCCTCATTGACTCATTAATTCTCAGAATTATCAAGGTTTTTACCACTGGATATGTTTGATCGTATAGTTCAAATGCTGTACTATATTTCTAGAAGTAACCTTATTAAATATCCAATTAATTTCAAAGGGTATTTGTCTTGCGCACGCTTTTGAAGATTTGTATTAGTCTGCACATCTTATACATTTCACCGTTCACATCTTATCTCAGCCAGGATGCTCCAAGCTACTCGGCATTTAAAAAAATAGGGTGTGGTCAGCAGAGGTATAGGCCCTATGACGAGAAAGAAACAGAAGGTTGTTCTCTGACAAAACAAAACTGATGTACTTGTTGATTCAGGATACCATCCTGGATAGGGGTGTCAATATGGCTCCGAAACGTGTAGAATAAAAGTATTTTTATACTCATATTTTAATGATTTTATACATATCTTACTTTTGTCCACTGAAAACTGACCGTACTTTATTGTATTTTTATTCGTTAAAATTATTAGGTAGCGAAAAGTACGTAGTTAGATGAATCATAAATAATATTAATATAATAATTAGTTTTATTTTATTTTACAGATAAAATATCGAAACTAATTCATTTCACATATATATGCAATAGTATTACTAATAAGAAAATAGAAAAGACAAATATACAATCAATTTAAACTAAATTATCCTTTTATAAAGCAAGAGAATTCAAAAATACATATTTTTGGAACAAATTAAATTATTTAACTAAATAACAAAGCATGCAAATAAAAATAATATGTTAATATTTTTCTTATAACAAAAAACATATACTGAATAACAAAAGTATATCTAATTGTTGCTCATATATTATCATATGAAATATCACGTAAATAAATTTTATCCTATAATTTTATTTATATAATTAGAGTAGTGGGTATGAAATAGTATTATTTACTCGTATTCTTACTCGTTTAACTAACAAAAAATATCCGTATCCGCATCTGTATTCACAATTTTCTGTATTCATTTAATCCGAATTCAGATAATCTCCAAATATAGAGTGAATTATCCGTATCCGTTTACACCCCTAATTCTGGATGTACAATTTTGGTCAAGAGACAATAGATAGGCTTAAAACAGTGGTACGGCTTACGGATCAATCATCCATTTGCGAAGTCTTACAAGAGTTTATCTTTTAATTTACTTTTATTTCGAGACTTTTGTAATTAAATAAATATATTGGCATGTCATTTGACGGCCAAGGCTTGTAAATAATCTTTTTTTAGTATTAATATATGTGTCAGCAGCATTTTGCTGCCAATCATTAAAAAAAAACAATTAAATAAAAATGCCTCTACATATAATTTGTGAAATTCACCCTCAAACATCTCGTGAATTCTTCAAAATCTAATCCATCCGGACAAAAATTTAATGCGTTTCAAGCTAAACTTGGGTTTAGCCCAACATTATCAATGTATTTATATAGGGGTGCAAACGGATCGGATAACATCCGACCGTATTCAAATCCGTATCTAAAAATTAGATATGGATATATATATCAGTATGGATACGGATACGGATACAGATATGATTTTGAATTTGAATTATCTGTACCCGAATAGTAGATATATATCATGAGGGATCCAATTACACCATTTAATGGTGACACATCTTGACACCATATTTTTATAAGTCATTTTTGCAATTTCAAAATTCAAATAGTCGATCTGAACCATTCAACATGATGTCCATATTAAAATGTGCTTGGAGACCAAATTTTACATTTTTTTTTGGAAATTTATTACTATTTTTTTTAAAATTATTGTTTTTCAATGGTCCACAATTGTCTGAATATAACAATTTTGTACACATCTTAATAAATAAATACTAAAAAAATAATCCAAAAAATGTAAAATTTGTTCTCCAAGCACATTTTAATATGGAGATCATGTTGAATGGTTCGGATCGTCTGTTTAGATTTTAAAATTGTAAAAATGACTTATAAAAATATGGTGTCAAGGTGTATCACCATAAAATGGTGTACTTCGATCCCTCCTCATTTATCATATAATTTAATATATATATTATAAAATATTTATGTGTAAATTTACACATATCCAATATCCGATCTGTATCCATACGTATCCATCTAATATTTGATCCATATTCATATTCGACAAATAAAAACGGATAAAGATATGATATGCATATATTGCATCAATTATTTTTCCATTAACTTTCTCTTCCAACTCAAGTAACAAATCATTCATATATTAACTACAATCGGATGCTGATATTAACAAAACAACTTCAATTTTTTTACTTATATGGACAAATTTGAACTTGCTTAAAAATCTCTCTAGATGCCATATCTTATTACTACAAAAAATGATTGCTTCGTAAATTTTCTTTGATTAATGGTCATTGATTATTTTTTTTTATAACTAAAACGTCAAGCGAAATTTTCCAGAATTTATTAGGAACTTTTAATTTTTCAATTTTCAAAATTGTAGCTATTAAATTTACGAAGCAATCATTTTTTGTAGTAATAATCTTGTACTTTTATAGTTTTATTGCATTTTTTTTTCAAGAGATGTGTTGTTTTGAATTTGTATATATATTAATGACATAATAATAACAATAAACTAATCATGTTTAATATTTTAAAACAATAATGTTAATATAGTACAAAAAAATTATAATTAATGTATCAACTACATATATTCAAACAAAAGAGGACCAAACTACATATTTAAGAAGAGCTAGAATCACATGAACTATTTGACTGTTTCGTAGTTGTTGTTCTTTTTCCAATTAGATATATATTTATAGAACGATAGTGACGGTTTGGAAATAATATGTATAGAAGGGGAAATTTGTCTATTATATTCAAAATTTTGAAGTTGTGTTAAAATCAAAAGTTACCACGTTGTTATATCAGCACCCTCACAATCTCATATATAGAAGGGCAAATTTGTCTATTATATTTAAAATTTTGAAGTGGTTGTGTTAAAATCAGAAGTTACTGTGCTTATATCAGCACCCTCTACAATCTCATATATCGTTCCAATTAGACCATCTACCAAAAACGGTACCAAATTTACAAACAGTATGCTTCAAGCATTCTCTATTCTCTTTCTTTCTCCTTTCCTAATACTAACACAATTCAACTGCTATGCCAATGCGAAACTACTCAGCCAAAATTGCTCACAAAATGATTCATTTGCGATTGGAAGCACCTTCGAATCCAACCTCTTCAAACTCCTCTCTTCCCTCCACACAGATGCACTGATCAACAGTGCCTTCTCCAACAAATCATTTGGCAATAGTCCCAACGAAGTTTATGGTCTAGTAATGTGTTTCGCCGATTCCACACTGGTCGACTGTGTCAATTGCCTTCAAGATGCCACATCCAACATGACACAACCACGCTCTATGAGTGCGACCGCCACCGTGTTTTATGACTCTTGCTTGTTGAGCTACTCCAGCAAGAACTTCCTCTCTGTTGCAGAACCCTATGAACCCTCCTGCTTTTATAGTGTGGGTAATTCACTTGATCAGAAGTCACAGCAAGCTCTTATGACGGTGTTAACTAATTTAAGTACGACGGCACCATATACCCGGGAAATGTTTTCAACTCAAGTGGTCAATGGCACAAATATGTCAGCACTTCTGCAGTGTACAAGAGACCTCTCGCCACAGGAGTGTAGCAGGTGCATTTCACATTTAAGGTCTTACACGTGCGCAAATGGGACTGCACTGCGGATGAGGATGATGGCAAGAAATTGCTACCTACGGTATGAGCAATATATTTTAAACGTTAGCTCATTTCCGGTATCATTGGTCTCTCCACCACTACCAACATCATTAGCAGGTAAATAATTGTGTTTTTCAGATTGTATTTTCAACTATGGATTTTGGTTGTTTCAAAAAATAAAAAAGGTAAACATTTCATTAAAGTAATTAATAATCCTCAAAAAATTATATTATGTACTTTTGTCCTTAACTGAACAGAGTGGAAATACTATGAGCACCTTCCTTTCTGAGTTAATTCTCTGACTCAGATGATATAGCATTTAAAGTTTGCTTGCAATTTTCTGAACAATTTAATCAAATATTCAACATACAGGATCAAAATCCAATTCAACTGTCACAATTGTGGTCTCTGGTCTAGGTGTGTTTGGATTCTGCTTCTGGAGGAGAAAGCGCTCATTAGACAAAGATACAAGTAATTTGTCAATTCTGTTTAGCATTTTACATGCTTAGAAGACTATAGAGTAATTTACTAATTTTCTTTTTCATCATTATGATACAACGTGAATGTCTTCTTTCTGAACAGATGATGATGGTGACAACACGATGTATATACAAGAAAATATAGAAACAGAACTGGAATATATCTTAAATCCAAATGCAGAATATGAAGTGTTTAACTTTACTGCACTTAAAGCTGCCACAGATAATTTCTCTGACATGAATAAACTCGGTAAAGGAGGCTTTGGTCCGGTTTACAAGGTACAATCACTTCTACCTAGTGATTTTCCTTATCTAAACCTTCAACAGAAAATTTCCTTATCTAATTTTTTGACTGATCAAATACAAAATAACATATATAATGGATATATTTTTTATAAAGGGCACTCTTCCTGACAGACGAGAAATAGCTGTGAAAAGACTTTCAGGAAGTTCGGTCCAAGGAATAACAGAGTTTAAGAATGAAGTGGATTTTATCGCAAAACTCAAGCACAAGAACCTGGTACAGTTCCTTGGATGTTGCATAAAAAATCGAGAGAAATTGCTCTGCTATGAATACTTGCCTAATGGAAGTCTTGACAAGATTCTTTTTGGTACAAAGTCCTCTGTTAAAGTATATAACATACTAATTCATAGTAAAATTTCTCATAAATAACTGATAAGGTTATTGATATTTCCCTGATGCAGCAAAGGATACTTCCCAACGAGTCAACCTTAATTGGAAAATGCGACACAAAATAATTGAAGGAATTGCTCGTGGTTTAAATTACCTCCATGAGGAATCTCAGTTGAAAGTTATACACAGAGATCTAAAAGTTAGCAACATACTGCTTGACAAGAATATGAACCCGAAAATTTCTGATTTTGGGATTGCAAGGTTTTTCGAGGAAGATCAAACCCATAAAGAGACAAATATCATTGTTGGAACATTGTAAGATTCATTATACAACAACTCTTTACTTACCATGATCTAACACTTCTCAGATATATTATTGCGCAGTTCAAGTCCAGTATAACAGTAATGGGTACAATACCGTTTCATATTAAGCATGTGGTTGTATGAAGCAGCTGCAATTTCAGTTGAGAGCTGTTTGACACCCTTGCATTTAACGTTCTTTCAATTTTCATTCAATATGCTTATGGTCCTTTAGGTACTCAAATTGGGTTTAGTGTATGCCTATTGACTCAGATTCCTTTCTCTTTATGTACTGAAATTGGGTTTAATTTATGCTTGTTGACTCCGATTCCTTTCCCTTCATTTTTTTCTTCTGTAGTTGTTCAATTTCCCAATTTGGGCGTAACTTACCCATTAAAATCAGTTGAGGAACTAGCTCAGGTTTAATAAATTGAACAACATGTATATTTCCTATTATGGAGAAACTATCAAAATGTGATATCACATCATACAAGCATCAATTTGGAATGGGAATGTACACCAGGTGAAACTTGCATAAATATGACTCCAATTTAGCTTTACAGATGCATTTGACTTCCTATGAAATGTAGTGGATATATGGCACCAGAGTACATTTTGCACGGAAATTTCTCTGCTAAATCAGATGTGTATGGCTTTGGAGTTCTTCTTCTTGAGATTCTGACAGGCCAGAAGAATAGCGCCTTTGTTGGCTCGAATCGCGCTTCAAATCTCATTAAACATGTAAGTAACATGAACTTCTTGAGATTTAGGTCTAGTAGCTTTTTGTTGTCAGAATTTCCTTTCAGTTAACAACAATTATGCCATTATAAGAAAGTTTAATTGAAATCCGAACAAAATAAAAAATTTCTTTTAAGCACTGTTTGAATGTATCTGTCATGAATAGCCTTGACTAGAATTACATAAGCATATACTATTTGTCTATTTAGAGCATGGCAAGGCTTTTTAATAAAAAGAAGGGTACATTTTTAGTTGCATAACATTTTGAACATAATTAAGTCAAAAGGAGAATTGTTGATTTCTATTCTTTGACTTACATTAATCACTAGCTTGTGATTTTCTCAATCCTTAATTATGATAATTAATCTGATATGCAATAAAATTTTACAATTTGCTTCTTGATTTCTTTACAATATGTTATTTTTAGTAAATAGTAGGTAACATATTATTTAAGTTGAGACCTATAAAACAAAACTAACTAAAAAACCATTGCCACAGGCATTGCTACATTGGAACGATGGTACGATATTTGAATTAATGGATCCAGTCCTCGAGGAAGAATTCCAAGAAGAGATCAAAATATGTGTTCATATAGCATTACTGTGCGTGCTAGAAAATCCGATTGACAGGCCTACAATGGAGACTGTAAGAAATATGCTTGCAAGCCCATCTATGATTATTCCAAATTTGCCTCCAACCTGGTCGCTGACTCAGTCGATAGATCACCGAACCGAGGTTGACAGTTTAACGACTGACACATCTACACTCAGAAGTGAAGCTGAGAGTTTTACAACAATCACACAGTCAAGTCAAGCTGAGAGTACTGGAACAAGAAGTACAAGTAACATTTTGATGAGATGATCCGGATCAATTTTTTTTAATCTGCTTGCTACTATTGTGGTTCTATTTCTGTACGGGAAATTAATATTTTTTTTCTAATTATGCACAGTTTTGTTTATAGATGAACTCGGGCGCTCCAGGTTTTTTCCTATTGACATCACTATTGAAGCTTTACCTCAGCCGACCAGTGATGATAGTAAAGCAAAGCTGTACTGGCACGAGGTTCAGAAAGGAAAAGCGGTGAGATCTAGCTTGCAGTCTGCTACGTCAAAAGAGAGCAAGCTCACTTCTCCATCTCTTCCAGGGTCAGGTTCTAAGTGTAAAGAGAAGGTGTTGGAGGTTGGCAAGTCAAGCAACCGCTTTTCGTGTTCGACACCGCTGGGTTATCTGGATGAACAACCCCCTTCCAAAAAGAAGTGGGAAGCATGGCCAGACTCTGGAAAGGGAGGGACATCAGGTGTTGAGGCGGTGCCTCCTAAGCCCAATGTTGAGGATCCAACTAACCAGGAGTTACCTGTACCTGTATCGGATCCGATACCGGTTCTACCAGCAGCCAGGGAGGTGCAGCCTATGCCAGAGGTGACATGCCATAGTACGAGGGCCCCGATGCTGACTAACTGGGGAGGCAGAGGTGGTGGACGTGGCAGATGGGGTCGTGGTCGTGGTCGTGGTGTTAGTCAGCAACCTATAGGTACACCTACTTTTATTTCTGATTTCCCTTTTGCTGAATATACAGATTCTAAGCTGATCAAACTCTTTGAGAGTTCGGGCTTTAAATTAGCAGAATGTCTGGATGCAAAATTGATTGTTATCCATTATCTTAGGGAATTAAATAAGGATCGTTTTGATACTGTTATGCAGGACGCGTTAGCTCAGCAAAAGAGCAGCTCTGGTACGACTGATATTAGTACCAGAGTGATGCTTGAGAATTCTTAGGGTCTTTATTTGTTCTTAATGTCAAGAATTTTTTGTTGGAATGTTAAGAGGGTTAGGAAATTCGACTACTAAGCGTGTTTTGAAGGAATTATTGATAAATAATAAAATAGATGTAGTTGGATTACAGGAAACGAAAATGGAGACTTATCCACCTAGGTTTTTTCATAATTTAAGTGTCTATATCTTTTTGGACCTTTAAACCTTCTTGTGGTAATTCAGGTGGGATTATAGTAGGTGTGAATGAGGAAAAATATCAAGTCTTAACAGCATGGATTAAGGATTTTTCAGTTTCAGTTTTGCTGAAGAACAGATTTGATTCTTTTGAATGGATTTTTACAGTAGTTTATGGTCCTACTTTATCTAGGTTACGTAGAGATTCTTTGCATGAACTTAGTGATCTTTGTAATTTAGGTTGTGATGCTTTATGGGGCGCAGATCATTTCTTTAGTTAAGTTCTGGTGTCAACATCAAAACTATGATGCCATTACTAATTTGAATTGTATAATGCCTTGTGACACAAAGGAGCTGGCAGGAGGTTTACTTACCAGTTCAATGGAGGAAGGACAGGTCATAATCCCTTTGCATGGGCAAGAGATTATTTTAAATGAAGAACAGGTTGCTCTGGTGTTGAACGAAGCTGATGGTAGCTGTTAAGAGACGAAGACTATACTTTTTAGTAACATCTTGGGAATTTAGGGTCATTTTAGCTGTTGGTAGCTGTTAAAGATTGTTAGAGTCATTTTGCTTATAAACTTGATTACAATAGTTGGTTTTGTATAAAAATAGGTTTTCTTAGGGTATTATGATGCTTTATTCTTCTTGGTTAGATTGCTATATATGTTATGTGTAGGTAGGTTAGTGAGGTATGTGCTCCATACCTTGGTTTTGTAAGTCCTATGTTAGTGGTACCAAATAGGTGGTACCGGTGTCAAAACAATGTAAGGGTTTTCATGTTGAATGGAAATCGGTGGGAATCCTCACTTGTTTTCATTTTTTTTTCTAATTATGCACTCTAACCATTAACCAATTGAAATAAGACGCATTGTGTTCTTTACCAGAGTTGAAAGAGCAGCAACTCAGGCTGTATCTCGGGCATCTCGATTCTCATGGAGGGAATGTGGCACAAACTAACTCAAGAAATTTGTTGGGTTGAGAGAAATGGGGCTCCACGAGCCTAACTCTGCCTGATGGATTCAATCAAATAAATATTTTGGTTGATGGAAAGTTTGAAGGGATACTGGCGAAGGTGATTGTACTATGAACGTTGAAGTGTTATTTTTCTCTAGGCCACCCCCAAAAACTTAATTGATGGTTTGACTAAATACAATGTTATACAACTATATACCATTGCTGATTTCAATCATGCTCAAAATGTTAGATCATAAGGTCACCGCAAAGGAAGGGAAAGTACATGTGGTCCAGAGATAATTACAAATCTGTGAAACCACTCAAATTTATCTCTCTGTTCACCATCTACTGATTCACTATCATCATCCCAATTTTTAGAAATATTCTAAGGGGAATTTAGTCAAACATTTGGTGTGCATTACTCCTTCACTCAACAAAATCGCCAATTAATTCTACTAAAGGAATTAACTCTCATTCAATATTCAGAGAAAAATGAGGATTTCATAGTCAGAGACTACGTTTTTATATGGAAAAATTTCTGGTTTACCCATCTAAATTCCTATAATAGCCAATTTACCCATAAAAATATCATAATAGCTACTATCCCCATAATAATTCAACATAATATCTTCTATCCCCTTTTATCTACTTAATATTTTTATTTAGTTATTATAAAATTTGAATTGACAAATATACCCTTCATTTTAAATGGAGGTGTCTCTTAAATTTGTACAGGGATTGAATAAGAGAAAAGAAGTACACAACTTTAACTCTAGCCATGGCTAACAGGTCCGAATTTCACTATTGGATCCTATTTTATTTTGAATACCAAAAGGTTTTATTGAAATTAAACACTTCGACAGGGCTTTTTAGTAGTATTGTATCTGGGGATGGTTGAGATTCGACCATCGGCGGTTGGTCAATACATGGCCAGAATCAATAAAATGACAAAAACGAAATGATTTGGATCCAATTTGATAACCCAATTAGACCCATTTTAATCAAACCCTAAGTCAACTCAATTTCTTCGCAGTAAACCAAATCCTACTATAGTACCGAAGCACAATTTCTTTTATTAGATACTACTTTTTAAAAAAGGACCCGGAGAGGAAATCATCAATGCATTCTTTCATGTATCGTATTTATTTAAACAATTGAAAAAAATAATTAGCTTAAAGAATTTAAACCTTCACAGGACGGACATCAAATTTAATGGAAACAAAATGCCATTAGGACAACAAAAGCTTAATGTCTCCTTTTATACTTTTATGTATATTTATAGATTATAATGACAACAAAATTGTCTAACAACCTCAGCAACAAAATCAATGGTTACTAAGAATTTGCATTAAAGGTCTATTTCCATTTGGGTTTCGCAACTGGTGTAATTTGTCGATAATTGGAATCTAAATGGAGCATTGGTGGTGCAAATCTCATCGTTTGTTGTCTTAGTTGGTTGGTGTTTTCTTTTTGGTTATTTCAGCTGTTATAAGATAATTGTGTGCAAAAGGAGAGAGGAAGACAATTATAAGAAATGGACTCTTCCACTAAAATTGAAGGACAAACTTGTAAATTCAAATTATAAAATAGTTAAAGGGGATATAAGAAATAATTTGAAATATTTATGGAGATTTTGGATATTAAAGTGTTTTGATGAGAACATTGACTATTTTAAAAGTTTGTATGAATACACTAGAATTTTTCTCTTTATGTGTGTGTTTGTGTGTGTGAACATTCACTGTATAATAGAGAATGCACCTATATGATAATTTCAATCAGGAATCGTCTACCGAAACGGGGGGGCGTCCAATGCGGACAGCTCGTAACCGTCGGATTCGATTCAAAGTTTATACGGACAGCTTCAATATTCGTGTGTACCACTTCAAAGTCGTAGATCAATTGTTCGCAAATCTGAGAACCAATCTGACATATTTCCGATGTCAAACCAATTTTGATCCTGATGCCCATCAAACGGAATTCGTATCCTCTGCATTAACTCAAAAAACAAATATTTTCAATTAATGAGTCTTGACCATCCAATTTTTTTTAAGATTTGTGCGGACTAGATCCGCATTAATATTAAAGGACCCATATGTTATAGACAAAGACCTGAGCAAACGATTGAAAGTACAAATAAGAAGAGAGAGAGCTTAGGCCCATGGCTTTCTCAAAAATAACTTCAAAGCGTTGGGCCTGGGGCCCATGGCTTGATCAAAAGAGTAGCAAGAACAATGGAAACACTAGTACGACAGGAAGAAAACTCTCGAGATGACGACAGAAGAGATACATTAAAAAAAGAATTTTTTTTCTTCCAAAAGATATATTATGCCGCTTTAGTTACCCGGTTGGGTGGCTTCTAGAGTGGAAAAAAGTGTCATGATTAATATACCTTAAGTTTAGTCTCGTGCTGTACTGTAATCAAGTTAATTTTTCACGTACCGTAACTAAAATGTTAAGGGGTGGTCACGGCACACAAATGATCACATCACGTGAGTCACACTATATCCAAACATGTCGTGACCAAATGCGTCTCGCGTGAATATTTGATCATAATTTAAGTTAGTTTAGTCAAGGTTAACTATTTGATCATTATATCGGTTCTAATTATACGTGACTCGCGTGACCACGTGCTGTGCCGTGACTAGTTACGTGACGTGCCTTGTCGTGCCAAAGTTTCAAAAGATGATCACGGCACGTGAATAGTCATAGTACGGAACACGCGAGTCACGGAACGTAACTGACACGCGTACCATGCCGTTTGGGAACCGGCTCCGCCTAAAGTGGCTTTGATTTGAGCCGACGAGTCTGGGTCAGATTTTAGCAAGTGACTGCAAGAAATATTTATAGATTCACTAGTATCATACCCGTGCATTGCAACAGGGACATATTATAAGAAACAAATATATCAATGAAAATAATAATTATCTAAAAATTAAAACACATGTTAATAGAAAATTTATATGATTATGTATTTTTAATTAACTTTAATCGTGATCTCTGATAATAATTTGATGATGTGATGATTTTTTATTTTTAAGTACCAATGATATCAAATAATAGCTCTATTCGAATCTAATATCAAATATCATACAAGAATTCAATATCAACATATAATATGATATCAAAAAATATAAATAAAAAATGTTATCGTGTGTATGTATAGGATATATATACACACACACATATTATAAGAAAAATATATATTGACACACACGTTCCAATTTATATTCTTCTTTGTTTTCAATTTAGAACACACACACACATTGATATATTCTAAATTGCCCACACCAATATGTATAGAAACAAAGAAAGAGAAATAAGGAAATAAAAAAATGATTTCCATTGTGATCCGTATAGAAACAAAGAAGTAAGGAAACAATAAATAAGAAAATGAAAGGTGGAGTCTTCTCAATTGAGGAGAAATATGGAAACAAAAAAAAAGGAAACGGATAAATATATCGCTAAATTTCAGAATTTATTCAATTTTAATTATAACGTATCGTGTTGCAGCATATGTGGTGGGTATGTTTTTAACTAAATTTATACTTCTATACACAAAACAAATGTATTTAACCAAAAGAAGACAAAATATGTAATTGGAGAGCTGAGATCAAATCCGAAATTTCATCTCTCAATCGTAGCCGTTGGTGGATCGGACACCCAACGTGCTTAATAATATAATAGAGATATATAAGAGAGATATCTCGAAAGGGGAGAATTTAATAAATAGAAAAAAAAAACAAAAATATATTATGAAAAGGAAAGTCTGCGCTTTTTAGAAGGAAAAAGAAAAATATACATTACACCTTCCACTTATTTGCAATTAATTACAAAAATTGACATGACATAGGAATGTGTAATGAAATAATGATGGTTGTAAAGAATTGCCAAAATTACTAATTATTGGCATGTAAAGAATTTATAATACAAGTTACTAATTTAATGTGACAATTACAAGAGTAGAACTAGGGTGTTCTTAAGTTCACCAAATTTTTTGGTAAACTCAAGTCCAAAACCTATCGAATCGGTTTCAAATGATGAATCTGAAACGTTGAAATATATCTACTTTACGAGTGATGTGTCTACATATAAATTTTTTAATTTAAAAATTAATTTTGTATAGAGTCAAGTGATCAAAAAAATTCAAAAAATGAATGCATTAAAATTAATTTATTAACCTTTTTAATTTTGACCGCTTGAATTTATACTAAATTGATTCAAATGTTTAAAATTTTCACATGTAGATGCATCACTCGTAAGGTAGATGAGTTTCAATAGTTCAGATTCATCATTTGAAATTGATTTGATGGGTTTTAGACTTGAGTTCACCAACGAATTTGGTGAACTTAAGAACACCATAGTTCTACTTCAATTACAATATTAATTGTAAGGATGATGAGACACACAATTAATTTGGAGAGAATGGATAAAATTGACTTAAAAAAATTGTGTCTAGCATTATATTTATATTGATTCAAATTATTTTTGCATAATTTTCTGCAGTTCCAACTCAACCCAAATAATGAAACACTAGTATTTCAATAATTGCTGGCGGGATTAACAAAAATTTGCTCATGAGTCACGTCTGGTTGAATCGATCAAGACCTCCTCGTTTTGACTAGAAACGATCAGAATCTGACCTCAAACAGAATTATACTGGTGGGTTTTATTTTTCTTCATAAAATGATACTGATGTGTTATGGTACAGAATTGGTATCATAGTAGAATTTTTTTTTAAAGCCATAAATAAAAAAAAAAATTAAACCAATTTGAGTGCTTTAGTTTTTACAAAAATCATAAAAACCGATATATCATTTCGGTCTGAGCTATTTTTACAGATTTCAATAAAAAAATATAGCTATTGGGTAAAACTTGTAAAAACACATCAGACTGAAATGACATCTTGGTTCAAAAAAAAAAAAAATTTGGACATCTCAGTTCTTATGATTTTTGTATAAACCAAAACAATCAAGTTGGTTTAGTAAAATATTTTTTTTATTTATGGTTTATAAAAAAAATTCATCATAGTAGCGACCATAGAGTAACTTTAAAGTTGCTAAAGCGTCATTTATTCTCCGTTATCCATATTATTCCGGAGTGCAGTTATCGTTTTGCTTATTATTTTCCTTTAAGGCGGCTAAAGGATTTATTACCGTTTTAGAAAGTTTGCTGAACTGCTTATTTCTTAAGGAAGGCGATCGGAGGATTTATTGCTTTTTTTTTTTTCCAATTAATGAAAGGATACTCTTGAGATTCTGATTTCAGAGAGGATTTACTGCCTCTTTTCATTAATAAAAAATATATATCGATTTGTCCATTTGATTGTAGATGAATATCTGTGATCATTATCAGATCTAACTATTTATTTTCGAATCTTTATTTTAGATTTGTTTGGATTCCATTCCCAACATATTAATTTAGCAATTTTAATTATTGTAATAAATGTTTAATTTTAAAATTCAAAAATAAAATGCAATCTATACTTTATATGTATATAACATGAAAAATAATAATATTTGATGTCAATTTTACCATTCATCAAATGACATAAATTTACAACGATCTATATATATTTGCCGATATTTGTCAAAAATCAAATAAGTTTAATTGCATGAAAATTTATGCATCACCAATTTACAAGGAAACAAAAAAAATTACCTCTTTGGCCTTCTGCCATGCTTAAATTACTAGCTTATCTAATTTAAAAGAGTATACCAGTAAATTACTTTCTTCATAAATAAAGTTCTATAATTAAAAATAGGGGAGTGCTATACTGAGAGCAACAATTCAAGTTTTGAGAGCTTTGTTTCTAAATGTCAAATTTATCCTTGCTCTCTTAACGGATGGCTTAATGAATCGCTGAATCAAAATCCAAATTAAACCCGCTTTCCTTACTTTCTCAGTTTCTCGTCTCTCTTGTCTTCGTCCATTTCTCTCCCACTCGCTACAGAACCAATGAAGAAGGTCGAAGGCATCCATACCACCGCCGTTGTCGAACTCGCCGATTGCGCTCTCTTCATGCTTCCCGTTTTGATCCATACTTCTCTAACCGCAGCCACCGCCGCAATAGCATCTGTACCGACGACCACCCTTACGCCCTCTTCTGTTGCTCTGTACGAATTAATTTGAGTTTTCCAATATTGTTGGTCTAAGCTCTATGACATTATGCCGATTTCAATTAGAATCTTGGTACGTACTGACTTTGATTTTTTAATCTTTTTCTTTACAAATTTTTGTCTAATTTTATATTATTTCAGATGTGCTATATTTTGATATTCTTCTTCAATTGTCAATTTTTCTGCGTGAAAACTCGTAGTAAGCTTGTGTAGAAGGATCAAAGAAAGTGTTCCTTCCCTGATAAATTTAGTGTCAAGTGATGGGCCTACTGGTAACCTCGGGGCAGTGAATCATCCTTCTGTAGTGAGTGGTCTCTAAATAATAGTTTTAGAACTATACACTTTAAGTATCTCATTACCTTAAAGCATACCTATTCATTTGTACTAGATTATAAATGAATTGTATTTACATTTTTGTTTTGTTTTCTTTCCCTTTTTTTTATACAGGAACATAATTAATGTCAAAGGAAAATCTAGGATGGAACATTGACTCGGCAGTGTAATAATGATAAATTGAGGAACGCGGTGGACCGGGAAAACCTCTGTATCCATTTAAAAATAATAAAGTTATTTAGACTTCCATTAGTTTTAATTTTTACTTGTTCACCTTTGCAGGCTAAAGCAATAGCAATGAAAGAGGCTCTGTTGGAAATTCAAATGTTGTGTGTGTGGGGGGAAGGGGGGGTGTGGCTATGTGTAATTTTCTCTCTGACTGCTCCCAATTGGTAGAGGTTGCAACTGCTGCACAACCACCCCTGGATATTGATTGGAGAGTGCATAGCGAATGTTTTGAGATCTGGAAGCATTTTAGATTAAATCAAGGTCTAACCTGCAATTGTAAAGGTTTTATTTTTCCAGTCTTTAGGACCTGATTGGTTTGTAGTACCAGTAGCTATGTGGAGATGCTGTAACGTATCTATTATGAATTTGATGATGTAAGGTTACTTTATGTAATTGCCCAAGGGCTTTGAAATAAAAAAAAAGTTCTAATTTTTACTTATGAATTATATAATTTGGTTGTTTAGTAGTGGCATGTTTATCTTGTTTGAAAGAAAATTCTTTTTAATCAATGAAATTATTATAGTTTATACATGGGTATATGATAGAGCACAAAGCTGGAGCACAAGACAACAAACACAAACCCATAGCACTGGCACATCAGTGCTATGATAGCACAGCGTCAGAAAATGAGAGCACTGGCACATCAGTTCTAGTTGCTTACATTAGAATTCTATCAAATCTGAAACTAGCAAATAACAAAATAGGCTCGTACCAGCATGCAAACAACCTACTCTAAACTGAAACCAATTAAAACCAACAATATTTCAAAAGTGACAACATTAGTTACAAATTAAAGCCAAGTGACAAAATCCATGATCTGCAAACTAAAATAAAACATATTCATATAAAAAATTAAAACCAACAAAATTCAACTATTACATATTCATATCAAGTCCTTTTGCTCGAACCGCATTGACGGGATGCTTCAACAAACTCAAAACCAGAAGGATCTCGCCGCGTAGAACTTGCCTTTCTCTTATTATTTGACTTTGGTGGACGACCTTTAGGAGGTCGAGTAATAGGTTCGAATAGAACATCATACTGATTTATGAGTTCTTTTATCCTTTCACGAGCAATTTCCATTTTAGAAGCCGGCCATTCTTGATACTTAGTGCGAAGTTCTTCGAGCATGACACTAAAGCCATCATCGTTGTCATCATTGTGTGTAGTCGCATAATCACTCAAGGTCCTTCCAACAATCTGCCATTGTTCAACACTTCTTATTTCTTCCTGCAATAGCCTACGACATATCGGATGTCCGGTTACATCAATCGAAGCTTCATGATTGTGTAAGTAATTCTTTATTTCAATCATCCATAACCCATTATCTTGTCGTTTTTCCTTAATCTTAAATTGACAATCCGTTAAACGACTTGTGGTTGTTCTTTTTCTTTGTTCTATCGAAATATTACGTTGGTCTCAATAACAACCACCTCTGTCACATCCCAAAATCACATACTTATCTTTTCTCGAGCTACGAATTGATAAACCATAACCTTTTTGTGAGAAAAAAGCACGTGTTCCCTTGATCAAATCATCAGATGTCTCGAAGCTTAACATGGTTAACTCGAGCTTTTCATTCTCCATGCCATCATTATTGATCGGCTCGTTAAGATTCATCTGTCAACAGAGTACAAAGTGTTTTAGAATTATAAATAAATTGTTGCACAAGATCCAACATATTGGTCAGTTTTTAGAAGTTGTACCAATTGTGCTAATATATATCCATACTAGACCTTACAGTAGTGCTAATTAATTCTAGAATGGCTTCTTAATTTAATCAATTTAATCCCTAGTAAGGTTATTACCAATACTGTTATTAAATAACAGAAATTGTTATGCTTATTACCAATACTGTTAGTGAATTCTTGTTAATTAAGAATGAACTACAAGTGCATAGCTAGAATTGCCTAAGGCCAAATTTTTCCTTTTCATAACTGGATTATGTTGAATTAAAAAAAATACAATAATATAGATTACCTTTTAACTTTTGCTTGAGAATTCGTGAGTCATAACGAAGCTTGTTTTTAATCAGCTTCTCTTGCTCGAAGTACAAGGCTTTAAGCTTGCTTGTGTCTAGAATTTAAGCGTATGTCACACAATTTGATGTCATACTAAGTATTCCGTCAATTGATTCTACAGTCTGATTTATTTCCATTCTTGTGTACAAAACTATTTCAAATTATAAGAAATTGGAGGAGAAAAAGATATAAGAATCGAACAGAATTTTTGAAACGATTTTCCACTGGCTCCCTATTGGATTCTCTGAGTTAGTATGAAGGAAAGAAATTGGGTATTATTTATCAGGTGAGAGAGAGAGAGAGAGAGAGAGAGAGGGGAAGGAAAGAAATATAACGGAAAGGAACATTCTTTATTATCGGGTGAGAGAGAAAGTGTATCTGTAGCGAGTGGGAGAGAAATGGACGAACACAAGAGAGACGAGAAACTGAGAAAGTAAGGAAAGCGGGTTTAATTGGATTTTGATTCAGCGATTCCTTAAGCCATCCGTTAAGAGAGCAAGGGTAAATTTGACATTTAAAAACAAATTATTCTCTCAGCTCTCAAAACTTGAATTGTTGCCCTCAGTATAGCACTCCCCTTAAAAATAGTATACCAATAACTAGACTATACTGGTACCAAAAGGTTACCACTAATCAAATTGCATTAAGAACCCTCAACTTACTTATAAATACATTAGAAAGGTAACAGTAACAAATAAAGTTACTACTACACTATTACAATGTTGTTTATATATTATGTGGTACATAACAAACAGTCAAGGTTTGACTTCTAAACCATAAATTGGAACCTCAATCAGTGATATAAGTTCCTTACAGCTCAACAAAGACAATTCAATCCTGCATATACTATACCTTGCTATTCATAGTCTTACATGTATATACTATATACCGGAATATGCTAGCATGCTACGCGTAGCATAGAGGACTTCCGTGCAACGGCTCAATATTCAACTTTTCAAAATTCTAACGGTTGATCCGAACCGTTCATCTTGTTTTTCATATTAATATGCATTTGGAGACCAAATTTTACATTTTTTGAAAAAAATTTTTACTATTTTTTTAGATTTATTGAAAATCGTCGTCTTTTTTATGGTCCAGATTTGTTGAAAACAATGATTTTCAATAAATCTAAAAAAATAGTAAAAAATTCCAAAAAATATAAAATTTGGTCTCCAAACACATATTAATATGGAGAACATGAATAGTTCGGATCGACCGTTAGGATTTTGAAAAGTCGAATATTGAGCCGTTGCACGGAGGCCCTCTATGCTACGCGTAGCATGCTAGCATATTCCACTATATACCTATATAATAGATAGTACCCATAGAACTGAACATCAAAAGTTTTCTTAAACCAATCTTTACTCAAGTAATAGAAATTAAGTCACTATTGATTTATTTTCAAGAAAGATAGTTTAAGGGGAGTGAATCACCACTGTCTTCCAGCACCAGCTCTCGTAATCTCCTCTTCTCTTTTTCCTTCTTACGTCGTCTCCTTTGACGTTTCCACATTCAGAGAGTGATATAGATAGAGAGAGATAGATATAGAGATAGAGAAACATAGTAGAGAGAGGAAATAATACACAAATTGTGCACTGTGTAATAGGAAAAGAATAAGGAAGAGCAAGCAGCTATTTTAGTTGATGGTTATCCAATATCCACACGGTGGAATACAGAGGTCTTGCCACGCAAGGAGAGAGAAGATAAAAATAATAATTTAACATATATGTAATAAACAAGATGTGAGGGTCCTAATTTCCAGACATTTATAGTTCATGTATTAAATTCCTTATTTCCGGGTGTTGTAAGTTTCTAAATAAGCAAAAACAAAATTTCAAATTAATATCATATATAGGTTATTTTATTTCAGTTAAATAGACTTTTAGATAATCTAATAAACTGCAATTAACATTAATTTAAATTAATCATTCTATTGATGTGTTCGGAAAATAATACTCGTTGTTTTAAAATGTTATGCGTTTTCCTAAAAAAAATTCTAGTCAACATTTCATATATCAGTCTCAATTATTAATATCACGTTTATATTTTACGGAATGTAACACTGTGACTGTGGGAAATAAATCTGCTACGATCCTAAGGGGATTATAGCGTCCTACGATTCTAAATCAAAACTTTTATTTGTTTTGAGATTTGTGCATAAAAAACAACTTCTATAGAGATTCGTACAACTCAAAAAATGAAAGGTTGGATTTAAAATCGTAGATCGATCCCTTAGGATGTGCTCCAGAAGTTTAAGTAGAGGGGGAGGGGTTGGGAGGGGAGGGAAAGTGAAATTTTTAGAGGACTTGCTCCAGAATAATGCACTAAGAAAGGGGAGAGGCTGGATCCATTTTTCAATTCAATTTTTATGTTATCTAAAATGACTAATATACCCTCATATTTTATTTGAGAGAAGAAGGCAGGAAAAAGAATAAAATTAGTCAATTTCGTTGGTGGGTCCCTTTTTCCCTTGGCTACCCTCCGAATTGGGGGTGATAATTTTGGATTCCGTAGGGTGAACCACCCACCTGCTCAGCCTTCCCTTCCGAAATATACTTGTGGAGCAGGTGAAGTTTAAATATCTCCTCACCCTATCCTTGGCTCCCCTCCGTTAACCCTTATCGGAGCACATCCTTAGGATCGTAGCAGATTTATTTCCGTGACTGTGAGGCTCAGATTCTTCGACTGTTCACTAAAATGTCGGGTCTCAG
Organism: Carex rostrata; assembly: GCF_964058835.1. NCBI lineage: Eukaryota > Viridiplantae > Streptophyta > Magnoliopsida > Poales > Cyperaceae > Carex > Carex rostrata. The sequence continues at coordinate 3,501,092 of NC_135943.1, forward strand.
CATTAATTTCTCAAAAAGCTTAATGGTACCAATTAACATGGATCAGGAAAGAGTGCGGATCATTGGAGCAATAACGGGTTGCACAATCACCAGTTTTCCGGTAATCTATTTGGGTATGCCCCTGTCGGTGAGGAAACCAAATAAGCAAGCTTTTGCGCCAATTATTGAAAGACTTCAGTCAAGGCTTCAAGGATGGCACAGTAAGCTTTTATCAAGAGGCGGTAGGCTACAGCTTCTACATTCTGTGTTCTCAGCCATCCCGGTCTACTTTATGTCATGTTTCAAATTTCCAAAATGGCTAATCCAACGCATTGATAAGATCAGGCGGGACTTCCTTTGGGGAAGGACCACGACAAATTCCAAAGGAATGTCATTGGTGGGTTGGGACACGGCTAGGCTCCCAAAGCGATGTGGTGGAATGGGAATTATGGATTTAGAGCAACAAAACATTGCTTTGCTGTTGCGTTGGTGGTGGCGACTTTATGAGAATTCTAACTCGCTGTGGGCTTCTACCTGCATCAGTTTATATGCAAAGAGAACTCAAGAGGGGGGTGGAAGGGCTTGGATTATCACGGGATCTTTTTTCTGGAAGTCAATGGGGAAAATAAAGGCTCTATTCAATTGGAGCACGTCCTGGAAAGTAGGGAATGGTCTTCTAATCAGTTTCTGGTATGACTCGTGGAATGGAGAGCCAATTTTGAATTTCTATGAGCGGGTATTACGGCCGCAGAGCCCGGTAATGTCTCTATTTCAGGGAGCTTACTTGTTGGGGATGGTTGCTCCGGGTCTAAATATCCAATTCACCATGTTGCAAGATCAAATTAGATGGATTTGGGCCGCCTCTGGAATATACTCATCCAACTCGATTTATAAATTGCTAGTTTCAGGGGGTAAAACGAACTTCAGAAGTTATGGGGTCTGGACTGCAAAAGTACCTCCAACAGTTAGAGTTTTTGGCTATCTAATGATAAAGAAGAAACTTCTGACAAGGGACGTATTAAATAGGCGGAATGTCATTTGTGATCAGGGCTGTGTGATGTGTAATGCTCAGAGTTGTGAAACAATTGTTCACTTGTTGTTTTACTGTCCTTATGCGAAACGGGTATGGATTGTGATCCGACAACGACTGCGTACCGGATTGCTGACTAGAAGCATAGACCAGAGTCGGTTGTCAATAAGAAGAGTGATGGATCTCTCCTTCGAAGAGTTCAGACCTACTGATGCGGTCAAACGGGGGTGATTGGTTCTGCTGGATTTTATGCGTGGCTTGGGGTATTTGGAGGCAGAGGAACAATGCCATTTTTAGAGGAGAGTTGGTACCCCCTGATATACTGGCAAATAGAGCACTGCAGGAAGGTGCGTTGTGGTTAAAGGTTATAGGCGCGTAGTCCTTTTAATCATTACCATTTTGTAATTTGACAGCCTCTGTCAAATATTATAAAAAAAAAAGACTGTGAGGCTCAGATTGGTGCTATATCGATATCGTACCAAATTGCACAACTTTGCGTTTTTTTTATTACGTTTTGATTGATGCATATTCTATCAAAATCGAACTGTTGCTAGCGCTGGTTTGACATGGACTCTTTGGCAGCCTCTGCCAATTTCTCAAAAAAAAGACATGGAATTAATGTTGTAATAAGTCAGCGGTGGTTACTGGTTAGGTAATTTGTAAAAGGATTTTAAAAAAAATTATCGTAATAAGTTAGACGAAGTACGAGGCATCTTCTCGAAATGACTTCAAATTCAACAATATTAATTACTTTCTAAAGGAAAATTCCGCCCATATATTTGGACAAATTAATTGACCGAATATTAACCCTCATTGACTCAAAATTACCAAGGCTTTTACCACTTGATATGTCCGTTCATCGTATAGTTCAAATGCTGTACTATATTTCTAGAAGTAACCTTATTAAATATCCAATTAATTTCAAAGGGTATTTGTCTTGCACGCTATTGAAGATTAATTTGTATTAGTCTGCAGATCTTATACGTCGTTAACCCTTTTTATCACTGATAAATAATTTATCCTTGAGCACTTGTTCTGAACAATTGATAAAATGCTTAATAGAGACTATCAAATTACAACTCAAGCAACAAATTAATCATTCAAATATTAACTACAATTAACACAACAACTTCAAATATTTTGGAGCCTAATAATTGTCTCCCCACTCTCATCTCTCCATTATCCCCCCAATTTTTTTTATTCAATTTCGTTCACATTTCTCATGATCTATAAGGAATTTTACGAATCTAAAACCACGAACGTCTTCTACGTAATTTTATCTTTCAAATGAGATCTATGATGACATATTTTCGAGCTCGTCATCACGCAAGTATTTATACCTCATCATTTAAGTATTTATACCTAGTATTTTACACATATGTCACTGCTGATATTTAAAAATATTAATATCAAATATTACAAGTATTTATACCTATGCATTGAAGTATTTATACCTATATGGTCAACTATTTTTGTTAGAGAAATGTTGACGCATAAACAATTGTGAAAGGTTGATGTGGAGATGTGGGGTCAACAATTAGGGATAAATACTTACAAGTATAGGTATAAATACTTGCACGATGAGGTATAAATACTTGTCTGACAATGAGCCCGAAAGTATATTATCATGGATCTCATTTGAAAGATAAAATTGCGTAGAATACGTTCGTGGTTTTACATTCGCAAAATTCCTCATAAATCATGAGAAATGTGGACGGTATTGAAAAAAAAAAAAGTTCTAAAATTGTGTATGATTATTCTTCCCATGTAGTTTGAGTGGTCTCCCCATATAGTCTTATCAAGTTAGACATGCAAGTATTAATATCTTAGTTTGCAAGTATTAATTTATTATCTTCCAAGTATTTATATCTATGAGAAACATTCGTGGTTTTAGATTCACAAAATTCCACATAGATCATAAGAAACGTAGACGACATTAAAACAAGAAAAAAAAAAACTCACCTCTAAAAAGATGTATGGGAGGTTTAAAAGATGGAGGGATGAAAGTGAAGGAATTCATATAATCATTCAAATTTTTTACCTGGACAAATTTGACCTCTAAAATCTCTCTAGATGCCATATCTTATTTAAGATGCACTTTCTTTGTATTAATGATCATTGATTATTTATTTTGTTTCCATAACTAAAACGTCTAGTGAAATTTTCAAGACGTATTCAGCACTTTCAATTTTCCAATTTTCAAAATTGTAGCTATAAATTTACGAAGCAATCATTTTTTGTAGTAATAATCTTGTACTTTTATTGCATTTTTCTTTTTAAGAGATATGTTGTTTTGAATTTGTATATATATATTAATGACATAATAATAACAATAAACTAATCATGTTTAATATTTTAAAACAATAATGTTAATATAGTACAAAAAATTATAATTAATGTACCAACTACATATATTCAAACAAAAGAGGACCAAACTACATATTTAAGAAGAGCTAAAATCGTTGATGCACACCCAGAGATACATGAATTAATTGGGGTAATTATTTTCACAGATCAATTTTCGCTTCATGCAGCGCACAGAGTATAGAATTTAAACATCGCTGCATATCATTAGTGCGCTGCATGAAGCTAAACCTAATCTGTTAAAATCTTTACCCAATTTGACTCTTTCGTTGTTGTTGTTCTTTCAAATTAGATAATTAAAGAATGATAATGACGGTTTGGAAATAATATCTATAGAAGGGCAAATTTGTCTATTATATTTAAAATTTTGAAGTGGTTGTGTTAAAATCAGAAGTTACTGTGCTTATACCAGCACCCTCTACAATCTCATATATCGTTCCAATTAGTCCATCTACCAAAAACGGTACCAAATTTACAAACAGTATGCTTCAAGCATTCTCTATTCTCTTTCTTTCTCCTTTCCTAATACTAACACAATTCAACTGCTATGCCAATGCGAAACAACTCGCCCAAAATTGCTCCAAGACTGATACATTTGAGATCGGAAGCACCTTCGAATCCAACCTCTTCAAACTCCTCTCCTCCCTCCACACAGATGCACTGATCAACAGTGCCTTTTCCAACAAATCATTTGGCAATAGTCCCGACAAAGTTTATGGTCTAGTAATCTGTTACGCTGATTCCACACTGGTCGACTGTGTCAATTGCCTTCAAGATGTTACGTCCAACATGACACAACCATGCTCCACGAGTGCGACCGCCACCGTATTTTATGACTCTTGCTTGTTGAGCTACTCCAGCAAGAACTTCCTCTCTGTTGCAGAACTCTATAAGCCCTCCTGCCTTTATAGTGGGGCTAATTTACTCGATCAGATAACACTGAAATCTCTTATGAAGGTGTTCACTAATTTGAGTGCGATGACACCATATGTACCGGAAATGTTTTCAACTCAAGTGGTCAATGGCACGAATATGACAGCACTTGTGCAGTGTACAAAAGACTTGTCCCCACAGGAATGTCAAAGATGCATTTCGAATGAAATGTCTAATTATTTCTCCAGGTGCTCAATTAATGGGACAGCAGTGGGGATGAGGATGATGGCAAGGAATTGCTACCTACGGTATGAGCAATATCTTTTAAACATTACCTCATTTCCAGTATCATTGGTCTCACCACCTCCCCCACCATCGCTACCACCTCCACCACCACCAACATCATTAGCAGGTAAATAATAGTGTTTTTCAGATTGTACTTTCAACTATGGATTTTGGTTGTTTCCATAAATAAAAAGGGAAACATTTCATTAAAGTAATTAATAATCCTCGAAAAATTATGTTATGTACTTTTGTCCTTAACTGAACAGAGTGGAAATACTATGAGCACCTTCCTTTTTGAGTTGATTCTCCGACTCAGATGATATAGCATTTAAAGTTTGCTTGCAATTTGCTGAACAATTTAATCAAATATTCAACATACAGGATCAAAATCCAATTCAACTGTCACAATTGTGGTCTCCGTAGTTGTTGTTTCTGTTGTTGCTTGTCTAGCCGCATTTGGATTCTGCTTCTGGAGGAGAAAGCGCTCATTAGACAAAGATACAAGTAATTTGCCCATTCTGTATTTTATTTGCCTAGAAGACTATAGTAATTTACTAATTTTCTTTTTCATCATTATGATACAACGTGAATGTCTTCTTTCTGAACAGATGATGATGATGACGACACGATGTATATACAAGAAAATATAGAAACAGAACTGGAATATATCCTAAATCCAAATGCAGAATATGAAGTGTTTAACTTTACTGCACTTAAAGCTGCCACTGATAATTTCTCCGACGTGAATAAACTCGGTAAAGGAGGCTTTGGTCCAGTTTACAAGGTACAATCACTTCTACCTAGTAATTTTCCTTATCTAAACCTTCAACAGAAAATTTTCTTATCGAATTTTTTGTCTGATCAAATACAAAATAACATATATAAAGGAAATATTTTTAATAAAGGGCACTCTTCTTGACGGACGAGAAATAGCTGTGAAAAGACTTTCGGGAACTTCGGTCCAAGGAATAACAGAATTTAAGAATGAAGTGGATTTTCTCGCAAAACTCAAGCACAAGAACCTGGTGCAGTTGCTTGGATGTTGCATAAAAAATCGAGAGAAATTGCTATGCTATGAATACTTGCCTAACGGAAGTCTTGACAAGATTCTTTTTGGTACAAAGTCCTTTGTCAAAATATATATGATACTAATTCAAAGTAAAATTTCTCATAAATAAGCATTACTGATAAGGTTATTGATATTTCCCTGATGCAGCAAAGGATACTACCCAACGAGTCAACCTTGACTGGAAAATGCGACACAAAATAATTGAAGGAATTACTCGTGGTTTAAATTACCTCCATGAGGAATCTCGGTTGAAAGTTATACACAGAGATCTAAAAGTTAGCAACATACTGCTTGACAAGGATATGAACCCGAAAATTTCTGATTTTGGGCTTGCAAGGTTTTTCGAGGAAGATCAAACCCATAAAGATACAAATATCATTGCTGGAACATTGTGAGATTCATTATACAACAACTCTTTACTTACCATGATCTGACACTTCTCAGATATATTATTGCGCAGTTCAAGTCCAGTATAACAATAATGGGTATAATACTGTTTCAATTTCAGTTGAGAGCTGTTTGACACCCTTGCATTTAACGTTTAATGTATGCCTATTGACTAAGATTCCTTTCCCTTTAGGTACTGAAATTGGGTTTAAGTTTATGCTTATTGACTCAGATTCCTTTCCCTTCTTCATTTTTTTTTTCTGTAGTTGTTCAATTTGGGAGTAACTTGCCCATTGAGGTCAGTTGAGGAACTAGCTCAGGTTTAATAAATTGAACAACATGTATATTTAAACCTATTGTGGAGAAACTATCAAACTGTGATATCACATCATACAAGCATCAATTTGGAATGGGAATGTATAGCAGGTGAAACTTGCATAAATATGACTCCAATTTAGCTTTACAGATTAATTTGACTTCCTTAAATTTGTAGTGGATATATGGCACCTGAGTACATTTTGTACGGGAATTTCTCTACTAAATCAGATGTGTATGGCTTTGGATTTCTTCTTCTTGAGATTCTGACAGGCCAGAAGAATAGTGCCTTTGTTGGCTCGAATCGCGCTTCAAATCTCATTAATCATGTAAGTAACATGAACTTCTTGAGATTTAGGTCCAGAAGCTTTTTGTTGTCAGAATTTCCTTTCAGAAATTTTCGTCTATGCTGCGGTTTCTGCAATCACTGTTCCTTTCAATTGATGATCTTAATTATTACACTGAACAACAATTATGCCATTATAAGAAAGTTTAATTGAAATCCCAACAAAATAAAAAATTTCTTTTAAGCACTGTTTGAATGTATCTGTCATGAATAGTCTTGACTAGAATTACATAAGCATATACTATTTGTCTATTTAGAGCATGGCAAGCCTTTTTAATAAAAAGAAGGGTACATTTTTAGTTGCATAACATTTTGAACATAATTTAAGTCAGAAGGATAATTGTTGATTTCTATTCTTTGACTTACTTACATTAATCACTAGCTTTTGATTTGCTCAATCCTTAATTATGCTAATTAATCTGATATGCAATTAAATTTTACAATTTGCTTCTATGATTTCTTTACAATATGTTATTTTTAGTAAATAGTAGGTAAAATATTATTTAAGTTAAGACCTATAAAACAAAACTAACTAAAAAGCCCTTGCCACAGGCATTGCTACATTGGAACGAAGATACGGTATTTGAATTAATGGATCCAATCTTAGAGGAAAAATACCGAGAAGAGATCAAAAAATGTGTTCATATAGCATTACTGTGCGTGCAAGAAAATCCGATTGACAGGCCTACCATGGAGACTGTAAAAAATATGCTTGCAAGCCCATCTATGATTATTCCAAATTTGCCTTCAACCTGGTCGCTGACTCGGTCAATAGATCACCGAATCGAGGTTGACAGTTTAACGACTGACACATATACACTCAGAAGTGAAGCTGAGAGTTTTACAACAAACACACAGTCAAGTCAAGCTGAGAGTTCTGGAACAAGAAGTACAAGTAACATTTTGATGAGATGATCCGGATAAACCATTGTGGTTTTATTTCTGTATGGGAAATTAATATTTTTTTCTAATTATGCACACTAACCATTAACCAATTGAAATAAGACTGCATTGTGTTTGATGTCCAATGCGAAGAATAAGACGCATTGTGTTCTTTACCAGAGTTGAAGGAGCAGCAACTCAGGCTGTATCTCGGGCATCTCGATTCTCATGGAGGCAATATGGCAAAAAATAACTCAAGAAATTTGTTGGGGTGAGAGAAATGGGGCTCCATGAGCCTAATTCTGCCTGATGGATTGAATCAAATAAATATTTTGGTTGATGGAAGTTTAAAGGGATACTGGCAAAGGTGCTTATACTATGAACCGTGAAGTGTTATTTTTCTCTAGGCCGGACCTGTCAGTTCCGTCACTCCAAAAAAATTAATTTATGGTTTAACTAAATACAATGGTATACAACTATACACCATTGCTGATTCAATCATGCTCAAATTTATCTCTTTCGGTTCACCATCTTCTGATTCACTATCATAATCACAATTTTTAGAAATATCCCAATTCAGATAGGAAAAGAGATCCAGAGATTCTACTTATCACGTCATGACCCTGTCACATCTCCTGGAGATCTCGGAACGTTCCATTAAAAATTGTTCGTAGGGGAATTTAGTCAAACATTAGGTGTGCACTAGTCCTTCACTCAACAGAATCGCCAATTAATTCTACTAAAGGAATTAACTCCCATTCAATATACAGAGAAAAATGAGAATTTCATAGTACAGAGGCCACGTTTATATATATATATATATATATATATATATATATGGAGGAGGGTTCAAATGCACCCAAATTTTTGTGCACCCAAATGCACCCTATTCTTTTTCTTCATTTTTAAAGTCTGAATAGTCAATCTGAACCGTTAGATGCGATATATATATATTAAGATGTGCTTGGAGACCAAATTTTACATTTTTTGGAAATTTTTTACTATTTATTATGTTAGTGTAATAATCTAGAAGTCAATAATACGATAATTTATCATAAAACTTTGTTCATGAATTGGATGATTAATATCATTTTGTTGCCTTGAGTATTATTGAATTTATGGATCATTTCGAGTTCATGACTGAAATTGTGAAACTCCATAATATAGATAATATATACTCTTAAAAAGTCACTGACCAAGGTAATTAGCAGGAACACTAATTACCGCGATAAGGTTAGTATGTGGATTAAAAGATGGTTAAGTTTTACAAACCACCTGACACGAGATGTCATTTTAATCACATAGATACATGTTCTAGGAACATGGTATTTGACAGACCCCGAATGAAACATTAAATAGAATTGTGTTCGTGTCATTTATGTTTTCATTCAGTGTCAAGTTCTACAGTATGAGGTATTCATCTTTCCTACTAAGAAATGTATATGTGTGATTGTTATCAAACACTGTCGGTAAAATGCAGTTATAACGGTAGCTCTTCGGTATACATGGCTTAGCTGAGGTAGTGATGGTTTACTAAGAATACTATTTGTCCCTCGTATCTCTATACGAGCTATAGCATCACTGGGCCCCTTGATAGAGTAAGATTATCTGCTAGCGGTATAATTACAAGAGTAATTATATTTGATAATCTGCTCAAGATCAAGAAAAGATTCAGTTAGCAAGGATGACACACATCTACCTTGAAACTAATCTGATAGCTATGAGACAGAAGAACAGACACAAGTAAATTGTTTACTGGATCGTGATATTGTACTGTACAACATCATGATGTGTTGCCAGATGCCGCTCATGATTATAGAAGTTAAAACAGTTTTAACTCTGTTTACCAACATAACACAGATCCTATTGGGTCACACCATATATGAGTTAATCGGAGAATCTTATTGTGATTGATTATAAATTGGTTATGATCAATAGTAAGATGGTTATAATTAATTATACGTGTTATAATTAAATTATAAATGTTATGTAAAAATAACAAGCAAAAACATTGGTTAATTTATAAACGTGTGTGACACGTTGTATAAAAGTTAACCGGTTAATTTATAAATGTGCACGACACATTGTATAAATTACCGAAACAACGACCGCAAGAAAAATATATATAATTGTTCAGAATAATTATACGAATATTATTTGTATTCGGGCCGAGGGCATTCGGGTCTTTTCAGATTCGTTCTTATCCGCATGACATGTCATCGATCCTATCCAGATGACACGTCATCGATACCGAAACGAACAACCGAAGAAAAATATATATAATTGTTCAGAATAATTATACGAATATTATTTGTATTCGGGCTGAGGGCATTCGGGTCTTTTCAGATTCGTGCTTATCCGCATGACATGTCATCGATCCTATCTAGATGACACGTCATCGATATTATCCACATAACATGTCATCCTTATCCATTCAATGGCATATCTTGTAAATAGGCCGAACTTGGAGGGCATTTTGGTCTTTTGGCAACCGACCCTAAACCCTATAAATAGGGGTGGAGGGGTAGAGAGAAATTTACTAATTCACTCATACCGTTTCGTGTCGAAACAGATCGGTATTTTTTCTCTTTCTCGGTTTCTCTCCCAAATAGTGTTTCGGTTGAGAAAAAAAAGTTATACGTAGTTGACGTATAATCTTACGAGTTGTTGTGAAGTATATTTACGGGATCGATGAATAGTGTTTTACCGAATTTCGCGGTATGTCAGTTTTACATATTGATGAAACTGAGCAACTGAAAATTCGTGTTTATGGGTTTTCGTCTTTTTCCTGTGAATAGTGTTTTTGCAGAATTCTGCGGTTTATGGTATTTCTGGCAGAAGAAATAAACCGCTCTCCGGTTAGTCCTGGTGGATAACCGATAGAGGTATCACACGTGTGATACTCCGAGTCGATTCCTTCCCTGGTGAGACTCTACTCGCTCGGTCTGCATTCCAACTGTGATTTGGAAACAATGTATAACTATGCTATATTAATCTATTTAATTGGTAAGTAGATTAAAGTTTTAGAAATCAATCATGGAGTATATATGTAAAAAGGATTAAATTGGGTTTTGATGCCAAAGGAATACTAAAGGTGGACCGCCTTGGAAAGTTTCCTGACATACCCCGTTTAATCCTGAGCTTAAGTTGGCCGTAGAAATTTTTGTTCTACGGTCATTCCGCAACTTAAGCCTAAACGGGTTTTTGGTTAGCACCGTAAAACCCCAACAGTGGTATCAGAGCACAAGGCTCTCCCGCTGATTGATTTTCTAAAAGTTATAACTTATGCAAATTAGGTGCATATACCGCATATCAGTTTAATTCTTACATTTGCAGCTTAAGTCCAAAACCGATTAGAAATAAGATTTTCTTGGATCGGTTCTACCGACTAAGAAAGTTAAATTAGATTTAAGCTTCCTTTATGCTTTCTTATGAAATGTAAACTTTTACATTTCTTGGATCAGTTTTCCGACCGAGAAAGATAAAATAGGATTTTATGCTTTCTTTATATTTTCGTTTTCAAAACTTTCAACTGCGTTTGAGTATATCTAAGAATGTGATGAAGCAATAAAGTACCCAAGTAAGAACTGCTAATCTCCACCCGTGAACGACAAGGTTAATGACAAGAAAAGTCTCGACTTTTCGTCTAACCGTCGTTTACGTGTCCTGATAGCTAGCCCAAAGGGGACTTTGTCACGTTACCAAATTACTCTATGCTTTTGAAATGACAAAATTTAGTGTAAGTTTTTGCCTTTTCGAAAACCTTCGGATAAGTAAAGTTCATCGAAGAATGTGATGAAGCAATAAAGTACCTGAGTAAGAGCTGTCATTTTCATACAAGAAAGAGATGGTTCTGTCTAGGAAAGATTGAGTCTAAGCGGTCCTCGTGACCCCAATCTTTCCTGGGAGCCCCTTTCACGTGTCATAATGGCTGGCCCAAAAGGAACTTTGTCACGTTACCAAATTGCTTTATGGACCGAAAAGAATATCTGATTTTAAAACATATAAATTGTTTATGTGCTTTAAATGGTATAAATAAGAACTGAGCATAGCTGCAAAATAAAGAATTGGTAACTGATAGATTATATACCCGACTTGGTCCCGTATATAAGTAAATTAGATTTACAGCTTAGAGTAAATTAGATTTACTGCTTTAAAATGAAAATGGGTAAAACTAGATTGACCGTCTTTCCAAGGAACCGTGAAAGAAAATTTTCTTTGAAGAAAAATACGAATGTGGGATCACATTTGGCATTGTTTTCTTTCTGACTTCCTTTCCACAACTGCTTGCTGAAGCATATGAAAGAGGTCTTTTAAGAAAATGGAAATGCGATCATATTCACTATTCTTTCTGTCTGACTTCCTTTCCACGACTGCTTACTGAAGCATATGAAAGAGGTATCTCAGGAAGATAGAAATTGAATCACAATCGGTATTTTTCTGACAAGCAACTTTCACGTGTCCGTAACGCTGACCAAGGTCAAAATTACGAACTGAAAGAAATATACGTGACTCGGTCACATATATAGGTAAATCAGATTTACTGCTATCATGTAAAAACGTATAGATTAGATTTACCGTTTTTATAAGAAACCATATAAACTACCTCTACAAGATAGACGGTAGCTAAAGTCAGTTACAAGAACTGACTGCTTAACAAAGCTAAGCGTATCAAAGAGGTACTGATAAGAACAGAAACTAATGGAGATCACATTTCGTATTCAAGACTTCCTTTCCACGACTGCTTAATGAAGCATATGAAAGAGGTCGTTATAAAGATACGAATAGAATCACATTTAGTCATTCTTACATATGCTAAGAAAAGAAAGTAATGGGGATCACATTCGATATTTTAGACTTCCTTTCCACGACTGCTTAATGAAGCATATGAAAGAGGTCGCTATAAAGATACGAATAGAATCACATTAATCATTCTTTCTGACATAAGATAAGAAAAAAAATGGAGATCACATTCAGTATTCAAGACTTCCTTTCCATAATTGCTTAATGAAGCATACGAAAGAAGTCGCTATAAAGATACGAATAGAATCACATTAGTCGTTCTTTCTCACATACCCCTTTGGAGATTGCTGACACTATTAAGCATAAACACCAACCCATTAAATATTAAGTAGTATGCCCTTCCTACTCTATCCTCTTCACATCGTTGTTCATTGGTTGATGATTGAAACCTACTCAGTAGGCATCGCCTTTTACCTTTGGTGGTCGAGGGTTATGTGAGACATAACAAAACCAAATAGAGTGAGGTTACTTACCGATGATTTCTAAAAGAGTTTTAGGCTCGGGGCAAAGTCTTCGTTAAATACACGTGATGTTTTAACGAAATTAAGAATCACAAAGAGATGTGATTAGCAAGTTTGCTTACCTAAGATAACTGATAGCCATGATATGCATACACTGCCTTGGTTATTGGTGAAAACATGGATCTTGGTCCTACTGCAAAACAGGAATAGAATAAATTTGCAGTGGGAGTTTTATTATTGGAATAAAACATTACATGAACAAAGCTAAAATCTTTACATTAAACGTTGTAGAAATATGGCTAAATAAACGTCTTTCTCTTTACGCTCCTTACTCAAAAGGTAGACATACGTGAGAAAAAGGAATATATCCTAAATACACCGGTCCCTGCTGAAATAGTAGAGAGCAGCTCTATCAGTACTCACACGCTTCGTATGACAAGCGATGATGAGAAACTGGAGAAGCTTAACTGTCCGTTGAGCCACGAGTTGGCCACGAAAGTTATCCTGAACTCATTTCCTCTCAGCTATTCGGAGTTCATTATGAACTCCCATAAGCAAGAGTTGGATAAGAGCTTGCAGGAGCCCCAAGGGATGCTGAGGATCACTGATAAAGACATCGAGAATAGCTCTCATGTCCTCATGATCCAAGAAGGTGGGAGGAAGATCAAGAAAGAAAAAGGGAAAAATGGCTATTAAGTACAAAGGCAAAGGGAAGTTGGTTCCAGGAACGAACTCTCCCAAGATAAATGTTTCTGCTAACTCTGACTGCTATTTTAGCAATAGCAAAGGTCACTGGAAGAGAAACTGCCCGGAGTATCTTGGAGATATGAAGTTTGAGAATGTCTCAAAAGTCTCAGTCTCAAGTATTTATGTTATTGAAATTAATGTTGCGACCTCTCTTAATGATTGGATGCTGGATACCGGATCATGTGCTCATATTTGCACGAATATGCACGCACTAAAAGAAAGTTATGCAATAAGGAAGTACAACTCTGAGTTGGAAACGGAGCACAAGTTGCAGCCGTTACAGTCGGTAGGATAGAATTGTACTTTCCTAGCGGGTTTATTCTGGAACTAGAAATGTCTATTTTGTTCCTACCATTTCTAGAAATATCATATCAATCTCGTGTTTAGAGATGAATGGTTTCTCGTTTGTTATAAAGGACAATAGATATTCTATTTATAAATATGAGACATATTATGGATCATCTTACTTGTTAAATGGTCTTTATATGCTAGAAATGGAAAACCCCGTGTTTAACATCAATAACAAAAGACTCAAAACGTTTCATGAAAGTATTGACTTACATGAGACATAAGTCTGAATCCTTTGACGAGTTCAAGGAATTTAAGACTAAAGTAGAAAATCAACTGAACAAAAGTATTAAGGCATTACGGTAGGACCGTGGAGGCGAATACTTGAGTTATGGTTTTCAAAACGTACTTAAAGGAATGTGAGATAGTCTCACAACTCACACCTCTAGGAACACCGCAATGTTACAGTGTTGCCAAGAAAATGAAACAAACCATGTTGGACATGATTCGTTCCATGATGAGTGACGCCACCCTTCCAAAATCATTTTGGGGACACGCACTAGATACTGCTGCACTAACGATAAATATGGTTACATTCAAGTCAGTTGAAAAGACTCCATACGAGTTATGGTTTGGGAAATCCCAAATATGTCTTATCTTAAAAATGGGGTTGCGAAGTATTTGTCAAACGCCAGACGTCTGACAAACTTGATCCCAAATCTGACAAGTGCTTTTTCGTAGGGTATCCTAAGGAAACGAAAGGATATTACTTCTATTACCAGTCCGAGAACAAATTAGTTATTGCTCGTCATGGTATACTTTTGGAGAACGAGTTTCTTGCAAAAGGAAGTAGTGAGAGTAATGTAATACTTGAAGAAATTCAAGATACATCACACAATACAATATCTAAACTAGATCAGATTAACCCACCTCTTGATTTTTTGGCTGATGAGCATCTGGAAGTACCAAGTCCACAAGTAGCTGTGGAAGAAGTTCTAGTCCCGAGCTCAAGTACTTCAACGCAAGTTGAAGAAGAACTAGATCCGCATATCGTTGTGGATCAAGTTCGACAGCCCGAAGAACAAGTGCTACGTAGGTCAACAAGAATAGTCTATACACCCGAGAGGTCCTTGGGACTGCACGAGGTCTCAGTTTTTGACATTGAAGATCCTCTGACCTATGCGGAAGCAATGGATAGGCTTGACTCTGATAAATGGCTGGAGGCCATGAGATCCAAAATACAGTCCATGTATGACAACACGGTCTGGAACCTAGTTGTACCACTTGATGGGGTGAAGCCCATAGCTAACAAGTGGGTTTTCAAAAGAAAACAGACATGGATGACAATATGACTATTTACAAAGCACGGCTAGTAGTGAAGAGGTTTCAAACAAATTATGGGAATTGATGAAACTTTTTCACCCGTGGCTATGTTTAAGTCAATTCGGATACTCCTAGCAATTGCCGCATTTCATGATAATGAAATATGGCAAATGAATGTCAAAACCGCCTTCTTAAATGAAAATTTAAGAAGAGGATGTGTACATGACACAGCCTACGGGTTTTGAAGATCCAGAGAATGCTGGGAATGTATGCAAGCTTCTTGAATCCATTTATGGATTGAAGCATGCATCACGGAGTTGGAATCTTCGATTTGGAGAAGAAGTCAAAAAGCTTGACTTCGTCAGATGCGAAGAAGAATCTTATGTGTACAGAAAAACTAGTGGGAGTGTCATCGCCCTTTCTTAATCTTATATGTAGATGACATACTCTTAATAGGAAACGATATTCCTCTATTGCAATTAGCCAAGTCTTCATGAAAGAAGAGTTTTCTCGATGAAGGACTTGGGCGAGGATGTCTATATACTAGGCATAAAGATCTACCGAGGTAGATCAAAGAGACTTATAGGATTAAGTCAAAGCACGTACATTGACAAAGTACTGAATCGGTTCAGCATGCAGGATTCTAAGAGAGGATTCCTGCCAATGAATCATGGTACACAGCTTAGCAAGACTCAGTGTCTTTCGACAACTGATGAGCAAAGCACTATGAGTAGAGTACCATACGCTTCGGCTATTGGCTCTATCATAAACGCCATGTTGTGCACTCGCCTTGATGTCTCGTACGCTTTGAGTGTGACGAGTATATATCAGGCTAATCCAGGCATAAGGCACTGAAATGCTGTAAAGAATATCCTTAAGTTCTTGAGGAGAACTAAGGATATGTTTCTCGTCTACAACATTATCACTTAATACGAGAGATCGTAAACATAATAAGATGTTTATAATTTAATTATAAAAGATATAATTAATATAAAGGTGATGTAAAAATATGTAGAGTTGACACAGTCAGCAACACAGCTAATCCACTCACAAAATCTCTTCCTCAAGCCAAGCACGAGATGCTTAATGCTTCTATGAGTCTGGAACACATAGAAGATTGGTTGTGAGATTTTCTCAGGATCTACGAGATCTTAGAGAATATAGAGTTTTGTATATAAGTAGGGCCTATGAAGATTGGCTCCTAGCTTAAGTGGGAGATTGTTAGTGTAATAATCTAGAAGTCAATAATACGATAATTTATCATAAAACTTTGTTCATGAATTAGATGATTAATATCATTTTGTTGCCTTGAGTATTATTGAATTTATGGATCATTTCGAGTTCATGACTGAAATTGTGAAACTCCATAATATAGATAATATATACTCTTAAAAAGTCACTGACCAAGGTAATTAGCAGGAACACTAATTACCGCGATAAGGTTAGTATGTGGATTAAAAGATGGTTAAGTTTTACAAACCACCTGACACGAGATATCATTTTAATCACATAGATACATGTTCTAGGAACATGGTATTTGACAGACCCCGAATGAAACATTAAATAGAATTGTGTTCGTGTCATTTATGTTTTCATTCAGTGTCAAGTTCTACAGTATGAGGTATTCATCTTTCCTACTAAGAAATGTATATGTGTGATTGTTATCAAACACTGTCGGTAAAATGCAGTTATAACGGTAGCTCTTCGGTATACATGGCTTAGCTGAGGTAGTGATGGTTTACCAAGAATACTATTTGTCCCTCGTATCTCTATACGAGCTATAGCATTACTGGGCCCCTTGATAGAGTAAGATTATCTGCTAGCGGTATAATACAAGAGTAATTATATTTGATAATCTGCTCAAGATCAAGAAAAGATTCAGTTAGCAAGGATGACACACATCTACCTTGAAACTAATCTGATAGCTATGAGACAGAAGAACAGACACAAGTAAATTGTTTACTGGATCGTGATATTGTACTATACAACATCATTTGTGTAATTGGATGGTCATGATGTGTTGCCAGATGCCGCTCATGATTATAGAAGTTAAAACAGTTTTAACTATGTTTACCAACATAACACAGATCCTATTGGGTCACACCATATATGAGTTAATCGGAGAATCTTATTGTGATTGATTATAAATTGGTTATGATCAATAGTAAGATGGTTATAATTAATTATACGTGTTATAAGTAAATTATAAATGTTATGTAAAAATAACAAGCAAAAACATTGGTTAATTTATAAACGTGTGTGACACGTTGTATAAAAGTTAACCGGTTAATTTATAAATGTGCACGACACATTGTATAAATTACCGAAACAACAACCGCAAGAAAAATATATATAATTGTTCAGAATAATTATACGAATATTATTTGTATTCGGGCCGAGGGCATTCGGGTCTTTTCAGATTCGTTCTTATCCGCATAACATGTCATCGATCCTATCCAGATGACACGTCATCGATACCGAAACGAACAACCGAAGAAAAATATATATAATTGTTCAGAATAATTATACAAATATTATTTGTATTCGGGCTGAGGGCATTCGGGTCTTTTCAGATTCGTGCTTATCCGCATGACATGTCATCAATCCTATCTAGATGACACGTCATCGATCTTATCCACATGACATGTCATCCTTATCCATTCAATGGCATATCTTGTAAATAGGCCGAACTTGGAGGGCATTTTGGTCTTTTGGCAACCGACCCTAAACCCTATAAATAGGGGTGGAGGGGTAGAGACAAATTTACTAATTCACTCATACCATTTCGTGTCGAAACAGATCGGTATTTTTTCTCTTTCTCGGTTTCTCTCCCAAATAGTGTTTCGGTTGAGAAAAGAAAGTTATACGTAGTTGACGTATAATCTTGCGAGTTGCTGTGAAGTATATTTACGGGATCGATAAATAGTGTTTTACCGAATTTCGCGGTATGTCAGTTTTACATATTGATGAAACTGAGCAACCGAAAATTCGTGTTTACGGGTTTTCGTCTTTTTCCCGTGAATAGTGTTTTTGCAGAATTCTGCGGTTTACGGTATTTCTGGCAGAAGAAATAAACCGCTCTCCGGTTAGTCCTGGTGGATAACCGATAGAGATATCACACGTGTGATACTCCGAGTCGATTCCTTCCCTGGTGAGGCTCTACTCGCTCGGTCTGCATTCCAACTGTGATTTGGAAACAATGTATAAATATGCTATATTAATCTATTTAATTGGTAAGTAGATTAAAGTTTTAGAAATCAATCATGGAGTATATATGTAAAAAGGATTAAATTGGGTTTTGATGCCAAAGGAATACTAAAGGTGGACCGCATTGGAAAGTTTCCTGACATACCCCGTTTAATCCTGAGCTTAAGTTGGCCGTAGAAATTTTTGTTCTACGGTCATTCCGCAACTTAAGCCTAAACGGGTTTTTGGTTAGCACCGTAAAACCCCAACATATTAAGCCACTTTGAAAAATCGCTGATCCAATGGTCCAGAAAATGTAAAATCAGCGATTTTCAAAGTGGCTTAATAAATAGTAAAAAATTTCCAAATAATGTAAAATTTGGTCTCCAAGTACATCTTAATAAATAGATCGCATCTAACGGTTCGGATTGACTATTCGGACTTTGAAAACGGAGAAAAATAATTTAAAAGATAGGGTGCATTTGGATGCTCAAAAATTTGGGTGCATTTGAACCCTCCTCATATATATGAGGAGGGTTCAAAACTTCAAATGCACCCAAATGCACCCTATCTTTTTTCTCCATTTTGAAAGTCCGAATAGTCAATCCGAACCGTTAGATGCGATCTACATATTAAGATGTGCTTGGAGACCAAATTTTACATTTTTTGGAATATTTTTACTATTTATTAAGCCACTTTGAAAATCGCTGATCCAATGGTCCAGAAAATGTAAAATCAGCGATTTTCAAAGTGACTTAATAAATAGTAAACAAATTCCAAAAAATGTAAAATTTGGTCTCCAAGCACATCATAATATGTAGATCGCATCTAACGGTTCAGATTGACTATTCGGACTTTGAAAACGGAGAAAAAGAATTTGAAAGATAAAGTGTATTTGGGTGCACAGAAATTTGGGCGGCCATTTTTATTAATAACCCAAAAAAAAAAGTTTTTTACAAAAGTAACCCCAAAATCTGAGTTTTTCCAAATATAACCAAACCGCCAGGCATGCTGGCGGTCCACTTCTATAGCGGACCGCCAGGGACACGGGCGGTCTGCTAGGGACCCGACCGCCAGCGTTCTGGGCGGTCCGTTTTTTTTTTTTTTTTTTAGAGATCTGATTTTTGTTCTTAATATTTTCATTTGTGAAGTTTTAGTTTTTTTTCTTAGGGTATTTGCCAAAAAATAAAACATTTGATATATTTATAAGTGATGTCGTAACTCTTTATAACTTTCAATTGATTTGTCAGTTGGATATCACGAGTCTAAAGATAACACTAATTAAGGACTTGGTCTTGATTCACAACTTTTTAATAAATAGCCGACACTAATGTTTTTTTTTTTTAAAATAAATTTTAAAAATTCACTATAAATCATAGAAAATTCTAAAAATGAAAATTTTTGTTCTGGAATGCTCATATATTTTTGCTGAACTATATATAAAACAAAGATATCAAATAATTCATCATAATTTACAAATAACACTCACTAAATAAAATATCATCCAAATTGCTCATTTATTGTTATTCTTATAAATGGTTTGTGCAAACCCTAAAACAGAAAATACATAAAAGACATGACGTTTGTTTAAATACAAACCCTAAAACAGAAAATACATAAAAGACATGACGTTTGTTTAAATACAAACCCTAAAACAGAAAATACATAAAAGATACATAAAAGACCCTAAAAACTCTAAAATTATAAAGAAAGGTCCAAAAGTCCATGAAGGAAGACTCAGATCGTGAATCTGAGCCCACAAAATGGCAAAACGAATCATAGATTGGTTTTGGATCCGGTTTTGGGCTGTGGAGTTCCTGTCAAAATTTCAGCCCGATCCGACAGACGGATCAAAAGTTACGCCCCTTTTCGTGAAGCATGCGCAGGACCATATTGCATCACATCTTCTGGTATTTGCCTAGAAGAAGCGGCTAGGTTTGAGAAGATCAGATCGGAGAGAAGCGTGAAGCGAAGTGAAGGCTGTGTTTTAAACCCTAGGCGTGCGTTTGAAAGAGGTACGCGGGACTTAAAATAAAAAATTTTTAGCTTTAGTGTCGGCTGTTTATAAATAGGCGACACTAATAACTGAGAATTTTTTTTAGCTTTAGTGTCGGCTGTTTATAGATAATTCTTGAATAATCTCTTAGGCTTTTAACTAAACAAAATACCGATCGTTGTACGAAAACTTAAACTGCATTTTTGAGGCACTAAACGATGTTTTTTTTTTAAATTCTGATGCTTCCGATGCGACGGTGCCAATGTGCCACCCGGGCAAAATCAACAAGCTGTCAGAGCTTGAAATTTTTTGAATCAAGGCCAAGTCCTTAATTAGTGTTATCTTTAGACTCGTGATATCCAACTGACAAATCAATTGAAAGTTATAAAGAGTTACGACATCACTTATAAATATATCAAATGTTTTATTTTTTGGCAAATACCCTAAGAAAAAAAAAAACTAAAACTTCACAAATGAAAATATTAAGAAAAAAAATCAGATCTCTAAAAAAAAAAAAAAAAAAAAAGCGGACGCCCAGAACGCTGGCAGTCGGGTCCCTAGCAGACCGCCCGTGTCCCTGGCGGTCTGGTATGGAACTGGATCGCCAGCATGCCTGGCAGTTTGGTTATATTTGGAAAAACTCAGATTTTGGGGTTACTTTTGTAAAAAACTTTTTTTTTTGGGTTATTAATAAAAATGGCCGAAATTTGGGTGCATTTAAACTCTGCTATATATATATATATATATATATATATATAGGGTCTGTCTAAATTGCTGCTGGCAGCATTTCGGCAGAGGTGCTGTCGGGGCTATATTTAGCCGTGTGATGTCCAAACAACAAATCCAAACCGTTAGATGTTTAATCTATATTATAATCTACTTGGAGACCAAATTTTACATTTTTTGGAATTTTTTTACTATATATTAAGCTGGTTTGAAAACCGCTGATTTCAGTAAATTTCTGCAGCATTGAAATCAGCGGTTTTCAAACCAGCTTAATATATAGTAAAAAAATTCCAAAAAATGTAAAATTTGGTCTCCAAGTAGATTATAATATAGATTAAACATATAACGGTTTGGATTTGTCGTTTGGACATCAAAAAATAGAAAAAACAGTGGCAGCACCGCCGGCAGAAATGCTGCCGGCAGCAAATTAGCCACAGCCTATATATATATATATATATATATATATATATATGAAAACATTCACTCTATAATAGAGAATGCACCTGTATGATAATTTTCAATCAGGAATCGTCTACCGAAACGAGGGGCCGTCCAATGCGGACAGCTCGTAACCGTCCGATTCGATTCAAAGTTTACGCGGACAGCTTCAATATTCGTCTTTACCACTTCAAAGTCGTAGATCAATTGTTCGCAAATCTCAGAATGAATCGGACAAATATCCGACGTCAAACCGATTTTGATCCCGATGCCCATCAAACGCGTCAGCTTCCACCCTGCTGAGCAAAAGATTGAAAGCACAAATAAGAAGTGAGAGCTTAGGCCCATGGTTTTCTCAAAAATAACTTTAAAGCCTTGGGCCTTGGGTCTTGGGCCCATGGCTTGATCAAAAGAGTAGCAAGAACAATGTAAACACTAGTACGACAGGCAGAAAGCTCTGCAAGATGGCGAGATACATAAAAATAAGAAAATATTTTCTTCCAAAATGGCGGGATTAACAAAAATTTGCTCATGAGTCTGGTGGAATCGATCAAGGCCTTCTCCTTTTGACTGGAAACGATCAGAATCTGATCTCAAACAGAATTATACTGGTGGGTTTTGTTTTTCTTCATAAAATGATACTGATGTGTTATGGTACATAATTGGTATCATAGTAGCGACCATAGAGAATAACTTTAAAGTTGCTAAAGCAAAATGCATTTATTCTCGGTTATTGTTTTGCTTTTCAATTAGACCGCAATTTTTATTCATAGGAAAAAAATAAATAAAAATATTAAAAATAAGAAGCATTGCGGAGAAATTCTAAAAACAAGAAGGCAGTATTGTGCCATGGCGTCCCAGAGGGACGCCATGGCATATCAATCCCCAAATCTGAAAAAAAAAAAAACGAAAAAAAAAAATAGAAACTGGGACGCCATAGACCAACTATGGTCCGTTTAATAAAAAGAGATTTCCTTGTTCTCTCCCCTCCAAATAAGTTAATCTCCTCCAAGGCTCCAACAGCGACAAAACTGAAGTTTGGGTTGATGTATCGCATGGCGTCCCATATTAATTGTTTGGTTTTTTTTATTTTTCCAGTAGAACTAAAGTTTGGCATGGCGTCCCTGCGGGACGCCATGGGCCGGTCCTGCCTTCCTGTTTTTGAAATTTTTCCACAACCGTTCTCATTTTTAATATTTTTATTTTATTTTTTCCTATGAATAAAAATTGCGGTCAATTAGAGGTATGTTGAGGGATGCGGAGAGAGAGGAGAAAACAATGTGCGGAGGAAACTGCGGTCTGCCAATAATTTTTTCTGCTCTAGAAGAGGTGAACGGAAGAGGAAGCGGAGGTTAAAGTCTACTGTTCGGTGAGAAGAGGAAGATCACGAAATGTTGATTTTTGATAATTTTTGTCACCCTTAATTGAGATGTAAAAACACTATTCGGAGGTAGCCTTATTTTCGATCTGTCTCCTTCTTTTTCTTTAATGAGATTTTTTCTCTTATTTTTTAAGACTTATTACCGTTTTAGAACTCAATTTGCTTGACTGCTTATTTCTTAAGCATCTAAGCAAGGCGGTCGAAGGATTTATTTCTTTTTTATTTTTCATTAATGAAAGGATACTCTATTACTCTTTGAGATTCTGATTTCAGAGAGGATTTACTGCCTCTTTTCATGGATCAATATCGATTTATCCATTTGATTGTATATGAATATCTGTGATCATTATCAGATCTAACTATTTAATATTATTACATGATTTGAGAATTCAGTGTCATGATAAAACGTTGTCAAAAATCCTAAATCTTTAAATTTAAATCGGTAAAATTTATTGTTAAAGTCTTTTTTATTTTTTTTTGATAAAAAAAAGAATAAGAAGACTTTAACAATAAATTTATTGTTAAAGTCAGATACATTTATTGTCTATTGCTCTTATCACTTTAGACTGACTCTTGAGCAGATTAGCGTGTTACTTATTATCTTCATTTAGTTCATCAATTTTAATTAGTTAGTTGTCTAGTTACAATCACCGAAAACCCCATAATATTAATATTATTTCATGTGCTAGAGAAGTTGAGTAATTTAATGCACCGTTGAAAGATGTATTGTTGTGGTATTGTAGCTAAATATTACAAATATAATTGGAAAAATTAGTGGTATTGTAGCTAAATATAACAAATTTGATTGGACAAATTAGCAAAATAGCAGCTTAAATTTGAATGTGTCGGGATGTCAACAACTTGGGAGAGGGGGGTGTCCGATGCCCATCGGACCATATTCGATGGGCGGTCTCCACCGTACGATTTTAATTTTGAGTTGTTTGCTTTGATTAATGGATCGCTTTATGAAAAATCCAATTAAACCCGTTAACACCGTTTTCTCTCTTCGTCTCATGATCTCATCGGCTCGCCCTCCTAGATCCCAAATACAAAGAAAAAACGGAGAAACGAGAAAGACCGGTTTCTCTCTGTGCAAATGAGAGATTGTCGTGCTATCGCTAGAGGAAGAGAACGTGATGAGGTCAGGTGCAGCCTCCTCAAAAATGATCTCTCCTCATTCTCTAGCTTCACGACGTCTGCGCGCCCTCTTCGTGCTCTCTCTCCTCGACTTCACCGACCGTGGCAGTCACTAAGTCCACTATGGTTATGGTTATTGATTTTTTTTTTCTTCTTCTTGTTTCTTGGAATCTTGGTTTTGGTTGATATGTGGCATCAGCAATACCCGAAAGCACTGAGTTTGTTGGAATATTTTTGTTCTGTGAAATTACCATTCAAAGAATTGTAATTGAGTTGATTATTATGCAGATAATTGCTTGAATCTTGTTTTTTTGTTTCCCCCAATATGGATAATCGATCTTCTCTGATCGTACAGTTTCCAATCAGAATATTGTGTTACTTGTTTTCTTTTTTATATTCTTTAAGGAGTAGTTTTACAAAAAAAATCGTATGTAATTGGTTATTTTAGAGTGATATGATGCTCATTGAGTGTTTTTAAGTTTAAACCATTCAAAAGTAAAAGAAGTGCGTGAGAAGATATGTACCACTGGTACAAGGTCCAGCACAATATCTGATACCACTGGTACAAGGTCAAACACAACAGATAAAATATGTACCACTGGTACAAGGCCCAGCACAACAATCTTTGGTATGTGAAACATAACTTTTGGCATGCTCTTAATATTGGAAGCTTAACCTATAGTCAAATACTCCAACTGTTCCTGAAACACATTAAAATAATAAAAAGTTGCCACAGTCCTAGTAATTGGTAGCGTAGTACTAAAGGACTGTGTTATTAGGGTCTTGGAGCACATTGAAGAGAAGATTCATAGAGAAGGAATTAAAAAAAAATGTCAAGCTCTACCACTGGGAGCAAGACCCAAATGTTTACTCAATAGAGTGCTTCAAGAAGACACGCCATAAAGCTTTTATGCTTGTTCAGATGTTCAATGTAATATATATGCTAGCTAATTTTGTCTTTTCCAGTTTCACAAAACATAGATGCGGTTCTTATTTGTTCTACTAAATGCCTTTTGTAGGTTCTACTAAATGCGTTTTGATGAAAGATGAAGGTCTGATGAAATTTGTCTTATATTTATCTTTGGTTATTACTTATCTGGAGATTTGGGTTTAAGCTAAAATCTTTTTATGAATCTGTTGTAGCTGGTGTTAAGCAAGAAAGGGGCAACTGTTTGACTGATCTGGAAAATATCTGCTTACATGCAACTGAAGATGAAAAGAGGGTGGTCTTCATTTTTTCTTTTAGTTTTTTAGGTTGATGTGATGTATTTACAACATTTTAGTAAATGAAATAAGCAATCTGCCTTTTGTTATTATCCTTTCGTTTGTTATATTTATTTTGTACTTACTGGGATCTTTTTTTAATTTATTTTATGCTTTGCGTCAAAGCATTTGCTTCAAAGTTAATAAGAAACATTTCTAAAAGCAGCTCAAACATATAAGAGGTCAAAGAAGCTGCTGTTACCATAGATACATGGACAAAATTGACAAATTCAAAAAAGATATTATAAATCTCAAATGGCTTTGAATTCATTCTTAGGGTTTTAACACTGCACAAAGGATGTTTAAACAGACATTTGATTCATTTTAGAATTTTTAGAACAATCCTTTAAGACATACGGGCGATATAATTTCAGCTTTCAAAATTCTTCTTTGAAAAATCAACTGGTATTGTTAACTAAAGCTTAAAGTCTGGATTTGATTAAAATTAAAGTTAATAACAATCTGATAAATTTGTGTATGCATAGTTCCTGTACGAAATCTGATAAATTTAGAACCTTTCATACTATAGATGTAATTACTCCTTTTGTTACCAAATCTTATGTAAATGAACAAAATTGCTCCTTTTGTTACCAAACCTTATGTAACCGGATTTAAATTAACAACATTTTTAAACAACTTGTTCCAAGTTCAGAGGCTTTCTTTGCATATCTCAAACAAACAATTATGAGATAACATGGAGAGATTATAACTGGAACAAGTTTATTGTTATCCTAACAATTTGGTGATAAATGTTTTGTAAATAATTTTCTTATATCAATGAATTGTCAGGAACATTACTTCCTGACCTTAAAAAAAAAAACAATTTGGTGATAAATGAAATCCAATATGTACATAGAATTTTACTAATTATTTACCAAAAAACTTCACCAATTACAGAAACAAGTAAACATCACTAATTAGGTAAATATTAAATCATTTGTTTATTGATCTGTCCTTTCAGATCCATTACATAGATTAAACATAATAATAATAAATTAATTAAGACCAATTACAACACTTCATTTAGTAATTCAAAAATCAAGTGTTACCAACTTACCATTTGCTAGGAACACTGTAATTGAGCAGAGTTTCTAAGAATTTTCTAATTAACTAATTCTAAAGAGAAAGAAAATTGACTTGCGTCTATTGTGTGTATTTTGTAAAACGAGTGACTTCTTTGATGCTGACAATGATTAGATTGAGGGAGGAGAGAGAGTTCAGAAAAGACACTAGCGGTGGATTGAGGAGTAAGAGCACAAAAAGAGGAGGGCAAGGGCGGTGGGGTCGAGGAGGGTTGCTGTGCGAGGCGCGTCTGGTGGGGTCAAGGAGGTTGCCGGCAGCGGCGCGGTTCTTCGTTTCCCTTTGTATTTCTTGTTTCTCCTTTGTATTTGAGGTCAAGGAAGGTGAGACAAAGAGACGGAAAACAGTCTTAGCGGGTTTAATTGATTTTTGTGAAGTGATCCGTTAATCAAAATGAATAACTCAAAATTAGAATTGTATGGTGGAGACAGCCCATCAAACCGAATATGGTCCGATGCCCATCGGACACGGGCTCCCCTAACAACTTACCTGTCACCTGACCCAAGTGGAACAATCCGACCTGAATCCAACTTAATTTGCGACATCCCACAGGCCACTAGGTGTGTTCATTGGGTCCGATTTAATCGATTTTGAATCGAACCGAATTAGTTTTGATTAAACTGTTCGATTTTTTTGATTTAGTGGTTCGGTTTGTTTTTTAAAATCAAATTATAATTTCGGTTTAGTTCGATTTGAAAATTTAAAAAACCGAAATAACCCAACGCAATGAACACCGAAATAACCGAACCCACTGGAAGAAGGGAAGGCGAGTGACGGAGTGAGGTTGGCGGATAAAAATATGCGGGAGCGAAGGGGTCCATTATCTGGGTCGTTCAATTTGCGTTGAGATTGTAATTCTGCACGAATCTTGACGTGAAGCGATCGGACCTGAATTTGGTCCAGTGCCCATAGGATAGGCCATATGGTGTAGTTTGCTTGCAAAGATTGCGAACCAGCGTTCAGAGAGATGATACAACTGTATTCTCTCACCTCCCCAAGTTTCTACCCAACAAATTCCCTTTCTCTCTCTAAAACCTCTCGCTCGTGCTACACCCGCAAGGTTTGGTGTGCACTTGGAAAAGATGGAGCGAAAACAACGAAAACCGCATGGCCTTCCATCGCTGTTTCCCTTTTTGGGTCTGGCTTCATCTTGGGTCCCCTTCTTGATGGACTTCACTCCAGGGTTAATTTGGTAGTTTACCAGACGGGAGCCATTGATATCGGGCCCCTGCACACCAATCTCTATGTAATTTGTTTTCATTTAAGGTTGTTTTTTGGTCAAAGGTTTAGTTATGTTGAGGAATTGATGGGTGTTAGATGAAGAAAATTCTACATGGTTGTCTGATGAACTGGTATTATTGTTTATGGTTAATTATCTGTTTCTGGGTTTGCAATGATGCATTTGGGACTGGTCTGGTGTTATTTTCTGCCTAATTGTGTGCCATATGTGTATCTGATAGGTACCACCTCTGCTTGGGGCTTTTTATTGCACCTTTGGTCTGATACAACTCTTTCTAGATGAAAAATTGCCATCCAAAACTAAACCTATGGGAAGTCTTGAGAAAGCAGCCCTCTCCTTAATGTTAGTGGTTTAGTGTTTAAATAATGATACTGTACCAGTGAAATTTGATACCAGTAAGCCACAGACATGAATAGCAATCTGGAAATAGTAAGATCCAATCCTTATATTGAACCAAAATTTACTAGCTGGAATCAAATTTATTTCAGTTTGACATCTATATGAGCAGAATTAATTTTTTCTTCACTGTGCTTAATTGCATGAGTTAAGTACAATTCATAATTGGGGCTTAATCCTGTTTATTATTTGAGGTTACATTTTGGTATGATTGAGGCTTAATTGGACCATAAACAAGTAAAATGATTCAAGAAATTTTGAAATTAGGAATTGGTTTCAGCTTCAGTCAGAACTTCTTCTAATAATAACATTTTGACAAATAATTTTGATTGGTTGACCAGAAGCCTTGCTCTATTTATTGAAGTGAGTGCTGAGATGTTTAAAGCAGGGGTTCCAAGCAACATAGAAGCCTATGCCTTGTTTGCTTTGGCAGAGTTTGTATGGTTCTATCTTGATAGCACTTGGCGTGGCTTTGCTTTAGCTTCTCTTGTTGGTATCTTATGCCCTCTTGCTGAGATCCCCTTAATCAAGTACTCTCTTCTCTTTCTAATAATAACATTTTTAGGTTTATTAGGGTTCTGAAGAACTTTTTTCCTTTGCCGTTATATTTGTCCTTTCATCGTAGTAAAGATAAAGTTCCTTTGTTGTCACTTTCTTTGTTCTCTTTTGCTTGGTCTATAGTAATAACTTTGTTTTGTGTTGACAAATTATGTTGGGTTATCTTGCAAAATTACAGGATCTTTCACCTTTGGAGCTACCCAAATGCTGATATTCAACTTTTTGGAGAGGTACATTTGTAAAGTGTAATATTTTGTACTTGAATCAATATTGTCATTTTCTGCACCACCTAGTAGTGGTACTATAATTGACTAAGTTGGAACAAATTAGTAATCATACCAATACAAATAAACTTGTTTCATTTTTCAATTTAATCTTAATTATTGAAATTGAGAGGAAGAGAAACCAAAAATAAATGGAGTTCCAGAATTGCATTTGTCACCTGCACTTTGCATTTCTTGATTGACCCCTCAAAACTTTTGCAATTTGGAAATGTCTGATCTTGTTGAATAGTCATGATACTGTTATGTAAACATGAATGTCACACTTGGTTTTGGCAAAAATTATTTTACTATTTGGTAATTTGAGGATTATAATTACAACAGTTTTTATTTTTTATTTTTTCAGGGTTTAGTTAGCTGGACAACGACATGTTACTTTGTTTACACGCCATTTATCACAAATTTGTCGCGATGGATGAAGACCTTATTTGAAGTGGATGTTGGCCAAAATGAAGAGGCTTAGCGGGTAATGGAAAAGGTGGAGTTATAATTTTTGTGAGGCTTCCCCTCTTTTTGATATGCAAGGAAAATTACTAATGCTCATTATAATTTCTTGACTAAGTGCAAAAATGCTCATTATAATAGGAATTGTACTTGGAAGAATGGAACATAAACAGCAAAACTGCCATAATATCTAAACCTTTTTTATGGGTTTTGAATTTGTTCCAGATGTTTGCAGCCTGAAGCAACAAAAACCCAATTCCAGTTGACAGAATGTATATAGCAAGATGTGCATTGTTAAAGATTATTCAATTGTGTAATGGTAAAGCCAAGTTATATTTCACTAGAGGAATAAAGGTAATGCAGTGAATATGAGAGGTTGGCAATGGTAAATGGATTGTTCTGTGGCCTCTTTTACTCTTCGGGATAAAATGGATTGTTCTGTGGCCTCTTTTACTCTTCGGGATAAGATTTATTAATGATTTTATAATTTTGTTAACAATTATCAAACTAAAATAGAATAGAAAATCACTGTCCATAAAGTAGTGAGTTATAATGTATCTTTTAGCATGCGTCAAATGAGACAATTTTTTACGGTCTAAATTTAACAACCTTCGCTGCATTATTAAACAACAATAAAAATATGATAAAATGTAAAAGAAAGAATGAACTTTATCTTACGACCGAAAGAGATTTCTTACAAAATATATCATCATAATTAAATCAAACCATCCTGATTCATGCTAAAATGCAAAAGTTTTAGACATTTACACCTTGTTTGGATGGAGAGTATTGGAATAAGGGAGGGAATGAAAGAAAAGAAAACTTTCTGTTGAATTGTATTTGATTAACAAAATTATGTTGAAGGTGAAAGGTTTAACTTTGTATCACTATAAATTTATAATCAATATAATAGGTTTCTCTTTTAATTTGGAGTGTAACGGACAGAGAGAAATTTTGTTGCCAATATTTTTGAACACAAATTTTTTGTCACAATCTTACAACAGTCACCAAATTTTTCATTAACTTTCTAAATTTTAATCAACCAAACAAAAAATAAGACGGAAAAGAAAGTTAAATTTATTTTTCCTCATTAATCATCCAAACACAAAAATGTTAAATATGTTAATATTTCTTTCTATTATATTGCCTTCTATTCTTCACCTCCCCTTCCTTCTACTCTCCATCGAAATAGGGTGTTAGGACATAAAAAACTTAAATTATTTAATTATTAATCAAATCGATATTTCAAATTAAGGCTGTTTTTTTCAGGAAGCTTATGTAAAATTGGCTTTTTAAAGAAGCAGTTTTTATAAATAAATAAGATATTGAGAATGTATAAAGATGGACTAGAAAATATAAATTACAAGTTATCTAAATTAATTCCATTGATAAATGTAGGGAAGTGAACATACTATTTTAAAAAGAAGTTTTGAAGTAATTAGTGCAGTGTCGCAAATGAACATCTATAATTTAAATTTATTTATAACACTTTCTCTTAAATGTTTATCGTTCATTATACTTATTAATATGATATTTAAGGATCAATATTAACATGGTACTTCTGGACAAATTATACTCACTCATTAAAAACCTTAATAAGATTATTAGCTTAATGAAACCGTCAAGCGGGCCCTGCCATCAGATTATTGGCAGAGATGCGAAGGTGCAGTTGTGTACCAAATACGCGTACCTATAATATTTTGCGTGATGGTCTTTTCAATAATGGGATGCTAACTGCCAAAATTGAGATTGATACTGTGACTTACAACACTGTTCTACGTAGCCTCAAGTGCCCCTGAGCCATCTGAATAAATACATTTATGTTATAGAAATTTAGCTTCATTAAATAAGCTTCTCTATCCTCTTAATAAAATAAGTATTATATATTTACAGATCATAATAACTAAATGATTGTATTGCATCCTTTTCTCAAAAACAGAAATATAAATATGTTGACATGCTTTGCATAGATTTTACGAACTGACTAATGCCAAATTAAATAACATATCTAGTAATCAATAAGTGACCTATATTCAAATAAAAACATTAGTTGAAGACATGATCAGCATCCAAGCCTCATTATATATTAATTTCACACAAATCCTTCATTACCAGCTAGCAACAGGTACTTGTCCTTCCTTGTAAGTTTAGTCAGACCAAACCCTAGCACCCGACCGATCTCGCTTTGAACATGGTTCGTTGCCTCAAAACCCGTGCAGCTCTTCCCGTCAATCAAACGAGTTGACATCTTCTCCAAGAACTTGACCTTATACTCGGGCCAAGGATTCATCAAAAAATAAAAGTGGTCCAAAAACTTGAACAAACCAGTAGATGTGCCATAAAACATTCCCGCCTTGGTCTTTAGTGCCACTGGATAAACCTCATCTGCCACCTCAGCAAACAGTGAGCTAAACCTCAGAAGGTATGGCTCCCTGCAGGTGGTCCCCTCCGGGCAGATGACCAAGTCACCTTGTTTTAACAGTGTCTCCATCCTTCTTTTATCCTCTTCTCTGTTCCTCGTCAACCTAACTGTCTTGATCGGTGATATCTTTTCGGTGATTCGGCTGACACTGTATGTAACGGCCGATATACGCTGCTTGTTAAGGACTGCTGATATGTAAATTGGGTCTAGCAGTGTTCTGTGGTTGCAAATAAACAGCTTGCCTGAATTGTTACCACATTTATTATCGGCATTGTTACATTGGTTAACCAAGGCCTCAAAGGAAACCCTAGTTTTCATTCCAAAAAATGCCCCAATGAAAATGGATATATTGTATGGAAAGAAGACAAAGACAAGGCTTCTAATGAGGCTTAGGAGTATGCCAAGTGGGAGCCACATGTACATAGCTAGTGCAGCAAATGGGGTAGGCCTGATGGCCAATCTGCCATCATGGAAAACAAGGGGTTTTAGATACTTGTCTCTTTGCAATGCATGCCATGTCCTCTTCTCAGCATCATCCACAAAGTAAAAATCCTGAGAATTATATTAAAATGATACATGAGATAAAATTTTATACTTGTTAATTAACTTTTATCATTGATAATTGTCCTCTTAAATATGAAACTCATGAGCTATCTTCATGATGCACAATTTTTAATTATATTTCTTGCATTTTATCACTTCTTATTTTTCTTAACAATTCACTATTACATTTTAAATATTAAAAAATTATGAACCCCATCAAAACAATTTCTGGTTCCACACATATATATTATGCCGCCATATATATGTTACTTAAACTAATATGTATATGCATTCATATATATGTTATAGGTAACAAAATTAGCTAACAACTTAGTAAAGCATTTATTAAATTTAGAAGCAAAACAAGATAAGGTTGTATATACTTCACCTTGCAAAAAGAGAAAAGTTGGTGTTGAGATCTCATGCCAGAGCATCCAAACCCTACAAATTCATCATAATGTAACCCTAATTTCCCCTCCAATCTCCTTTCCTCCATGACAAGTCCTGTGTAATATCCACCCACAGTTTTTACCTCTTTTCCCACAACTACCTCCATTCCCTTTACATACTCCTTCACAAATGTTTCCACCATGACACGTGGCATTCTAGTAACACAAATGATAGAACATGGTTGTATCTTACAACTAATCATCTCTAGCCCCTCCATCCCTACATCCTCTAACAAATGCTTGGGTAAAACTGCCCTTCCAACCCTAATTACTTCCTCCTCTTTCAACCCACAAAAGGAGATTATAGTGAAAACCCTAATTGCCATATCTTTGTTCAACAAACATGTAAATGGATAAATACATAAGAGAATAATGCCTCTAATAACACTACCAGCCTCTAGTGCAATAACCATGAAGTATGGAAAGGTCAAGTTGGATCTAAATAGAGCTCCTTCCAAGTCTAATACTATCGTTTTATCTTGGTACTTTTGTATTTGCTCTAGTAATTTGTCATGGACTGGTTTAGGTCTAGGATAACCTTTTTGTAATTTTGGGTTTGTTCTGTACTGATCAGACAAGGAGAGACAGAGACTTCTTAGTAGGAGGAGACATGATGCAAGAAATGATTTTGGAAGGAAGATTGTTGATGCCATATATTGATTGGTTTGATCGTTTTCTCTCTTTCCCTCTTTATATAATAAGTTTCTGGTACTAGATTGATATTTTGTGAAGGTAGATTACGTACGTGATGAAAGAGGGGTATTTATAAGCTAGCCAGCATGAGATTAGTTAAAAGGAATTAGTGAAAACGATATAATATTGAATAGTTTAGTGAGCCTGAATTTTTCTTTCTGGAAAGTAGACATCTAATAATTTAAATGGTTAGTACTACTAATATTATATATGTTCCAGAAGTACTATTTTTTAAAGAGCAATTATTCAAAAGAAGAAAACAATTAAGTCAATGAAGACAAACACATGACTCCTCATTGATACACACACAATTAAGTCAATGAAGACAAACACATGACTCCTCATTGACACACACACAAGCAAGTATTCGTTTACATATAAAAAACAACAAATTTTTTTATATATTAAAAACAAACAAAAACTAGATACTAGATAATTAAGTCAATGAAGAGAGTTTTCCTCTATGGATCTTCAACATTTAAAATTTTTGCATAATTATTTTATCATTGATACGTTTAAACAACTCCTTTTTAATTAAAGTTTTAACAAATCATTCATCCATTGATCTTCCATGATACTTCTTATAAAAATGAGAGAAGAAAACAAAAGAAAGTGCA
Source organism: Carex rostrata (assembly GCF_964058835.1). NCBI lineage: Eukaryota > Viridiplantae > Streptophyta > Magnoliopsida > Poales > Cyperaceae > Carex > Carex rostrata. The sequence continues at coordinate 3,535,094 of NC_135943.1, forward strand.
AAAAAAATGAAGAAAGAAAGAGAAAAAGAAGAACAAAGGGGTTGGAAAAAAGGAGGTATCCATGCATTAATGCACGAAATGGTGAAGAAAAATGAAAGAAAAAAGAATAGAATTATAGAAATGAGTGGCTCCACCTGCAAATGAAATGGAGAGAAGAAGAAAATGGGTTGCTCTCCTCATGTGTCTCATTAAATCTTACAAGTGATCACATCTACTTATTTAGTTTTATTTTAGATTTGGTTCACAAAATTCATACACATTCTCTCATATGGTGCGATCTACATGAACCCAATCCAAATTAGAAGAAAAGCCTTTCTTTCTCAACAGCCAAGAAAGGGAGAAACCCATTTGAGGTACGATCAGTAAAGAAAGAAGGTCGTCGGTAGAGAGAAGAAGAGAAAAGGGCATTCTGACGCTAATTTCTTGCAGCCTTCAGAGGAGAGATGATGAGAAGAGTAAACTTATTACAGATCCAGGATAGGGCAAACTTATTTTTCAGAGCAGGGCAAAGACTAAAAACCTATTTTCTATAAATTAATTTTGGATTTTCAGGTGTAGTGAATTGGATCTGCCCCTAGACACACACTGAAATGACTAAAAATATAGTTTGATTAATTAATTAATTTAGGTATAATAGTAACATAATAATTACCTCTACATTTTGGATTAAATTCTAAAATTAGGATAATGAAAGTGAAATGTTGATTTTCTGTTTGCAATAAATTAAGTGTACTTTTGGTTGAAATTAGGAACTATGCATTTACTAAGAAGAGGGACTCATTTTAGGTGAAAAAGGTGCATGTACTTTACAATATAATTCTATGATTGAATATATTATTATACGTGGCTTACATTTAGCTCTTTCATAAAGTAATTATATTTATTAATATTCCCTTGTCCATTCACAAATGGATGTCAGCTTCACATGCATGGTCAACTAATTATATATAACTTCCATTTAATAAACAAGTCTAATTAAATTCAAAAGCTTAATTATAAAATTAGTTGAGTAGAACTGGGGTGTTCTTAATTAAGTTCATCAAGTTCTTTGGTGAACTCAAGTTTAAACCCATCGAATTAGCTTCAAACGACGAATCTAAATCGTTGAAACCCGCTTAGCTACCTTATGAGTGATGTATCTACATGTGAAAATTTTGAACTTTTGAATGAATTTAATATTGAGTCAAGCAGTCAAAATTAAAAGATTAATAAATTAATTTCAATGCATTCATTTTTTGACTTTTTTGACCGCTTGATTTTATACTAAATTAATTCGAAAGTTTAAAATCTTCACATGTAGATGCATCACTCGTAAGGTATACGGATTTTAACGGTTCGGACTCGTCGTTTGAAGTCGGTCTGATGAGTTTTAGACTTGAGTTCACAAAGTGACTTGGTGAACTTAAGAACACCCTCGTTCAACTGAAATTAGTTAATTAATTAATTGCACCCACAGTTTTGCACCCACAGTTTATATATCTGCATATGTCATCTGCTACCTAGCTAGGTTTAACTTGACGCTACATAGGTTTTACATCAGATCAGGATATATGTTTGGTATGGTTGTTAAGTAAAGAGATCAACTGCATTTTCCAAATTATTGATAATTTTGCTTTGCTTCCTTTGCAACTTTTTAACTAGCCGCCTAGCTAGCTAGCCTGTTCATGTTCAACATATGTTCAACATAGAGGTATAAAATTCTTTCTAAAAGTAAGATTTGTATAGTTTAGCCTAACCAACTAAAGTGGTTATGTTAAGCATAGGGGCCTTATTCTAGGGGTATTATTAAATTTGATTATCTTTCTTTAAGGTGAACCGACCTATAGTACTTGATCATCTTTTTCATTGCATGTCACTTTATTAAAATGCTTGTACTTCTATAGACTTTGTTGAGAATTTGAGTACCAGAGAGCAATCACACAACACAGAAAGAAATAAAATTGAGAAAAATCACAAACAGAACACACAGATTTTACGTGAGAAACCCTCTAGGGAAAGAAAACCCACGGCCGCTCGTCAAACAAAATCCACTATTTCTCAAAGTCAGTTACAACAAATTACAGAGAGATTTTTCTGCATATATAAAATACAAAACCCACTGAAAGGGTGCGAAAAACGGATTAATCTGGACCGCACATCTTAATGGGTAATTTAAATAATCTGGACTGCTCGCAGGGGACTGCCGCCCCCCTGCCACCCCCGCATCCTCCTAGAATCAGGCCAACATACATAACAGACTTTTCCCAGAAATTTTACAGCCATAGGTTATGTAACTTATTTTACAACGATCGAGCTGTAATATATAGCGTCGTTATGCCTCGTTACTCGCGTATTGCGTGACATATTCATATATACATATTTACAATTTTTGCATAATATGGTACAACGCGTCAAATAAAGTCATTTCACTTCACATCACGTGACACTAGGGGTGTAAACGGATATGGATAATCCGCTTCGTATTCGCTTCATATCCGGAGATTATTTGAATCTGAATTAAACAGATACGGATAATTTTAATTTTTACATATGGTGAAAAATTGACGAATACGGATACAAATATCCGTATCCATATCCGCCATTATTCAAATCCGAAATTACTTCCAACCGGCTCCGACTTTAATTACTGCTCTGGATAGAAGTTATTATATATTATTCCATGTTCATTTAAGTCTTGGTTGTGATATAAATAATAATACGGTATGGTTTTCAATATAATATCTTTTTCGCTGGTGATGGTGCTACAATAACGCAATTTCCTTTATTTTTATCTCCATTTCTTCACTCTTCATTTTGTTCCATTCAAGACTTTAGCCTGTGAATGTAGTATGTTTTTAGTCTCTGTTAAATTAGTTTTAGCCACTGTTTCAAAACAATAGAATGTCAACTAATCATAAATTGCAAGAAACGACAGAATGTCAACTAATCATAAATTGCAATTATTGTTTTTGTTAAGCTTGTTAATTGTCAACCTGAAATGAATTTTGGTTGGGAAGCTGCATGTTTGACCTATATGTAGGGAAAGAACCAAATAAAAAAATTATATGTTCCAGATATAATTATGTGCTTCATTTTTGTGGGGTCCACTTGTTAGTGACAAGCTATACCTCTCCTGAGAAAAGCTATAATTAATTAATTACTTGTGAGCAACGCAACAATTTGTAGTTAGGAATCTAATTGTCAAATTGGAAGTTTGTTAAATGAAAGCTTTTGATTTTCCTACCAATTTCTGAATTTATCCTGTCTTGTCAGCAGTCATATATTCTCAGGTTCTGTTAATTAAATAATACTTTCCTAATTATACCTTATTGTTGTAATGCCCTGTGGTACAATGACCAGGCACAGTTGGATTTTCCGTGTAGATATTTTGTAGTCAGTAATGTGGCGAGTCATAAAAGATGGTTTTGACGTAGTAAAAGATTCTTAAAATAATATCCGTATTAAACCTGAATTGTGTTATTTTTTTTCAAAACTTCTCCATGTTTCCAAATTTATTTAATTAATTGTTACCCAATATGCTATTAATCCCATAATAATTGTATACATATATTCAGGGTACTGCAAGTGCAAGAACAGTGGTCAGAGGCGGAACCAGGAGGCTTTCATTTGATAAGTTTGGAGGGTGCCATATGAATATTACTTCTTTGGTGCACAGTAGATCTAGTAAGAAAATCAGATTTTATAGGAGGTGCCTGGCCCCTGCACGCACCCCCTTAGTTCCACCCCGTCAGTGGAGATACAGTAGGCTTTCGGCTTCGACATCAGCATGATTTCTTGTTTTCTTTTTTCTTTTTTCTTTTCTCTCATTTTTCTTTTTCTTTACATCTCAACAATGTTGAGCTAAATTGTGTTGACTAAACTCTGTTACAAAACTTTTGTAACAAACTTTAATGCAAGTAAATAGGGGCTTGACCCTTATTTTTACTCAAAAAAAATTCTAGACATATATGATTTTTATGTTTAATTTGTAAAATTATTAATATTTTTGCATTATAAAACAAAATAACACTCTAAATTATATTCACATTAATTATGCACTAATCACGCATTTTAGACCTTAATTATTCCCAAACTTTGAACTTAATTGAGAAAATTGAATTGCAGAAAATCCTCCATTTGCCATGCGGCAAACTCGTGCTAGTCTTCATACACAATTTTAAGTATTTTTTTCTCTTTTAATTTGTTTGAACAAATAGTTTCCTCAGGAAAAGAAATTCATAATATAACAAAAAAATAATTAAAATTTGTAAATATTTATACCTAGAGCCCTTGTCTTAATTAGTTGATTAGTTGCTTTGTAGTGTGGTATACTGGTATGCATCACATATCAAATGGGACAAGATCTGGCATTAGTTGAATTTGATTCTGACAAATCCCTCTCTTATCAAATCTGAACTAATTATATTATCATAAATAGGTCAATCATAGCGACGCCAAAGAACAAAACAAGATCTAGGATTCTAGGTAGGTGTCCTTCAGAAAAAGAAAAATAAAGCAAAGAAAAATAAAATGAAACGAAAACCACATGACAAAGAAAAGATATATAACCCTGTATAGTCAACAAAAAGGGAAAAGTAGGTCACCACCAAAACCAATAACACTATTTCATTGATTGCTTGACAAGATTCAAAAGATTATGATTTTTTTTTTACTCTCTTTTTATCTTTAATGCAAGTAAAACAAAAGTGCATAAAATATATATTAATTATAAAGCTTTGTTTATTTATAGGGTTATCTAATTAGGGGTGAAAACGGATTTGAATTATCCTCTCCGAATCCAATCCGCATCCGCTTGAGATCCGAATTCGGATATTATGCGGATTCAGATCCAGATATTTCTCAAATATGCTTAATATAACCGGATACGGATTCGGATAAATATTCTTACTCGCAAACGGAGCGAACATCCAATGTATCCGGATACATCTGCAGATATAAACCGAGCGAATTAAATACCAAGATCTGTTCCTTCTTCAAGGCAGTGTTGTAAAAAACGTCTGTTTATACTGATTAATCAGTATAAACGCTTAATTATTCTCCATTAATTATTTGACGGTACCATATTCATCCGATGACTGTATACCGTGGGGTACAAAGGTCTCCATTCCAACTGCTCTCTCTCCAACGATTCAACTAACGGACACAATAAGCTTTATTAGAGACATAAATACTATTGGCTCCAGTTTAGTCCACTCTTGTATCAGACACTTTAAATAATATTATTATTCTGAACATTCTTATACCACATTACCACTAGGCACCAGCCCATGTACATGAAGAAAGCGCTCAGATGTTCTGTGACACATAATTTAGATGCACTTAAATCATTTTGCTGCATTAAATTAAATTATAAACTAACTTAAATTATTTATTTGTTTTAATATTTGCATTTTGTTAATTAGTGCATGTATCTTGTATCTTAAAGTTTATATAACTTAATAATCCAATAATTATTCAATTTGTATCCGTATTTGAATCCGTATTGGTAGATTATCCGTTCCGTATCCGTTTAAGGCGGATTTAATTTTGAATTTTGACAGGTGGATACGGATTTGGTATCAATACTATCCGCTCCGAATCCGCTCCATTTTCACCCATAGTTATCTTACCAGATTACTTTTGAACTTTTTTTTATGGCCTAGTCCATATGACATTTTGTGATTTGCACAGATTGACAACTTAAGATTATGTGTTGTTAGTTTAGATTGATCAAAATTGTTTAATTTGATTTTGATACTGATTCTTTTTTAGCAATTAATACTTTGTTTTGGAATTCATAAATTCGTTGCAACTAATTTTGCATAAATAATAGAATTATAGTTTACACGGAAAGTAACTTTGTAGTTGATATTCATTTAAAAAATTATTTTAAAAAACTGACATGAACCTTGTGATTTGTTGACTATATATTTACATGTACAACAAAATATAACATGCAATAATAGAATACAGGTACGTATGTATCAAACTTTATTGAAATTCACAACTCCAAAACGCAAATTCTTGTAAATCCTCAATAGAACTTATCTCAATAATTTAAGTGATGTTATTGATACTTATGCATAGCGTACAGTTCAATATGTATGAAAATACATTTGCAAACTAAATTTTTCATTTTTTGAAATGTTTTTATTATGTTTAAATATGTAGAAAATCACTACTTTTGAATGATCTAGAATCTTTAGATCAAGTGATTTTCTACCTATTTAAAAATAGTAAAACTATTCTAAAAAATGAAAACTTTGATCTACAAGTACTTTTCATATGGTGATCATATTGAACTGTTTTAATAAACAATTTGAACTTTGCAAAAGGTTATATTAATCCACAATATGCACTGAATAATACCAGCCACTCATAGTTTTAATAATTTTTTTTTTATATTTCCGCGTGATGAGACAATTTCAATAAAGTTATCAAATAAGAACAAGCTAACTAATTGATTTACATTATTATATACCTGTAATAAATATTATAATTTATAATAGTTTATAATTTGACATGCACTGATGCACATATGGTTAATTCCTTAAAATCAAAAGATAATTCACAGCTCCAGTACAAAACAAGCCATTTCAAGCATGCAAAAAGGGACAAAAACAACATAAAGAAGTTTACAATCAACTTATTTTTTCTAACGCACACCGTGATCATACAAAAATGTTATTTCTCCTCAAATATACAAAAAGATACAAGAAATTAAATTTATGCACACCCGTTTAAGTAAAAAAAATAAAATAAAATAAAATAAAAGGAGCAAATTAAAGACGAATGCATCAATAGATAGTATCAGATTGTCATGGGAAGGATCTTAGGAAGAAGAGGGATTTGTGGTTTGATTGCCCAAGAAGCCATCTCCGCGGATTCATGAGGTAGAATAAAAGGCAATGATATCTCTCTTATCATTAGATCCCCACAAAAGGGGCATTCACTCGCCACTGCTTCATCCAATTGCACACGAATCTGTGCATGTTACATTACACATATATGAACCCGACCATCAGCACCAGTACTAAATTAAGGACCCTCTTTGTAGAAATACTTTTTGTTAATTACATATGTTTGGTTGTAGTTAGAAGTATGATGAAAGAAGAGATGAGTTAATCCGGAGTAAGTTACTCCACAATCACTTCTCCAGGCAGATTAATTTACTTGACACTTACTCCATGGCCCACTATCATAGACAGAGTTTCTTTTCTCAATATCTTACACCTCCATGAGGATTAACTTAAGCCAAACGAGATGTAAAAATAAGGAGTTGCATAGAGTAATTTAATCCTCATTAACTTTACTCCAGAACCAAACATCACTAGTAAGCTTAAGTTTGTACTAGCTTTGCAATATAATTTAAATATTATAAGTATATTACCTTATCAATTGATGTGGTGCTCGAAACAGGTTCACCAGTTGGGTCATTCGTCAACCTATTCTCCATCAAACTCAGTTGCATCTGGAGGTCCAGTATGTATCCAGCCTATATCAATCATTAACATGTCAGAAATATATATATATATATATATATATATATATATATGTGTGTGTGTGTGTGTGTGTGTATTTTGAGTAAGGCTATGGCACTTCACAATGGATCCATATCTCTGTTTTTTAAGTTCAAACAGTTTATTCGAACCGCTCAACATGATCTCCATTTGAAAATGTATTTGGAGACCTGATTTTACTTTTTGTTAGAATTTTTATACTAATTTTTTAGATAGGTAGAAAATCACTACTATGAATCAATATCTCCATTTTTAAAGTTCAAACAGTCGATCTGAACCGTTCAACACGATTTCAGATCAAAACGTGCTTGTGGACCATATCTCACATTTTTTAAGAATTGTTATTCTATTTTTCAGATATGTAGAAAATAACTTGATTAGATTCTAGACCATTCAAAAATAGTGATTTTCTACCCCATCTAAAAAAACAGTAAACATTTCTAAAAAATATAAATTTAGTGTCCAAGTACATTTTCATATGGAGATTATGTATAAAGGTTCAGATCAACCATTTTAACTTTAAAAACACAGATATTGATCCATAGTACGGACCAATCTGTGCTATGCATAGTACCATCGCCTCACTCATGTATATTTATTGGGTGTCAAACATAGATAGATCAATAAATACTTACTTGAGCATGAGTCGTGCAACGTGTGACATGAGCAATCAAACAAGGCGAATGGAAAGCATGGCTACAAGGGAACACATAAAGAGGCGCTATATTCCCACCTGACATGTAACTACTTGTGATCTGTTGTGCACCTCTCGTCCCCAAAATTTTGCGTTTGCACACCCCGCATTCTTCATTTCTATCAATGACTATGTACCTCTGAGAAAGGGCATTTATGTCATTCCTGATGTTGTCAGCTCCACGTGTTGCATCGTTCATCTCATCTTTTAACTGCTCTATTTGATTCTTGTACCCTTTCAGCGATTTGCATATCTCATCCTAATACAAAAGAGTTGGCCAAAGAAAGGGGAATCAGAGAAGTACATATTGTGCGTGTACTATGAGACATAAGGGGTGTTCAACATGAGAGGTTTGGGGTTAATTAGAATTAGGGGTGTCCAATCGGTCAGTTCAGTTAAAACCAAATTAAAATAGACAAAACAACAGTTTATTAGGTTTTCAAAAATCTAACGAAACCAACTGAATAACAACCAAACCGAAGTAATTTCAGTTTGTTTGGTTGAACCAAAATAAGAGAGATTAAATTTCAAAAGGTCAAAACTCAATACATACAAAAATATATTTTTCAATCAGAGAAATATATATCAAGATATATATCAGTCGAACCCAAATAAGAGAGACTAAACCGAACCATATATAAAAAACCGAAGTAATTCTAAGTAAATATCAAGTAAATTTTGTTTCGTTTGGTTAAACCAAAATAAGAGAGATTAAACCAAACCACATAAAAAAACCGAAGTAATTCAAAAAATCAACCGAACCGAACCATTTAAACCAAAATTTGCCGATTCGGTTGAAAACCAAATAAACTGGATTCAATGTACACTTCTAATTGGAATTGGCTAACCTTAAAGTCGTCAATTAGAACAAAGTCGGGGAAGAAAGGCAATATATCCTCTATACTCAAGAGATTGTTGTTGGCCTCCGAAAGAAAATCGACCACTTTCTTTATATTCTCTCTCTTGGTGCCTTTCTCTTGTTGAATCACATGCTTTGCAATAATCAACCATAGTTTCTTTCTTAATTCTTCATCCTCTTCTACCTTGTCTGCCTCTGCTTTTGCCAGATCTAGATCCACCTTTTAAAGAAAAGTTCACATTATTACTTAAAGATTAAATCACACGCTTCACAATCAGATAAATTGTTATAGAGTGAGACCATGGTACTATGCATAGTGCTTATTGGTCTGTATTTTCGTTTTCAAAGTTCAAATAGTCGATCTGAATCATTCAACATGATTTTCATATGAAAATGTACTTGTTTACTAAATTTTACATTTTTTGAATTTTTTTTACTATTTTTCTTAGATAGGTAGAAAATCACTACTTTTGTGTCAAGAATCTTTAGATCAAATGATTTTCTACCTATCTAAAAAAATTGTAAAATTTGATCTACCTGTACATTTTGGACGGTTCAGATCGACTGTTTGGACTTTGAAACTGGAGACATGATCCATAGTACGGACCATTCTGTGCTATGCATAGTACCATAGCGGCATAGCTTCATTCATTGATGTAAATCATACATCATCATGACAGCCCTTGATAAAATGGAAAATAGTACCTTAAGTGCAAGAGCAACGGCCTCCTCATGCATGGACATCATGCTGTAGATACGGACACATGCAAGCATGCATTTCTCCTTCAGACAAAGCCACAATGCATATTTCGGATCATAAAAGAACGCGGGCCCACTTGAACTTCCTTTAGAATGCTTCATGTCCAAAAATTGCAACAGCTGGGTCTCATCATCCTATTTATGTTACATGTATACAACCATGTATCATTGTTCGCAGAGATGCAATTTATTTTAGGGGGAATTTCAAATATACCCCTCAAAAACCTTGAAATTTCGTATTCCCCCCTTCTAAAATTCATATATCTTATTTACACCTATAAATTTTAAAACTCACACATTTATCCAATTTATTGCCTTTTCTATTAAAACTTTTTTAAACTTATAAAGTTGCCATTTTAACATTTATTAAAAAATAAAAATATGTAGTCTGTGTAAGAGAAATGTTCACTCTTTTTAATTTTATAAATTGCAACAGCTGGGTCTCATCATCCTATTGACGTTACATGCATACAGACAAACCATATGTCAATGTTCGTAGGGATGCATTTTATTTTATGATAAAAAAAATAGAAACAAGCAGGAAGAATAGTGAGAAAAAGAAAGAACCTTCAAGGCATACAACGAAAGCAGCAGATTGTGTACTCCAGGATCCTCATTGTGCAAGTCCTTTATGCAAAATTCCAAGAACTTTATAACCTCATGTGTCTCATTCCTGTAATCAGGTTTGGAACTAGAAACTTTAGATAGGGGGGCTGAAACGTAAAATGCAAAAAATATTTAATGTGTAGATAAGGGTGGCAAAAATGTAAAATGTAAAAATATTTAATGTGTGGTAAGTCGGATTTGAACCCCAGTCTCCATAACTACAACAACACAATTGATATTTTAAAAGGGGGTTACACTATATAAAAAATTAAAAAGAAAAAAAAAATTCAATTAAATTTCAGAATATATAACTAAATTTTTTTTAAACCATAGGGGTGGATAAGCACCCTTTGGGTTACATTAAGATCAGCCCTTTGAAACCTTAAAAAAAAAAAGAAAAAAAAAAAAAAGATCAGCCCTTGGCTTCTAATGGTTGGTTAATAACATTAATAAAATCATAGTAACCCATAAAATCTAGAACATAGTAATTCGGACATAGATATAGGATTGGCAAAGACTGATTTTAATGCAAACCAAACTGGTATAAAGATAAGCAGTTAAAAACTATACTCTCATACATACTTTGCATGTGGTTCGTTTGTATAACGCATCATAGCAGGTATGAGTTTTCTCGGGTTCAACATGGATCTTGCCATCATCCATGACTCGACCGTCTCATAGGCATCAAGCATTATCAGTTCAGGAGCAAATTTATACTGTCAATTTGAGAGTATAAAGAAGCTCTCAGAAGCTATTAAATTAAATAAAAAGGACCAAATGAAAAGCGAAAATACAAACTCAACCTGAAGTTCTACAGGCACATTTGGTCGTTGAAGTACCCCCAATGCTTTCTTTGATTCTCCTTGCTACAAAAGTTCATAACCTTGCATTTAGTTTTAACATCACATTCCCACATATACCTTCAACCAGGGATAGGGGTATTGAAACTATCGGCTCGATTACTTAAAACCAAATTAAAATAGTCAAACCAAAATTTTATTTTGTTTCCAAAAATCTAACCGAAGTAATTCAAGTAAATATCGAATAAATTTCAGTTTGGTTGGTTGAAGTGGAATAAGAGAGATTGAACCAAACCAAATATAAAAAACCAAAGTAATTCAAGAAGTCAACCAAACGGAACCATTTAATCCAAAATTTGTCAGTTCGGTTAAAAAATAAATAAACCGGATCTAATGAATACACCTACCTTCAACTTATCAAAGGACGGCACGGGCAAAAAGGTAATTCAGCACAACAAATCGGTTGGATCTGACAAGTTAAAAGTTTCCTAATATTTACTATCCATTTATTAACCAAAAGATTATGATACTTGCTCTGATGTTCCTCTCTTTCTAGTTTTGTTTTATTCCCTCTAATTATATCTACTGTATAATAAAATTCAAGTATGGTGACTATAGTGCTGTGCTGATGTTAGCACCTTGTGCTCTTGATCGGATGTAACGTTAACAGGAAGAAATGAGACTTTAAATTTTTAAAATGATTATTATGTGTTGTCAGGTTATAAAGAAAACCTGAAAGGCAATGCACAGTTCATTCTACTATTCTTTGATGTTTGTATCACAAAAAATAGCTTATATCATTTAAGCTTAAGCATCAAATGCAAGTATTAGAGCAAATACCTGGATGTAGTGATGAATGACTATTTCATACTTATCCTTCAAGCTAGCAAAATAGACAAGCTCATCTTCTCTCCCATAACTGCATTTATTGAGAACAACTCAAACCACTGAGATCAATCTTCTTAGTTATTTGCATGCATTTTATAAGACGACAACAACAACAACAACAACAACAACAACCAAGCCTTTTGTCCCAAACAAGTTGGGGTAGGCTAGAAAATGAAACCCAATCGGAGATGCATTTTATAAGAAATAACAAAAAAAAGTAACCTCTCAAGCAATTTCATAGTGGTGGCCTCATCCAAGACGTCCTTGTTGTCACTAAGAAAAGCACGAATTTCCTGTACAATTGACTCATATTCCGAGCTATCATGCTCTTTACCAGCATTTGTGCCATCTTCCAGCAAAAGCCGATTAATCTACGTAAGATCGAAAAATAATTAAAGAGTAATAAAAGAAATATAATAAGAACAAAAGTGTCAGGCAAATGTATTAATGAAAAGTGCCAAAGATTAACCTTGTCCAAGTAAAGTTCGGTGACCCATGTAGGATCATAGTGATTTGAGACTTGTCTTCTCTAGTCAAATTATCCAGTTTTCTAAGTAGAAAAGTTCTCAAGGCATCCTGTGTTCAAGTAGAACAATGATACTCATACTTGAAATCAATGAATTAAATTGATGAGTGTAAAATGAAGATATAAAAATTAATTAGGGTTTACTTGGAAAATAGACCAAATATCTTGATTTAGGTTGTTTTAGTAATAACATATGATACTCAAAACTGTCCCTATGGATCGATACCCCAAAACTATAGTATTGTTGTAGGTTTATGCGCTTGGAAACCACCCAATTTAGTTAATTTTAGGGTTAAATACTATTAGCACTTGAATCCATCACAAATGCAACCATTAAACTTCAAGTTGCAATGAGATTATCAATGCAGTTTGAAAAAGCATTGAGCATGCACATATTTTAAATAAAAATGCAACATTTAATGAAGCATATTGACTTGTATAAAGGCCCATGTCTGAGTAAATGTAATTGATAGGTCCTAGGACTAGTAACAAAATCAACCAACACGATCAAAAAAATAAAAAGACATACATATATTACATAAAAAAAATAAAATAGGGTATATATACCTGCTCTCCAACAGTGATAAACTTCAAGGTGATCTCTTCAAAAGACATGACATAGTTCATCTATAAAAAGAACAAATAAACGTCATCATCACATTCCAGTGAATCCACAAATATTAATAAACTCTTTTCTTAATTTCTACTTATACAAGGGACCATTAAACAGATTATAGCTAACCTTGGCATAGAAAGATGCTGCTCTGTAGTAATCTTTCATGGCAAATGCAGCATCAGCCTTTATAAAGGAGTAAGAAAAACAAACATATCAGGTCTTTAGAAAAGGAAATCAGAAATAGAATACATTAACTTATTTTGTCACTAACTATTGTTACGTTTATTATAAATATGTTTAATAATGTCACGTCAGCTTGCAATTGACACTTGCAGAGATGTAGAACTTAAAAAATAACAAAAATTACTAAACACAATTACGAAAATTGTATGAATGGAGATTGTTTGATGTTTATGAAAAGATAATTATTAAAATTGTTGGTGTGACAAAAAATGTCATCCAAATTTTGGAGTATGTTTAGAGCAGAAAAATGTTGGTGCAGTGGAACCCTCCTCTTTCAATAAGTTGCTTGCCTATAATATTTTGGGCACCTCCTTGTGTGAATAACTTATTTTGTCACTAACTAATGTTGCATTTAATGTAAATGTGCATAGAGTTACCTGCACTAAGTAAACTTGATCTCTCTGGTAGGGACTACGGCAATTCGACAAAGCAACCGCATAGTCCCCCTTGTCCAAGTAAATTCGCCACATGTCACGTCCTTCGTCTTGAGTAGACACCTGTACACACAACTCAACCGATTTATTTCACAAAATTATGGTTGAAAATGCCTAGCCTCTATCTTAAAAAAGAAAAAAGTTAATCTCAAAGTAAATACTAATTATAAAAAAGAAAAACTGTCTAAGTTGGTACGGTACCAGGTGTATACTGGTACTGACAGAAGTCTTCTGGTATTGCAGAAACTGTGTTTTCATGCATTGGCCAATGTATCGGAGAAAATATTTTGAAATTTTGGGTAGAAGGGTTAGGTTTAAGTCCAGTATGACTAATCTTTGAATGATGTAATTATCCTTTCAGTAACGAAACGGGCCATCTTGGCCTTTTTAAAAAAAAAAGTAAAAATGAAAAAGCAAAAATGAAAATACATACAAGAATGGCAAACCTGGAAAACAGAATAGTCATCATACACATAAAACACTCCGGCAGTGGGGTCACTACAAATCCCAATGATTCCTTTGGATGATTCTCGATCAAAACTAAGTTCCTCTACTACTTGCTGACTTATTCTGTTAACAACCTGATATTCCACAACATTTCTTAACTAATTTATTATTTTGAAATTACTCTCAGTTAATTGTTAGAGCATATATAATTTGAGGTTATTCGTACAGAAAGCTATAAAAGAAAAAATTCCATACCTTAACCTTGTCTCCAATGAGCAGGATAAAATGGAATTCTGAAACTGCAAGGGATTTCGGTTTACTAACTTCACCTGAGCCAGGTTCACACAATTTTGAATAATCCAGAAGACCCTTATTTTCAACAAAGTTTTCGTCCCCACCTGAAGAACTAGTTATTTAAAAAGTACAAGCAAGTCACCAAACAAAAAATAATAAGCACGATTAGAAAACATAAGACACTGATTATACCTATGCTGCACTCCAAAATTGAGATCTCCATAATAAATTCCCGCACCGGAAAGCCAACCAAAGTGCTTAGCCCTTCTTTGGACGATGTAATAATGCAATTCACTACATTATAAAGCAAAATATACATAAATGATATTACTGAAGCCACTCTTCATCAAGGGTATGCATGAGTTAAAAACATAAAAACACTATACATAGGTTATATACGCACCTATTAGGTATTTCTCCAGGAAGCTCCATGAAGTGTATTCTCCGTTTGGCATATCTGGCAAACACAGTCTGCAAAAAAGAAACAAAACAGCAATGTAATATCAGCAAGTATTACCAGTAAACCTAGACTTAGAGGGATCTAAAAAAATGGTTGCAAAAGAATAAAAGCACTAACTTCTAAAGAACCGATGCCAGTGAAAGAGTAGAGACGGGTAGCAGTAACAGCCATCACATAAAACCTGGTGGAATTGCCAACAGAAGTTGTTTCCATCTAAATGAGCAACACAACACAACACTATCATTATAAAAACTATTAAATCTCAAAGTAATTTGTGTACGCAAATACAAAGCGACAGCACCTGTAGGCCAGCAATGGGTTCTCTCAGATCAGTTAACTCAAACAGTTGCTTTACATACTTCTCCCTCTTTTCGGCCTCATCCACTGCCATCTCAAACAGCTGCCCGTTTTCAGTCCCTAGTATCACCTCCTTTGTTGAAGCTGCATTATTCAAATAAATCCGAGTTAGACTATGATACTATGCATAGCGCATATCGGTCCGTACTATGGATCAATATTTTCATTTTCAAAGTTCAAACAGTCGATCCAAACCGTTCAACATGACCTTCATATGAAAATGTACTTGTAGACTAAATTTTATATTTTTCAGAATTTTTTTTACTATTTTTTTAGATAGGTAGAAAATCACTTGATCTTTAGCCAAAACCTTACATCAAATGTCAGAAATTTAAAAGAAGAGAGATAAACAGACCTTCAGTGATGAGTTGGCGGTTCCAAGCGACAGCATTGACAAGTAGGCCCTTGAGGCGAGGGAGGGACTTGGGCCTGGCCCACTTGGCATGCATGTAGAATGTCTCTGCTACCCCTGATATCACCACTGTGGCAATGCAGTGACTACCTCCCGGGTCCACAAACACCCGGTGCACCGGTTGCTCACCCGGGCGGCCCGGTGCAAAATCCAAATCTGATACATTTTATTTTTATAAATTAATTAAGTGAATCAGTTATCACTTGAATTGAATGAGAATAAATCAAGAGAGAAAAAAAGAGTACTTTGAGAGTCACCGAGGGCAAAATCGTGACGGATGATCCAGCCTTTAGAGGTGCCTAAAAGGATGACATCATTACCAGCAGCCATTGATGTGACAACACCGTGGCCCCTGGCGGCACGGCTCTCCAGCGGGTCCACGTTGAACAATTGACCCGCATCCATTGTTTCTTTTCCGACGAACTCACACTATCAAATCGAGAAACAATGAATGTGAGTATACATAAAGAATTCAATAGACATGAATTTCAATTGAACTTTGTTGACAGAATCAAAATCGAAAATAATTGAATTCCTCTCAATTTATTGATTGGAAAACATACATAATACAAAAGAAGTTATTTCATTTGAATTAAAATGACACTTGTTCCCACTGAATTTTCAGTGCAATGTAACGGATTTTTACCCGAGTTAATACTGGTACCGAACTGTACCCAATCAAGTGATTAGAGTACTGTAGTCATTTGTCACGCAAATTGCTGACTAAGATATCAATTAGCACCTATTAAGCGTTCGCATATTCAAGATAACACAATGAATAGAAAAAAAAAATGGAAGAGAACTGTTATATTTTCTTATACCAGTTTTGCGTCAGGCAGAATCAAGCATACCAGAATGAAATAAATAAAAAAATAAAAATAAAAACATGCCAAACTATTTCTCTTGTGACATGCCCCTACTATTTCTGCAACTGGGCACACAACTTACCCAAATTAAGCAGAAATGCAGTTCTTTCTTTTGCTTTTCTAAGCCTAATTGACAAACTTTAACCACCGCAAATCAGCTCTTGCTTTTCTAAATCAAAATTGAACTAAAATCAAACAGAGAGGATTTAAATCTAATTTCTAAGTGATTGTGTCATAAACCATTCAAGTAAACTTGAAGGGAAAGAAATCAGCAGATATGTAGTCACTTTTTGATCAGATCTTAAATTCTTAATCTTACAAGATTGGATGATATTTGCAACCAACCCAGAGGCTGGTAGGGGTCATTAACAATTTTGAGAAACATCCATTGTAATTTGCAAATATAACAAGAATTTAGTGTAATTCAGAAAAAAAATGAAGTTAAAAAGAGAACAATTGGTAGCCAAAGTACATAGTCTAAACTCCTTAGAATCCATACCAATTAAGAAGGGAATCGGTAGAAAAGGGTATTCATGCCAACTGCAAGTGCTATGTTTTGATCATGACCAGATCACAATTCCCCTTTTCTTCGCTTCATTGGAGAACAATCAGCAGAGAAAGGTATTGACAGAAGCGAAGGGTATCGATAGAAGGACATCGGTGGAAACATAAACTAGCACCAATTTTCCTAGTCAAATAAAATGGTTTTTATTTAAAGAATATTACAATTAATCCATGCATTCATTCTTGCTTGTTCACTGAAATGACTCTCAGTAAATCAGGCTATATTGAACCCCCTTCAAAACATGTTTTTAAACTGGTTTAACATGGACTAGTTTGAATAAAAAAAAAAAAAAAAAAATACAAACACCACAATACCCTACAGTTTGCACCAATTTATAACAGAAATGGCATTGCACAAGTGTGGATTGATTCTAGGATTTTTCCCAACTCAGTATGCTAAGAGCGGTCCGCCTGATCTGAATTTTGCACAAAAAAATTCAGTAGTTTTGCAAATTTTTAAAAAGCAAGGTCCTAAACAGAAATAGTCAAGCTGAGAGATACCTATGAGAGATACCTAAGAAGGGGTTGGGTAGCGCGAGGTTCGCACACGACAGAGAGCGATGGATCGACGGGGTTGGGGAAGAAACGACCGAACTGAGGATGAGGAAGGATCGCTAGGTGGGTTTCGCACCGGCAGCGGGCGGGGGAGGGGATCGGGAGAGGGAGAGAGGAATTCACATCCTCAGGTAACCGGACTGAGTACAATTGAATCGGACAGTTGAAAATTGTTCTTTTTAACACGATACGAATCTCAAAGCAAAAATAATACTGCCCCTGCGCCATCCGGAGAAAGAACCAACTGAGAGTAAATGTAGGCCGTCCGTTTCAATTGTGTTGAGTTAGGTACCTGGGAGGACATGGATCCAGGGAGAGAGAGCATGTTAATTCTCTGAGTGAGGCTATGGCAGTTTGCAAATTGCAATCCCCGAATCGTTGTCTTCAAATTTTAAATAGTCAATCTTAATCGTTGAATATTATTATCATAATAATATGAAAATATACTTAAAATTCAAAATTTATATTTTTGTAAAGAAATTATTTTTTTTTATTAAAAAAATCACTATTTTCAGATGATGAAGAGTTTTTAGATCTAGTGATTTTCTAATTGCCTCAAAAAATAGTAAAAAATTCCAAAAAATATAAAATTTGATATCTCTTAGTATATTTTTATATAATAATAATATTGAGCAGTTCGAATCAACTATTTGAATTTTGAAAATGAAGATATAAATTTAATATACGGAACAATCAGTACATTGCAAAGTACCATAGGTTACAATCAAGCATGTTTAATCACTATTTGAATTTTGAAAATGAAGATGTCTTGATTATCCAAACAATTATCCAAAGCTTTAATCACTATTTAATCACTATTTGCACATTGATAAAGAATGAAAAAGTTTTGTACAGTGGAGAAACAAACCCCCAATTTTATGACGAAAGCAACACCCAATTTTTCTTTTTTCTTTTTTTTTTTGCACACAGACACAGCCCGTATGAATTTTGTAGTCTCTTATGAAAAACATTAGAGCTATTGGATGTATGATATAAATTGATGATGTTTACCAGTTTATTTTTAGTTTCATATTAAGGTGCTTAATAGATCCATCTGATGGATCGATGACTGGCAGAGAAGACCATGTTGAGTGTAATTAAGTCCATGCTATAGCAACTTTTTTATTCTTTATAATTTTGTATTATTCATCCCTTATCAGTAAACACCTTGCTTTGCATATGGTGGTACAGTGGAGAAGCATGTTATTCGTCTCGCTCTGCTACAGCTGCTCTCTATCTACCCTGTGGCTCACCTCCAGGTCACTACCCCCTTCTCTTGAGCAGCACAAGCTGAATGTAAGATTTGTACTTCACCTCCAAATCAATTTCAAAGTTCTTAATGGTTAATTTGTGGGTTTTTTTCCTACAGCAAGTATTTTATATTTCTATATATCAAATTAATTATTTTTGCCGTGAAAACAAAATATTATATTGAACTCAAATACTTGGGGCAAAGTTTGGCACTAGGAAACACAATAAGTCCATTTCTGGTCCTATTTTTCCCTTCTTCTGTTTAGAAAATTAGAGGATGCAAAAGAGTACTTGATTTTAATAGAGGACAAAATTGGTCTACTAACTGTTGGGAACTTCAGAAATCAGAATCTTATAACAAAAAAAACATGATGTGTCGTTCGACATAGATTAGAAAGAGCTAAATTATTTTTGCTGTGATGTGCCCTCAAATAGTTTGGATGTTGCACGAGCTTTGTCTTTTGATGTGCCCTCAAGTAGCATGGTCCCTCAAGAATAGTCCTTGCTCCTTGCTAGAGATGTAGATGAAGAAATACAGTTCACGGTAAAAAAAATTTGATATAAAATTTGAAATTATAAATGTTTTTTTTTATTTAAATTGTTTAAAAAATATAATTTGATGTACTTTTGTATGATTTCAATAGGAACAGCTTGTTGATCCTTACCCTGAAATCAAGCAAGTTGAGGAACCCTTACAACAATGTCCATTTGTTGGCATGGAACTTGATAGTGTTGAAGCTACTTATCAATTATATAACTTATATGGGTTCAAAGAGTTGTTTTGATTAAGAGCAAATTTTCTATTATCTCCACATTCTTTAGATGAAGTCCTAATATTTATATAAGTCATATATTATTATTTTTTTAACCCTTGGCAGAGGCTGCCAAGGTTAAGTCATCGTTTTGTTTCATTTGTTTTATAACTGACAATTGAAGATAATGTGTTGAATGTGTGCAGTTGAAGTAGTTCATTTAGATTTTCAGTTATTCCACTGCTGGTACCTTGTATCTCATAAGTATCCATTTAATGCTTTAAAGTTGTTCGGAAAGATTCAATATGCTTTAGAGTTTCTTGCACAAATAATCAAAATTGGATGCTCAATTGACATAATTTGCTTGTACCAACTATAGTGATGTTCCAAAGAAATTTCAGCATGAACATAAAGCCAACTACAAACAAATCAATTTACGGCATAAAGCCAACCACAAACTGATAGGGCCATGTTCCGTGGCCCATATAGCTTCAATCTGGGCCATGAACAAGGCCGGGATTAGGACCTCGTTCTGCGAGGCCAATCCGGGATACAATGCAAAGTCCACGATTGAGGCCCATAATAAACCGGCCCAATAAACGGCTTAGACAGCCTACGCTTCGGGGGATAAAAGCCCCAAAAGCTTCCTTGAGTCAAATAACCACTTATAACTGGTATCCACGCCAGTTACCGACCTCATCCTCCTAACGGCCACGATCACACGATCATAAGTGGCCACGCTCACATAACCGTATAACTGATTCATGTTCCGCCTTACCCTGGCAGGGGGAAGGCGGTACGTAGAGAATGCTATATAAGGTCATCCATTTCACAGGAAAAAGGCGAACGTAGAGATACACCATTACTCTCTGACACCCCTACTCTCTTACACACTTGCTCTCTTATATTCACACTCCGAGATATCAGATAGGACAGAGTACGATATATCCGGGGTCCATTCCCTTATCTCCGAGGTAATCTATTGACCTCCGGAGTTCGAAATCCGAGATCATCCCTTGATCTCTCTGAGTTGATCATCTCTCGGTCTGTGACCTATAGCAAGACGAGCCCAGTTGAACCCAATTTTAGCATACGGCCTGCTACCTCACATAGCCCGTATCACAAACAAATCAATTTATGGCCAATAATAACATCAATAACAAAAATTTACGACCAACAATAGCATCCATAACAAAAGAATAACAGCAAATAGAAAACAACCCTAACAACCAATTTTACTAGTTTTACTTGATACAAACACATTTTTATTTATAATAAAGAACAACATGCTGACGAATATAATCTTCTCAGCCAAGTACCGTTGCACATGCTCATTCGGAAGATTTCTAACCCGTCTGAACAACTCTAAAGTACAAGTTAACAAATGAATATATATAACTGATCTAGGGGTTAAAATGGTACTTTAGGGAGCAGTCAGGTCTGCAGATGTATAGGCCTACGGGCATTTTCATCAAAAATAAAATTATGTTTTTTGTATTCTTTTCTTTTCTTTTTTTGTGAACAGAAGTACATATAGAGATACCAAAATCATCACGATTCTAGTAAGGACCAGAACCTAATATATTTCCAAAGCAAACAACTAGAAATTATTTTTAGTCCATCAAGTTGCATATAACAATTAAGATTCTAATTACTTTAAGAAAACATTGTATCGTACAACCTACATCAGAAAGATAATTCATGCTACTTCAATTTCAGGAAATAGTAAACTAAACTATCAAACAAACAATTAATGTAAATATACAATCTATGCTTCAACTGCACTTGTCTTCCCTGTATCCCCATACTCCTTGATCAACTCTATTAAGTTATTAGAAGATGAGCCTCCCTCATCCATGGCTTTTCTAGCCATCCTTGCTAGCTCTCTAGCCTTTTCTCTTATCTCCTCCCCTCCATCCATCAATTCCAATATGACCTTCGCCACATCATCCCTCTCCACCATCACATTATTATTATTATCATCTTTGACATCTCTTGCCCAATTATTAGGATACTGTACACCGATCTTCACACCTATTTTAAGTATTTCGACTACCAGCATCTCGTTCAGGAACTGATCTGCAAAGTGGGGCCATGTTATCATAGGTACGCCCGTGCATATACTCTCTAAAATCGAGTTCCAACCACAGTGCGTCAGAAAACCTCCTATGGCTCGATGAGACAAGATCATCATCTGTGGGGCCCATCCTTTGATTATCAAACCTCGATCATGGACCCTCTCCTCAAAACCATTCGACAGCCATTCTTCCACATCAGTAGATTTGTCGCCGTCCTTTATTACCCACACAAAAGGCCAACCAGAGGCCTCTAACCCTAACCCGATCTCAGCCAGTTGTGAGAATGTTGTATGTGCGAGGCTTCCAAAGCTTACATAAACAACTGAAGCCGGCTTTTGCAAGTCAAGCCAACGCAAACAATCATCCTCAGCAATTGATGCCTTATTTCCTCTTTCAGACATTTCATTGGTGTTCCTATTACATAGCAGCATCGGTCCAATCGCCCATATCTTTTTCCCTGCGGTTTTTGCGTAAGAGTCTACGTACAAAGGTTCCAATTCATAGAAACTATTTACCACAACACCATCGGCACTTCGTTCTTCTTGTAGCCTCTTTTCTGAAAATTTCTCCATTCCTGGCCTTTGGACACCTATTGGTGATTTGGCCTTTGTCATCTCGAGCCGATGTGGAAACCCCGGTATTGTGACGAGTTCTTTATCATCTTTTACATGGCTAAATATATTTTGATGTCTAATAATGTATGTTACAAGGTTTGGGAACACACCAGAACCATTGAAGGTGAGTCTTGGGATGCTGAGTTCTCTTGCAACATCACCCACCCACGGTTGATTCATATCAGCTATTATACAAGTAGGCGAGGGATATTTCTCCTTTAGACATGATATTAGCGAATCCTTGAGCATTGAACATGCATTAACAAATTTAATAATCTGGTCCGATCCAGAAAGCATATCTGCACTCTCGCAACCTTTCGGCAAACCGACTTTCTCACTAGGGAATTCAAGCTTCAGAAAGTCGATCGGAAGTTGGGAATCTTTGATCTTTTCGATTATTTTTTTGATTCTCAATGCATTGACGGGAGTTGTGACGAAGGTGACGGTTGCACCATGCTCGGCTAGTAGACGCGCCATGTCGACCATGGGAATCATATGGCCTTGTGCCATGAGTGGGACCAGGAAAAAATAAGGTTTCGGTTCTGAATCAACGGTATCCATGGCTAGTGATATGATGAACAAGTAAATTTGTTATATGTGAAAATGAGAATGAAAGTGGAAGTAAATTTGAAGTTGGTACCTATCTATGATATGATATATATGGTTTGGTGTATAGGTCAGATATTTGGAAGAGATCAAATCTTCTCAGGTTAATTCAAATTTGGCTGCTATGTTTTTTATCCTTTTGGATGTATCATGTATATATATAGTCACATATTGTCGCCAACTCTTTAATTTTTTCTTGAAGAAAGGAACATAAAATATCATATTGATTATTGAATTTTTTTGTGCAAATGGGCAAAAATATACGATACATTATAATTTTTTCTTTTGGCAGAAGATACCATATATATTATATACATTAATTGTATATATATATTTTTTGGCACAAGATACCATACGTATTATTGATGAAGATCAAAGTTTTTTGGCAGAAGTGGGAGGTTGTCTCGGTAAAAAAAGGAAAAATGAATATGGAAGTGAAATGTCATTTTAGTTTGGAGTTAACTTGGTTATGGATTTTATGTGATCGTTGGTACGAGTACTTGTGAAATAAAAATGGACTGAAAGGTCATTTCAATTCGAAAAAAAAAAAGAACGGATCAAAATGATATTTCAATTATTATGTTTTTTGTAAAAAAAAATAATTATATTAATTTCCTAAAATTAATTTTTTTAATTATGGTTTTTGAAAAAAAAAATCTTCCTTCTGCAGTTCTGCCATGGAATTAAAAAAAAAGGAGACTAAGTGCTAGTGTCTTAGTCTTGCATTTATCTAAAAGTCCACAACGTCTGCATAAACTCAAAAGAGCACTTGAGTTAACGAATTTTGGCCGTCTGATTTTAAATGAAATCAATGTGTTTATAGTTTATAATTCAGTGGTCCTTTAATATTAGTGTGAATCTGGTTCACACGAATTTTAAAGCAATTCAAACGGTTCAGATACATTAACTCAAAAGATTTATTTTTGAGTTAATGCAGAGGATACGAACTGTTTATCCGATGAATGAAACTTAATGATGTATGTACACATGTCAGCGATTTTGTCACGTCGCATTCCAGTTTATTAGTCCATCACTCCATTGTCCATATCATATCCTTGCCTCCAAGTAATGGAGCAATCAATCACGTGTCCCTTCTTGTCACATTAAATTATTATTTTTGTTTGGTACTCTGCTAGCAGTCAAAAGTTGGAGAAAAATATATATATATGACCTTAGTGTATTTATATTCGGGTGGGTACGGGTACTCCGGGTATACTCGGGACGGGTACGGGTATACTCGGGTACAAGGGTATACGGGTACGGGTATGGCGGGTATAATTTTCAAAAACCATACCCTACCCGTCCTATACCCTTACCCGTGTACCCTTGACGGGTAAGGCGGGTACGGGTACGGGTAGGGCGGGTACGGATTTTTTTTTTTTTTTTTTGCTGTTTTTTTTTCTGGTTTTTTTTTTTTTTGTTGGTTTTTTTCTGGTTTTTTCTGATTTTTTTGGGGGGAAAAAAATACATATTTTGAATTTTGAAATGGCATGAACAGTGGTCGGGTATACGGGTACGGATACTCGGGTAGTCGGGTACGGGTTTAGTCGGGTACGGGCATAGTCGGGTAGGGTATGGTCGGGTATTGATCAAAAAAACCGGGTCCGGTCCGGTTTTTGCCCTTACCCGCCTACCCGAGTACCCGACCCATACCCAGGCTCGGGCACGGGCGGGTAGGGTAGGGTATACCCGTTAAGGGTATTGTTAATACTCTATATGACCTCATCAGTGAATTTCTTTTATAAATCATAAATAAATAAATAAATTTTACGAACCAACATGATTGTTTTTTTTTTTTTTAAATCATAGATACCGAACGGCCGTTCGGTCTCAATCAATTTTTTTTTTAAAACAGAAATTTTAAAAAAAAAATTTGTATTAAAATATTAGAAATGTCGAATATATTTCTTTGAAAATAGATGAAATACAATATAATTTGATTTATTAGAAAGACTGCAACAAATAACTCAGATCAATATTTTTCAGGTCGGGTTTTTCGCGGCTGTAAGAAAAATTAATATATTTTTTTATGTGTTATTGGAAAAAAATAAAAATGCTTAGATTCTGAGTTATTGATTCCGGTTCAAAAGTCACTTCTAGGTAATCTAGAAAATATTGTGATCCTTCTAAGACATTTAATTTATAAAAAGTTGTATCTATTTTGAGAATTTTTTTTTAATAACAATTATTAAATAACTTAAAGATTTTATTTTTTTTCAAAAATAGATACAATTTTTCATAAATTAAATGTACTAGAAGGATCACAATATTTTTTGGATTACCTAGAAGTGACTTTTGAACCGGGATCAATAACTCAGAATCTAAGCATTTTTATTTTTTTCCAATAACATATAAAGAAATATATTAATTTTTCTTACAGCCGCGAAAAATCCGACCTGAAAAATATTGATCCAGGTTATTTGTTGCAGTCTTTCTAATAAATCAAATTATATTGTATTTCATCTATTTTCAAAGAAATATATTCAACATTTCTAATATTTTAATACAAAAAATAAAAAAATTTTAAAAATTTCTGTTTTATAAAAAAATAATAAAAATTGATTGAGACCGAACGATCCGTTCGGTCTGGGTAAAAAGGAATTTTGAGACCGAACGGTCCGTTCGGTATTTATGGTTTTTCAAAAAAAAATAATCATGTTGGTTCTGTAAAATTAATTTATTTACTTATGGTTTATAAAAAAAAATTCCTCATCAGTTGTTAATTCCATCAAAAATATATATATATATATTTTTTGTTTGGTGCTCTGCTATTTGAATTTTTTTTATAAATCATAATTAATAAATAGAAATATACTGAACCAGTATGATTACTTTTTTTTTTAAAAAAACTATAAAGACTGAATTGTCAATTCGATCTTCTCATTTTGCTTTTTTTTCAGACGGAATTGACAATTTGGTCTCACTTTTTTTTTCACTTTTCCACAACTGCGGCCACAAAAAATCTTTTTTTTTTTAAGACTGGAATGAGCGTTCGGTTTACCCCTTTTTACCCCAGACCGAAATCAGCATTCGGTCTCCAAAAAATTCCTCATTCTATCTTATTGTGGACCACCACTACTCCTAGGCAGCCACGTCATCTCTCTGTTAAATCTACCAATGAGAGGGATATTCAATGGAGGGAAGCTACTTTTTCGAAAAAGATGTAGGGTTGGGCTAGGGTGAGGTATGGTTTATTGCGTGTTGGTGAGCCATGGCTCATTTTAGCCATTTTGAAAAATCAAACAACCGATCCGAACCGTTCATCTTGTTCTCCATATTGAAATGTGCTTGGAGACCAAATTTTACATTTTTTTAAAAAAATTTACTATTTATTAAGCAATTTTGAAAATCGCTGATTCAATGGTCCAGAAAATTTTACTGTTCACAGTAAAACAGCAATTTTCAAAATTGCTTAATAAATAGGAAAAAAATTTCAAAAAATATAAAATTTAGTCTCCAAGTACATTTCAATATAGAGAACACATCTAACGGTTCGAATCGGTCGTTTGAACTTTCAAAATGAAAATACGGCGTGGAATACAAACGCTTGATGAGCCATGGCTCACCCAAGTCAATCTCAAAGATGTATACTTACAAAATAGAGTTAATGAATACTAGTGATATTATGTGGATCTAAATTAACCATCATCTATGACCTCTACATTGAAACTATCTAGTGACATTTTAGAAAGTTCACAAAAACTTGACTTATACAAATGTGGTACTGTTATAAAATAATTCATAATATCAGAAGTGAATATAGTTAGATTTATGTTGACGAGATGATTTTTTTTGTACACATCGATCATTAACTGTATGAAAAATGCAAATCCATTTAAGGAAATATTTTCATATATACTAAATAACTTAATAATTTCATTACCACGTTCAATGTCAATTAAACTATTTTTTTATTGTAATTTTATTTTTTAAACGTATTGATTGATTGAAACTAAAATACGTATTATTAATGATTAAATTATTACTTGGTGCAATTTTGATCCTATAATTGCAGTATAATAATTTCTGTTTTATCTATAACAAGAATGTGACAAAAAAAATTGTTCTTCACCTAGAAAACTTTCATGTTTTTATTTTTTATTTTCATGTTTTGGAAAACTGTTTTAATCGCCGCTCGGGTAAGGCTAAGGTGCTATGAGTTCCATAGAGAGCTATGGTACTACGGCTCAATATAAAATAGTAAAAAATTTTCAAAAAATATAAAATTTGGTCTCCAAACACATATTAATATGGAGAACAAGATGAACGGTTCGGATCGACCGTTTGGATTTTAAAAACTCGAATATTAAGCTGTAGCACGGTAGATCTCTATGCAACCCATAGCACCTTAGCCTTATCCTCGCCGCTCTTGCCAATTAATTTTCATGTTTTGGAGCACAGATGCTATCTTATGTCATTGGCACAAAGAATCACATAATATCAGAGTATCAGCATTAAATTGTTCACAAGCGTGCAATGAGGTTGATTGACATCACATCACATATTGCTTGTTGCTTAATTGACATGTCACTTGTAGCAATGGTAAGACCGAAATGGCCATGAGGAAAAAAAAACATTTACACCGTCAGCCAGCCACACAGAAAAAAGAGAAAAAATGAAAAAAAGGGTGAGACCAAATTGCCAATTCGGTCTGGAGAAAAGAAAAATGGAGAGACTGAATTTTCGATCTTTATGGTTTTTGAAAAAAAAAAAGTAATCATACTGGTTCAGTAAATTTTCATTTATTAATTATGGTTTATAAAAAAAATTCCTCTGCTAGCAGTCAAAAGTTGGAGAAAAATATATATATGACCTCATGAGTTGTTAATTCCATCAAAAATATTTTTTTTTTTTGTTTGGTGCTATGCTATTTACCTTTTTTTTTCATGTATTTGTGTACAAATTTAATTCATACATATTTTTCAGTGATCACCTAACACATTAGGATATAAAATTTATTCTAAAATTCTCACAAATTTTCACAAAAATCGGCCATTCGAACTGGCCTCCTAAATGATTAATTCATAAGTGTGTTGTTTATCATTGTAAACATTTTTAGTATTTGGAGAAAATTTTATTTTACAAAAAATTCTCTCATTATAAAAAAATTGAATTTATTTTTTCTAAAATGGAGTGAGGAGGAACAATTTTTTTTTATATATATATAAAGTTTCTTTTTTTTAGCAAGGACTAAGGTTTTTCATTTGGAGGATATGCAGGGGCGACATGTGTGTGCAGTGTGCTTAAAATTTAATATTCATAAAAAAAATATATAGTCTATGCTATAAATTCTAAAGTTAGTCAAGGATAATAAAGTTGCCGTTCAGTGGGAAGAAAAAGGGTCTTTTGAAGGGTTTATTAATTAATTCTAACAGGGCTAATTTTCTATCTCTTCTGTTTAGACAGCACCAGCAGGACCATGGACGGAATTAGACACGTGCCGGACACGTATTAGCCATATTCATATCATTCATATCCCATATTCATATCGTGTCGGACACGTAAGTCACAAAGTCAGACACAACTAGCCTCACAACAGCAACACAATAGATACATGCACTATCTTTCACATATGGGATCAATGATTCCAATCTTTTTTGCAAAGAATGATGAGTCAATTTTACATTGTTATATGATATTTTATTCTAAATTATATAGTAAATTATATAGTAAATTATATATAAATATAAGTTTTTTGAAAAAAATAGAAGTTAATTAATCATATTGTTTTTTTTTAGCTCTGCCTCTGTCTCTATGAATATTTGATCGGAGTCAAATTTGGAATTTTTTTTATAAACCATAATTAAAAAATTAATTTTTACTAAACCAACATTGATACGGACTATTTCAGGACAGCTGGTCGTATGCTAAAAAAAGATTGGATTGGGCTCAACCTGCTAGAAGTCGCAGGCCGAGAAGTGGTGTTTGCAAGATCGGAAGACAATCTCGGATCTCCAAAGTCGGGAGAAGACTTAGGAGACGTGGGAAGATCTCGGAAATATAAAACTCTAACCTGTGTTATCTCTGAGTGTGTGAGTGTGTACTGCTCAGTGTTCGCCCTTGTCCTGTCAAAGGAGGGACTTTATATAGCCTGACCTCTAACCCTTGAACAAGGTCGTGGTCAGTTATGAGATCGTGTGGTAATGATCATGTTATAATCGACCTTATCGACAGTTATGCCATAACCAGTGTCGTGAACGGTTATGTCGTCGGAGGGGCGACTTCAGGTCCAGGTCTTTAAGCCGTTGTAATAATACCTTGGCCCATTTATGTCGGCCTATTCTGGGCTTTTATCATAATGGGCTACAATCATAGGCTTTGCATTTTCATCCCGGGCTGACCTCCGAACGAGGTTCGAATGCCAGCCTTGCCCGTGGCCTAGATTGAAGCTAAAATGGCATTGGGAACATGGCCCTATCAAACATGATTACTGTTTTTTTTTTACAAAAACCGCAAAGACCGAATTCCCTATTCGGTCCAGACTTTTTGGTTTTTTTGGGACCAAATTAGTTATTCGGTCCCACTTTTTTTGCAGATTTCTGTGGACGCAGCCACAGAAAATTCGAGAAAAGCCTAGATCGAATAGCCAATTCGGTCCCTTGTGGCTTCGAATTTTCTGTGGCCACGTGTTGGAAAAACTGTGATTTAGGTTTTTGTTTAGTGTAATTTAGGTTTTTGTAGTGTAATTATTAATTATAGAATTTTTTAGTTTGCATGTAGAGTAATTTACCGATATTTTTATTAATATCCAACTTAAAATACAAAATATCAAATTTAAAATACATATATTGAAGAATCATCATTGTTTTTGGATGGAAGCATCGTTGTTTTTTGAAAAAAATTTAAACATCCATAATTTTGGCTATGAAAGTTGGATTTGCGCGTATGACCACAATTCGGAAGGGGGGAACGAGACGGATCCGAATTTTGCTCGGGTAAAACTCCAGGCATCTGAAGAATCAGAATTGCAAAAAAAGTCTTCTAGTGCCTCAAAAATTCAATTTAAGTTTTCTATCAACGGTAGATATGCAACGAACGGTATTTTGTTTAGTGTAATTTAGATTTTTGTAGTGTAATTATTAATTGTATAATTTTTTAGTTTACAAGTAGAGTAATTTTGATTTTTGCATATAGTATAAATTAATTATTGAATGATTTAAAAATTTTAGTATAATTTAGATTTATGTAGTATAAATATTAATTGTAGAATTATTTATTTTGTAAGTAATTTAACTCGTTGCATATAGTATTAATCAATTGTTAAATGATTTAATTTTTTTAGTGTAATTGTAGAATAATATAGAGTAATAGAATGAATGTTAATATTTAATTGAATTTGCATGTTAATACTTTTTTGGAGGGAGAGAGAAGAAGAGTATTTATATAAAATATATATATATATATATATATATATATAGAGTACGGCTAACGCGCTTCCTCTAGCATATGGGCCGAAATGCTTCCGGTGGAAAGTTGAAATTTCAAAATCCAGAAAGTCGATCTGAACCGTTCATCTTCTTCTCCATATTAATATCTGCTTGGAGACCAAATTTTACATTTTTCTGAAATTTTTTACTATTTATTAAGCCACTTTGAAAATTGCTGATCCAACGGTGGCTTACCAAACAGTAAAAATCAGAAGCTACCGTTGGATCAGCGATTTTCAAAATGGCTTAATAAATAGTAAAAAATTTCAGAAAAATGTAAAATTTGGTCTCCAAGCAGATATTAATATGGAGAAGAAGATGAACGGTTCAGATCGACTTTTTGGATTTTGAAATTTCAAATTTCCACCAGAAGCATTTCGGCCCATATGCTAGAGGAAGCGCGTTAGCCGTACTCTATATATATATATATATATACATGCGACCGAAATGCCAATTTGATCCCAGCTGAAAAAACATTGGGGACCGAATTGGCATTTCGGTCCAAAAAAAAAATGGTTCTACACGGATGACCACACCAAACAGTGTGAAAAAGTGGAAAATAACATAGAACCGAATAGCCTATTCGGTAAAAAAAAAAAAGTAAAAATTCGGGACGGAATAGCCTATTCGATCCTTCTTGTTTTTGTAAAAAAAAAAAAAATAATCATGTTGCTTTGGTAAAATTATTTTTCATAATTTTAATTATGGTTTATATAGTTTGAATGATACCCTAAGCCTATCCATTAGACATGTTAGAATATTATTTGGATGGGACATAGAAATATTAGTTCCATAGCCGTACTTATTATTTAATCGGTTATAATTTTGAAACTATATTTCCCCTTTTGGGCCTTGATAATGAATCGTCAAGGCCCATAACCATTGCTTCGGCCGTAGGCTTATATCTCCAACTTTGGTTATCAATTGTTCTCTTTTTAACTTCATTTTTTTTTCTGAATTACACTAAATTCTTGTTATATTTGCAAATTACAATGGATGTTTCTCAAAATTGTTAATGACCCCTAACAGTCTCTGGGTTGGTTGCAAATATCATCCAATCTTGTAAGATTAAGAATTTAAGATCTGACCAAAAAGTGACTACATAGCTGCTGATTTCTTTCCCTTCAAGTTTACTTGAATGGTTTTTGACACAATCACTTAGAAATTAGATTTAAATCCTCTCTGTTTGATTTTTGTTCAATTTCGATTTAGAAAATCAAGAGCTGATTTGTGGTGGATAGAGTTTGTCAATTAGGCTTAGAAAAGCAAAAGAAAGAACTGCAATTCTGCTTAATTTGGGTAAGTTGTGTGCTCAGTTGCAGAAATAGTAGGGGCATGTCACAAGAGAAATAGTTTGGCATGTTTTTATTTTTATTTTTTTATTTATTTAATTCTGGTATGCTTGATTCTGCCTGATGCAAAACTGGTATAAGAAAATATAACAGTCCTCTTCCATTTTTTTTCTATTCATTGTGTTATCTTGAATATGCGAACGCTTAATAGGTGCTAATTGATATCTTAGTCAGCAATTTGCGTGACAAAGGGCTACAGTACTCTAATCACTTGACTGGGTACAGTTCAATACCAGTACCAACTCGGGTATAAACCCGTTACATTGCACTGAAAATTCAGTGGGAACAAGTGTCATTTTCATTCAAATGAAATAATTTTTCTTGTATTATGTATGTTTTCCAATCAATAAATTGAGAAGAATTCAATTCTTTTCCATTTTGATTCTGTCAACAAAGTTCAATTGAAATTCATGTTTATTGAATTCTTTATGTATACTGACATTCACTGTTTCTCATTTGATAGTGTGAGTTCGTCGGAAAAGAAACGATGGATGAGGGTCAATTGTTCAACGTGGACCCACTGGAGAGCCGTGCCGCCAGGGGCAACGGTGTTGTCACCTCTAAAGGCTGGATCATCCGTCACGATTTTGCCCTCGGCGACTCTCAAAGTACTTTTTTTTTCCTCTCTTGATTCATTCTCATTCAATTCAAGTGATAACTGATTCACTTAATTAATTTATAAAAATAAAATGTATCAGATTTGGATTTTGCACCGGGCTGCCCGGGTGAGCAACCGGTGCACCGGGTGTTTGTGGACCCGGGAGGTAGTCACTGCATTGCCACAGTGGTGATATCAGGGGTAGCAGAGACATTCTACATGCATGCCAAGTGGGCCAGGCCCAAGTCCCTCCCTCGCCTCAAGGGCCTACTTGTCAATGCTGTCGCTTGGAACCGCCAACTCATCACTGAAGGTCTGTTTATCTCTCTTCTTTTAAATTTCTGACATTTGATGTAAGGTTTTGGCTAAAGATCAAGTGATTTTCTACCTATCTAAAATAATAGTTAAAAAAAATTCTGAAAAATATAAAATTTAGTCTACAAGTATATTTTCATATGAAGGTCATGTTGAATGATTTAGATCGACTGTTTGAACTTTGAAAATGAAAATATTGATCCATAGTACGGACCGATATGCGCTATGCATAGTATCATAGTATAACTCGGATTTATTTGGATAATGCAGCTTCAACAAAGGAGGTGATACTAGGGACACAAAATGGGCAGCTGTTTGAGATGGCAGTGGATGAGGCCGAAAAGAGGGAGAAGTATGTAAAGCAACTGTTTGAGTTAACTGATCTGAGAGAACCCATTACTGGCCTACAGGTGCCGTTCGCTTTGTATTTGGTTACACAAATTACTTTAAGATTTAATAGTTTTGTATAATGATAGTGTTGTGTTGTGTTACTCGTTTAGATGGAAACAGCTTCTGTTGGCAATTCCACCAGGTTTTATGTGATGGCTGTTGCTGCTACCCGTCTCTACTCTTTCACTGGCATTGGTTCTTTAGAAGTTAGTTCCTTTATTCTTTTGCAACCATTTCTTTAGATCCCTCTAAGTCTAGGTTTACTGGTAATACTTGCTGATATTCCATTGCTGTTTTGTTTCTTTCTTTTTATTTGGTTGCAGATTGTGTTTGCCAGATATGCCGAACGGAGAATACACTTCATGGAGCTTCCCGGAGAAATACCTAACAGGTGCATATATAAGCTATGTATAGTGTTTTTATGTTTTTAACTCATGCATACCCTTGATGTTGAGTGGCTTCAGAAATATCATTTATGTATATTTTGCTTTTTAATGTAGTGAATTACATTATTACATCGTCCAAAGAAGGGCTAAACACTTTGGTTGGCTTTCCGGTGCAGGAATTTATTATGGAGATCTCAATTTTGGAGTGCAGCATAGGTATAATCAGTGTCTTATGTTTTCTGATCTTGGATATTGTTATGAAACTAAAAGTATACTGGCATGTTATGGCACATTTTGGTTTCATACTAGCAACTACATTAGGACAACAGTTTATTCACATGATTGTCTATTTGGTTAATAGAAAATATTGGTCAGGCCAACATGCTAAAGTTAACTCGAAAGTAATAGAACTCAATATCAGTTATATATTTTGAAACAATAAGATCCAATTTTAGATGTCACTTAAAAGAATGAAAAAGGAAATGGAAATGAAAATACAAAAAACAAAAAAAAATATGAACTAGTTAGACTGAAAAATGTAGTACCAAATCTACTGAGTAATTAAACTATTCTGCAGCCGCTGTTTTTCCAGCACAAGCATCAATATAGGTCTGGTGGAGGCCAGGAACGGTTTCTTGATAAGGTAGAACATACTTCTCCAAAAACCGCTTCTCATTTAGCATCATAAAAGAAGCGAAAGCATTATTAGCTACAGGAATTCCTCTGGACTTGAGAAGTTTCTGCACAAGGCTCCGGGGGATGAGCCGCTTCTCCAAGCTGAATGTAAGCAGAGATGGATTTTTGATAACATCAATCTTACCGCAACCCGCTTGTTTCAACAGGAACTCCATCTTTTGGCCTATATTCTTCTCTGTTTTTTCCAACACATTTGGGCATTTAGTAATCAGAAGGGTCACCTCCTCATGTGAAAGCCCGAGACTTTTTAAGTGGCAGAGCCTTGCATCGACAGTGCTTTGGTTCAGGCCGCCTACGACAATCAACGCATACACAAATGTATTTGATGGGGGTGAAATCCCTAACTCCTTGGCCCGTTTCACATACATCTTAAAAACTTCGGGCTTAGATGTGATCCGTCTAGGAGACGATTTAACTAGTTGGGAAATTTGACAAGCGGATAAACCACATTGTTCTTGAAGGAATGTTATGTTGGGTATGACAGCATTATCAAGGTTTACTCCTAGAAGGTAATTACCCTCTTTGAAGGCACACAATAGTTTCTCAACAGAGCCGAAAATACCTAGCCAGAACTGAACCTTTTGCTTCAATTTGGTGGATTGGAACATGGTTGGACAAACTGAGAAGAGAAGGGAGATTTCAGATGGTGAGAAACCAATCTCCTCCAGCTCGGAAATCCTGGGTTTCAAGCACTTCTCCACATGAAGGCAAAGGAACCGCGGGTCCCGGCACGCAGCTACTCTGATGTGGAGCTCGGTGATTCCAGCCTGCCTCATATATCGAACCACGTCATCGGGTTTCTCTGGGAATTTGATGTGAGATATATACCTGGAGGCTCGGATTGCTTTGTCGGAGGGAAGGCCGCAAGATTCAATGAGGTATTGAACCGCAAATTGAGAAGTGGGAGATGGGGTTTCGTGGAGTGGAGCATGGGAGCGGAGAGGAAGCGATAGACGGAGGACGTGAACGCGGTGGCCCAGGGAGAAAGGCGAGGGAGTAAGGGTTTTGTGAAACAGGAGCATCGCATTCCCCTTGGCTGGAGCTAGGGTTTGGCTCCTTGGCTGGAGCTGCTGAGCAATAGAACTGAGTGAGAGAGAGAGAAGAAAGAGTCGCACTCGCACTCACTCGGTGTCTGAAGAGAAGACTAACGTTAGTATGACAGTGGGTCCCATCGAGTCAATATATGCATGCTTTGAATGTTAAAATTTACTAGTTTGCCACTCCAGTTCCAGCACCAGGTTGCTACTTAAAAATTACCTGAAAAGCCAGCTCTCAGAGTTGACTCGCACTCAACTGACTGGAATGGTTTGTGCCTCTGAACCATTTTTTTTTTCCTTAAACCTTAGCTTATAGAATGATCACACAAAAATGTAAAACTTTAGTATTGGCTGATATTCTTTTTCATGAGTGGTACCTTAATTCAGATTTTGGATTTAGAATCTCAGCCTTCTGATCAAAATCCGGATCAATCCGGACTATGCTGTAATGCATAGGTCTGTTTAATATTCGTGCAATATGGATCGGACGGTCCCAATTCATCCGGCGAGGGTTTTCCAGATTCTGTTAAACGAATAAACGATAGTCTAGTCAATGCAACAGTTATTGGATTTGAATTTTTGATGTGAGGATCAATGCCTTGAAAAACTGAACCTTGATTATTTTTTAGTTGAACAAACCTAATATTTAAATATAATTAAGGTTGGTCCGATCAAATTTTGGATGACAAAAAATATTCCATTATAAACTTTAGAAAAAAAAAAAACAAGAACGATATTCTACATATTGTTATGAATGTTAAAAATTAATAGCAATTAACTTTTGTTTGTTTGTATGGGGTATATTATATTGACAACGAAATTGTAATATCTGATTTTTTTTTTAAATTATGGTTTACGATCTATTAATAAAACATTTAAATTAATTAAAACAACAAATGTCGGATTCCATATATATACAACTTATTGGATATTATAATTTTATTTTTTTCTACCAAATTCAGCTTTTAATGTTAACAAAATTCTGATTGTCCCCAAACCATGAAAGTGTACAAATCCCTACAAAAAATATTAAGCCAATGCCAAATTTAAGACCGACACCGGGATACCTCAAAGAGTAACAAATTGCGGCCAGAACAAAAATTAAGAATACAACAAAAAAAATAGACAGAAATAGCAACACCTATGTTGCATGAATACGGGTACAAGTATCGTACTGGATATGCTATGAATACGGCGATATAGCAATTTTCAAAAATTAAGAATACAATACTTCTAATTTGTATATTATATTTTATTTATAATATTAATTCAACACTTTTATTATATAAATTAAATAGCAAAAATTCTGGATATGGTAAGACTAAATAGTCCAAGTATATATTAAATATAAATGCTACGAAACAACAATTGCAAAGTAGTGTAGTAGTAACGAAGCTTGTTGCTTGTTGTGCAGAACCCAGGTTTGATTACTGGCGTTGGGAAAAATATTTTGCCTTAACATTGGTTTATGCACGGTCTGACGTGTCAAAGCAGTATCGCTGCGAGTAAATCATGCATCACAGGTGCCATACTCAAGATTTCACCTATCTGATACAAACAACAAGATGAAATTGAAATAATCATGCACTGGTGGAATGCTCGCCATTATTGTTATCAGACCAAGAGGTAAATAAGCACAGATCAGCACCCTGTATAACTTATATATAACCAACTTGCCCTTGGAAAATGGAAATATCCTCCCATTACACAAATACTTTATGGATCTGGCATCAAACTATAACCATCACTATAAGTTTCGGACATTGTTTAGTATAGTTATTCATTCTTCAATGACAATTCTAAGAGAATTCGTAACACCTAAGGTAACAGCATATTTCTGTTTGGATCTGGACCGTCCAATTAGAAACCGCAAGACTATTAAAGCAGCACTATACATTCCACCTCAGACCGAATTGGCCCGGATTTTAAGTAATCTTTCTGTTTTCGTACGTGTGACTTTAATAATTTCTATAGATAAAATTTTTTTTTGCGCCAGCTCAGATATAACGCTATTAGTCAAGCCAATTATAAGTTTCAAAAAAGAAAAAGAAAAATCTATAGCACGATTCTCAAGTGAAATTAACAACATAATATATAAATTTATCATATCTGATAAATTAATCAGCTCTTATTTTGTGAAAAATCTTGGATTTAATTAGTGATGTCTTGGAGCGAGAAATCATTGTGGGCAATTTTTAAACGCCACATATTGTGACAAGTAAACCCAAAATAAATTTCTATCAAAAATGCCCTTGTGGATCCGTAAATTCAATATATTTCGTCTCGTTTCATTCTCTCTTTCCTATTGTGTACAATTTTAGTAATGTTGATTTTGATAATTAACATTAGCAATTTTTAGAATTATCAAATTGTTTCGTGGATCATTATAAAATTTTCTAATTCTCCAATTCAATATTAACACTTTATAAAATAATTTTCATTTCCTGCATTGGAAATGATTGATATGCATAATTCAAACTTTTTAATAATTCAATTTGTGAAATCAAATTCTGAATTTTCAAAGTTGAAAATTTTACATTTGTTAATTTCAATTTTTTAATGAATCAAATTGAATGTAATATTCTTTTTAAAAATTTGAAGTTTCTGATAAGGTTTGATTATATTTTCTAATTCCAACTCTTTTATAGATTTCATTGAAATGGACCTATGATAATTCCATAAAGAACACTTCTGTTGTTTCGTTAAAAGTCTTCAAAAGTAATATTTATTTTAATTTATGATTTATCGATTGCAAATATGTACAAGGGAAAAACTGAAACTATGAAATTAAAAGATCCAAGTCGATCTGAATTACAAGTACTTGTTTATAATTTTAACATGTCTTTCTGTACTTTTTTAATTTAGAATTTAATATTCGCTTCACTAATAGATTTGCACAAAATTAATTTTAAAAAAAATCCATATTATTCAAATAATTAATTATACTTTCTGAAATTATCATATTAATATAACCTTAACAAGATTATACATGAAAATTTAATAATGATCTACGACAAGAATTATGTGCGCTTGCAATCAACCCTTCATTTAGTATCAAGGTTAATAAATTTAAAAGATAAAAGAGTATCAATCAAGCACAATTTCCTATACACAAAATACTCAACATCTATTCATGAGAACTGAAATTTAATCTCCCTATATGGATTACTAATATTTGTCTACACCTGATTTACTACATTCCTATCCCTGTTTTAGTCTACAGAGGCAGCAGTAATCCAATTTTTTTCGCACTGTAATTTTAGTCTACAGAAGCAGCAGTAATCCAAAGTTGTTTGTGCACAAAGAGGGCAATTTGGAAAAAAATCACAGGCGCGATACAGTTCGAAAGAGATGATTCCAGAGGAGAAAAGAGCCATCTGAAAAAAGAAAAGAATAAAAGGTAGCTCAGGCGGAGACGAGAAGAGAGGCGCGACTGCTCGAGTCTCAGACAGAGGCTTGAAGGGAAATATGGAGGCCTTGCAATCTACCATATTATATATCACCTTTAGACATTTAGTAGTATTGCAATCCCACAGACCGTATTTGTCTAGTACTTAACTGTACCACAATATTGTACTTTAGTAATGTTGCAGATGCAGTTTCCGGTACTTTATAGTAATTTAGTAGTATTGCAAGATATTGACAATTAATATTCATCATATATACAATTAATAATGTGACTGCGAAGAGTAAAAGAGGCTGGAACACAATCCATGTACCATTGCCAACCTCTCATATTCACTGCATTACGTACCTTACCTAATTCATTCCTTTTGTTAAATATAACTTGGCTTTACCATTACACAATTGGATAATCTTTAACAATGTACATCTTACTATACATTCTGCCAACTGGAATCGGATTTTTTGTTGCTTCAGGCT
The DNA here is from genome assembly GCF_964058835.1 of Carex rostrata. Lineage (NCBI taxonomy): Eukaryota > Viridiplantae > Streptophyta > Magnoliopsida > Poales > Cyperaceae > Carex > Carex rostrata. Next base: position 3,574,357 of record NC_135943.1, read on the forward strand.
GAAAACATATGGAACATATTCAAAACCCATAAAAAAAGGTTTAGATATTATGGCATGCAGTAGTTTTGTTGTTTTTGTTTTTGTGAAAAATATGAGCATCAATTAATCAACAAGGGAATGTATACATTATTTCCGAATTAGTCTACACAGTACAAGATTTCAAAACCAATCTAATAAAAACAGCATGAAATTAATTAAAACAATGTTTATTAGCATCAGATCAGTGGTAAATGAAAATAAAAAGTGGACATTTTTATATTATTTAAACATGTGCAATCAGCTTTGAGATTGCTCAACGATTTAGATACTTCTAAATATGATTAACCATTCATATATAATATTGTAAATCATTCACTATTTAGAGTTCAATTATCAGGTTCAACTGAACTACCTAGAAGTATAACTTACGACATGATTCATGTCTAAATTGAACTTCTAGCAGCAGGTAGCACCTTATTGTTCCCTAATAGCTGTATATGATTATGTTCCATTCTTCCAAGCGCAATTCCTATTAAGCCAATTATAATGAGCATTAGTATAATTAATAAGGTCTTCATCCAGCGGGACAAATTTGTGACCGCTTGACCAAGAAAACCGGACAAAAGAAGACTGGTGCGTGAGTGGTAACAAATATATACGGCAAATGCTTCTATGGACAAAATTTGAGTCACACTCCAGGCACAAATCCTACGCATTTAATAAAGAGGATATTTAATCATGAAAACTGTCCCAAGAAAGAGACCGTTGTCAGGATTTTTAATTATGAAAACAATGAAACAAGCTGAGATAGAAAAATATCTGATGTAAATTCAAAGAAATCAGAGAGATAGAAAAATATCTGATGTAACCTTTGAATTGCTAACAACGAAGAGGCACACTGGTGACATAGGTGCTACAGCTTCAGTTTTTTTTTTTTTCATTTCTCACTGTTTTTTGTACGAGAAGACCAGCATAAATCCTAAGCATTTAATGCAAGAATTTTTAATCATCAATATTGATGTTTTATATTTGAAAAAGAAGATGTTTTTATATAGATTGGCTAGCTAAGAATAACAATTATCATTCCTCGTTAATTTACTACTTGATTAATTATTTAATTAACAAACATTTCTTAATAATTAATTGAAGATCTCTCATCTGACTTTCGTGATCTTTTTTTTTTTTTATTACAAGTGTAATACAATATAATTAGTTATTTTTTGTATGTCTTCTCTAAAATGCAATTTCTTTATGGGATAAAATATCAATTACAAAAAGTTATTTCATTTGGTATAAATTCTAAACACAAATATTTTTTTCGAAATATAGTAAACACAATAAATAACAACTCAATCAGTCATATGAAAATCTATGAAAACAAATATAGAAGAGTTGCATTATATTAAATTTGTCGTACTTGAAACATGTTATATGTCAAAAAATTTTAAAAATAAGAAAAGAAATTGTGAATATAATAATCTGTTTGAATAAATTAAGCCAAATAAGGGGAAAAAATAAAAATAAAAATGACGACAATTAAAAACACTAAATTTCACAATAGAACACGTGAGATAGATGTTGCAAAGTTGAACGGATAATTGATTATCTAATTTAATATTTCACTGTAGAACACGTGATATAGACTTTGCAAAGTTGAATGGATAATTGATTATCTAATTTGACATTTTACTACATTTCACAGTAGAATGGCCAATATGATGTTACGAACTTGAACGGATAATTAATTATCTAATTTAACATTTTGCATTTTACATTTTAGTATATTTAACAGTAGAACGCGCAAGATAGATGTTGCAAAGTTGAACGGATAATTGATTATCTAATTTAACATTTTACTACATTCACAGTAAAATGTGTGAGATAGATGTTGTAAAGTTCCGAAATTTTACTACATTTTACGAACTTCTTCTGAATTTTTTCCAATACATTTTTTTTTGCTCTCTTGCAGGACTAAGATCTCTGATCCGAAATTTTTTGAATCATTCCTGAATTATACCCAAATTGTACCAGAATTATTCCCAAATGACGAATTTTTGAACTTGCTGATCTGAACCCAAATAATTTATTTGTTACTATGGTTTCACTAAGCCACTGGGTAGAGAGTGACACTGAAGGGATAGTTTTTAATTGCCTCACAAAATCCCTGCTTATCTGTAAAACATACTTTAAGACCAGCTAGCGCCGCTTCTATACTCGAAAACAAAATAACATATTGTTGTTCAACTAACTAAACCTTGAAAAAAAAGTTGTAATTATAAACCTCAAATTACCAAATATTAAAATAGTCTTCACCAAACCCAAGTTTGAAATTTATATTTACATCACAGTTAACATCAAGGTGCATTAAACAAGATCATATCAGACAGTTTGAAATGCTAAATTTATTCCAAATTGCAAAGTTAATTTGAGGGGTCAATCAGAAAATAAAAGGTTCAGGTGACAAATGCAATTTTGGAATTCCTTTTATTTTTGTCTTCTCTAATTCCCAATTTAAAGAATTAAGATTCAATTAAAAAAATGAAACAAGTTTATTGTATTGGCCGGTATGATTACCAATTTATCCAACTTTAGTCAATTTTAGTACCATTATTAGGTGGTGCAGAAAATGACAATCTTGCTTCATGTACAATCCATATTATTACACTTTACAAGTTTACCTCCCAAAAAGTTGAATATCACCAATTAGGTAGCTCCAATGGTAAAAAATTCTGTAGTGCAAGATAAATCGAGATAAAAAACTTTAAAAACGGAGATAAAAAAGTGTAGAATATATTGAAGCATATAATCATAGTGCATTTGAACTCTCCTTCTAATATATTTATTAATCATTTCTTTACTATCGAGGTTATTTATTTTGATTATTATTCCTGTTGCATCTTTGTCCGAAAATTAGTCTATTATTCGTACGATGAGCTAGAATTTTGAAGATTGAGACATAATTCTGAATTGATTTAAATTGATCAAAATTTCAGAAGTATAATCCACTTTAATTGAATCAGATTGAATTAGATGAAATGAAATTGGTGAAACTGAAAATTTAGAGAATTTTCAATCGGTCAATTTTCATTCTGTAACATTATACAAAAGGTGTATACGAAATCATATTAATATTTTAGTAAAGAAAATCTAGAATGTCCAGTAAGAAATCAAATTTTAATTTCGATTATGTTTAGGATCAAAATAGGGGGAGCAAATTAAGAAAAAAAATATTTTTTCTTTGCTGTAATAACAAAAAAGAGAGAAGCTGGCAAATAAGGGCTCTCCAATTAATTTTCTTCAGAAGATTTTCAATTTAGTCCTCAAATTTATAAAATATCACAAACGGAAATTTTAAACAATTATATTAAAATGAGAATGTTGAGCTTTTCAAACACAAGTTTCAACATATATCATCTAAAATCAAAGCACATTGATCAGGGCATGTTTTATCTAAAACCAAAGTATACATAATATCAGAAAACTAAAGACCTACTGTTGCCTGTCGTGCATAGCCTATTCCATATGTCCATAGTCGTTCATAGCGATTGCCATGTAAAGCTATTCTCATGTAATATTAATCTGAGTGTTGTAAATAACAGTATGCAGTCGTTGGACGGATAGGGTACTACCAAATGATTAATCGGAAATAATTGAAAATAATCGGCCATAATCGGAAATAATCGACCAATTAGTCAAAAAAATCCATAACGGTCTGATCACCGCCAACAACTAATCAGCCGATTAATCAGCTTAAACAGACATTATTTACAACATTGATTAATCTCAGTTTGCATTCATGTCATCCAGAACAAACTCCACCATACTAGCAGATGCATTTCAAACCCATTTGTAGATCCAAATCAAACCCTCCATGACCAGAGAATGCATTTGCAAAAGAGATTCAAAATTGTACATCCAAATCAAACCTTCCCAGTATCTATGGGGTGATTTATATATATATGTTAAAGAGATTCAACATTGTAAAATGTGTTTTACAAATGTGTTTTACAGACCAAATCAAGGAGACAAGATTCAAAAAACAAACTGAGATCTACTACACTATTTGCTAAATAGGAATAAAGTTGTCTATTACACTAGAATACTATTCTTAAAATAAAGCAACATAATAACAAAACATAGGAATACAACTGTCCATTACACTAATCATAAAAAGTTTTCTTGAATTCCTACATATATAATTTCGGTCTTTAAAATTTTGCAGGAGAAGTGCAAGACTGAACCTGACTTATCCAAAGTTAGTATGTGTACTAACTTTTTGTCTACTGAGTTTTATATCCTAGTGGAGAACTGCTGTGAACATGATATAAGGAATGTGTATTTAGTGAGTTTTTATTATTGTATCTACTGAAATTTTATTGGCTCTTGAAAAATCATCCATTGTGGCATCCGGGTGTCATTTTCATTGCATACGCAAACTTGATCGAGTATGCATATATGCAATAGTGTGGTGTATCCTCTACTAGATAAATTGGAAGAGACCCTTTCCAAAATGGTGAGAGTAGAATTTTTTGAGAATGATTTGTTTTTAAAGGTATCATTTGTTGTTTTGTAATATTTCTCGTATCATCAATATAAAAGTTAATGTTCTATTTTAATATTTATTTATTGTAGCATCTTTCAATGGAAAAAGAGGCAACCTTCTATGCAAGCATACTAAAGAAGTGGGAGCTGGCAATGAAACTAAGGGAGGCGATTGACTTGGCCAAGGAAAGACCTCTTTTGGTACTTTTGAAGTTTGGGAGCCATGACAGTCGCATGGTAAAGATAAACTAATATTGTGAAATTGTTAAAGTGGTGATCAGTCAACACATTAGGAACTTGTTATAAGTAACAATTACTATTCCTTCTAGTTAACGGATGATATACATTTTATAGTTGTGGTACCACAACTCACAACAATCTTAAATGGCATTAAAACTACTGCAACAAAACAGTTCACCATCTAGTGAGTTATCTTTGACAATCAATGCATTAAGTTTGAGTTCTGTTTCACATTATCACATACTCGGAAAATCTCTTTCTTCCCTTTCTGTAGAAGTGCAAGAATTACATCGAGAATCTATTCTTCTCTATGGAGGAAATCCATGCTATATTGGATGAAATCAAACCTGCAGTAAGGACAACTCTTACTAATGAAAACAAATTGTGAAAATATTATTAAGTTTATAAACTACTTATTTTATTTTTGACATATATATATATATATATATATATATATATATATATATATAATTTTTTATTATTTGATCTTTGTGTATAGATGGTAGCAAAAGAACACAATATAGCTATTGAGATGGAAAGAAAAATAGCTGCCATATCTAGCAAATGGAGAGATTGCAAGGTATTTCTCAATTTTATACATATTATTAACACAGTTTGCTTTAAATATTATAATGGATAGACAATTTTACTCAATTAGATTTTCAATCAAGTTATCATTTTTTTTCATTGACAAGTTTCTTAAATATCAATTTCTAAATTTGTCTCCCACTTTCATTCACTCTTTCTGATAAAGAAATAATTTACTATAAGAGTTTATTCATAGTTTATTTAACACATGTTTTTATAATCTTTTGTTACCATTACCATTGTGTAGCATTGCAATTCTTTAGATATTCATACTTTGAATTTTTGCAATTCTGTTATCATTACCTGATTTTGATTTCTTATATTTTCATTATAAGCTTTATAAAAAATATTTTTAAAAAAAAACGTACAATTATATTTTGATTTCCTCCAACATTTTATGTATGTGGTAAGAATTTATATATTTTAATAAAGATTTTAAGAAAAATATTATTCTGAAAAAGGTAGTATTTGTTTCAAAAAAATGAATGGTATATGTAAATGAAAAAAAAAATGCAAATAGCATGATACTTCACTTGAAAGATTTTAAGTAATCATGAGCATTTTATGTATGAGACAACATAAATTATAATGAGCATTTTTTGTATGAGTCAACAATTTTTTTTGCATGACATGAAAGGTTTTGTGTGCCCCCATTTTCTTTTACTGGTCTCTAATTAACTAGTACGTGGTAATTAATACAAGCAATATTAAAATGTATATGTACGAATAAGCAGTAGTGATATAGATTATGATTGATCATGAGATTTTTAAAAATAGAAACATATTGTTAAACAAATTTTAAACATTGTTGGGTATTATATATTGTAAATGATTATTTTTATTTAATGTTATGGTTACTTTTTATGAACGCACTTAGGATTAATTTTACAGATAAACATGAAATTATCATTTCTAAAGAATGATCCAAGTTCTTAATTAATAATGACCATAAATTTTTTATTTCTTAATAATGACCAGGAAATTATCATTTATGGCAAATGTTTTTGTACAACACGCAAGAACAACATTATAATATTGCCCGTTTTATTGATGGTCTTAAGTACAAGATCTGAAATGAACTAAAAAAATAAAAATAAAAGCCAACTTTCTCTGTTTTCTAATTTTGTGGATTTTTTTTTTCATATTTTTCTAACACGATGATAAAATGAAAAAAATATACAATTACAAAACTCTGACAAACTAAAATTTTAGTAAAATTGAAAATAATGAATTTCAAAATTTTCAGAAAAAGGCATCCTAATTCGTAAAAAAAAAGAGAGTAAAAGAATAAATCGAAGCAAAATGATTTTTATTCGTGCTTTATTTTACTTTCTTCCAAGTCCTATTTTAACGGTTTAATGTTAAGAACTTTAAATTTGAAATTATATAGACGGGAAATTCTACAAACTGCATTTTTTTCCCCAAAACTATCAAACAAAATATTCTTTTTTCAAACTTTTTGACAAAATGTTCTTGTGGGTTTCACTTTTTCCTCTCACTTTTCTGTAAAAAGTCTATAATTTTTTTTATTTGTATAAAAAACACTCAAAATATAATAATAAAATATCACTACTAGAGAAAAACACTTTACTATCAGTTGCAATCGTGTTCCGCCATCGGGTTCAGAACCATTGCTTATCGATCAGATAGGAAAAGTATACACATATGCCATCAACTCAAAATAGATAACATCAATCAATATATCATCAGTAGCGCATGTTTAGCTCAAAACAGATAACATTTATCAATATACTATCTGACAATTTGGCAAAAGGAGGAAGGATAAATGGATGGGACTAATTTTATGATAACAACTTAATTTCACATTAAAATTACATCAGTAAGTAAGAAAATAAATGTAATATATATAATAAAAGATTTAATCAATTTCAAAATAAGTAAAATGAAAAAACATATATAAAAAAATATTGGATGTATATTCAAGTATAAATAAAACTGCAATATAGAATTTATAAAACTTATTGTTACACACAGTCACAAAAAAAAGCGATATAAAAATAAATATTCACTAAAATAAACGGGATTAAATGGAAATAAATGGAATAATCGGCCGATTGATCAGAAAAATCTGCAAACAGACCTCCGATTAGCGTATTCGTAATGATTTGATCACTGTTAATGATTAAACAGACATTTAATTAGCCATTAAGACTGTTTTTTACAATACTGCCTACAACCTATAGTGATTCAGCTATAGGCACGGCTGTGAGCCATCGTGAGTGCTTGATACAAGACATTCAAGCGCTTATAATGTAACTACAAAATCAATAGGACACAAACTAGCACAATTCATAGAGAATAAAATTTAAGAAGTACATAATACATTGAAATTCAAAAGTTCAAAACAGCATAACACAAAGTCATAGAAAACCGAACACCAGTACTCATAAAAAAAAATCCAAACTATATAATACATTTAAGGGGGAATTTCACGTATACCCCTCAAAAACTTCAAAATTACGTATTCCACCTCTAAAGATTGAAATTACATATTTCCCCTCTGAACTTCAAATATTCACAAATTTACCAATTTTATTGTCTTTTATATTAGAAGTTAATATCCATTTTACCCTTTATTAAAAACATATAAAACCCATCAAATTCAAATTTGAATATGAACAGTTCCTCTACCATCCAAATTGCTTTTAGATATGTGTGCGCAATAACAGCAGGAATCTTGATGTGAACACGCACGCATATTGAAGTGACATGCACCGATCTTATTGTGATGCGTATAGATCACGATTGCTTTAAGATTCATGCACACTAGATCAACACGAATATTGAAGCGTTACATAGATCTTAATGTGATGCACGCGGATCGAATGGTAGATGAACCCTTAATTTAGATTTAAATTTGAGTTCGATGGGCTTTATATGCATTTAATAAATGATAAAATTGGTATTTAAAATTTTTAGAATGAGTTCAAATATAAAATACAATAAAATGGATAAATTTGTGAGTTTTTAAAATTTAGAGGGGAAATGCGTGATTTCAAAGTGAAGAGAGAGAAATACGTAATTTTGAAGTTTTTGAGGGGTATACGTGAAATTCCCCCTACATTTAAATATTTCGTTGATACAAGACATTACTGGAGCTTTTTAAGCACCTCGAACACGGCTTCGTACCCCACAAGGGAGTAACCAAGTACTCCTACGGGGTCCTGTGGCAGGTCTTTGACTATTCCTGTCAGGTCCCTCTACATTTAATAACAATAAGATTATTGTTTTAGAATTAGCTGTATAAAATTCTCAGCAAAGAAAATGTTATGAAACAAGCTGAATAGTTATTTATTCTAATATTGTAAGTCCGTAATCTATTGTAATTTGCAAAAAAGGATAAGAAAAACAAAATGAGAAATATATACCTTGGAATGAGGCCTTTTGATATCAAGAGACTTGATCATTTTATCTAGTGATAATAAATTGATTTTATTTCTTTCAAACTTAATAGGGTCTCCTTCCTTCACAAAGAAATCAAATAATCCAAAATTACAATCAAATATATCAAAAATATTTTCTTCAGTATGTGGCTTCTTTTAATTACCATCATGAAATTTAAATTAAAACGGAATTCTGAATTCATAAAACTATTAAAATAAGATTATAATGCTGGCCTTACCAGCCTGAAGTATTAACCATTGGAAATATAGCGCTCTAGTTCCTTGTAAAAGTCAACCAGGATTTTATTGAAATTTACCACCTCCAAAATAAGCTTGTTGATGTGATTTTTCGAGTCAACCTAAAAAATGAGCACAAAGGTTGATCATACAAGAAAAACTAAGTGAACATCTACCATGAAATAATAATATAATAGTTTTTTTATGAGAGGTGCCAATGAAGGAGAATGAGTAAAAAATAATGTGATTTGATTAACTAAAGAAGGTTGAAGTGATTTTTGGATATTTACTAATAGGTAATAGCTTTGTATATTATTTTGTATATTATTAACCTTACAACAGAAAAATATATACTACAAGGTATAAATTGATATACTACCAGAATCTGTTTTAAAGATGAGGGTAAAAGAATGACTAATGTTGGGTAAGACCACAAAAATAATTATCCCTGAGACAATAATTAATTATATCCATGCACGTTATTAAAAATATTCTAGTACTAAAGCATTTTTATCAAGCTAGTTCATAAGTCTTCAGGGAATTTTTTTTCTACATATATCCTCAATTTACTTTGACTACAACTTTCTGTCAACCACAACTAGAAAATACTGCATACATAATAAAGAACACTGTTTTAAAATTGAAAATGTTTTATTAGAAAATAAAAGGACAAAGGAGGGTAAAAGAAACTGTCTTACATTGGAGTCGAATTCTAAACCCAAAGAAGCTGTAACGAATTCCTTTTCAATACGATGCCAATCTATCTCAGCATATCTATCGCCATTGTAATTGTCACCTCCATGGTTCCAGAACTCGGAATCGGAATCGGAATCGGAATCGGACTTTTGACCGCTGAGTCAGAATCGGATGAATCGGCCGGAATCGGAAGAATCGGATCGGTAACTCGGGTATTTTTGGCAGAAGTCTTGTTTTGTAGCCAAAAAATAGCAAAAAATTGATAAAAATAATTTAAAAAAAAACTATATTAATTAAGAAAATATTACACTCACATAATTCACTAATTATATAATGTATTACAAACATTACAAATAGAACACACTTTTATTGCCAGAAGCTATGCCGAGCTGGCTGGATCATCTCATCGTCCTCTGTATTAAAATAAGAATGGGGATATGGTTGTACAGGGCCAAAAAATGAAGACATTAATGTAGTGTCAAATGAAGAATTATTAGCATCCTCATATCCAACATATGGATTGTATGTGCTAGAAAATTCTGGATTACTACTTGAATTGTAGTCTGGTTGTACTCCATATGTAGATGAGCTTGAATTATATCCCCCACTAAACTCTGAGGTCCCATACATGCCATCATAAGAATTAATATTTCGATGCCTTGCTGTTAGTTCATTGACATCTCTATATCGTCTTCCTGTATGTTCACTCTCTGAGGTTGGGCCCTGTGGTTGTTCCCTTCGCTGGTGGATTGGTTCAGAATCTGTATTTTGAGTTTCCAGATTTGTAATAGGGACACCATCACTACCACCACTGTCACTCTTTGAATTGTTATTATTGCCCTCATCATCAGAGACATCATCTAGCCACTCGTTGTCTCTATCATCAAGAACAGCGTCTTCTTCTTCTCTAATATTAAAATAATGATTAGAATTAATTAACTTTTTGTTTCACAAGTTTTAATGTATAAAAAGAAATTCCATTACCTGATCCAAGTTTGAAGCGGATCATCTTCATGAAATATTTGATCAAGATCAATTATCTGATTCGAATCATGATCATATGTTCGTCTCAGTTGTCTTTCTCTTAGGCGCATGTTGTAGTGGCAAAAAACAAGATGCATAAGTCGGTTCATTTTCAAACGATTTCTTGTTTTTGTATGGATTAAAGCGAATGTGGACCAATTTCTCTCACAATGTGAGGAAGAGACTGTTTGACTTAAAATTCGAATGGCAATATGTGCTAAATTTGGACATTCTTCTCGTCCATAGATATTCCACCATTCAGCCGGAGGGCACTGTTTTGCTGCTGTTAACATCTTCTCGGTAGAAAATATTCCTAATCTTCTACGATACCGTTCAGCCTACAAATAAATTTATTCTCATAATATATAAATATCAAAGAATAATAATAGTGAATATTTCATATCAATAAAGTTTGCACAATAATAATTTACCTCTTTTTCTGCGCTAATTTGTTTAGCCAAATCAGGTTGTAATCTTGCAATGACATTTCTAAGGCCTCTCAATACTTCACTGTCATTTTGAACTGCTTGTGAGAATTGGAATCGTGGATTGAGAAAATATCCTGAAAAGTTAATGATATTACATAAGTATTAATAAATAAAATATAAAATAGCTTGCTATTTTAAATAAATATTTTACCTGCTGCATGTATATCTCGGTGAAGTGTTTTTTCCCATCTTTTATCAATTATTTTCCACCATTGTTTGCTGCGTCTTGCACCAAGACTCTTTTTTATTTGCTCTTTCGCACAATCCATTGCTTCATATAAAAAACCCATTTCGGCTTTGTCATCGCAATCTACCATTCGTAACACTTTAACTAGTGGCTCAAATAGTTGAATTGTCTCGGCAACAAAAATCCAATATCTTTCATTGAGCAAAAGATCTCTCACATTTTCAGCACTTTCTTTGTCCTTCTTTGTTTTCAACTTTCGAACTTGTTCAATCCAATTTGACTTTAGACCCATCTGTACAAGTGCATCCTTAAATGTGTATATGCTCTGTAAAGTAATGAAATTTGTTGCAAAGCGTGTGATACCGGGTCTGAGCAAATGACGACGGTACAGAATTCGGAACAGAATTCAATGAATTATGTAATTAAGTTGGATGCTTCGTTTATTGATTTGGTGCAACTCAATAAAAGTCGCAGTGATGTGCAACTCACGGATAATTAAAAGTCGCAGTGATGTTTGCGGGATGCAAAGAGCCTTGTCTCGGAAAAGAAAACCATCACAAAGGATGTAATCATCTCGCTTCTGTTGTTCGACTTCATTAATGATGGTCCCGAAATCTGAATCTTGTCGAAGAGTTTGGGGTAGCTCCTCGAAACCAAGAGTTAATGCTTTCATTGAGGCGAGTAGAGAGTGACGGCGACTCAAGGCATCGGCTACTTTGTTGTTTGTGCCTGACTTGTGTACAATGGAGAAAGTGTACTCCTGTAAAGTCGAGACCCACTTGGCATGCCGGTCACTGAGTTTGCTTTGTTCATGCAAGAATTTAAGAGCTTGATGGTCGGTGTATAGTACAAACTCACGGTGAAGTAGGTAATGTCTCCAATGCTCGAGTGCTTTGACTACTGCATATAGCTCAAGGTCATACACCGGGTATTTGACTCGCGAACCTCCAAGTTTTTCGCTGAAGTAGGCCACAGGCTTCTTCTCTTGGGAAAGGACAGCTCCGATGCCCACTCGGGATGCATCGCAATCAAGCTCAAACATCTTGTCAAAGTTGGGAAGAGCGAGCACGGGCGCTTGAGTAAGCAACACTTTTAACTTCTCAAAAGCTTGGTTGGCCTCTAGGTTCCATTCAAAAGAATTTTTCTTCAAGAGTTCAGTGATGGGAGCGGTGATGTTACTAAAATTCTTGATGAAACGTCGGTAAAAACCTGCGAGACCAAGGAAGGATCGGACTTCGGTCACGATTGTCGGTGTTGGCCATTCTTGGATTGCTTTTATTTTGTCGGTGTCGGGGCGGATACCGTCAGCAGCTATAACGAAACCCAAAAAAACTAGCTTGTCCGTCATCCAAATGCACTTCTTGGGGTTGACGTAGAGGCTATTCTGGCGAAGTGTTTGAAGGACCTGTCGCACGTGATCCACATGTTCCTCTTTATTGCGACTATAGATGAGTATGTCGTCGAAATAGACAACCACAAACTTGTTAAGAAACGGCCGCAATACTTGGTTCATGATGCGCATGAAAGTGCTTGGCGCATTAGATAGTCCGAACGGCATGACAAGCCATTCAAACAGTCCTTCTTTTGTTTTGAACGCCGTCTTCCATTCATCACCCGGCTTGACTCGGATTTGATGATAACCGCTCTTCAAATCAACTTTTGAGAAAACAGTGGCACCGCTCAAGCTGTCAAGCATGTCTTCTAAGCGAGGGATCGGGAACCGATATTTGACGGTAATTCGGTTGACGGCCCGACTATCAACACACATCCGGAAAGACCCATCTTTCTTCGGGACGAGAAGGGCAGGTACGGCGCAAGGGCTTATACTTTCTCGCACAAAGCCTTTGTTCAGGAGTTCCTCGACTTGTCGCCTCAATTCTTCGTGATGCTGCGGTGTCATGCGATAATGAGCCTTGTTGGGGAGGCTAGCACCTGGCACCAAGTCGATTTGATGCTGGATATCTCGGAGAGGTGGCAGTCCTTCGGGAAGATCATCAGATATTACGTCTTGGAACTCCGTGAGAACTGTTGTGATCGAACTGATTGGTTTTTCGGCTGTCTCAGTATGTGCAAAAGTCGTGGAGATCAAGGCATAGCACATGCCGAATTCCTTCATGTCAAACTCGAACTCATCTTGTGGCACACAAAGTTTCGTTGTGGCCTCTTTTGTCGCATTCTTTTGTATAGGTGTTAAAAGAACCTTCTTGTGGCCTTGTCGGATTGTGTAGGTGTGCTCTCTTCCGTCATATACGGCATGGTTGTCGAATTGCCAAGGTCGACCTAGAATGATATGTGATGCATCCATAGGCACGACGTCCGCTCGAATAGTTGTTGAGTAGTTAGGCCCGATAGAGAAAGCAAGTTGACACCTCTTGTCGACTCGGATTTCGACTTCTCGGCTGACCCATCCGAGTTTGTAGGGGTGCGGGTGGGGCGTCGTGGTCAAGTTGAGTTTTTCGATCGTTTCTTCGGACACCATATTTTCCCAGCTTCCCGAGTCTATTATGATGTTGCACTTTTTATTGCCAACAGTGCAATTCGTCCTGAAAATAGCGTGTCGCTTCCAGTTTTCTTGTGTTGGTGGAGAGTAGCACAGACGCCTTGTTACAAAACTCTCGCCTTCAACATCTTCAGGGTCGGCTTGACAAAATGTCTCGTCGAAAGCCACAACAAACTCATCATTTACTTCCTCATTCCCATCTTCTTCTTCTTTGCTAATCAAACTGGGTTTAGGTTTTGGACATTCACGAGCATAGTGACCCATGGCCCGACAATTATGGCATCGGATGTTTGCTTTGTTGAAATTGGAAATGGTGTTTGGTGGTGTCGGTAGAAGAGCAGGTTGTCGGGTAGGTTGCGAAGAAGAGGAGGAGGCGTGGTTGTTGGGTTTCGGGACTGTTTTTGGAATTTGCGAAGTAGTTTGGGATTGTAAGTTACCTCGGGGTGGTTGATAACTTCGAAAGCGTGATTGTTGTTGTTCCACAGCTTTGGCTTTGGCTTTGGCTTGTGCTTCTGACACATTATAGAATGTGTGAGCCACGAGAGCGTCTTGGATGGACAACTTGAGACCTGAAATATAGCGAGCAATTCTTTGATCCTCGGTCTCGTTGAGGTGGTTGCCTGCCTCGAGCTTGTAAAAATCGTAGGTGTATTCATCCACACTACGGTTTCCTTGATTAAGTGCTTGTAACTGCCGATACATAGTTTGCCTATAGTTTAGCGGCAGAAACTCACGCGTCATCTCGTGCTTCAAATCATCCCACCGATTGATAGGCGGAATGTAGTCGTAGCAGCGTCGCATTTTAAAATTTTGCCACCATGTGGCAGCTCTCTCCTTGAAACGAATAGTTACCAAAGGTACTTGTTTGTCGGGAGGAACTTCCTTCAACTCGAAAATTTCTTCAACGGTGTTGCACCAATCCAAAAATTCATCGGGATTAAGGCTACCCGAAAATTCTGGGATGTCGACTCGCAAGCCTCCTTCCCATCGGTTTTCGCGAACGGAATTTGGGTTGGGTGGTGGAGGTTGATTGTTATGAGGTGGAGTGAATGGAGGGGGTGGCGGCGGCGGCTGAGGGTTTGGAGTGAGACGGTTGATGAGTTGGGTGAGTAGCTCCATGGTTTGCGTATGTTGCTGCTGTTGTTGCTCGAACATTTCGCGAAGGGTCGGTTCATCAGCCATTTGATTCGGAGTAGGGAGCTTCCGCAGAACCTGGCTCTGATACCAATTGACGTCGGGATAGTTTAAGAAGATAATAAGAGGAAGAAGAGAAACACTAGGAAGGAGAAAAGAAACACTCAAACACAATTTTAATTTTCAAAGTCTGCGTTTCTTACAACAAGAGGGAAGTATAAATAGTAAAACCTGGTTACATTTTCTAGGCTGCTATTAAAGCAAAACTAATTAAAGCATTTAAAATAAAGAGAAAACCAAAGCATCACAGTCAAAGATGGTTGAATTCACACCCTTTGACCATCTGATTTCACAAGAAACGAAACACCCATTTTAATTACCAAATCAATAAACGAAGCATCCAACTTAATTACATAATTCATTGAATTCTGTTCCGAATTCTGTACCGTCGTCAGTTGCTCAGACCCGGTATCACACGCTTTGCAACAAATTTCATTACTTTACAGAGCATATACACATTTAAGGATGCACTTGTACAGATGGGTCTAAAGTCAAATTGGATTGAACAAGTTCGAAAGTTGAAAACAAAGAAGGACAAAGAAAGTGCTGAAAATGTGAGAGATCTTTTGCTCAATGAAAGATATTGGATTTTTGTTGCCGAGACAATTCAACTATTTGAGCCACTAGTTAAAGTGTTACGAATGGTAGATTGCGATGACAAAGCCGAAATGGGTTTTTTATATGAAGCAATGGATTGTGCGAAAGAGCAAATAAAAAAGAGTCTTGGTGCAAGACGCAGCAAACAATGGTGGAAAATAATTGATAAAAGATGGGAAAAAACACTTCACCGAGATATACATGCAGCAGGTAAAATATTTATTTAAAATAGCAAGCTATTTTATATTTTATTTATTAATACTTATGTAATATCATTAACTTTTCAGGATATTTTCTCAATCCACGATTCCAATTCTCACAAGCAGTTCAAAATGACAGTGAAGTATTGAGAGGCCTTAGAAATGTCATTGCAAGATTACAACCTGATTTGGCTAAACAAATTAGCGCAGAAAAAGAGGTAAATTATTATTGTGCAAACTTTATTGATATGAAATATTCACTATTATTATTCTTTGATATTTATATATTATGAGAATAAATTTATTTGTAGGCTGAACGGTATCGTAGAAGATTAGGAATATTTTCTACCGAGAAGATGTTAACAGCAGCAAAACAGTGCCCTCCGGCTGAATGGTGGAATATCTATGGACGAGAAGAATGTCCAAATTTAGCACATATTGCCATTCGAATTTTAAGTCAAACAGTCTCTTCCTCACATTGTGAGAGAAATTGGTCCACATTCGCTTTAATCCATACAAAAACAAGAAATCGTTTGAAAATGAACCGACTTATGCATCTTGTTCTTTGCCACTACAACATGCGCCTAAGAGAAAGACAACTGAGACGAACATATGATCATGATTCGAATCAGATAATTGATCTTGATCAAATATTTCATGAAGATGATCCGCTTCAAACTTGGATCAGGTAATGGAATTTCTTTTTATACATTAAAACTTGTGAAACAAAAAGTTAATTAATTCTAATCATTATTTTAATATTAGAGAAGAAGAAGACGCTGTTCTTGATGATAGAGACAACGAGTGGCTAGATGATGTCTCTGATGATGAGGGCAATAATAACAATTCAAAGAGTGACAGTGGTGGTAGTGATGGTGTCCCTATTACAAATCTGGAAACTCAAAATACAGATTCTGAACCAATCCACCAGCGAAGGGAACAACCACAGGGCCCAACCTCAGAGAGTGAACATACAGGAAGACGATATATTGATGTCAATGAACTAACAGCAAGGCATCGAAATATTAATTCTTATGATGGCATGTATGGGACCTCAGAGTTTAGTGGGAGATATAATTCAAGCTCATCTACATATGGAGTACAACCAGACTACAATTCAAGTAGTAATCCAGAATTTTCTAGCACATACAATCCATATGTTGGATATGAGGATGCTAATAATTCTTCATTTGACACTACATTAATGTCTTCATTTTTTAGCCCTGTACAACCATATCCCCATTCTTATTTTAATACAGAGGACGATGAGATGATCCAGCCAGCTCGGCATAGCTTATGGCAATAAAAGTGTGTTCTATTTGTAATGTTTGTAATACATTATATAATTAGTGAATTATGTGAGTGTAATATTGTCTTAATTAATATACTTTTTTTTTAAATTATTTTTATCAATTTTTTCCTATTTTTTGGCTACAAAACAAGACTTCTGCCAAAAATACCCGAGTTACGGATCCGATTCTTCCGATTCCGGCCGATTCATCCGATTCTGACTCAGCGATCAAAAGTCCGATTCCGATTCCGATTCCGAGTTCTGGAACCATGGTCTTGCATATGTCAGTCATGCGTGGAAACATTACACTATTTATCGTTTCTTTGAGCATCATGCCAAATGCTAAGTCAATCACCTCCGAGTTGGACGTATTTTGATAATTTTGAAGCACCTATCAGAAATTTTAAGTGAATACAAGAACATATAGAATTGAGATAATTTAATAATTTTGATACCCACATTTAGTGTACCAGTGAGTTCACGGCAGTTATAGTATTGGACGCTGAATCTAAGGTTACTTCTACTCTTTTGGGAGCTGGTTTATGGACTTGAGATTTGAGAACTAAGATCAAATCCAATTTGAATGGGTCATTTTTTTGGGCACTTCAGATCGGTTTAAATGTTATCTGAAATAACTTGTGGGACAAACAACTATATTTTGGGTTTAGATCGGATATGTTAGGTTCTAAGGCATAAAACAATATTGAACTAACCTGTGAGATCTCACCAGATTGACACTTGCTTTTCTCCTTGAGGAAATTTATGACCGCGCTTTCATTGACGTGATCTCTATTCTCCACTACTTCATGCATATTGCATTCAGTGAATTCATAAATTATGTTTTGGAGAAAAGAGCAGGCATCTTGACTGAACTTGGGGACCTCATTTAATTCTGGAATGTCAGACTGCTTCAATAACCATTTAACCTTCAATATACAATATCATATTGTTATAATTCTTTAATAACCTCTAAGAAATTTGGTATTCTTAAGCTGGAAATGTGAATACATGGTTTTTTTTTTTTATTCACTATTCTTAAGCTTCTTTTTTTTCGGTTGTTTTACATTAGTCCATTAACAGATTTGAAACTCAGTACATATTAATATATTATGCGTGACTGGTATATGATATGTAATCAATTTAAGATCTGGTAGTATAAAAATAGTTTGGTGCAGTAATACCATATTTTGTACTCATAGATTACTATGATAAACATTTAGAACTAATACCTGAATAATCATTCGGTAACGGAATAAGCTGTACTTGCTGAAGATAGGAAGTAGGTTTTTAAGCTTTTCCGGATACTCTTCATCCAAGGGGGACAAGGTCACCCATTTAAGGACCTTCTCCATGTACTAAGAACATGAAATAAGCTGATTTAAAAGTCTTAAATAAAATATTAACTAAGATTTAAGTATTTGTAGGAAAATAAAACAAAAAAATCTATCAAAATGTACCCCACACGTG
This sequence comes from Carex rostrata, assembly GCF_964058835.1. Lineage (NCBI taxonomy): Eukaryota > Viridiplantae > Streptophyta > Magnoliopsida > Poales > Cyperaceae > Carex > Carex rostrata. Next base: position 3,592,990 of record NC_135943.1, read on the forward strand.
CCCTATTTGGTCAAAAAGCCCAATACAAACTAGAAAGTGAAAAACATAGCGCATGTATTGAATTAAAGGACATGTAGCATAAGATAGCGTACATCATTCCTTGGTATCTCTGGGAACCCTGGATTGGATGTGAAACAACTTGCGGGAACTGTAGAAGATGATCTGAGAGCAACGTAATTATGGCGTTTCAACAATGAGTAGCTTGTGACAGAATGGTGAAGGCTTGAGGAGCGGTGGTGCACATAACCACCTCTTAGGGTAAGAAAATTGGTAGCTTGCATGACAATTCTATTTAGATGATTACTGAAATGGTCTCAGTACAAGATAGATAAAGAAAGTAATATTGTCAAGAAGTACAAAGCATGTAACAGAAGCAAAGCAAGAAACAAGCAAAACAATTGCAAAGAGATGCATGATAAAAAAACATTTCGAAAAAGGAAATAAGTGATATAAAGGCCCTGCACATGCAACGGTATTTGTTGGATCCAGTGCACCTGGAGCTATATTTGATGGATTCGAGTTTGTCCAATTACAAATCATTTTGGATTTTGTATCATTTAGATTTGGATTGGATCAATTCTGAGCAACTTCTATATATTGTAAATTTCATTTTTTTCCCCTTTCCTTGCATAATTATATATGAAATTTTTTTTCTTAAATAAAAAAAAATCAGCAACAATCAGATTTAATGTTCTATTTGTTGTGGCAATGTCTCAACCATGCATGGACCTCATATAATTGTCCCATTATGCGAAAAAACAGATAAATTCAGACCTGTATATTGTAAACTAATTCGAGTTGTTACTACGTAAACGCTACCTAAATTCTCAATCTAATTCAATATACATTACCTATACATTTTGCACACCCATATATATATGATCACTATTCACTATACGTAAGCATTAAGTGGATTGATTGATTAAAACAAAAGGTGAGAGAACAATATTTTACCGAACTACCAGAGTATGCTCGCAGACGCCTTGTTTTGTAGCAAGCACAAGTGTATCCTCTGTTGTTTTTCCCTTTTGATATGGCCGTTGTATTTAACAGAAAATAAATGCCATATTTATAAAGGATGCCTGAAGAGAAAACTGACAGCTTGTATTGGTTTAACATGGCGGTTGTACAAAAGTACGTAATCTACATTTATTTATTTTATTTTGGCAAATTGCTGCGAGTCAAGTCTTCTACATTTTATTTTTCCCATACTTGTGCTATTTTTTATTTATTTTTACCTAACTGATCCATCACCCATGCAAAGTCGTCCATCTTTTGTTTTTGGACTATTTTGCCCCAAGAGCCCCCATCAAATAGGGGTGTCATTGACACCAGTTTACCCGTTTACCCTACCCATATCGTATTCGATAAGATGGGTATGGGTAAGATTATTTTTTTGTTAGCTTATTGGGTATGGATATGAGTAAGGATTTGTTTTTCATTAGATAAACGGGTATGGGTACGGGTAAAGGTTATTTCATACCCGTTGGATAAAGGGTAATTATATAAAATAAATTATATCATGAGAAAATGTATGCATTTTATTGTAAGAAGAATAGTATGCTAAATATTTTATTTGAATATTTTGTTATTTAGTTAATGAATTGAATTTGTTAGAAGAGATATTTGTGATTTTGATTTTTATTGTTTAATAAAAAATACTTAGAATTAATTACATATTTATATATTATTTTTGTATTAGTAATTGTAATTGCATATGTATGACATGATAATTTTTGATGATTTATTTGTAAAAATTATAAAACTTTTATATTTGTATTATTCGTTGTTTGTTCACTACCGTTTCGTTGCGTGCTAACCTAAACGGGTATGAATAGAATAGGGTAAGACAAATTAATTCTTAATGAGTATGGATAGAATATGAGTAAGGTCAATTCTTAATAGGTACAGATATGAAAATGATTCCTCTACCCGTATCGTACCCGTTGACACCCCTACCATCAAATGCCTTCAGATCTTTAGTTTATAATTACTTTCTACATTCTCTTTGGATATATAGAGTTGCCAAAGAATAAAAGGCTCGATCTCAATGAAACTGGATAGCACCGTTGACATGTTCATCTCTCTTATATTTATTTTTTTCTCTTTTGGAGTTCTTTTACTATATCTTGCTGTTTTGACTAATTATTTTGAGACATCTTCATTAGAAATAGATTAGAACTTACTAAACTTAGAAGCAACATCTTCCATACAACTTCCAATGATTTATTCAGCATTGACTTCTGCAATTTTTTAAAGGGAAAAAAAAGGAAGGGTCTAGTTCTGTTGAGAGATCATGATCACTAGAAATAAACTAGAAATTAGTAAGATAAGCAACAACATCTAATCAATGAACATTACTCCTGGCAGCTTCTGTCACGGATCTTTTGTAGCAAAAAAAAGGAAGCGACAACTCCAACTGCCAATGACTTGTGCAGCTTCTTCTTTTTTTCTTAAGAAAAAAAAAGGGTCCAAGCCCTTTTCTTTTCAATATAAAAAAGTGAAAACTGCCCCAGCACAATTTTTTTATTTTTTGAAATAAAAAAAAATTGTCAGAAAACATATTGATAAATTTTTTTCTTCAAAAATATCAAGGACATAATAATTGATTAATTAATTTGTTTCATAGTTGGAGTGACCAAACACTACTATAATTTTTGCAAGGGGAGCAAATGTTATTTCCAAGAGGAGAAAGGGTTCATGGAAATGAAATCGTTTTTTTTGACACCATTAACAATTTCCAACGATAGCCTCATGAAACTAGTAGCACATGAAAATCCCCGTCATTTGCACATGAAAATGTTGTTTATCCACTCTTGGAAATAATTTTGCATGACCCATGACCCGGCAAATAGATCAAATATTATATTTTATTGAAAGTTCATGGAAATACCTCGCCCCATGCCCTTGGAAATAAGTGAGAAGTAGGGAGACGTAATATTTCCATGAGCTATCCTTGGAAATATTTTGTTTAATCTGTTTATATTATTTTATAATGAATGTTCATGAAAATACTGAACACTATGCACATGGAAATATTTTAGTAATTCAGTTTATATTATTTTATAGTTAGACTTATTATTTTGATGAGGCTACCGTTGAAAAAGTTTAATTCCTGAAGACAGTAACATTTCTATTTATTTGAGATCTTCTTTCGAATATTGAACAAAACTAAATCACAACATTTCTACTTATTTAATTGAAATAAATTAGAATGAAAACTAAAACTTTGGTCTCTAAAAATTAAGTACCAAACATTTATAAGTAAACTTCTTCCTGATTTTGTTATGTCACGCATAACAAAAGAAAATCTGAGTGATATGTGCAATTTGTTTATAAACAAAATTTATACCCCCCTTTATCCTCCACTTCATAACTTCATCCAAAATTTATAAGAATCAATGGTTCGTTCTAACCCTTTATCACACATGCACACCACTAACAACATATATCGTACAAAAATTGGCGGACTGAATCAATGGCAAACCGAACTATTAATTCGGTCTGCCATAACTTTTTAGTTTTAGTGTATACAAAATAATCATAAAATGTCTTTACAAAAAATCATAAAATGTAATTATATATTTTTCAGTTGTTAAGGTTTATTTGTATTCAATTATGTTTTTTATTGTTACTTTATTTTTGTATTGTATTACTTTTTTATTTTGTAGTTAATTATGTTGAAAGCTTGGTAGATTGAATCAATAGTTCGATCACATTTTTTTCAAAAAAATTGTGTTACCAGTGGTGCGCAGGTGTGACTAAGGAGGGCCAAACTATTAATTCGATCCACCATCCTCTTTATTATTTTTAGAGAAAAAAAACATTTAATATGTTTTCTAACAAATCGTTTTTTAATTTCTAAAATTAATTTGGCCCAGCAGGTATGGGACATTAATTGAAGTAAATACCCAAAAAGTTGAAAATAATTGAACGCTATAGAACTACATTTCTGGTAATATCTCTCGTCAAGAAGAATATGAATCGCTTACCAAAAAAAAAAAAGAAAAAAGAAAAAAAATAATCGGCTTAGTTGGATATGCCATTATCACATAATGTATGTCAAAATTTTGGATGAGTTTCTAATTTCATATTGAGCCTTAAAGCATAGTAATAAATTGGAAATTGTATTGCGCGGTCATGTTCCACGCGAAGAAGAGCGTTCCTCGTAATTTTGTTGTACAATAAGAGCATCTACATCCCGGCTAGCAACTCAAATGAGTTTCTAAATAACTGCTAACTGTTTTTTAGAAATTCAAGTATCTAAAGTTTATAATCTCACATCTCTGAAATTTATTTTAGAGTTTCTATTAAGTCATATCAGTAACAAATTAAAAAGAAAAAATAATTTCAGCCAATCATTTAGTCAACATAGTTTTTAAATAAAAAAAACTCACCTACATCCCTGAAACTGGATTAGAAACTGCCACATTAGATTAGAAACTTTAATATAATTATTATATTATATTAATGTTTAAAATACGTATTCAATGAGACAGACATTAACAAAAAACTACAATACTCATAATTGGATTTGGGTTTTAAGAAAAAAGATTCATTAGTGTCATAAATCCTGAAATCTGACTCGAACTTGTTTAGAACCTCAATATATTCATTTGCTAAAAAGAAAATCTTTCATTGCCATCATTACTCGATAAGAACAAAAACATATATTAATCAAGCTCTAGCATAAAACAATTACTTTTCCTCTATAAATTAATTCACTAAATTTTCTTTTCAAAAAATATGGGGAACATCAATCAGAGAGCCTTAGATCTAGCCTTTTTCATATATATATATATGTGAGGTTGGCTACTATGCTTATATAAGCATATCTCCACATATGCTTATAACTCATTTTTGGGTTTTCAATATCCAAACGACCGATCCGAACCGTTAGATGTTTAATCCATATTGAAATGTGCTTGGAGACCAAATTTTACATTTTTTGAAATTTTTTTACTATTTATTAAGCATTTTTGAAAATTGCTGTTTTGCTGTGAACAGTAAAAAACAGTAAAAATTTCTGGACCATCGGATCAGTGATTTTCAAAGTAGCTTAATAAATAGTAAAAAAATTCATAAAAATGTAACATTTGGTCTCCAAGCACATATTAATATGGAGAACAAGATGAACGGTTCGGATCGACTATTTGGACATTGGAAACGCAAAAATGAGTTATAAGCATATGTGGGGATATGCTTATATAAGCATAGTAGCCAAGCTATATATATATATATATATATATGCCAAATAAACCAAAAGAGGATGAGACTGCTCTTTTTAGTTTTAAGGATATTGTTTTTTTATTAATAAAATTTTCTATGATATATTGCAAAGAATAAAAAAGGAAAACTATAACTAAACATCAATAATAACACACAATAAGCTCTAAATTCATTTTAGAGAGTTATAGACGATCGATATATCTCTTTGATTATTCAACAAATACATGAATGAGTTCTCTCAAAAGTCAAAACAAATACATTAATGGTCATTTTGATAATATTTGAATCATAAATAATGTCATAATTTATTAAAAATAACAATACACACAAAATAAGCTCTAAATGCGTTTTAGAAAAAAATACAGGCATAATATAGCTTACGTCTTTTTTTTTTTTTTGAACAAATAAATTTACAGGCCTGCAGATGACATATAGTGGATGTTATTTGACCATTTGGGGATATTTTAATCATAAATGAGGCTATAATTCATTGCAAACGTTAATAAGGACACTGTTAATTTTTATAAGAGAAAATAGATATATGTAAGAGAACAACTTATTAATTATTGCAATCTTATTTTTAGCTTTATATATGTCTCTATTTATAAAGAAAGTAAAAATCTAACCATTGTACTATTCCCTATTCTATTTAATTAATTACAAACACTATTTCCTAGTCTATTAATTACAAGACACTATTTCTCAAATTAGCCCTTACAATTTATTTCTACTCAGATATGGTCACCTAAATATCAATGGGCCAAAATTGTTAAGAAGACGGTTTATCGACTGCTAGAAATAGATTATATATATATATATATATGAAAAGCAAGCCAAAATACCCTTTTCCAAAGGCCAAGCAAGAAGAGCAAAACAAGTTCTTGAGATAATGCATACTGATTTGTGTGGACCCCTAGAAACAACATCTTTGGGCAGTAGCGGTATTTTCTTCTCTTTATAGATGACTATAGGAGGATGAGTTGAGTTTATTTCTTGAAAAACAAAAGTGAAACTTTTGAGAACTTCAAAAAGTTAGTTCAAGGCATTTGCACAAAATAAAACCGGTAAAAGAATAAAGGCATTAAGATCAGATAGAGGGGGAGAATATCAATCAACGGAATTTAGATTTTGTTGCAAAAAAGAAGGAATACACCACTAATTTACCACACTTTATACACCTGAACAAAATGGAGTAGCTGAGAGGAAAAAAATTAACATATGCCTCTGGGGGGCACGGGAAATACAACTGAGCCAATAAATGTGCTGCTATCATACTCAACGGGACTTCAGAGGCTTATTTTATGATATACAACAAACCAAATAGATCATGTTATTATGTTATCTAATTAAAAATTAAAATCTGTTAAGGGTTCGGGTTGTTTTGTTTTTATGCTATTTTACAATGCAAGATTAGGTAAAATGTGTAGGTTAATATGATTTTATTTATCAGTTATTTAGGATACTTCCTGGTTCTGTATTAATAATTGGTTGATTTGGTAGCAAAAGATAGTCATGACTTATGAGTTGAGCAATTGTACTGTAGATTCTTTTTCTTGTTCTTTTAAATTCATGTCCTTATCGTTTTTATGAAAATGAAAAAACAAATGGTAATGCCATTATTTCCAATTTACAGAACAATAAATTTCAGACGTATGGTATTAACTATGAGTATAGTTCTAACACATCCTATGGTATTAATTATTAACTATTATTTACATAGCTTTCACTGGATAATAGAGAATGCACCTGTATGGTAATTTTAATCGGAAACCGCCTACTGAGCTAAAGATTGAAAGCACAAGAAAAGATAGCTTCGGACAACTAACCTCAAAGCCTTGGGCCTTGATCCTTGGGCCCATGGGCCATGGCTTGATCAAAAGATAGTAGCAAGAACAATGCAAACACCAGTACGACAATGAAGTTGATGGCGAGAGAACAGATAAAGTTGCTGATTTGTTTATGAAGTTCACATCTTACGAATTACGATGTATCGTAAGAAGTTCACATCTTTCTACCGGTTTCCCCGGTAACAAAGGATATCGTATCAAATTTGATTGGGCGTACAGTTCAGGGTTTCATATCCTAGCAGGTATCTGACTTGAGACAATTGAAACGGATGGCTCAGATTTACTCTCAGCGGGTGCCCATTTGGAATAGCGCAGAGGGTCAGTATTATTGTGCTTTTGAGATTTGTACAGCCAAGTTAAAAGAAGGATCATGGACCGTTCAATGTCCATTTCAATTGCACTTTACCCTCTGATCGGAAAGAGACCTCAAACCCTAAAATGCGAAATGAAAATAGAAATCGTGTCGCGTTCGTGATCGAAACCAGCAATAGCAAGGGAAACGATTTCATTCGACACGATTTCAAGAGGCACAAATCACATGAAGAAATCGTGCCAAAAGAGTAGAGATTTGGCGAGAAACGATTTCGCCTCGGTGAAAATACGCACCTACCCTCGTCTTTCTCTCCTTTCGCATCCCGCGCGCGCCGTCGATCTTCTCGACTTCTCCTTCTTTTTGGCCTCACTGCCAAGCTTCTCCATGCTTGAGCAAAGAAAGTGTGCTAAACTCTCTTCCTTTCCTTCGGTCTCTCCATCAAATCTCTGTACTGGAGCCTATCTCTCCTCCTGCCATGGTGAAATTAGCACTCTAGCTATCTTCTTGTTTTTCTCAATCGAGATGGATGGCATTATTTGTAAATTAAGTTTATTGGTTGGTTTTTTCTGAACTGGTCAATATTGAATTCTTTCATTATACTTATTGGTTCCGATCAATAAAATTCAATTCCAAATTAATCTGTTTCATTTGTTTTCTATTAAATTGAATTCTATTCTTGTTAGTTTTTATTCCAATCAGAGGGTTAGTCTCAGGTAATCTGAGGGGATGGGAATTATTCTATAGTTCAGACTATTGTACTAATTACGTCAAAATTTATACATTCATTTAAAATTACGGGACAAATTTTAAAATAAATCGTCCATACGAATTTCAAACGTTAATGGAACGGTTCTGACCAAATATCAAACTGAAATTAAATTATAGTATTGCCTATCTTTTGATAACTGGAAAATAAAATGTGCCAATCTCTTCATCTAACAAACCTATAAAACCCACAAAGGGGGAGGGGTTCCAAACGTTAATTTGATTCAGACAATTGGATTCGTAAGAATCCATATTTAGAATTAAATATGCACAATAAGATATCAATATAAATTCTATAATAATGAATGCAATGCTAATTATTGACAGTCAAAGGGTAATCAACATGAAATCAATGAAAAATCAAATAACTATAATTAGAATATTTGGGTTCTAAACTTATGCAAATACTAGGTCAGGTAACACAAACAGATACCATCCTTCTTGCTTGTATAGATGCCCACCATCAACTCACATCTGTCTTTACACATACCCATATTTGTAATGCTTGGCTTAAACTGTCCTATTTAGTCTGGTTTAGTCAGACACTTAAATTCAACAATTCAATTCAATGATACATAATTCAATAATTTAAGCAATATTGTCACCCCTCATAGATAGTGACTGACAATAGACATTTACCACAGTTTTACTATCCTTATAATCAAAATTTATAATATCCTCTACCCAACCGGCGGTACTGGGTTCAGTTGAGGCCATTCACCATATGCGCATGAGGGTCTTGGATCAAAGTCTTGTCATGACCTAGACGTTGCAGTAATCAATAATTTCAATAAAATTCAATAACTGTGGAATCACTCAATTATTTAAAACAAGGAACAATAAATCGATAAACCGTACCAAAATGACAAGTCATCAGCTTATCAGTTATTCATTTTTCATTTGTATTGTGTTATGCATATGATGCAATCAATCAATTATTCAACATGCAAAACTAATAACAATTTAATTCTTAGAAATGAATATCAAAACAAAACCAGTGAACCCCCGCACCTGATAACGTAGACAGGTAAAGCAATCTGTCACTGAACATCAGCTGCTCTCGAAAGTACAGTCAAGTTTAGCTTCGCAATATTTATGTCTATGCCATAACAAAATAATCGAACTAATATTAAGGTATGATATTCTTACTTGTTTATATCTGTATTCGGTAATCTTGTTTAGATTCATTTCACATTTTTCCAAAATTTACATAAAAGTCCGTACTTATAATGATAAGCAAGAAACTAAAATTGGCACCATACATCAAAACTGTCTGTATAATCGTCAAAGGTTTAGTAGCATGATTATGAATTAATTAAGGAACTAATAACAATTCAAAAAGAAGGATCAGAAAACAAGTAGCTTTTGTCCCTATTACATTTTTCATTATGTTTTATTTAATTAAACAAGATAACATCAATAGTTATGTATAAGAATTAGCTCTTAATGGTAATTGGCTTCAATTTCGTTTAAGGAAACATAGGAAAATAGGAATATTTAGGATTTTACTCATGGCTCTGTTTAATAAAAAGAAATCAAGTCATGTGCACTTGTAGACTATGAGGTAGATGTTTAATTAATGGCTCTTACAAACATGTATATATCACAACATGAAATTGGACTAGGCTTATATATAAGACTGGAAGGCTTTCAGTTAAAAAGAAACCTCGCTAATTTAATTCAACAGTCAAAAGGATGTGTTTAGACTTATTTAAAGCCTATTTTTTCTTTTTCTTTTTTTGAATAGAAGAACAAGACAGAGAGAGGTATACCAAGCAGAAACACTTTGTGCGCATTGAGCTAAAGGGAGAGAGAGCAATGACTCATACAATAGGAAATCTCAAAATTGAGTGGAGCAAATTCTTCTCAGGTGGAATAAAGCAGAAAGAGAAAAGAAGATTCAAGAAAATAGCTGAGCAGTAAGAAAGACATATTAGAAACATAACAAATAGCAAGCAGCTCTTTTAGTCAATGGGTGTCCACGCTGGAACAAGAGTGTTTTGCCACGCAAGGAGAGAGAGAGAGATGTGGATGAGGATGTATGATAAGGGTCCCACCTGTCATAGCTAATGCACTCTTCTAAAATTGAATCCTGATTGTTCTATTATAAATTTATAATGAATCTATCATGTACAAATATTCCGATTAATATGTTATTGCACATGAGTGTATTTACAATATATATACATTTCTTAAATTAATAAGGATTTTATAATTTTAGATGTTTTAAAATTTTCATACTGTTATGTTCAGTTTATCATGATTACCCATATATTGGTTTAACTATATCTTATCAATCTATGCAAAAATAATCTTTTCTTTTGACTATTCTCTATGTTTCATGAAATAAAATTATTCAAGACGTTCTACAATCACTTCTAATTATTAATTTCATATTCAGATTTTAAGAAATGTTACAGTTAATGGTGTCAGAAAAGGCGATTTCATTTCCATGAATCCTTCCTCCTCTTGAAAATAACATTTGTTCCCCTTGCAAAAAGCAAAAATTCTAGTAGTGTTTGGTCACTCCAACTATGAAATAAATTAATTAATCAACTATTCTGTCCTTGTTATTTTTGAAGAAAAAATTATCAATATGTTTTCTGAGAAATTACTTTTTTTTTTAATTTCAAAAAATAAAAAAATTTGTGCTGGGGCAGTTTTTACTTTTTATATTGAAAAGAAAAGGGTTTAGAGTACCCTTTTTTTTCCTTAAGATAAAAAGGCTGCGCAAGTCAATTTGGAACAAGTCATTGGCAGTTAAGTTGTTGCTTCCTTTTTTCTTTTAGAAAAAAGATCCATGGAAGAAGCTGCCACTTGCCAGGAGTAAAATATTCATTGATTAGATGTTGTTGCTTATCTGCCTTAGTAATTTCTAGTTTATTTCTAGTGATCATAATTTCTCAACAGAACTAGACCCTTCCTTTTTTTTCCCTTTTTAATTGCGCAAGTCAATGCTGAATAAACCATTGGAAGTTGTATGGAAGATGTTGCTTCTAAGTTTAGTAAATTCTAATTTATTTCTAATGAAGATGTCTCAAAAGAATTAGTCAAAACAGCAAGATATAGTAAAAGAACTCCAAAAAAGAAAAAAAAAAATATAAGAGAGATGAACATGTCGACGGTGCTATCCAGTTTCATTGAGAGCCTTTTATTCTTTGGCAACTCTATATATCCAAAGAGAATGTAGAAAGTAAACTAAAGATCTGAAGGCATTTGACGGTAGGGGTGTCAACGGGTAAGATACGGGTAGGGTGGAACCATTTTCATACCCGTACTCGTTAAGAATTGATCTTATCCATATCCTATACATACCTATTAAGAATTTGTCTTATCCTACCCTATCCTACCCATCCTACCCATTCCCGTTTAGGTTAGCAGGTAAAGAAACGGTAGTGGACGAACAACGAATAATACAAATATAAAAGTTTTATATTTTTTTCAAATAAATCATCAAAAATTATCATGTCATACATATGCAATTACAATTACTAATACAAAATTAATATATAAATATGTAATTAATTCTAAGTATTTTTTATTAAACAAAAAAATCAAAATCACAAATATCTCTTATAACAAATTCAATTCGTTAACTAAATAACAAAATATTCAAATAAAAAATAAAATATTTAGCATAATATTATTTTTACAATAAAATACATACATTTTCTCATGATATAATTTATTTTATATAATTACCCATTACCCAACGGGTTTGAAATAACTTTTCTCCGTACCCATACTTGTTTATCTAACGAAAAAAAATTCTTACCCATACCCAATAAGCTAATGAAAAAATAATCTTACCCATACCCATCTTGTCGAATACGATATGGGTAGGGTAAACGGGTAAACGGGTGTCATTGACACCCCTATTTGATGGGGGCTCTTGGGACAAAATAGTCCAAAAACAAAAGATGGACGACTTTGCATGGGTGATGGATCAGTTAGGTAATAAAAAATAAAAAAATGGCACAAGTACGGGAAAAATAAAATGTAGATCGAAGACTTGACTCGCAGCAATTTGCCAAAATAAAATAAATAAATGGACGTAGAATACGTACTGTTTGTACAACCGCCATGTTAAACCAATACAAGTTGTCAGTTTTCTCTTCAGGCATCCTTTAATTATATATATGGCCTTTCATTCCTGTTAAATACAACCGCCATATATATCAAAAGAGAAAAAAACCAGAGGATACACTGGTGCTTGCTACAAAACAAGGCGTCTGCGAGCATACTCTGTAATTCGGTACAATATTGCTCTCTCACCTTTTGTTTTAATCAATCGTCCACTTAATGCTTACATATAGTGAATAGTGATCATATATATGGGTGTGCAAAATGTATAGGTAATGTATATTGAATTATGACTGCGAATTTAGGTAGTGTTTACGTAGTAACAACTCGAATTAGTTTACAATATACAGGTCTGAATTTATCTGATTTGCATAATGGGACAATTATATGAGGTCCCTGGTTAAGACATTGCCACAACAAATAGAACATCAAATCTGATTGTAGCTGATTTTTTTTATTTAAGAAAATAAAATTTTCATATATAATTATGCAAGAAAAGGGGAAAAAAATGAAATTTACAATATATAGAAGTTGCTCAGAATGATCCAATCCAAATCTAAATGATACAAAATCCGAAATGATTTGTAATTGGACAAACTCAAATCCATCAAATATAGCTCCAGGTGCACTGGATCCAACAAATACCGTTGCATGTGCAGGGCCTTTATATCACTTATTTCCTTTTTTGAAATGTTTTTTTTATCATGCATCTCTTTGCAATTGTTTTGCTTGTTTCTTACTTCTGCTTCTGTTACATGCTTTGTACTTCTTGACAATATTACTTTCTTTATCTATCTTGTACTGAGACCATTTCAATAATCATCTAAATAGAATTGTCATGCAAGCTACCAATTTTCTTACCCTAAGAGGTGGTTATGTGCACCACCGCTCCTCAAGCCTTCATCCTTCTGTCACAAGCTACTCATTGTTGAGACGCCATAATTATGTTGCTCTCAGATCGTCTTCTACAGCTCCCACAAGTTGTTTCACATCCAATCCAGGGTCCCCAGGGATACCAAGGAATGATGTACGCTATCTTATGTTACATGTCCTTCAATACATGCGTTATGTTTTTCACTTTCTAGTTTGTATTGGGCTTTTTGACCAAAATTTTTTCCTACAAATACTTAAATCTTTGTTAAGCTTTTATTTAATACTTTTAAATCAGCTTATTTCATGTTCTTAGTACATGGAGAAGGTCCTTAAATGGGTGACCTTGTCCCCTTTGGATGAAGAGTATCCAGAAGAGCTTAAAAACCTACTTCCTATCTTCAGCCAGTACGGCTTATTCCGTTACCGAGTGATTATTCAGGTATTAGTTCTAAATTTTTATCATAGTAATCTATGAGTACAAAATGTGGTATTACTGCGCCAAACTATTTTTATACTACCAGGTCTTAAATTGATTACATACCATATACCAGTCACGCATAATATATTAATATGTACTGAGATTCAAATCTGTTAATGGACTAATGTAAAACAACCGAAAAAAAAAAGCTTAAGAATAGTGAATAAGAAAAAAACATGTATTCACATTTCCAGCTTAAGAATACCAAATTTCTTAGAGGTTATTAAAGAATTATAACAATATGATATTAATGTATATTGAAGGTTGAATGGTTATTGAAGCAGTCCAACATTCCAGAATTAAATGTGGTCCCTAGGTTCAGTCGAGATGCCTGCTCTTTTCTCGAAAACATAATTCATGAATTAACTGAAAGCGATATGCATGAAGTGGAGAAGGATCACGTCAATGAAAGCGCGGTCATAAATTTTCTCAAGGAGAGAAGCAAGAATAAATCTGTTGAGATCTCAAAGGCTAGTTCAATATCATTTGAAAAGAAGTTAACTTTAAATATGCCTTAGAACCTAACATATCCTATGGCGGCGCCAAACTTTCAAACTATGGGGATCAATCATATAAACTTTGCATGTTACGAATAGAGGTCAATCTTACAGTATTCATAACATTTTACTCTGAACTAAACAGAGAAAATCGTATATAAGTATAAACTTTTTTTAAATTAAATGGGGGCCAGTTGACCCCCATTAATATAGTGTAACTCTGCATAGGACCTATCTAAACCCAAAATATAGTTTCCCACAAGTTATTTCTGACAATGTCCAAACCGACCTGAAATACCAAAAAAATGACCCATTCAAATTGCATTTGATCTTAGTTCTCAAATCTCAAGTCCATAAACGAGCTCCCAAAATAGTAGAAGTAACCTCAGATAAGTAATCAAACAGCGTCCAAAATTAGTAAATTATGTTGATGTATTCACTTAAAATTTCTGATAGGTGCTTCAAAATTATAAATATACGTGCAATCCGGCAGTGATTGAATTAGCATTTGGCATGATGCTCAAAGAAGCGAAAAATAGTGTAATATATCCACGCATGACTGACATATGCGACTATATACGCAAGGCCTTGTTCTCCATGGCGGATGATAATCATGTATCGGTGAGTTTATATGGCCAAGTACTATTTGTCTTTTTGTTCCCCTGAATTGTTATGTTCAATTATACTTGCAAGTTAATTGACCTCCAAACTTCAAAATAAAAGATTAAAAGTTAATATTCACTTGTAATTACTATATCAGGCACAACCTCCTACACTTACATTGGGACGACAGTTGGCGGAAAAACTAAGCGAGCAGGCCAAGTGCGTGAGCGAAATTGATATTTTGGGACAGTTTAGGAGTGGAGGTGACAATTACAATGGCGATGGATATTCAATTTATCATCATGGTGGTTGGTTTGACGGCAAAAATCGATATTCATCTGCTGAAATAGATTGGCGTCGTATTGATAAGGAATTCGTTACTTCTTTGGGTTTAGAATTCGACTCCAATGTAAAACAGTTTCTTTTACTCTCCTTTGTCTTTTTATTTTCTAATAAAACATTTTCAATTTAACACAGTGTTAGAATATTCCCTGAAGACTTGTAAACTAGCTTGATAAAAATGCTTGAGCACTAGAATATTTTTAACAACGTGCATGGATATAATAATGCTCCTGTAGGAATAACTATTGTCTCAGGGATAATTATTTTTGTGGTCTTACCCAACATTAGTCATTCCTTCACCCTCATCTTTAAAACAGATTCTTGTAGTATATCAATTTATACCTTGTAGTATGTTTCTGCGGTAAGGTTATTGACTATGAGAGCATTGGGATTTTTAGCAGTACAATAATATACAAACTCTCATAAAAAACTATTATATTATTATTTCATGGTAGATGTTCGCTTAGTTTTTCTTGTATGATCAACTTTTGTGCTCATTTTTTAGGTTGACTCGGAAAATCATATCAACAAGCATATTTTGGAGATCGTAAATTTCAATAAAATCCTGGTAGACTTTAGCAATGAACTACAGAGCTATATTTCCAGTGATTACCTCAAGCTGGTAAGGCCAGCATTATAATCTTATTCTAATATATAGTTTTATGAATTCAGAATTCCGTTTTACTTAAATTTCATGATGGTAACTAAAAGAAACCACATACTGAAGAAAATATTTTCGTTAAGACCTTGAATATATACTTTTATTTTATTTTTGATATATTTAATTGTAATTTTGGATTATTTCATTTCTTTCTGAAGGAAGGAGACCCTATTAAGTTGGAAATAAATAAAATCAATTTATTATCACCACCTAATATGATCAAGACTCTTGATATCAATAGGCCTCTTTCCAAGGTATGTATTCTCATTTTTTTTTTCTTTATCCTTTTTCTAAATTACAGCCAATAGATTAGAGACTTACAATATTAGAATAAATAACTATTCAATTTATAAACCTTGTTTCATAAGATTTTTTTTGGTGAGAAATTTATACAGCTATAATTCTAAAACAATAATATGATTGTTATAAATTGTAGAGGGATCTGGCAGGAATACAGGAAGACATGCCACAGGACCTGGTAGGAGTACTTGGTTACTCCCTTGTGGGGTATGAAGCCATGCTCGGGGTGCTTAAAAAGCTCCCGTACTTTAATCGTTAACGGTGGTCAAATCGTTGCGAATACTTTAATCCGAGGTCTATTTGCTGATTTTTCCGATTAATCGGCCGATTATTCTCAATTATTCCGTTTATTCATGTTTAATCCCTTTTATTCTAGTGAATATTTATTTTAATATTGCTTTTTTTATTTGACTATGTGTGACAATAAGTTCCATAAATTATATATTGTAGTCTTATTTGTACTTGAATATACATCCAATATTATTTATATATGCTTTTTTTCATTTTACTTATTTTGAAATTGATTAAATCTTCTATTATTTATATAGAGGAGGGTTCAAATGCCTCCATTTTTTGTGCTTCCATCATGCCTTCATTTTTAAAAATTTTAATACTTCAAAATATAAAACATAAAAGTTAAAACAAAACCATTGGATGTGATCTATGTTATTTTTTCTATATGCTCATAAAAATTATCACATTTCAAATTTTTTTTTATGTGAATCAATAAGTTGAAAAATCAACGTCTCTAAATTACCTACTTTTGTACATTTTTTACAAGCTCTTAATGACAACCAAAATAAAGTTGGAATATTATAATTTTGTACACCTGCATAGATAAAATAATGTAGATCATATAAAACAATTTTATTTTGACTCTTACGTTTTAGATTTTGAGTTATTAAAGCTTTTAAAAATGACGACATTTTCTTACTTATTAATGTCATTTTTTCAATTAGTACACCATGTTCATATCTAAAATTAGGTTGTTATCATAAATTAAATTTAGCAATTTTATATTGGAATGTTTCATTTCTTTCAAATAATATTTTATTAGTATTTAAAAAACTTAATTTTCAAATTTATTTTTGCATGAAATAAATGTGTACTTACACATGTAAAGTGTATATGTGTTATTAAAAAGAAATAACGGTAGTGTCATGTTCTAATAATAGAATTAAGTTAAATTAAGTTTATTTGGTAAGTTTGATGAGTTCAATAAATTATTTTTAATAAATTATGAATATACACACATAATTTTAATGAAAATAATTAATTGTTTGCATAATTCTGATTAATCAGTTGCATATTGATTAATCGCTTGACAGTACTCCATCCTTTCAACGATCAAATACCGTTATTTACAACACTGGTTGTAGGCCATGCGTTAGTCCCCCCTGTCGAACTGTGTGGATTTCGTGTAGAAGAATGTAATTAGTTTCTTTCTTTCTTTTTCATGTAAACAATTAAGGAGCCTGATAATTGCACCCCAAATAATCCCCCAGTGAGTCCCCCCAGTATTTAATGTATAACTTTCATTTTCAATGTTCATATTCGATCTTTTAAAGTTTTGTTTCTAACATTTTAAAACGCTACTCGCAAGCATTTAAACCTCTATCTGAAAGCAACTAAATTCTAAATCTGTATAGTTATAACTTCTAACTACTTTTGTATTCAAGCCAAAAAAAAAATATTCTTTTCATTCACAGTTTTTTTTCTTTGATCATTCTCGTTCATTTTTTCGATAATCTATGATAAATTTTGTGAATCTAAAAATACAAATATTTTTTACTCGATTTTCTCTTTCAAATGAGATCCATGAAGAAATACTTTTGAGTTTTTTTCAAGTCGTTATTTTTTTTTGTAAAGTAAAGCCAATGAGCACTATTTAAATATTTAACACAACTACTTTTAACGATTGTATACAAAGGTTTAAATGCGTCATACTACATGATCAACATCATAGGTTTAAACAATTGAACATAGTTGTTTAAATGATGATATTAGAGGTTTAAATAGTTGTATACTAAGGTTTAAAAGTTGAAAAATTTTAAGTACTCGTGGAATTTACTTTAAAAAATAATTTCAAAATAACTCAAAAGTATTTCTTCATAGATCTCATTTGAAAAAGAAAATCGAGTAGAAAACACTCGTATTTTTAGATTCGTAAAGTTTATTATGGATTGTCAGAAAAATGTATGAGAATGATCAGATAAAAATTAAAAAAAGAGTGAGTAAAAATAATATTTCTTTTTTGGCTTGAAAACAAAAGTAGTTAGAAGTTAAAACTACATAGATTTGAAATTTTATTGCTTGCATACAGAGGTTTAAATGCTTGTGAATAATATTTTACAATGTTATAAATAAAACTTTAAAAGCTTGAATATAGACACTAGACATGGAAGTTAAACAAAATTGGAAGACTTTTTCTGTTAAACTAATTGAGGGACACGTGATCTTTGCGATGGCCCAACAGATCTCTGCGACGGACGGCTGGATCTGTTGGTCCATCTCAGTAATAAAAGCATTTACGACGGCCGTCAGTCGCAAAAAGTACCGTTGCAAAAAGAAAAAGCTGAACAATGAGAGTAGTCCGTCGCAAAAAGTCATTTTTTTATCCTCACGAAAAGTGTCTCATTCTTGTTGTGGTAGAAGCAAGTTGGTGAGCCGAGATGCATTTGAGAAATCCAAAGCCGACCGATCCGATTAATTCCAGTTCTATAGATTTCGCATATATATATAGAATTAGTCTATGGTTTCTGATTATGAAATCATTTGCCAACTGTTTGGAATTTTATTATGTTTCTTTCTTTTTTAATCGGCTTAGGCAACCCACTGTATTCATTTACCAGAATTAATAGAAATTCACCATTCATTCAATTAACCCACTGTATTCATTTACCAAATAATTCGCGTTAGAAGAGAAAAAGAAAATTTGAAGATCAAGGCTATATCCGTCAGTTCACTTATACTGTAAATTGTTTATTTAAAATTATACATTAATATTGTATTTGTGACAATTTTCTTAATAAACGTGATTTGGAGTGGCATTTAGCAAAATAAAAATTTTGGAGTGGCATTTTTCTAAATTTACCATTTTGGAGTGGCATGGAACCAATTTCCCCTATTTTCTTTCCATAATCTTTCTCTAATCGCTAGGAGTAAAATTAAATGAGACCAACATTGACTATGTTTTGTGAGCTCCTTCATATACATATATATTTTTACTTATTTTGCTTTAATCCGTGTGAATATGATTAGTTTTTGTATTCATCGTCTAGAAAATGTATAGACATAAATTTCTTTAATTTGGACTCTTAAATTAGAATTTAATACATTATTTTTGAGTGGAATTTTAGTTTTTATTTTACCAATACAAAATTTGCTTGTTTTATCAAAGAAAAACTACTACAAAAAATATTTTTGTCATTGCCCCTTTACCATCAGACGTGCTTCCGCACAGATGGTGTACATCACGAGTGGCAGCGCTATAATTACGTTGAACTCTTTTACCGTCTGTTTTGTATAACAAACCGATGGCGTTGATGGACCACCTCTTGACCCCCTCCTTTGCCATCGGTTGAATTTCACGAACCGTTAGAACTAGGCGACTCTTCTACATCAGTTTGGCTAAACGAACGATGACACTTAGGAGATTACTTTTACCATCTGGTTGTTTCATGATCTGTTGGCTTTTGGGTTGATCAACACTAACTGATATCATTGCTGGACCGATGGAGATACTTTTTAGTGGCAGTGGTGGTAAATAATTAGAACCTAGGTCATGTATGTACATCAGTTTAATTGATGGTGTTCAGGGCGAGTCCTTGGTAATTTTCTCTCCCAGCCGTCTAGCTCTAGCTCCCTGTGAGAGAATTTAAGGCGATATATATATATATATATATATATATATATATATATATATATATATTGACTAATATGTTTTTGGTAGCACTTCAGCCGAAGTCCTACCGGTCCAAATTTCAAATTTCAAAATTCAAAAAGTCGATCTGAACTGTTCATCTTGTTCTCCATATTAATATGTGCTTGGAGACCAAATTTTTTATTTTTCGGAATTTGTTTACTATATATTAAGTCACTTTGAAAATCGCTGATCCAACGGTGGCTTAACAAAACAGTGCTATCGTTGAATCAGCAATTTTCAAAGTGGCTTAATAAATAGTAAACAAATTTCGAAAAATGAAAAATTTGGTCTCCAAGCACATATTAATATGGAGAACAAGATGAACGGTTCAGATCGACTTTTTGAATTTTGAAATTTGAAATTTGGACTAGTAGCATTTCGGCCCATATACTACCGAAAGCATATTAGTCAATCTCTCTCTCTCTATATATAAAGAGAGAGAGTGACTAATGTGCATTCGTATGCATATGGCCCGATATGCATACGGTCAAAATTTGAAATTTTAAAATCCAAAATGTCGATTCGAACCGTTCATCTTGTTCTCCAAATAAAATTACAATATAGAATTTATGGAACTTATTATCACACACAATCACACAAAAAAAGCAATATGAAAATAAATATTCATTAGAATAAACAAGATTAAACAATAATAAATGGAATAATCGGGAATAATCGGCCGAATGATTGGAGAAATCTACAAATAGATCTTCGATTAGTGTATTTGTAACGATTTGGGCACCGTTAACAACAAATCGGACGCTTAATTGGCTGTTAAAACAGTTTCTAGGGCTGTTAATGAACCGAGTCGACTCATGAATTAATAAGTTGAACAGTTCAATAAATAATATTGAACCATACCCTAAAATGAATAAAGCCTGAACTCGGCTCGGCTCTGTATTTTATCACTCAAACAGGACCGAGCCCAAGCCGAGCCGAGCCGCCCGTCAAATCCCATTTCTTCTCAAGCTGTCTCGATGCTTTAACGGAGCTTCGCCTTATAGTTATAGGTCATTATTTTCCCGCCTTCGGAAAGTATGTATTTTGCTGAAATTTAATTGAATGAACCTGTCACGTATAATCACTCGCAATCCAAATTAATTCTTAGGCTGTGGGGCTCAGAGTCATTGTCGTTGTTGTAAAGTATTACTTTAAAACCAGGATCATTCAAAACTTGCTAAGTTTGTCGGCCTTATCGCATGAAATCAGACGACTGAGATTACGAATAGACAGTGATCGACGGTTCATAGAGGGACACGTCATCGGTACGTCAACTGGTGACCTCTGTAAAAAAACAAACGAAAAAAATAATAATAATAAACAAACTGTTCCCGCTTTTCTATTGACCTCCCTTGTTCTGCAAACAAACAAAAAGCATCGATCTAATATTCGCCGCTAAGAAATTAGTTTTTTCGAGCCGGGCCGAATCATGGGCTGAGCCGAGCCGAGCCGGACTTTTCCTTTCAAAACCGAACCGAGTCTGAATCTGAGCTGTTATGACTTTCTCAATGAGCTGAGCTGAGCTGGCTCAAACCCATTAGCAGGCCTAACCCTTTTTTACAACACTGCCTACAACCTACAGTGATTCAGCTATAGACACGGCTGTGAGCCATCGTGAGTGTTTGATACAAGATATTCAAGCGCTTATAATGTAATTACAAAATCAATAGGACACAAACTAGCACAATTCATAGAGAATAAAATTAAACAACATACATAACACATTGAAATTCAAAAGTTCAAAACCGCATAACACACACCGAACACCAGTCATAAAAAAATAAAAAAAAATCCAAACTATATAATACGTTTAAATATTTCGTTGATACAAGACATTACTTGAGCTTTTTAAGCACCTCAAGTATACCTTCGTACCCCACAAGGGAGTAACAAAGTACTCCTACCAAATCCTGTGGCATGTCTTCGATTATTCCTGCCAGATCCCTCTACATTAATTTAATAACAATCAGATTACTTATTTAGATTTAGCTGTGTAAATTTCTCACCCAAAAAAAATGTTATGAAACAAGCTGAATAGTTATTTATTATAATATTGGAACTCTGTAATCTATTGTAATTTACAAAAAAAGATGAGAAAAACAAAATGAGAAATATATACCTTGGAATGAGGCCTTTTGATATCAAGAGTCTTGATCATATTATCTAGTGATAATAAATTAATTTTATTTCTTTCAAACTTAATAGGGTCTCCTTCCTTCACAAAGAAATCAAGTTAGTACTCGAGCATTTTTATCAAGTTAGTTCACAAGTCTTCAGGGATTTTTTTTTTCTATATATATATCCTCAATTTACTTTGACTACAATTTTCTGTCACCCACAACTAGAAAATAAGAATATAAAACAAAAAAATTGAGTTATGACTTATAAAATAATAACTTTCTCAGTTATAACAATTAAGAGTTATGATTTATTGCAATATATTGTTATTCTTATTCTTTTATATCCTCAATTAATTATAGCAATAAGTCTTGAGGAAACTATTCTAGCATACCTCATCAAACACTTTCTCCTTTTTAACGAGAAAAAGAATAATAATATAAAAGCTTTTGTTTTATCAAAATAAATAAAGCAGCAGCAAATCAGACGGACGATGCCATAAATAATGTTGCATGGTAATTAAATGTGAATACTTTTCTCGCTTTGTAGAGTTTCAGATTACCTCTGTTTTTTTTTTTTTTAATTGTTGACACTTGAAAAGCACCAGTGGCTCCTGCAAAGATGACAGGCTCCAACTTAAGCACGAAGATTCAAATTTCAGATGCGTAAGCCACATTCCAGCCCAAAAGATCCTTGCGAAATATTTATAACCAACAAAACAGAAAGGCAAAGCTCAAAAAATATATTCTTATTCGTATTCTTTTATATTCTCAAACATAACAATTACGAGTTCTGATTTATTGCTGTCATCAGCGAACATAAGTCATCAGCGAAAATCAACATTTTACGATACTTTGAATTTCAAACTAGAATAGTTCGCGAACCTATTTCGAACAAATCATGTTCAGTTTGAATTTGATTTGAATTAATTTCGAAATATTTCGAATCAAATTTTTTACGAACATTTTCGAATCAAATCACAAACTACGATTTTTTTGTGCAGCCCTAGTTCTAACACATCCTATGGTATTAATTATTAACTATTATTTACATAGCTTTCACTGGACAATAGAGAACCCGCCTGTATGGTAATTTTAATCAGGAACCGCCTACTGAGCGAAAGATTGAAAGCACAAGAAAAGATAGTTTAATTCGGCCCATGGCTTGATCCTTGGGCCCATTAGCCATGGCTTGATCAAAAGATAGTGGCAACTAGCAAGAACAGTGCAAACACTAGTACGACAGGATCCGTATCCTCCCAGGTACCTGACTCAACACAATTGAAACGGACGGTTCAGATTCACTCTCAGCCGGTCGGGATTCGGGATGACAGAGGGGGCACTGGGGCAGGGTTATTTGTGCTTTGAGATGCGTGTCAATCCATTTTCGGACCGTTCGATTCAATTCTACTCAGTCATGTAAAGGGGATACAAATTCAGTACGACACATAGTGACAAGATACCCGAATTATACCCGTTTAATACTTTTTTGGCGTGATACCGAACCGAACGCCGAATTATTCGGTTGACCGAACTTTGACCGAATAAAACCCGAATAATTCCCGAATTTAACAAACTTTTCCCGAATTTTATGAATTATTCACGAATTTTTCTTGAATTTTTCCAACAATTATTTTTTTATTTTTTTGTTTTTTTGCTCCCTTGCAGGACTGAGATTTCTGATCCGGATAATTCCGAATCATTCCCGAATTATATCCGAATTATACCCCAATCACGAATTTTTGATCTCGCCGAACCGAACCTGAATAATTCATTTGTCACTATGGTACGACATGGAGATGGCCATTTGGAATAGCGCAGAGGGTCAGTATTATTGTGTTTTTGAGATTCGTGCCAAGTTAAAAGAAGGATCATGGACCGTTCAATGTCCATTTCAATTGCACCAAGTCAGGTAATACGAGGGAATGTGAATTCTATAGTTTAGACTGTTGTACTTGCGTCAAAATTTATACATTCATTTAAAATTACGGGACACATTTTAAAATAAATCGTCCATACGAATTCCAACGTTAATGGAACGGTTCTGATGACCAAATGTCAAACTGAAATTAAATTATAGTATTGCCTATCTTTTGATAGCTGGAAAATAAAATGTGCCAATCTTTTATATTGCCTATCAAATTAAATTATAGTATAAATCTCAAGCATGCATGAAAAATTATTATATTTATTTCTTGCAAACTCTTACCTGACGGAATTAGAAAAAAAAAGAAAAAGTATCATGTGATGCATCTTTCTTCTTTTTAGGACAATTTGGTTTTTTAATTTTTTTTTTATTATTATTTAAGTTAGGACAACTGTTTATTCCCTAGATACTTTTTATACTGTTTATTTTCCCTTCTATCTAATATAGATATAGATATGTTTTGTTTTATTGATTGATTAATGCTCCATAAAACTTAAAGTTGAGTACTAAAGCTCAAACTTTCAATTTTTAGACTTCAATAAACGTAATCATTCCACTATATATGTTTCATTTCGCATACAAGTATATAATATATTTGAAGATTTTAAGTGAGATTTACAGTTTAAGAAAGTAAGAAGGGGAAAAAGAAAACGTTAAAAATCTGTACAAACTAAATTTTAGAAAAATTGAAAATAATGAATTTCAAAATTTTATGAAAAAGCCATCCTAAGTTTGAAATCACATAGATGGAAAATTTTACAAACTATTTTTTTTTTCTTTTCAAAACCATCAAATAAAATACTCTTTCAAACTTTTTGACAAAATGCGTGCTCTTGTGGATTTCACTTTTTCCTCTCACTTTTATGTAAAAAGTCTATAATTATTTTTTATTTGTATAAAAAACACTCAAAGTATAATAATAAAATATCACTACTAGAGAAAAACACTTTACTATCGGTTGCAACCACGTTCCGTCATTGGGTTCCTAACCGTTACTTATTGATCAGATAGGAAAAGTATACACATATGCCATCACGATCGGCTCAAAACAAATAACGTTAATCAATATACCATCGGCAGCGCACGTTCAGTTCAAAACAGATGACGCTAATTAATATACCATCTGATAATTTGGCAAAAGGAGGAAGGGTAAATGAATGGGATTATGTCGGTCATACTTCCCCTATTTTAATTTCTAGATTTAATCACTACCTGTTCAGTTCTAAATTTGTTTCCTAGGTAGTTCTGAGTGGAATCTGTTGTAATACAAGGTGCAAAAAAAAAAAAAAAAAAAAAAAATTGACACAAGACGCAATAATAGATGTGATTAATTTTGGTAATCGATTTATATTCTTCTTGAAAGAGGGATGTAGTTTTATAGCGTTCTATTATTGTTAAATTTTTGTGTGTTTACTTCAAATTATATACCAGACCTGCTGGGGCAGTTTTTTTTTTTTTTTAAAGAAGATAAAATAGCTCAGACCTTTCTTTTTTATTTAAAAAAAAAGGCAGCGTGAGTCAATTTTGAAGGAATCAATTGGCATTTGGAGATGTTGCTTCTAATTCTTAGTAATTTATAGTTTATTTCAAGTGATTGATGATCTCTCAACAGAATTAGATCATTTCTTTTTCCACACAAATTTTTTTTGCGAAAGTCAATGCGCTGAATAAATCATCGGAATAGTTGGAAGATGTTGCTTCCAAGTTTATAGTTCTAATTTATTTCTAATGATAATCTCTCAAAAGAATTTGTCAATACAGTAAAATATGGTAAAAGAACTCCAAAAAAGGTAAAAAAAAAAAATAGAGTTGTTAGCATATATAGTCAGGTCAGAGTCACAAGGGAAATGGTAACAATTAATTTCTTAGCTTCGTTTTACTATATTAAATAAATGTCTTGTAAAAAAAAAAAAAAGGTTGCTAATTTCATTGAGAGCATTTTATTCTTGAGCAACTCTATATATCCAAAGAGAATGTAGAAAGTAAACTAATTAAAGATCTGAAGGTATTTGTTGGTGGATCTGTATCCTCCCAGGTACCTGACTCAAGCAAATTGAAATTGACGGGCCTGATTAATCCCAGCTGGATCAGACTCAATTCGGTTACTGTAGAGACTGTAGGGGTCCGTTTTGAGATTCGTGCCAGGTTAAAAGAACTGATTGTAATTGTGCTCAGTCAGGTAACCTGAGGGGATGTGAATTCTTTGTTGAATTCATATCCCCTCAGGTTACCTGACTGAGTAGGATTGAATCAGACAGTCCGAAAATGACTTGGCACGCATCTCGAAGCACAAATAATACTGCCATCCGATCACCCACGGCTGAAATTAAATCTGGGTCGTCCATTTCAATTGTGTTGAGTCAGGGAGGGATACGGATTCTTGGGACAAAATAGTCTAAAAACAAGAGATTGACTTTGTATGGATGATGGATCAGTTTGGTAAAAATAAATAAAAAATAGCACCAGTATGGGGATAATTAAATGAAATGTAGAAGACTTGACTCGCAGCAATTTGGCAAAAGAAAATAAATAAATGTAGAATACGTACTTTTGTACAACCGCCATGTTAAACCAATACAAGTTGTCAGTTTTCTCTTCAGGCATCCTTTATATATATGGCCTTTCTTTCCTGCTAAATACAACGGCCATATCAAAAGAGAAAAACAACAGAGGATACACTGGTGCTTGCTACAAAACAAGGCGTCTGCGAGCATACTCTGTATTTCCCAAGTTGTAGTTCGGTACAATATTGCTCTCTCACCTTTTGTTTTAATCAATCAATCCTTACGTATAGTGAATAGTGATCATATATATGGGTGTGCAAAATGTATAGGTAATGTATATTGAATTATGATTTCGAATTTAGGTAGCGTTTACGTAGTAACAACACAAATTAGTTTACAATACACAGGTCTTTTATAACTCCATCCAGCAAATACCGTGGCATGTCGAAGGCTTCTATAGCTCTTTTTTCTTTCTTTGAAATGTACTTTATGATCATGCATCTCTTCGCACTGCTTGTTTCTTGCTCATTGTTGTGTTACATGTTTTGTACTTTTTGACAATATTACTTTTTGTCTCTGTCTCTTGTACTGAGATTATTTCAGTTATCATCTGAATAGAATTGCAATGCAAGCTACCAATTTTCTTACCCTAAGAGGCGGTTATGTGCACCACCACTCCTCAAACCTTCGCCCTTCTGTCTTGAGCTACTCGCTGTTAAGACGTACACCATAATTATGTTGCTCTCAGATCGTCTTCTACAGTTCGTAAAAGTTGTTTCACTTCCAATCATGAATCCCACGGGAAACCAAGGAATGAGGTATGCTAGCTTACGTACCCTGTCCTTCATTACATGCGCTCGGTTTTCCACTTTCTAGTTTGTATTGGGCAGTTTCATCAAATTGGCCACGTGCAGTATACATTTTGGACATATTTTGTTTTATTTTGTTGCATATACTTAAAAGTTAAAAGCTTAGTTTATCGTTAGTTTATGACTTTTAAATCATCTTATTTCATTTTCTTAGTACATGGAGGACGTCCTTAAATGGGTGACCTTGTCCCCCTTGAATGAAGAGTATCCGGAAGAGCTTAAAAAGCTTCTTCCTATCTTCAGTGCGGACGGCTTATTTCGTTACCGAACGATTGTTCAGGTATTAGTTCTAAATTTTGATCATAGTAATCTATGAGTATATAATGGGATGTTACTGCACCAAACTATTTGTATAATGCCAGATCTTAAATTGATTGCATACCAAACCAGTCGCGCATAATATGTACTGAGTTTCAAATATGTTAATGGACTAATGTAAAACAAACGAAAAAAAAGCTTAACAATAGTGAATAAAAAAACATGTATTGACATTTCCAGCTTAAGAAAATAATTTTTATTCTCTCTATTTCACAAGTCATTAAAGGATGATAACAATATGATATTGTATATTGAAGGTTGAATGGTTATTGAAGCAGTCCGACAATCCAGAATTAATTGAGGTCCCTAAGTTCAGTCAAGGTGCCCGCTCTTTTCTCAAAGGCATAATTCATGACTTCCATGAAGGTAATATGCATGGAGTGGAGAAAGTAGATCTCGTCAATGAAAGCGGCGTCATAAATTATCTCAAGAAGAGAAGCAAGTATGATGAGATCTCAAAGGTTTGTTCAATATTATTTAATGCCTTAGAACCTAACATATCCGATCTAAACACAAAATATAGTTGTTTGTCCCACAAGTTATTTCAGACAACGTCCAAACCGATCTGAAATGCAAAAAAATGACCCATTCAAATTGGATTTGATTTTAGTTCTCAAATCTCAAGTCCATAAACCAGCTCCCAAAAGAGTACAAGGAACCTTAGAATTCTGTTGTGAACTCACTTAAAATTCTGTAAGTTCTTGTATTCACTTAAAATTTCTGATAGGTGCTTCAAAATTATCAATATACATGCAATTCAGAGGTGATTGAATTAGCATTTGGCATGATGCTAAGAAAAGCGATAAATAGTGTAATTGTTCCACGCATGACTGACATATGCAAGGCCTTGTTCTCCATGGCGGGTGATAATCATGGATCGGTGAGTAATTTATATGGCCAAGTACTATTTCTTTTTTTGTTCCCTGAATTTTTATGTTCTAATAAAAATTTGGCATCAGTTTCAATTTTTATTTTAGTTCAATTATACTTGCAAGTTAATTGACTTCAAAACTTCAAAATAAAAGTTAATATTCACTTGTTTACTATAGCCGGCACCTCCTTATACACTTACACTGGGACAAGAGTTGGCAATAGTTGCGGACGAACTAAGCGAGCAGGCTAAGCGCGTGAGCGAAATTGTTATTCTGGGACAGTTTAGGAGTGGAGGTGGCAATTACAATGGCGATAGATATGCTGAGATAGATTGGCGAAGTATTGATAAGGAATTCGTTACTTCTTTGGGTTTAGAATTCGACTCCAATGTAAGACAGTTTCTTTTACTCTCCTTTGTCTTTTCATTTTCTAATGAAACATTTTCAATTTAACACAAAGTTGTAGTCAAAAGTAAATTGAGGATATATATAGAAAAAAAATATAAATTCCCTGAAGACGTGTGAACTAGCTAGCTTGATAAAAATGCTTGCGTACTAAAATATTTTTAAACAACGTGCATGGATATAATACTCCTGTAGGAATAACTTTTGTCTCAGGGATAATTATTTTAGCAATATGCATTAGTCATTCTTTTACCCTCATCTTTAAAACAGATTCTTGTAGTATATCAATTTATACCTTGTAGTAGTATGTATCTACAGTAAGGTATTTGACTATGAGAGCATTGGGATTTTTAACAGTACAATAATATATAAAAACTATTAATTATTATGAAAAAATCATTTCAAATTTTTTATTTAATCAAATCACATTATTTTTTACTCATAATGATTTTACTTCCATAGCACCTCTCATAAAAAAACTATTATATTATTAATTATTTCATGGCAGATGTTTACTTAGTTTTTCTTGTGTGATCAACTTTTGTGCTTATTATTAATTAGGTTGACTCGGAAAATCACATCAACAAGCAGCTTATTTTGGAGGTGGTAAATTTCAATAAAATCCTGGTAGTGGTAGACTTTAACAATGAACTACAGAGCTATATTTCCAGTGGTTACTTCAAGCTGGTAAGGCCAGCATTATAATTTTATTCTAATATATAGTTTTACGAATTCAGAATTCCGTTTTATTTAAATTTCATGATGGTAATTAAAAGAAGCCACATACTGAAGAAAATATTTTTTTGTTAAGACCTTGAATATATACTTTTATTTTATTTTTGACTTCTTTAACTGTAATTTTGGATTATTTGATTTCTTTGTGAAGGAAGGAGACCCTATTAAGTTTGAAACAAATAAAATCAAGACACTTGATATCAAAAGGCCTCATTCCAAGGTATATATTCTCATTTTTTTTTCTTATCCTTTTTGCAAATTACAGCAAATAGATTACAGACTTACAATATTAGAATAAATAACTATTCAGCTTGTTTCATCACATTTTTTTGGTGAGAAATTTATATATGCAGTATTTTCATACCTATTCAGCTTGTTTCATATATAAAATTTAACAAGCACAGTGTTCTTAATTATGTATGCAGTATTTTCTAGTTGTGGTTGACAGAAAGTTGCAGTCAAAGTAAATTGAGGATATATATAGAAAAAATAAAAATTCCCTGAAGACTTGTGAACTAGCTTGATAAAAATGCTTAAGTACTAGAATATTTTTAACAACATTCATGGATATAATTCTCCTGTCGGAATAACTATTTTCTCAGGGATAATTATTTTTGTGGTCTTACCAAACATTAGTCATTCTTTTACCCTCATCTTTAAAACAAATTCTTGTAGTATATCAATTTATACCTTGTAGTATTTTTCCGTGGTAAGGTTAATAATATACAAAATAATATATAAAACTATTAGTTAATATCCAAAAATCATTTCAACTTTCTTTAGTAATCAAACCACATTATTTTTCACTCACATTCTGCTTCCTTGGCACCTCCCATAAAAAGCTATTATATTATTATTTCATGGTAGATGTTCACTTAGTTTTTCTTGTATGATAAACTTTTGTGCTTATTATTAATTAGGTTGAGTTGGAAAATCACATCAACAAAATCCTGGTAAACTTTGACAATGAACTAGAGAGCTATATTTATAGTGGTTACTACAAGCTGGTAAAGCCAGCATTATAATCTTATTCTAATATATAGTTTTATGAATTCAGAATTCCGTTTTATTTAAATTTCATGATGGTAATTAAAAGAAGCCACATACGGAAGAAAATATTTTCGTTAAGACCTTGAATATATACTCTTATTTTATTTTTGATATATATATTTAATTATAATTTTGGATTATTTCATTTCTTTGTGAAGGAAGGAGACCCTATTAAGTTGGAAATAAATAAAATCAATTTATTATCACTAGATAATATGATCAAGACTCTTCATATCAAAAGGCCTCTTTCCAAGGTATATATTCTCTTTTTTTTTTCTTTATCCTTTTTTCAAATTACAGCCAATAGATTACAGACTTACAATATTAGAATAAATAACTATTCAATTTATAAACCTTGTTTCATAACATTTTTTTTGGTGAGAAATTTATACAGCTATAATTCTAAGACAATAATCTGATTGTTATTAAATGTAGAGGGATCTAGCAGGAATACTGGCAGACATGCCACAGGACCTGACAGGAATAGTCGAAGACCTGCCACAGGACCTGGTAGGAGTACTTGGTTACTCCCTTGTGGGGTACGAAGCCATGCTCGAGGTGCTTAAAAAGCTCCAGTAATGTCTTATATCAACGAAATATTTAAATGTATTATATAGTTTGGATTTTTCTTTTTTATGACTGGTGTTCGGTTTTCTATGACTTGTGCTATGCGGTTTTGAACTTTTGAATTTCAATGTTATGTACGTTCTTTAATTTTATTCTCTATGAATTGTGCTAGTTTGTGTCCTATTGATTTTGTAATTACATTATGAGCGCTTGAATGTCTTGTATCAAGCACTCACGATGCCTCACAGCTGTGCCTATAGCTGAATCACTGTAAGTTGCAAGCAGTGTTGTAAAATATGATCTTAATGGTCAATTAACGTCCATTTAATCTAACGGTAGTCAAATCGTTACGAATACACTAAATTAGAGGCCTGTTTGAGGATTTTTTCGATTAATTGGACGATTATTCTCGATTATTCCGTTTATTCCCGTTTAATCGTCAGTTTATTCCCGATTAATACCGTTTATTCTAGTGAATATTTATTTTCATATTATTTTTTCTTGTTACTTTGTGACAATAAATCCGTTTATGTAGTTTTATTTGTGTTTGGATATACATCAAATATTTTTTATATATGTTTTTTCATTTTACTTATTTTGAAATTGATTAAATCTTCTATATTTATATAACATCTATTTTCTTACCTACCGATGTAATTTTATCAATTAGTACGTCATATATGTTCATATGTGAAATTAAGTTGTTATCTTAAATTAAATTTAGTAATTTTATATTGGGATGCTTTAAATAATAGTATTTAAAAAACTTAATTTTTAAATTTATTTTTGCATTAAATAAATTTATTTGAAAAACTTAATTTTTATATGTAAAGTGCATATGTGTTGTTAAAAAGAAATAAAATTAGTGTTATGTTATAATAATAAAATTAAGTTAAATTAAGTTTGTTTGGTAAGTTAGTTGAGTTAAATAAATTATTTTTAGTAAACTATGATTATATACACATAATTTTAATGAAAATAATTAATAGTACACATAATTTGGATTAATTAGCCACATATTGATTAATCACTTAGCAGTACTCCATCCGTCCGACGACCACATACCGTTATTTATAATAGTTGTACACCATATGCATTAGTCCCCGCCCCAGTGTGCGTGGATTTCGCGCGTGTAGAAGAATGAAATTAGTTTTTTCTTTCTTTTTCATGTAAACAATTAAACATCGGTTATCAATTTAGCGCTGTGTACTCCTTTTATTTTAACTAACAATTGGAATAAGTTACTTTTATTGTGTTTTTTCGAGTCAACCTAATTAGGTTATGCTTACGTGTAGGAAGAATCACATGTTAACTTTATCCACAGAATGAAATTAAATTAGTAGCAAATAAATGTTTCATTAATTATAAATAATTAATAGATATATATGTGCTAATTAATGTGAAGTTATGAATTATTTTCAGAATGCTTATATATATATGATAGATAATATACTAGTAATCGTGCCCGTGCACAGCAACGGGAGCAAATTATGTAGTAGAAATCATTAAGCTCCTTAATAAGGAGGAGAGATAATTTACCGAAGGTACGGATGGTGGGAGAGACAATGTACAAGTATACCACTGTCAAGGAACTAAAGATAAACCACTCATGAATAGTAAAGGAAATAAAGATAAACCACTCTCATGTTGATAAACTTAAGACAGATTAAAATTATCCGTGGTAGAAATTAAAAGTTCAAGTACCTCTATTATGGTTACTGGTAAAAAAAAGTAAGAAGTGAGAATGAGAATATGAAACCTACCTGACAAAATAAAGGTCAATTTGCAACAGGAGAGCCTGCCTGATTTCTCAAATCCAACTGGGTCAAATTGTATTTTCTAGTAAAGACAGATCCACCGATGCCATAGTCAACATTCTTGTCAACCACCACAAAATGATCGTTGCAACTATAATATGTTGTTGAATCCCTTGCTCTAACCTTCATTTCAAATTGAAACAAGCCATTAATAAATCCTATAACATGGTTCTGATACTGCCTACTGCTAAATTTTTAAAATAAAACAAGCCATAAATAAGAAAATGTACGACTTGATGTAGGATTTCTTGCTCTTTACCTTAACTATAAGATAAAACAATTTATAAATAATTAATCAATTTACATGGAAGCCCTTTTGGAAGGAATATTTACATGTAAGCCCTTTGCAGTTGTATCAGGGACCCTTTGTACCAGAAAACCTGATACACTCACTCCCAAATTTACAATTTACATAGAAGCCCTTAGGAAGGAATAATTAATCTGGACTGATTTCTGATTTTAACGTGGTGTATAAATCATAGAAAATTATAAAAATGGGAATTTTTGTTCTGAGATGCTCATGGGAGTGTTGTCTATATATCTGTGAAATGAATGGCTTGGCTTAATTCACTATAAACCAGTATTTCTATCTGCTTTGGTCTTGAAGGCTGTTGTAGGCATATGTTGTACCAGTATATGTTTCTTTTTGTTTTGTTTGTGTGGAACATTGGTATAGGTATTCTGATATGTTGGTATGGTGGCCTATGAGTTAATCTCCAATATCATGTGCATACCAGATTCTTACAGGACAGGTCCAATTCTTTCAGAACATTAGTTTAATTTTTAGTTTGGAACTAAGATTAATGTTAAATTGCTTTAGCAAGGCTTGATATCATTATACATGTTCCAACCAGCAAGGAATTACATGTATTAGGTAATAAGTGTTCCTTTGTCATATAACATACATACTGGTAGCACTCTTGGATCATAGTCATCACATAGATAGTGAAAGAAAACATACCTTTCTACCAGCAGCCACCGCATCCTGAGGTTCTGGTGCTATGGCAACAAGTGCACCTACAAGAGAAAGCCCTTATTCCAGTAACCAAAAACTAAACAGAAATGAATTCTAATTGGAAAATAAGCTAAATCAGGAACGGAGACCTGTACTCCATATTTTATAGTTCCCTTAGCTAACAACTAAACATTAAAATTAAGCATTAACCTCCATTGATCATTAACCTCCAAACCGATACTGCCCAGCAAGGCCACCTGCCCCATGACATACTGGCATTGCACCGAACCAGTCAATTAGGTTCATTAACCCAACACTAACCGATACTGACGTGGTGGAGAGTTCAGTGCTTTCCGGAAATAAATCTGATGAGAGTTTACAAACTGCTAAAACTGAATTCAGTACTGAAAGAGGGATTTGCAGTATAGCACCTTGTAAGAAACCGATCTTCCAATCGTCCCAGGAAATAGACGTTATTGTAACTTTTGACGGTCCAAATTTGAGATTTTATAGAATTGAAAGGTCCCGAATGAAACAAATCCCCATACCAAGTAAAAAAACTATCAATACAGAAGGGATCTGAGAAACGGGTTTACACGAACGGGTCCTGGTGCGATCCAAATCCCCATTTTCATTCCTCTCTTGATCATCACCCGACCCGGTACTGATTACGAGAAATAACAAAGCAACAAGCGCAAGAATTATGCCATCCAAACCGATCCACGATCGAGGAGATGAGGTTGAGGAAGAAGTAGAAGAAGTGAAATCTTGGTTGTACATTACGTATTTAATGGCCGATAAAGCAAAAGCGAGGCCTTGGGAGAGTTGATTGTCACGCACAACTGGTAAGGGGAGGAGGCGATAGAGAGTTGACATGAGACCGGTGATTTCGAGGATAAAGAGAACAGCAGCAGTGGAGAGACCAGCAGCCATGATTTGTGGAATAGTGAAGTGAGGGGAAGCAGAGAGAGCAACTGCTGCTATGGATTTCATGGGTTGTACTGGCATGGGGATGCCAAAGAGGATGCCGGTTATGGCATTGTAGACTGCAGTGAAGATCAGAGTTGTGCCTGTAAAATTGGTGCTAGTTTAATTGTTAGCAAAAAATCAACATAAAAATAATTCAGCTGGATTCATATAATTGGATTACAATACTCGACCCCAGAAAATTGTATATCAGGATTTCAATTGTTAGGATGTAGGAAATTGAAACCTCTTTTTCCAAAGTGTGCTAAAAATGTAATTCAGTACATTGAAAAAATTTAAATTACAAGTGGCCTAGATTCAATATAAATTACTTTTGTTGACTACTCAAATTCTACTTTCATCATTCTTTTTCTTTCTTTTCATGTAGCATGCAACAAATCTGTTATCAAATTCATCTATATGACTATGAGGTGGTCAAAATCATCAATTCAACTAAAACCTCAACTTGAACCAACTGAGAAATTCTATCATGTTCTTTTCTCACTTAATTTGTACAGTTCAACATAGCAAATAATATTGCGTTTTGAAGTAAATAATAGTTCGGATCAATACCTCAGGGACACGCATGGGCTGGTTGAGTTCGCCGGGGTGGATCTCCTCGGCCAGCGCGTCCTGATCCTTGACCTAGGGTTTGCTTGAGGAACAGAGGCGGGACGACCTCTAAGACTGGCCCATCGCTACCAGATTTGAACTCGCTCGACCGAGTGCGGCAGGGAGAGGAAGGTGCAGGATGTTGGCGCAGGGACTTATTCCGACCACGATTTAGGGTAGAGGCGAGACATGGGTTGATCGCAGGTTTTTTTTTTCTCATTGGGAAGAAGGGTCGGGGAAGGGATGGGCAGCAATTTCGCTGGGAGAAAAAAATTACGGATCAGCGAAATTTTTTGCAGATCTATGTGACAATACGTGTGGCGGGTCAAGTTTTAACTAAATTTGAACTTCTACACAGAAAAATGATGTATTTAATCAAAATAAGGCAGATTAATTATTTAGATGATTCAGATTCACTCCACACAAAAAAACAGTAAATCAGAACCCTTGCAGGATCTAGACATTAAGCTCCTTAATAAGGTAGGAAAGATATACAAACAAAATAACGTTCAAATATTAACATCAACATAGTGCTATAAAATTTTTCATTTCGAGCCTTAATTTAAATAAAAAGATACATTAATTTGCATCGAACAGACGAACACGGCAAACTATTATTTTATTTTTGACATTTATATTGTAATTTATATTCTTTGATTTTGTGTATTCATGATATATCAAATGACAAAAAAAAATTATATTGTATCCCATCTATTTTTAAAAAATATACATAATATATAAAATATTTCTAATATTTCAATATAAATAATAAATAAATCATAATATTTTCTAATTAGTACAAAACTATAAATAAAAGAAACGGTTTCTCACAAAAACCGAGCTAATAAAAAAAATTATGTTTCTCGACTGCCGAGAATTTCGGCTGCCAAATTAAGAATTCAGCCGTATTTAGCAACCGACTTTAAAATAAAAAAAGAGGAGAAAATGAAGTAAAAGATGATGAATATTTAGTCGCCTGATCAATATCATCTGTAAATGTAAGTAAATATCCATCGATTTATTTCTTTAAAACAGAACAATTGTTTGGTAAGTGACGAGGAATTCACTTGTGTACGTACTTTTATTGTGTTGAAGGTTTCTTTTTTGTTGATTTTGATTTTGCCTTTGTTTTGTAATTAAGTTTCGAAAATTTGGGTCAAATTGAAATTTACGCATTTTTGGAAGAATGTAAGACATATAAATGATTTTGATATAAACCTATGTAAAATATGTGAGGAACTCATACCAGTAAAAAGCTTAAATTAATGGGACGCTAGAAAGTGGCATCTTTATTTAAAAGGTATGAGTATATTTGTTTAAAAATCCAATGAATAAATGATGATAAAAAAAATATTAAATTTCTATGGAGATATTGGATTTTGATATGTTTCCATGAGAAAATTGACTATTTTAGAAGTTTTTATGAATACACTAGAAATTTGTTTAAAAAAAATAATTTGTAAAAAAGTTATGTTAAAATAACTAAATAAATTGCACTCAAACTAATTTACTAATATTATATAATATATTATGAACATTTTAAACTACAACAGTTTCAAAACTTAATTCATCTCTTCGGCAAGGTATGCTTGAGTTCCTCTGTATTTTTTTTTTTTTTCTTAAAAAGCAATGAGTTGAAGAAATCAAGAAACAAATATTCTAAACCGCCACACGCAAGTTATAGAAAGGTAATATATATACATGAACATTGAGCCATTGACTCTATAATATAATTAAGGCGGTCATTGTAACTTGGAAAAACCCATCAACTCTGATATTTTTTCTTCTTCTCTCTTCCTCCTGTTTCTCTCTTTAGCTGCGATTTGAACACAAGCTCTAATCGAGGTATCCATCTATTCGCACCACGGTACTACTTGTTTCTAGCTTATCGTTGTGTTGTTACATGCATGTTCTTGCTGATAATATATATATATATTTTTTCTATCTTTCTTCTTAGATCATTTCAGCTATTGCATGGAAACTATCTATTTTCTTACTCGAGGCGGTTACGTGCACAACAGCTTCTCAAGCCTTCGCCCTTCTGTCACGAGCTACTCACTGTTGAAGCGCCAAAGTTATGTTGCTCTTAGATCGTCTACTAGAGAGAGTACAGTTCGCACAAGTGTTTTCAAAGACGATCGGGAGATAAGATGGGAGCAGGTATCCTTGCTTATTTCCCTATCATTTTATAATACATTTTTACGTATTTTTTTGTTTTAGTTCGCTGCAAATATGTCAAACTTGGTTTATCTAGCTTTGGTTTGCAACAATTTTTTATGATTAAATCAAGTTATTTCATGTTTTTAGCATATGAGGTCTTGCCTTGAATTGATAACTGTCCCCCTTGGACGTCGAGTATCCAGAAGAGGTCAAAGAGCTTTTTCCGAACTTTAGCAAGTGCGGCTTCTTCCTTTACAGGATGATTATTCAGGTAAATTATAAATTTGATAATAGTAATCTTAGAGTACATACTAGGGTCATCCGACGACAATTCAGATTCGGATCAACCAAGTCTGACGGAAATCGGCCAATAATTAGTCTGATATGAGGATTTGTATAATGCCAGATCTTAAATTAATCATTTTCTAGAGTTCTAGTGGTTTATTGGAGGATTTGCGTACTATAATCAGACATGTTTATGTACTGAGATTTACAAAATCTGTTAATAAAAATTCTGAACTTTTTTTCGTCTCTATTTCTCTCTCTATTGAAGGTTAGATGGTTGTTGAAGCTGTCTGACATGCCAGAAGTGACAGAGGTCCCAAAGTTCAGTCTAGATGCCCGCACTTTTCTCGAAACAATAATTCTTGAATTCCGGGAAAACAACATGCATGCAGTAATGGAGAATATGGAGCATATAGCAAACCCTGATGTAAGGGGAGTCTTAAATTTCCTCAGGGAGAAGTGCAAGGATCAAAGTGAGATCTCCAAGGTTAGTTCATTATACCTTAACTTTTTACAGTATGTGTATGAAAATTAGTAAATTCATGTACTTGAAATTATATCTCAGTTCTCTGAAAGTTCATGTATATATTTTGTTCAATTTTCTGGTAGGTTCTTCAAAATTATCAAGGTACATGCACTCCAGAGACGTTTTTGACGGCATACAAGTTGATGATCAAAGATGCAGTACATGGTGTAATGTATCCACTCATGACCGACCTATGTAAAACCTTCTCTACCCTCACAGAAGAGGATAATGCAGATAATCAAGTTACATACACTCCACAGATGTTGTTAAGGGCATTTGAGATAATTGTCAAAGATGCAACACTGTCTCCACTCATGCCCGACCTATGCAATACCTTGTCTACCCTCTATAATACATACACTCCAGAGATGTTGTTGACGGCATACGAGATGATTGTCAAAGATGCAACAGATTCTCCAATCAGTTCCAAACTATGCAAAATCTTGCCTACCCTCGCTAAAGATAATAAAGAAGTATCGATGCTTTCAAAGACTCACGACCAGGTATATTATCTGTCATTTTGCTTCCCCTAAATTTTAGCTTTGAACTAACTGATGACAATGATAACATTATGACAAAAAAAAAAATTAGAACAAATGGTTCGAGTTAATTTACATCCAAACTTCAATGTAGAAATTCATCTTCTTTTTTATTGCTTATTTGCCGTTGTAGCAGGGACAGTTTTCTAAACCTTCAATTGGGAAAGAGCTAGCACTCTTTTTTGACAAACTGAGAAAGCAGGACCTGGCATCCCTTGCAGAACAACTAAGCAAGGTGGCTAATATATTTCATGATGGAAATTCCTGTTTTGGTGGAATTTACACCTCGAAAAGGAAACTACGTACATCGCCAATAAATATCCTGAGATAGATTGGTCTCATGTGGCTGAAGTAATTGATATTTTGTTGGGCTTGAATAAGTTCGACCCCGACCTACAGGCAAAGTTACTTTTACTCAATTTTTTACTGAGCACAAATTAGTTCACTTAGTATTGTTTAACTTTTGTGCTCATTGTGTAGATTTACAAGCAGTACGGCCAGTACCACACTGAACTTTTGATGTCCATGGTGGATTTGAAAAAAATCCTGGATGACTTCAACCAAGTAAGGCCAGCTTAAAAATTTTATTTTTGTAGTTTCTAGCATTCAATAAAACTTCTGTTTTATTTAAATTTTAAGATGGTAAAGAATCCAGATACTAATAAGAAATAATTGTGGAAAGATTATGAATATATATACTTTTATTTTATTTTGACATCTATAATGTATTTTTGGATTATTTGATTTGTGTAGATAGTAATAAAAGGAAGAACTATTGAGTCAGAATTATCACTACCAAGGATGTTAAAGGCATAAACAAAAGGATTAGTGTAAATTATGTGGATGTACTACTTCCACAACCAGATAATTATCGAGATATTTTGATGTTGCATAACTTTAAAAGTCCATTGACCCTTGTTATCGGTTACTCCCTTGTAAGGTGCAAAGTCCTACTTCAGGAGCTCAAGAAGCTCCTGTAATTCATTGTCATATCTATTTAGTTTTTTATTGCTTATTTCCTTCAGGAGCAAATTATGATTATGATTAGTGTAATGGATAGTCTTATTCTTATATTTTGCTATTATGTTGCTTTATTTTAAAAATAGTATTCTACTGTAATAGACAACCTTATTCCTATTTAGCAAATAGTAGTCTGATCAGTTTGTTTTTTGAATCTTGTCTCTTTGATTTGGTCCGTAAAACACATTTTACGTACAATGTTGAATGTCTTTAATTTGGATGTACAATTTTGAATCTCTTTTGCAAATGCATCCGCTGGTCATGGAGGGTTTGATTTGGATCTACAAATGGGTTTGAAATGCATTTGCTAGTATGGTAGAGTTTGTTCTGGATGACATGAATGCAAACTGGGATTAATCAGTATTGTAAAAAATGTATGTTTAGGCTGATTAGTCGTTGGTGGTGATCAAACTATTATGGATTTTTTTGACTAATCGGCCAATTATTTTCGATTATAGCCGATTATTCTCAATTATTCCCGATTAATCATTTGACAGTACCCTATCCGTCCAACGACCGCATACTGTTATTTACAACACTGAGATTAATATATTACATGAGAACAGCTTTACATGGCAATCGCTATGAACGACTATGGAATAGGCTATGCACGATAGGCAACAATAGGTCTTCTGTTTTCTGATATTATGTATACTTTGGTTTTAGATAAAACATGCTCTGATCAATGTAATTTCATTTTAGATAATACATGTTGAAACTTGTGTTTGA
This sequence comes from Carex rostrata, assembly GCF_964058835.1. Classification (NCBI taxonomy): domain Eukaryota; kingdom Viridiplantae; phylum Streptophyta; class Magnoliopsida; order Poales; family Cyperaceae; genus Carex; species Carex rostrata. The sequence goes on from NC_135943.1 coordinate 3,633,879, forward strand.
AAAGCTCAAAATTCTCATTTTAATATAATTGTTTAAAATTTCCGTTTGTAATATTTTAAACTTGAGGACTAAAATGAAAATCTTCTGAAGAAAATTAATTGGAGCGGCCTCATTTGTCAGCTTCTCTCTGTTTGTAATTACAGCAAAGAAAATGAAAACTTTTTTCTTAATTTGCTCCCCCTATTTTGATCCTAATCATAATCAAAATTAAAAATTGATTTCTTACTGACATTCTAGATTTTTTTTAACTAAAATATGAAGATGATTTCATTAAACCGAAATCTGATTTTATTAATTTTCTATTAAGCAATTAGATTCATAATTTATTTTTCTGAAAAGGAAGAATACAATTAGTGGTGCATATTTAGTAATTGAATTCTCTGTAGCAAAAATAACTTTAGAATTATCGAGAAATAAACTTTAAAGGTCTTCAGTAAAATATTGTATTATATTAATGCGCATGATTACTATGCAAGAAAAAAAATCGCATTAGCTCCCCATATTACTTTCTCAGTTATTACCGAGAAAATAAAATATAATATAAGAACCGAAATCCTATCATAATTGTTTAATTAATTTCTCGAGTATATTATTAAAGTAAGGGTAACAAAATATTATAATTTATTTCCAACAAATTTTGTTTATACAACGCTAATCTTAAGTTATATAATAATTGCCTCTTTAATTCAATTGTTAATCATCATGATTATATCTTTAACGTTCTTAATTATCCTTAATGAGCCCATAAAAATATTAAATAGAGAGAATAAACATTTAATCAAAAATATTATTGCTAGGAAAGATATTAAAAAATGAAAGATTAATAATATGGATATTATCACTTTAATCAGTTAATTATTTAGTAATTATATATCTATATAAATTTTATGATATTTTCATCATTGTAATTACTTTTAATTTGAACTGTGAGTAGAAATTTTACAAGTGAGCTAAAATATTCTAACACAAGAATGACTATAGTACTTCTCTTTGCTATTCTTTGCTTTTTTTATTTTTTATTATTTGTTACAATTTGAATACGTGTACATATAGATTTAAAAGAGATTTTACACAACATCATTCTGTATGCGGCCATTTTTATTAATAACCCAAAAAAAAAAATTTTTACAAAAATAACCTCAAAATCTAATTTTTTTCAAATCTAACCAAACCGCCAGGGTTGCTGGCGGTCCACTTCTATAGCAGACCGCCACTATTCATGGCGGTCCACTTTTTTTTTTTTTTTTTTTTCTTAATATTTTCATTTGTGAAGTTTTAGTTTTTTTTTGTTTAGGGTATTTGTCAAAAAATTAAGGACTTGGCATTTATTAAAATTTTAAATTTCAAGTTCTGACAGCTTGGGCGGTCCACTAGGGACCAGACCGCCAGTATCCCTGGCGGTCCGCTAGCTGTCTTATAAGCACGCTTTCTCTCTCTCTCCAGCACACAGTCTCATTTGTTAAACCACAGAGAAGAAAGAGAGAGCGATTTTGGCGATTTTGAAGCGATTTTTGGCGATTTAGAGGCGATTGCTACAGGTATTTTATTTTTTATTTAATTATTTTCTGTTTAATTTTTAATTAATAATTATTATACCCGCAGTATGTAAATACTATAAATTAGTCTTTAATTAATATTATAATTAACTTTTAAATTGCAAAAAATAATGAATCTATTATACTGTAATTCTTATGAATTTTTTTTTTAAATGTAGTTTGTTAAGGAAAAAATGCTGGTTGCACTGTACGTGGGTGGTAAGCTAACTAAGGGTGTAGAGGGCGTGTATTACTCGAAAGATGCCTCATTCGGCTTGCAGGTTAATGAAAGAACCACATTTATTGAACTTAAGCAACTAGTATACGAAAAGACTGGTGTAAACCCCAACCGGTATGACTTAGAATTGGCTACCCGAATTGACACACAACGGGCTGGGGCGGGTAAACCTTACTTTGTGAGTTTTCCTATAACAGATGAGGAGTTGTGGAAGGCTGTGTACCAACAATTTGAGTCTAGGGGGGTCGCGATGATAGACTTATATTCTAGGAGGGTTCCCCAGGCCGGGGCTAGACCTTTTAGTGCGGCTGGGGCTGGACCTTCTAGGGCTCCCCCTGTTGGACCTTCAGGTTATGACAATTCGGCTTATGACAGCCAGGGGTACCACCACTCCCCTCATGACAGCCAGGGGTACCACCACTCCCCTCATGACAACCAGGGGTACCACAGTCCCTGTTATGACAACCCGGGGTACCAAAAACTCCTGTGAGTTTACTGAAGTTGTACCACCACCACCACCACCCAGACAGGCACCCATAATCCCTACATTTCCAGCTATACCAGAGTCAGTACCGATACAGTTATCCGTTAATCGAAATGATACTAATATTGATGTTGATGCTATTGATGCCATACCGGAAAGAGAAATGGAAACTGGAGATGAATACCAAGGAATTTGGGAATCTGATGACTTATCAGATGGTGATGCAAATGTACCAGGTTTGTCCAGGGAAGAAAAATTCCCAATCAGGGGTCGGGGGAATAGGCATCATGTCGCCACATTCAACGATACCACAGCTTTTGAAGAGGCTGACATTAGTTTCTTTGGTCCTCGTGTTGTATACAATCGTGAACTTGCCCCAGGGCAAGTCTATACCAACATAGATGAACTTGTAAAGAAAATCCACGAGACTCACGTTCACGGCAACTGGGAATGTATATTAGAAAAAAGGGAATCAAAAAGATTGGTTGTGATATGCAAAAATGCCCCTTGTTGCGAGTTTCGCCTTTATGCAACCCCTGCGGGTTCGGGGGAAGCATGGATAATTAAAAAGTGTGAACCACCTCATACATGCAAGTCTGCGTCCACAAGGACAGACCATTCAAACCTGACAATATCACTAATTGCCGATGCAATTGAGGCAGACATTAAGTTGGATCCATCGATGAGCATCAAGGCGGTGGCTATGGCCGTCAGACACAAATACATACATGTAATCCCAAAATATAACAGGTTGTGGAGAGGTCGTGAACTTGCGATTTGCAGAATATTCGGTAGTTGGAAGGATTCATACAACTATCTGACACCATTGCTCCAGGCTATGGCAAGTACAAATCCCGGCACTGTATTTCAGCGGTGGCATGGCCCCATTTATGACAAGAAGGGAGTACTAATAGAGGGAGTTCAACAATTCAAAGGCATAGCATGGGCTTTTGGTCCTTGTATCCAAGCTGTGTCATTCATCAGACCCGTTATCAGCATTGATGCATGCTTCATGTCTGGCCGTTACGAGGGGCGGCTACTGATAGCATGTGCATATGATGCTGAGAACCAGCTGTTGCCTTTGGCGTTTGCAATTGTTCGGAAAGAGGATGGTGAGAACTGGGGATTCTTTATGCAATTTTTAAGAAGACGGGTGGTTGGGCCAACAAAGTTTTTCTCTGTAATATCAGACCAGCACAAAGGAATAAAATATGTTTTTGATCGTGAAGAATACGGTTGGTCAACACATACTGGCGAGTGTGTGCACAGGTTGTGTATGCAACACGTTGCGGAGAACCTTAGCAAGGCAACCGGAAACGATAGCTGGGTCCTAGAAACATTCAGACGTAATTGCAAAAAGAAGAAGCCGAGAAGGGTGGAAGAGATGAGTAGAGAATTTGCAAAGGTATGTGTTTGTAGATGATTGTTTACATGTCTTATTGTACCTTGTTAACATATTTTTATTTTAATTGTTTTCTTATATTATTTTATTTCCTTATTTATATGTAGTATATGCCGAAAGCAAATCTCTACTTAATGAAGGTGGGCAAAAATAACCCCAGAGATGTCCAAGAGACACCAGCATACGAGAAAATATTTCAAGCACGTGATGGAGGTTACCGTTGGGGAATTATGACCACCAACGGCTCTGAATCGCTGAATGCAGTCTTCAAGGAGAGCCGGACGTTGCCTGTGGCTGCAGTTGTAGAAGACACTTTCTACAAGTTAAATACCTGGTTTCAGGAACGGCGTGCTAAGGCCGCAGAATTAATAAGGATGAACCAGTCATTTTCAACAAGGGTGGAGGAGAAACTAAGAAAACACAGGAATAAAGGTGCAACTATGACCGTGATCCCGATGGGTAATGACGGTACAGAATTCGAAGTGCACAATCCAAATGAGTACGTTCCTTCCAGCCGTAGACCAGATGGCACTATGGAGTTTGTGAAGAGGGCTTTCAAGTACGTAGTGCAATTCCGAGAGGCAAGAGAGGTGACCTGTACATGCCAAGGACCCCAACTTTCTGGAATACCTTGTAGTCACGTGATGGCGGTATGCCGAGTGAGAAACTTCTGCGAGGATCACTATGTCGCTGACATGTATCGTACCGATTACCTTGCTTCTACTTGGGGTGGATCTTTCCATTCTTATCCCAACCAGCATGAGTGGCCTGCGTATGTCGGTGATAGAATACTCCCTTCAGAAGGATGGATAAGGAAGGGGAGGAGGAGACACAAACGTGCTGTAATGACCATGGACGAGATGGGCGGTAGGAGGCCATCGGGAAATCAAGCTCGCCGTTCCGTTTCTGACATGCGCAGGGCAGGTATGTTGCATTTTTCGGAATTAATTTATGATCTTATTATATTAATAACTGGATTCTGTTGTTATGTTCAGATGCCATAAACGAACACAATGAAAGAGAAAATGCGAGAGTTGTTGCTGAAGCAACTGGTAGAACACAACCACCTCTTGCGACCCAATCATCTAGTAGCCAAGGGTCTACAAGTACTGCTGCTCCTGCAGCTGACACCAGAAAATCTTCTCGTCTATTGGGTCTATTCCGACGTCGTGAAAGATGAACTTATTATTTTGCTTAGGTGAACTAAGTTATGAATATTTGTGAACTTCAGTTGTATCGTTGAACTTTAATTGTATTTGTCAACTTATTATTCCGACGTCGTGAAAGATACGTTGTAATTTCAGAAGACCATTTCGATGTAAAGCAGAGAAAACATAAAAACCAACATGAAATATAAAATAAAACTGCAATCATAATAAAGAGCTACAGTCCAAAATACATCATAAAAAAACTGTATATGTATATATGTATGTGTATGTGTATGTGTATATGTATGTATGTATATATGTATGTATGTATGTATCTATGTTTGTATATATGTATATATTATACATATATTATAAAAACCGAAAAAAAAAGACGCCCAAGCTGTCAGAACTTGAAATTTAAAATTTTAATAAATGCCAAGTCCTTAATGTTTTGACAAATACCCTAAACAAAAAAAAACTAAAACTTCACAAATGAAAATATTAAGAAAAAAAAAAAAGTGGACCGCCATGAATAGTGGCGGTCTGCTATAGAAGTGGACCGCCAGCAACCCTGGCGGTTTGGTTAGATTTGAAAAAAATTAGATTTTGAGGTTATTTTTGTAAAAAACTTTTTTTTTTGGGTTATTAATAAAAATGGCCGTTCTGTATGCATTGAGCATCTTCCATACATGCAACACTTTTTTCATAAAAAAAAAAAAAGTATAAAGACAACAAAAATAAACTAACAAGTAGAAAAAAAAAACCATTGTGCACGTGTCACACCTTAAATTTCAACTTTTCTCCAATTGACTCTCAAAAGTTTAATCTGCATGATTATGATAACTAATTTAATTTATTTGGCACGTGTCACAGTTTCATGTAAAAAGTACTATTTAAAATTCAATTAAAAAATTCTGATAAATATTTATAATTGAGAGGTTTTTAACTATGCTTGCATGACCTTCTGTTTTGAAGACACGTGGCATATATCACTCCGTTTCAGCAAGTGGTATCATATATAATATTAATACATCTGATTATAATCTTTCAATTAAATTTTCTTTCTTCCATCTAAGCAAAGCCTGACTCTGTCTCTAATCGATTGCATATATCAAAAGAATTGATTTTCAAATTTAATAGTTACAAATCAAACAAGTCGGATATATTCGTATCTCATATATCCGATCCGAGTCAATTCAAGTTGGATTCAGGTCTGATTGTTCCGCTTGGGTCGATCAGCTGAGTTTTTGACATCCTGAGACATGCAAATTTTGCTAATTTCACCACTCAAATTTGATATATCTATCTACAATTCATACCACGACAATATACCATGCAATTAAAGCATGAAACAAAAAGAATCTCAAGAGTATATTTTTATTAATGAAAAGAGGCAATAAATCCTCTTTGAAATTAGAATCTGAAAAGTATATTTTCATTATTGAAAAAAAATACTTGTCAATAAATTAATGAGAAAAAAGGTTAATAAATCCTCTAACCGCCTCAAAATAAGCAAAACAATAATATGCTTAAGAATCGATCCGGAATAATAATAATAAAAAAAAAAGATAACGCGCGACGAATAAATGCGCCTGTATTTAGCAAATTTTAGTTACTCTATGGCCGCTAGCATATATGAAATCAATTATGTACCATATAACACGCCTGTATACTTTTATCAAGAGAAGTAAAACACACCAGTATAAAAAAAATTTAGGTCAGAATCTGATCGTTTCTAGTCAAAATGAGTATGCTTGATCGATTCCACCGGACATGAGCAAATTTTTGTTAATCCCACCAGCAATGACCGAAATACTAGTGTTCCATAATTTGGATTGAGTTGTAACTGAAGAAAATTATGGAAAAATAAATAAATATGAAATTTGAATCAATATTGCTAGACACAATTTTTTTTAGTCAAGTTCTGACGAAATGAGCAGATTTTAATTAATTGCAACTGAAATGACCGAATATTAATTTTTAGTTTTATTTTAAGATCCAATTGAAAGTGGATAGAGTCTGCTTGATCATATGGACCACACAACGAAGAAACCTAGAGGTTTAATTGGTATCAAACCAATTTCAGTTTGATATTTGGTCAGAACTGTTTTATCAAAATTAGAATTTGTACGGATGATTTATTTTAAAATGTGTCCCGTAATTTTTAATGGATGTAAAAAAATTCCAAATTTAATCTGATATATGTTGTTACCGGTAGAAAGTCTGTAATATATAAGAACATTTTTATCCTTGCAATTGTTAGTGACAATAATATTATTTACGAGCTTCGAGCTTAATATTATCTCTTTATGAATTGATCATCAATATGATTGTATTCTTTAATTATTTTCCCGATTTTTTTATTAATATCCAAAAAATAAATAAAATTTAAAAAAAAATTCAAATCCTGAACAAATTTTAAAAACTACCCAAACCGGTTATCCAATAACCGGATTTGGGACAAATTTCCGGTTAATGGATTCCCGGACTCAACACAGTATATCTGGTTAACCATTAACAGGAAAGTTATATATATATATATATATATATATATATATATATATATATGAATTTGGCTGGGGTGCTATGGATAGCATAGAGGCCTCTATGCTACGGCTCAATATTCAACTTTTCAAAATCCAAACGGTCGATCCGAACCATTCATCTTATTCTCCATATTAATATCTGCTTGGAGACCAAATTTTATAATTTTCTGAATTTTTTTACTATTTATTAAGCCACTTTGAAAATCGCTAATCCAACGGTTTTACTGTTTTGTGCAGCCACCGTTGGATCAACAATTTTGTAAAATACTTAATAAATAGTAAACAAATTCAGAAAAATGTAAAATTTGGTCTCCAAGTAGATATTAATATGGAGAATAAGATGAATGGTTCGGATCGACCGTTTGAATTTTGAAAACTTGAATATTGTGCCGTAGCATAGAGGCCTCTATGCTATCCATAGCACCCCAGCCTTACTCTATATATATATATATATATATATATATATATATATATTTTAAAAATAACATATCTGGTTAATGGTTAACCGGACTTGTTTTTTTTTTTAAACAAAAAATTTTAAATTTTTTTTATTTTTTGTATTGAAATATTAGAAATGTTGAATATATTTTCTTAAAAATAGATGAAATACAATATAATTTGATTTATTAGAAAAACTGCAAAAAATAACCCGGATCAATATTTTTCAGGCCGGATTTTTCGCGGCTGTAAGAAAAATTTATATATTTCTTTGTGTTATTGGAAAAAAAATAAAAATGTTTAGATTATGGGTTATTGATCCCGGTTCAAAAGTCACTTCTATGTAATTCATGAAATATTGTGATCCTTCTAGGACATTTAATTTATAAAAAGTTCTATCTATTTTTGAAAAAAAATAAAAACTTGAAGTTATTTAATTATTGTTATTAAAAAAAAAATTTGCGGTTTTTGTTTTTGTTGTTGTTTTTTTTTTAAAAAAAAATGTTGTTTTGGAATTGTAAAACCACAATTTTTTTTTGCGGTTTTAGATTGAATTATCGCAAAACAAATTTGCGGTTTGGGTAGATTTCAAAATCATGAGCAACTTTAGTTAGTTTTTGAAATTTAGTTAGTTTTTGAAATTTAATTATGTTTTGGATATTTATAAAAAAATTCAGCTGTAAAGGTATCCAACATCAAAATCCAATATTTTTATATATGTGTAAATAAAAGCTTAATGTGAGTTAGAATTATCCTTTTAATTAATTTAATGATATAAATTTTATATTAAAACTTTTAAAAAAATATTGAAACAAATTTTGAGAATTAGAATAACCAAAATTTGAAATTCTGGTCCTGAAAAATGGACTTCCTTATAGCGGCCCTAATTAGTTTTTTTTTTACATTTTTTTTCTCCAACTGATAACATGTATATGCGGCAGAAATTAAAAATTTTGTACTTAACAAAATACAAATATTTCAGCAGTTAGAAGCAAATAAACACACGTACTACCACGATAGTCTTTTATCTTCAAAATACATATCTAGAGTGACCTGAGTAAAATATGTTCACCACATGTGCCAAAAATAATCATTGATGGAGGAATAAAACCAAACAACAAATACAAATAAATTAAAAGGAAAAAGAAAAAGAAAATGATGGAAACAGTAACACAAATAAATTAAAGGAAAACACTCTACAGATTCTTGCTGGTCCTATAATATTTCTATCTCGGGAACATGTTTGCAGATGTTGCGGATCTCATCTTTATGCTCATTTAATTCGGTGCAACTAATTATGTTAAGTTGTTTGAGGTTGGACAGGTACTGAAGCCCGAGAGGCACCCTTAATTTGTCACAATCGAATAGGTACACATTATTAAGTATGGGCATGGCACCCGCTTTTATCTCCCATTCTTCTAGATTGGTTAGGCTCCGAAAGCACAAATCATGTAGCTGTTGGAAGCCTCCATCAGAACAACTCATCTTTCGATTCACTTCTCCTTCCAACAAGAGCAACCTGAGGCTGCGTAGCTTCTCTAGCACTGGCAGCGGATCTTCCTTGAACTGGAGATCATAGAGTTGAAGCACTGTGACGTGGATGGGAAACATGCGAACCTCAAGTGACAACTTGTTGTTGAGGGATGAGGACTCCTCTCGTAACATCAGAGATTGTAAATGCTGATAAAATGGAAACCTTTGCATCTCCACAATTGTTTGCGGCACTTCACTGCCATGTAAATAAAGACGGGTTAGATGATTCAGTGTATCAAGCAACTTGGCCATTACATCCCATGAAAAGGAGTTCTCCACTTTGATATCTAAATCACGCAAATTTGGTAGTTTAGGCAACTGTGCATTCCATGACTCTCTGCACTTCACACCCCTGAGTGTTTGCAAATTTTTTAGGTCGGCAGATGATGAGGGTCCTGCAGTATAATCCATGTAATTTAGCATCACATGCCTAAGTGTTTTCACATTCCATATATCATCATGCAAGTCACCATGATCTTGTAGTTGATAGAAATTAAGGGTCTCCACAAATTTCAAGCCTCTTATGAACGACTCAAAAGATATTCTGTTACTACTCAATGTGCCAATAAGTTCGCAATACCTGTTGAGAAACAAGATAATTAGAGCACCAGTTAGGCCTCAGACTCGTTAGGGGCATTTTCATCATTGACCATTTATTAGATAAAACAGAGTTACTAGTTAACAACAATTATAGCATACCAACCTGAGATACACAAGACAACCAATTAAAGAAAATAAACCAAGTGCCTTAAAGGCCACCAAGAGCTACACAAGACAGCCACTCATACCAGAAAAATAACAAGAGTGTATGTTCTTATCAATTTAAGTACCAGAAATACTAGCAAAAACATCAAAACCAGAAAAGGGGCAGTGTCGTACCAGCAAAATACCAGAAAGCCAATACCAAATAACAGATACCAAAAAGACAGTACCAGTAAAATACTAGAAACCCAGAAAAATACTATCAAACCTAAATAACAGCAATTATGGCATACCAACCTGAGATACTCCACCAAGCAAGAAAATTGATAAAATCCATAACCTAGAGATTAGCGATGAGTTTTCTACAAATTGCAAAAAGGAGATCAACACCCGATCTGGTGTTGGTTCTTGTATCCTTATCTCTGACCAAAAAGAAGAACGACGGAGAGGGAAGGAGATCAGGACAAAGAGAAAAAAAAAAGGCAGCGACCTCAAAGAAAGGAAACATGGGGAGTGAATCAGCGAAAGAACTCTCAGGAAGAGAAAGAAGAAAAATGGTTTAATAAAAGTGACACATCCTCTCCATTTGGTCATAAAATAGAGGCCTCCATTTAACTGAGATTTTTGAGAGAAAAATGGTGAAACGGATCAGAGCAATCCAGTCCAAGAAAACCAAGATCAAGTGAGGCAACTAATCTAGCAACTAATTACGTGGTTGTCTTAATAAGATATCTCAAAATGTTATGGTATTGCTTTAAATTCAATAAATCTTTCTTCAGAAAATCAAAACAATTTAGATAATGGTGCAACTGATCACATGTTTTGCAACAAAGATTTATTGACCAATTTAGATCTATCCATAAATGACTAATATGTTGTTGTTGCAAATGGTACGAAAACCAAAATTGATGGCATGTGATTATGTAATATTTAAGAAAAGATATACAAAAATATAAAAGATATTTTGTATACAAGTAGTTTTTCTACAAATTTATTCAATTGAAAAACTAATACAAGAATTAAATTGCAATGCAATTTTTTCTTCAAATATGTAACATTTAAGAATTGGGAAATCGAAAAATAATTGGTGAAGGGTTTTTGACACTCTTTTAAATTATTCAATCTAAATGTCAAAAAACAAGATAATTTTCACACTCTTTGGCATAAAAGACTATGACATCCTTCCGATAAAATTCTTAAATATATTCGTGATTTTTCAAAATTAGATTGTAGTAATTGTGTAGTGTGTAAATTACGAAAAACATACTGGATTACCGTTTCATCTATCAAATAGTAAAAGTGAGAAATCTTTTGAATCATTTAATTGATACAAATATTTTGTAATTTTTATAGACGAATTTTCTAAAGTAAATTTTTACATTTACTAAAAAATAAAAGTGAAGTATTTTCTCACTTTCAAGAGTTTTATAATTTTATAGAAAATCAATGTGATATAAAAATTAAAATATTTAGATCCGATAATAGAACAGAATTTATAATATTTTTTTTTTAAATTTCTTCAAACAAAAAGGGATTTTATATCAAATAACATGTGTCTATATACCCGAATAAATTGGTGTTTCCGAACTGAAAAATAGACATTTGCTTGAAATGACTCGAGTTCTTTTATTTCAAAATAATGTACTAAAGATTTTTTGGTCGGATGCCATACTCACGGCCACATATTTAATAAATAGATTGCCTAGTGCCAATTTAAATTATATAAGTCCATTGTAGATCATTTTTCCGAATTGAAGAAAAAAAATCATGGATTAGCATGCAAATTGAAGAAAGTCATTTATGGATTGAAGCAATCTCCAATAGCATGGAATGGCAAACTAAGTTCTCATTTAATTTCTTGTAATTTTAAAATTAGTAATGTAGATTATTATTTATTTGTAAAATTTGAAGGAATTAATACTACCATTATATTAGTATATGTTGATAACATTATGACCAAGAAGAAATTAATTAATTAAAATTTCAATTGAAATAAAATTTGACGTTATGGATCATGGTTATTTATAATTTTTTAGGAATATAAATCGCACATTCTAAGAAAGGCCTATTTATTCTCAAAGAAAATATACTTCAGATTTATTAAAGGATACTGGTCTCAACACCAATAGATGGTAAGCATAAATTAAATAGCGAAGAAGGGTCATTAGAAGATATAAATTAATTTTAGAGACTTGTAGAAAAATTGATATACCTAACAGTAACCCTCCCAGATGTTTCGTTCTTGGTAAGTCAAATTAGCCAATTCATACAAAGCTCCAAGAACACCACACTTGGAATTAACAAATAAATTTTAAAGTATTAAAAAAGAACATCTGGTAAAAGGAATTTGCATGAAAAATAATAATTCTAACAATGTGTGTGGCTATTTCGATGCAGATTGAACCGAGAGGTTTGATAGAAAATCGACAGCTGATTTTTGTACATTTGTAGGCAGAAATCTTCTCACATGAAAAAGAAAAAAAAAATATCGTGGTACGATCAAGCGCCGAGGCAGAATATTGTGCCATGGTATCAACCGTGAGTGAATTGACATAGATCAAGCAATTCCTCGTAGATATGGGAATTAAAATTCCAGTGAAAATATTTTGGACAACCAAGTGACACGACACATAGCATCCAATCCAGTGTTTCACGAGAGAACAAAACACATTGACGTGGATTGTCACTTTATTAGAGAAAAAAATCAAGGAAAGGAAATTGAAACTCCTTTTGTAAAAAGTGAAGACCAATTGGCAGATATCTTTACGAAGGGATTAGATCCAAGACAATTTGAAAAAAAATATGAACACGTTAAGAGTTCATCGACATTTACAACCCCAACTTCAGGAGGAGTGTTGACAAACAAGATAATTAGAGCACCAGTTATAGGACTCAGACCCATTAGGGCTATTTTCATCATTGACCATTTATTAAAAAAAAGAGAGTTATTAATTAATAAAAAAGGGCAACTCCATCTTTTTATTTGACCGTTAGGTAACCGTTGGGGAATAGATAGAAATTGGCTATATAAAGCCTCACTATAAAAACTTTGATACTAAGATTGCAATAAAAAAAAAACAATTCATCATACTCTCTGTTTATCACTTTACTGTTTTATTCTGCAAATATAAACAATACCTTAATTGATTGAGTCCATGAAAACACTCGAAATCTACACTCGGTGCCTTGTGATGAAGCACCTTAAGCAGCCTTTGCCGAGAGCAATTTGGCATTGTGTCCTCAAAGCACACCAAAGAACGAAGATTTGGATTTGCATGTTCCATCAATTCACTGCAACCCGAGTAATGAACCGCCACACGACGTGCCTTGGCGCTGCTCTTCCAATTGTCAGGGTTGGAGCAAATTGTGATAAAGTTATCCTCCTTAGCCTTTAGGATTGCTAGTTCACGAAGGAGATCATGTATACGGCAATATGTGATGGAATCATCAGTGTCTCTATGTAATACTTGAACCAAGCTTCTGTTGAAATTAAATTAGAAAATTTAATTAAATGGGATCCTCTGGATTATATGAAAAATGTTGGCATGAATACGACTAACAAGTGTATTTTAACTAAATATAATATTAAACCTATAAGAATAATGTTAGTCATGAATATGAATTGAATTTAAAAATTTAAAAAGTAGGATATCTTTATCTAAAAAAAAAAATCAAATGATAAGTTTAATGAATATGTAATAGAATGTTAAACTATTGAAGCATACCTTTGCACTAGTTCTTCCAGGAAGCTCTCAGCAGTATCCTCGAATGTTCTAGATTCTTCAGCAGGTATGAACCCTTCAGCAACCCACAACATCAATAAATTTTTAGCATTGATTTCATGGTCTTCAGGAAAAGCCGCAAAGTACATGAAACAAGATTTGAGAACAAATGGCAAGTCATCGTAACTGGTGGCCATGATCTCAGTACAATCTTTCCCATCAGTACCCCAGTTCATAGTTTGCAACATTTTACTCCAAGCAACATAATTTGCAGGTTTTTTTGATAATAAACCTCCTAAAACTAGCAATGCGAGAGGTAATCCACCACATTTTTTAGCAAATTGTTTTCCAACCTCATACAGTTCATCGGGAAACCCTTTACTCAAATCTCGATTAGGCAGAGCCTTTTTCAGCAAAAGCTCTAAGCTCGGTTTCTCAGTTAAATATGGAAGTTTATATGGTTCGGCATCATCGATAATGTTTTGGATTCTAGTAGTTACCAATACTCTACTTCCAATCCCTACATCAAGTAGCACTTCACCAATTTTAATCCATAGATCACCTCTCCACATATCATCTAGGATTAGAAGGTACTTCTTTGGCTGTGGCTTTGTACTAGCTTGAGGGTCATGAGAGTTTGGACGTAAATGGTATTCTAAAGTGTACTTCTGACCATTAAGAGTTTTGTAAAGCTTTGTAAGCAAATACTCTTCTCCACCTTCTACGTCGTTTGGAGGGAGAGGCTCGACTTGCTCTATTATCTTTTTCAAAATATCCATCAGTTTGAACTCTTGAGATATTGTTACCCATATGCAAACGTCAAACTGTCTCTTGACATCATTGCTGTAACAAAAAAAAAATTAAAAAAACAGATTGTTTGAATCATATCGCATTCCTCTGCTCCTATAATTGGTACTTGTACATATATATTATCATTGAGCCTGGTTCTCACACTTTATATTTTTGAAAAGAGAATTTAGTTTTATCATCTAGTCGGTAAACGAGAATTTAATTAATTAGTTTGGCATATATACTTATTTCTTAATACCATTTTTTGTGAAACTCTACCAGAGTATCAACAAGTAAAACGATCACAATTAAAAGATAACATAACCCTCTCTACAACTTTGACAAGATTTACCATAATCCTAAAAAATTAAAATTGATTGTATGTCCGAAAAAAATTAGGTTGACATTAGGGTTCGAGAGTAATTTTCTTATTTAATTACAAACAGAAAATAGGTCCGTCTAAAATCTAATGATACTGATAGATGAACGGGTAAATTAAATGAATCTGAACTTTTGAGGTGCATGCATATATGATACATAATGTTTTTGATGTGAAAAATCTGTCAATTTCAAACTCTTCCAGGGAATTTTACCTTCAAAACCATCTTTTCAGGGAATGTTTCAATTGATTTTCTTTAAATTAAATTTAACTTGTCTTTTGTGTAACAACATTACATGCATTGCACAATTTTATCACCCTATTTCAGCAGGAAACTGTATTAATTTTTGGAAAATAATTGTGCAGAACGAATAAAAGAACTTAATATTCAGCTATTTTTGACACAGTTGATTCATATAATCATATTTACCTATTATAAACTTTTCGAGCAAGAGTTGTTTTTCCGAGCCCACCAGGTCCCACAATTGAGATGACAGCACGCCTTTTAATGCTTGTGTCAAGCAACAGATTTACGATGTTGTCCCTATCATGATCGAAGCCGACAACATTAGGATCATCAATCTTAGGTAGCACAGGGGGCCTGATCGGTAGCCTCGGCTGCACTCCACTGCCTTCTCCCAAAGAGTTGATTCCGTATCTCTCTCTACTGTCATTGATCTCCCTAATCCGTGCCAGGATTTCATTCATCTCATCAGCAAGGTTGTGCAAAGCTGGAAGCTTTTTGCTTTTCCTCCACATCCTTTTAGCAGCCCCAACAATTCGAGAATATCCTCTTGCAGGGTTCTCGGGAACCTTCAAGAAAATGGCATTGTCTATTACATCTTCTATGTCGTAAGCAATATCTCTGACCTCATTAACCCAATGCTTCTCTCTCTCATTTATAATGTGCTTCATGTCAGCATCTTTTAGGAAAGATTGAATCCAACTGAGCTCACGACTCAATCTCTCCACTTGCTTACCGACACCATGTAATAGTAAAACATCCTTAATAACAGCATCCGATAGCTTACCCAAAACCAGACTAACTATTCCCTCGGCCATCTTTCAAGTTACCTACAAACTGGGTGAACAATTGTACCAGTAAAAATTCGGGTAAAAACAGTGTATTAATAAACTAGGGAAAAACAGTAATTGCGGCGTACCTTTCAGGTTGAATCAATTCAGCTCAACGATTCTCCTATTTTCACAATCAACGCATTCATTCAATCACCGAATTTGCTCCTACGTTTGTCACTTTTTTACCAATAAGACCACAATTAAATATGCAATTAGGAATGGCAATTATATGATGACAAGCAGACTTAATCTTGGTTCTGAAATTCAGAATCGGAATCGGGTTCTTGACCGTGGAATCGGAATTGGATGAATCGGCCGAAATTGGAAGAATCGGATCGGTAACTCAGATTTTTTTGACAGAAGCTTATTTTGTCCCCAAAAAGAAGAAAAAAATTGATAAAAATAATTTGTAAAAAGAAAAAATGTTAAGGCAAAATATTACACTCAAAATAATTCATTAATACAATATTAATATATGCATAATATATTTTTACTATCAAAAACTATGATGATCTGGCTGGATAATTGGTGTACTGAGCCAAATAATAAAAACATTCATGTCATAAGAATCAAATTTGTATTGTAATTACTTAAAAAAATATCTAATTTTGAAATAAAATAGATAAAATAATAAAAACATAACTAATATTTACAAGAGAAAATTAAGTTTTTGTATTTTTATTTTATATTTTGATAACAATTAAATTTATAATATAGTGATTTAATGGATTAGTAGATGAGGTGCGGAGTTACATTTCAGCACTGGGATTGGTCAGAGAGGTGCAATTCTGTTAATACCAGTTGAGATGGATGGTACCGGTTTTTTATAAAACTGGAGTGTACACACACTGGAACTCATGTATTGGTATCTTTTATATTTTTCAAATTAATATAATCTTTGGCAGCTTCTGCCAAACTTCTCAAAAAAAAAGAACTCATCTATATAATAACTTGTATGGATTGGTCTACTGTGAACCAATTTATATTTTAAAAAAAACAATACAATTTACATAGACCAAGTCTACTTAGTATGTTATAATGTATAAAGCTTTCTCTCTATTCTCTTCTCTGAGTTGCGAACATCCGTTTCTCCAAATCACTTCGACAGCCATGGTAAAATAGGAAGTTGATTCGATTGAATTATCAAAACAGTTTAATTTTGCTCTCAATGCAAGAAATTTAGACGAAATTTGGCCGATTGTTTCAATTCACCGTTGATTTTGTAGTTTTTTGCACGTAACTCGCAAAACCGAGTTAACTCAGAAAAAATCGACTTGACGTGGCTCAACTCGGTCTAACTCGACTTGACTCGGCCGGAAAATAGAATGACTCGGCCAAGTCAAGCACTGTTTATCCGATTTTTGCTCAAAAAATCGCATAAGTGCGAGACTCGGGTGAAACTCAGACCGGTCCCATCCGATACCGAATTAACTCAGCTGAATTGACTCGGTATCGGCCGATTTTCAGAACCATTGACTTAATCAAATTAAATGACAGAGAAATTTTATGAATAATAATGGGACTCATACCTCTGTGTGGTTGTGTCTTCATATGCTTTGGAGTTTGAACATCTATGTATTATTATTTCTTGCTTAAAATTCTTTGATGATGTACAAGCTCCGCATTTGAATAAGATAGCTAGATACAAAACCTAGTTTCATCTCAAGGATAGATGAGATTATAAGTTTAGCTTATATGCTGAAAGCTAACATTGTCTAAAGTTGAGTTTATAGAGACATAATTAAAGTTGAGAATATCTCTTTTCTTTTAAAAATATAAAGCATAGAAAAAGGTACCAACAATAATGCAAGGGTGGGCCCAGCTAACTTTTCACAAGATCATATACCAGGCTCATAATACAAAACATCAAACTGAGCAATACAAAATTATCCCAACTTGATAAATATTGACAAATGATGAAAACAATAGAACAACAAAACATCATGATATGTACACAATATATAGCCACACGCCACACAGAACTATACAACAAAAAATAGAAAATATGATCAGTCCGTATTTGTGTTGGCTAAAAAAATTTACATATTTATTACAATAAATTAATTATTCATTTAATACACGTTTATAAATTTGCAAATCACCAAGCTAGCTAGATACCAAACATTATAAGAAAGTTTGGAATATATATATATATATAGATGAAAAGATAAGTTTGCATATATCTAACATTTCTAATTTCAAATAAAAAAACTCACGTTGTTGAAAATGTTATTTCTTTGTTAATTTAAAGACGGATTTTTAACATAAAAACATAATTGAAAAAAAAAGATTCTGTTCTTAAAAAAAATTTAAAATATTGCAAAAATTTCAATATAATGTGCCTTGAAGATCAAATTTTATATTTTTTTTGGAAATTATTTATTATTTTTTTAGAATTTTTAAAAATCAATGGTTTTCATTAAATAAAAAAATATTAAATTATTGTGGTTGAAACTTGGAGTGTTTAAGTAATTATATCCAATAATACAGAATAAAAAAATTGTTATCTCCACGTCCTCTTCTCTTTCATCTTTTTGTCTTTTTCTTTTTAATTTTCTAAAAAAAATTAAAAAGAAAAAGACAAAAAGACGAAAGGGAAAAGGACCTCCAATAATGCAGTGAAGAATATGAAACACCAAACATACATAGTAGTACAAATAATCCACAGAATCAGAAACAATAATGCACCAAACATAGTAGTACATTATTGTGGTGGGCCCAACAATAATGCACCACCTAATTTTTTGATTTTTTTTTTAAATAGAATTGCATTGAAATAATTTAATAGAACAAGCCCAGACTGTTGGAATTTTCGAAAACTAGCCTCCACCGATCCCTAGGATCAGTGCAGCCCATTTATCACTCCACCATTCCCTTGCCGCAGAATATCACAGAATGTCACAGAAAATCAGAAAATCAAAACAAAATAGACCTCCACCGATCCTGTGGATCGGTGTATTTTTTTTTTTTTTTTTTTTTTTTTTAAACAGAAATTTCTAATTTTTTTATTAAAATATTAGAAATGTTGAATATATTTCTTTGAAAATAGATGAAATACAATATAATTTGATTTATTAGAAAGACTGCAACAAATAACCCGGATCAATATTTTCCAGGCCGGATTTTTCGCGGCCGTAAGAAAAATTAATATATTTCTTTATGTGTTATTGGAAAAAAATAAAAATGCTTAGATTCTGAGTTATTGATCCCGGTTCAAAAGTCACTTCTAGGTAATCTAGAAAATATTGTGATCCATCTAGTACATTTAATTAATAAAAAATTGTTTCTATTTTGAGAATTCTTTTTGAAAAACAATCATTAAATAAATTAAAGTTTTTGTTTTTTTTCAAAAATAGATACAACTTTTTATAAATTAAATGTCCTAGAAAGATCACAATATTTTCTGGATTACATAGAAGTGACTTTTGAACCGGGATCAATAACTCAGAATCTAAGCATTTTTATTTTTTTTCCAATAACACATAAAGAAATATATTAATTTTTCTTACGGCCGCGAAAAATCCGGCCTGAAAAATATTGATCCGGGTTATTTGTTGCAGTCTTTCTAATAAATCAAATTATATTGTATTTCATCTATTTTCAAAGAAATATATTCAACATTTCTAATATTTTAATAAAAAAATTAGAAATTTCTGTTTAAAAAAAAAAAAAAAAAAATACACCGATCCACAGGATCGGTGGAGGTCTATTTTGTTTTGATTTTCTGATTTTCTGTGACATTCTGTGATATTCTGCGGCAAGGGAATGGTGGAGTGATAAATGGGCTGCACTGATCCTAGGGATCGGTGTAGGATGTGTTTTTTTTGCTCCACCGATCCTAGGGATCGGTGGAGGCTAATTTTCGAAAATTCCAACAGTCTGGGCTTGTTCTATTAAATTATTTCAATGCAATTCTATTTAAAAAAAAAAATCTAATTTTTTTCCAACAATAATGCACCACCTAACTTGTTTTCACATCAGATCAGGACCAAAGAATACGAAACACCAAACAGAGGAGTCTTATTCTCTGCAAAAATTATCTTATTTTGGGCCTTCTGGATTTTCTTTTGGAGTCCTCTGGGTTTCATTTCATTTCTTTGTGCTTGGTCTTCCTTTTTGTTTTCCATTTTTCTTGAGCTTTTTATCGATTTGTCTGAAAAGCTGAATGAGATTCAAAATGGTGTTTTTTTTTATAATTTCATGTTTGAGTTTGGGAAGTACTTTTGGTACCAGTCCTTTGGTACCATTCCTGACTCAAATACCGGTTATGCAACTGAATAAAGATGTGTCAATATTGCAATTAGTCCCTATAAACGTTTAATATTCATACAAATGTTTTTTTTTTTTTTTCAAGTAACATGCAGGTTTGATATTACTAATTGATTAAATGCAGAAAACAAGAAATATGCAAACTCACCCTTATTTCTATAATATTCCTATTACATTCTTTTATGGCTTTTTTTAAAAAATAAATGTGCATAGGAAAGGATGATAAGAAGATCTATTAAGGAAAAACAGAAAAATATGCAATTAAACACCTCTATTATTATTATTTTTATCTTTTTTCAAAACTTATTGCTACTGTTTCTTCTAAATGTAATGCAAGTACATACAAAGTAGGGTTATTTCTAGCCAAAAGAGTTTACTGACAACGTCAGATGTTAAAATTGCAAACTGGAAAATTACATTTGTTGATTTTTAAATGAAATTGTGGTAAACATGTTTTTAGAGATAATTTTTTTTAGAAAACTATAGAGAAGCATTTCAACAAAAAAAAAAAAAACTCCACTAAATAAGAAGCAAACTTTCGAGTACACGCCGGTATTTTACAATAGGATGGCAATGTTGCTCTATTAAGTATTAACTGAACTGGAGAAGTGACACCATTACATGATCAAGTGGAGTATAATCAAATTCAATCATATGTAGTTGGTTCTGATAAAAACAAGTCATGAAAAAATTCAATTATATTACTCTTATAAATACAAAATCTCCCAAATATTCAAAAATTCAGTTAAATTACACAAAAATAACATGTTCGCAGATGTTGCGGATCTCATCTTTATGCTCATTTAATTCGTTGCAACTAAGTATTTTAAGTTGTTTGAGGTTGGACAGGTACTGAAGCCCGAGAGGCACCCTTAGTTTGTGACAAAAGTGTAGGTTCACTTCATTAAGTATGGGCATGGCACCCGCTTTTATCTCCCATTCTTCTAGATTGGTTAGGCTCCGAAACCACAACTGATGTAGCTGTTGGAAGCCTCCATCAGAACAGCTCATCTTTCGATTCTCTTCTTTATCCAACACGAGCGACCTGAGGCTGCGTAGCTTCTCTAGCACTGGCAGCGGATCTTCCTTGAACTGGAGACCATAGAGTTGAAGCACTGTGACGTGGATGGGAAACATGCCAACCTCAAGTGACAACTTGTTGTTGGGGGAAGAGGACTCCTCTTGTAGACACAGAGATTGTAAATGCTGATAAAATGGAAACCTTTGCATCTCCACAATTGTTTGCGGCACTTCACTGCCACGTAAATAAAGATCGGTTAGATGATTCAATGTATCAAGCAACTTGGCCATTATATCCCATGAAAAGGAGTTCTCCACTTTGATAGCTAAATAACGCAAATTTGGTAGTTTAGGTAACTGTGCATTCCATGACTCTCTGCTCTTCACAAAACAGAGTGTTTGCAAATTTTTTAGGTCGGCAGATGATGAGGGTCCTGCAGTATACTCCTCGAAATTTAGCATCACATGCCTAAGTGTTTTCACATTCCATATATCATCATGCAAGTCGCCATGATCTTCTAGTCGATAGAAATCAAGGGTCTCCACAAATTTCAGGCCTCTTATGAACGACTCAAAAGATATTCTGTTACTACTCAATTTGCCAATAAATTCGCAATACCTGTTGAGAAACAAGATAATTAGAGCACCCGTTAGGCCTCAGACCCGTTAGGGGCATTTTCATCATTGACCATTTATTATATAAAACAGAGTTACTAGTTAAGAACAATTATAGCATACCAACTTGAGATACACAAGACAACCAATTAAAGAAAATAAACCAAGTGCCTTAAAGGCCACCAAGAGCTACACAAGACAGCCACCCATACCAGAAAAATAACAAGTGTGTATATTCTTATCAATTTAAGTACCAGAAATACTAGCAAAAACATCAAAACCAGAAAAAGGGCAGTGTCGTACAAACAAAATACCTGAAAGCCAATACCAAATAACAGATACGAGAAAGACAGTAGCAGTAAAATACCAGAAACCCAGAAAAATACTATCAAACCTAAATAACAGCAATTATGGTACACCAACCTGAGATACTCCACCAAGCAAGAAAATTGATAAAATCCATAACCTAGTGATTAGCGATGAGTTTTCTACAAATTGCAAAAAGGAGGTCAACACCCGATCTGGTGTTGGTTCTTGTATCCTTATCTCTGACCAAAAAGAAGAACGACGGAGATGGAAGGAGATACAAAGAGAAAAAAAAAGGCAGCGACCTCAAAGAAAGGAAACATGGGGAGTGAATCAGCGAAAGAACTCTCAGGAAGAGAAAGAAGAAAAATGGTTTAATAAAAGTGACACATCCTCTCCATTTGGTCATAAAATAGAGGCCTCCATTTAACTGAGATTTTTGAGAAAAAAAGGTGAAACGGATCAGAGCAATCCAATCCAAGAAAACCAAGATCAAGTGATCTAGCAACTAATTACGCGGTTGTCTTAACAAGATTTCCCAAAATGTTATGGTATTTCTTTAAATTCAATAAATCTTTCTTCAGAAAATCAAAAAAATTTAGATAATGGTGCAACTGACCACATGTTTTGCAACAAAGATTTATTGACCAATTTAGATCTATCCATAAATGACTAATATGTTATTGTTGCAAATGGTATGAAAATCAAAATTGATGGCATGTGATTATGTAATATTTAATAAAAGATATACAAAAATATAAAAGATATTTTGTATATAAGCAGTTTTTCTACAAATTTATTCAATTAAAAAACTAATACAAGAATTAAATTGCAATACAATTTTGAAGAATTGCAATACAATTTTTTCTTCAAATATGTAATATTTAAGAATCGGGAAATCGAAAAATAATTGGTGAAGGTTTTTTGACACTCTTTTAAATTATTCAATCTACATGTCAAAAAACAAGATAATTTTGACACTCTTTGGCATAAAAGACTATGGCATCCTTCCGATAAAATTCTTAAATATATTCGTGATTTTCCAAAATTGGATTGTAGTAATTGTGTAATGTGTAAATTACGAAAAACATACTGGATTACCATTTCATCTATCAAATAGTAAAAGTGAGAAACCTTTTGAGTGGGGACTCACTTCAATTGAATCATTTAATTGATACAAATATTTTGTAATTTTTATAGACGAATTTTCTAAAGTAACTTTTTACATTTACTAAAAAATAAAAGTGAAGTATTTTCTCACTTTCAAGAGTTTTATAATTTTATAGAAAATCAATGTGATATAAAAATTAAAATATTTAGATCCGATAATATAACGGAATTTATAAATAATTTTTTTTTTAAATTCTTCAAACAAAAAGGGATTTTATATCAAACAACATGTGTCTATATACACGAATAAAATGGTGTTTCCGAACTGAAAAATAGACATTTGCTTGAAATGACTCGAGTTCTTTTATTTCAAAATAATGTACCAAATATTTTTTGGTCGGATGCCATACTCACGGCCACATATTTAATAAATAGATTGCCTAGTGCCAATTTAAATTATATAAGTCCATTGTAGATCATTTTCTGAATTGAAGAAAAAAAATCATGGATTAGCATGCAAATTGAAGAAAGTCATTTATGGAATGAAGCAATCTCCAATAGCATGAGATGGCAAACTAAGTTCTCATTTAATTTCTTGTAATTTTAAAATTAGTAGTGCCGATTATTATTTATTTGTAAAATTTGAAGGAATTAATATTACCATTATATTAGTATATGTTGATGACATTATGACCAAGAAGAAATTAATTAATTAAAATTTCAATTGAAATAAAATTTGACGTTATGGATCTTGGTTATTTATATTTTTTTAGGAATATAAATCGCACATTCTAAGAAAGGCCTATTTATTCTCAAAGAAAATATACTTTAGATTTATTAAAGGATACTGGTCTCAACACAAATAGATGGTAAGCATAAATTAAATAGCGAAGAAGGGTCATTAGAAGATATAAATTAAATTTAGAGACTTGTAGGAAAATTGATATACCTAACAGTAACCCGCCCGGATGTTTCGTTCTTGGTAAGTTAAATTAGCCAATTCATACAAAGCTCCAAAAACACCACACTTGGAATTAACAAATAAATTTTAAAGTATTCAAAAAGAACATCTGGTAAAAGGAATTTGCATGAAAGATAATAATTCTAAAAATGTGTGTGGCTATTTCGATGCAGATTGAACTGGGAGATTTGATAGAAAATTGACAACTGATTTTTGCCCATTTGTAAGCAGAAATCTTCTCACATGAAAAAGCAAAAAAATAAAATATCGTGGTACGATCAAGCGCCAAGGCAGAATATTGTGCCATGGTATCAACTATGAGTGAATTGACATAGATCAAGCAATTCCTCGTAGATATGGGAATTAAAATTCCAATGAAAATATTTTGCGACAACCAAGCGACACGACACATAGCATCCAATTCGGTATTTCACGAGAGAACAAAACACATTGACGTGGATTGTCACTTTATTAGAGAAAAAAATCAAGGAAAGGAAAATTGAAACTCCTTTTGTAAGAAGTGAAGACCAATTGGCGGATATCTTTACGATGGGATTAGATCCAAGACAATTTGAAGAAAACGTAACACGTTAAGAGTTCATCGACATTTACATCCCTAACTTGAGGGAGGTGTTGAGAAATAAGATAATTAGAGCACCAGTTAGGACTTGGACCCATTAGGGGTATTTTCATCATGGACCATTTATTAGAAAAAAAAGAGTTATTAATTAATAAAAAGGGCAACTCTATCTTTTTATTTGACCGTAGGTAACCGTTAGGGACTAGATAGAAATTGGCTATATAAAGCCTCGCTATAAAAACTTTGATACCAAGATTGCAATAAAAAAAAAACAATTCATCATACTCTCTATTTATCACTTTATTGTTTTATTCCGCAAATATAAACAATACCTTAATTGATTGAGTCCATGAAAACACTCGAAATCTACACTCGGTGCCCTGTAATGAAGCACCTTAAGCAGCCTTTGCCGAGAGCAATTTGGCATTGTATCCTCAAAGCACACCAAAGAATGGAGATTTGGATTTGCATGTTCCATCAATTCACTACAACCCGAGTAATGAACCGCCACACGACGTGCCTTGGCGCTGCTCTTCCAATTGTCAGGGTTGGAGCAAATTGTGAGAAAGTTATCCTCCTTAGCCTTTAGGATTGCTAGTTCACGAAGGAGATCATGTATACGGCAATGTGTGATGGAATCATCAACGTCAGATCTCTGTAATACTTGAACCAAGCTTCTGTTGAAATTAAATTAGAAGATTAATTAAATGGGATCCTCTGGATTATATGAAAACTGTTGGCATGAATACGACTAACAAGTGTATTTAAACTAAATATAATACTAAACCTATAAGAAAAATGTTAGTCATGAATATGAATTGACTTTTAAACAGCCAATTTAAAAAGTAGGATATCTTATCTAAAAAATAAAATCAAATGATAAGTTTAATGAATATGTAATAGGATGTTAAACTATTAAAGCATACCTTTGCACTAATTCTTCTAGGAAGCTCTCAGCAGTATCCTCGAATGTTCTAGATTCTTCAGCAGGTATGAACCCCTCAGCAACCCACATCATCAATAAATTTGGAGCATATAATACATAGTCTTCAAGAAAAACCGCAAAGTACATGAAACAAGATTTGAGAACAAATGGCAAGTCATCGTAGCTGGTGGCCATGATCTCAGTACAATCTCTTCCATCAGTACCCCAGTTCATAGTTTCCAACATTTTACTCCAAGCAACATAATTTGCAGGTTTTTTTGATAATAAACCTCCTAAAACCAACAATGCGAGGGGTAATCCACCACATTTTTTAGCAAATTGTTTTCCAACCTCATACAGTTCATCAGGAAACCTTTTACTCAAATCTCGATTAGGCAGAGCCTTTTTCAGCAAAAGCTCTAAGCTCGGTTTCTCAGTTAGATATGGAAGTTTATATGATTCAGCATCATCGATAATGTTTTGGATTCTAGTAGTTACCATTACTCTACTTCCAATCCCGGCATCAGGCAGCACTTCACCAATTTTAATCCATAGATCATTTCTCCACATATCATCTAGGACTAGAAGGTACTTCTTTGGCTGTGGCTTTGTACTAGCTTGAGGGTCATGAGAGTTTGGACGTAAATGGTCTTCTAAAGTGTACTTCTCACCATTAAGGGTTCTGTAAAGCTTTGTAAGTAAATACTCTTCTCCACCTTCTACGTCGTTTGGAGGGAGAGGCTCGACTTGCTCTATTATCTTTCTCAAAATATCCATCAGTTTGAACTCTTGAGAGATTGTTACCCATATGCAAACGTCAAACTGTCTCTTGACATCATTGCTGTAACAAAAAAAAAACAGATTGTTTGAATCATATCGCATTCCTCTGCTCCTATCATTGAGCCTGGTTCTCACACTTTATATTTTTTAAAAGAGAATTTAGTTTTATCATCTAGTCGGCAAACGAGAATTTAATTAATTAGTTTGGCATATATGATACATAATGTTTTTGATGTGAAAATCTGTCAATTTCATACTCTTATAGGGTATCTAGGTAATTTTACCTTCAAATTAAAAACCATCTTTTCAGGGAATGTTTCAATTGAATTTCTTTAAATTAAAGTTAACTTGTCTTTTGTGTAACAACAATATATTCATTGCACAATTTTATCACCCTATTTCAGCAGGAAACTTTTTTAATTTTTGGACAAAATTTGTGCAGAACGAATAAAAGAACTTAATATTCAGCTATTTTTGACACAGTTGCTTGACATAATCATATTTACCTATTATAAACTTTTCGAGCAAGAGTTGTTTTTCCGAGCCCACCAGGTCCCACGATTGAGATGACAGCACGCCTTTTAATGCTTGTGTCAAGCAACAGATTTACAATGTTGTCCCTATCATGATCGAAGCCGACAACATTAGGATCATCAATCTTAGGTAGCACAGGGGGCCTGATCGGTAGCCTCGGCTGCGCTCCACTGCCTTCTCCCAAAGAGTTGATTCCATATCTCTCTCTACTGTCATTGATCTCCCTAATCCGTGCCAGGATCTCATTCATCTCATCAGCAAGGTTGTGCAAATCCGGGAGCTTTTTGCATTTCCTCCACATCCTTTTAGCAGCCCCAACAATTCGAGAACATCCTCTTGCAAGAGAGTTCTCAGGAACCTTCAAGAAAATGGCATTGTCTATTACATCTTCTATGTCGTAAGCAATATCTCTGACCTCCTTAACCCAATGCTTCTCTCCCTCATTTATAATCTTCTTCATGTCAGCATCTTTTAGGAAAGATTGAATCCAACTGAGCTCACGACTCAGTCTCTCCACTTGCTTGCCGACACCATGTAATAGTAAAACTTCCTTAATAACAGCATCCGACAGCTTACCCAAAACCAAACTAACTATTCCCTCGGCCATCTTTCAAGTTACCTAGAAACTGGGTGAACAATTGTACCAGTAAAAATTCGGGTAAAAACAGTGTATTAATAAACTAGGGAAAAACAGTAATTGCGGCGTACCTTTCAGGTTGAATCAATTCAGCTCAACGATTCTCCTATTTTCACAATCAACACATTGATGCATTCACCGAATTTGCTCCTAAGTTTGTCACTTTTTTACCAATAAGACCACAATTAAATATGCAATTAGGTATGGCAATTAAATATGATGACATGCAGACTTAATGAAATTAAATGACAGAGAAATTTTATGAATAATAATGGGACTCATACCTCTGCGTGTTTGTGTCTTCATATGCTTTGGAGTTTGAACATCTATGTCTTATTATTTCTTGCTTAAAATTATTTGATGCTGTACAAGCTCCGCATTTGAATAAGATAGCTAGATACCAAACCTAGTTTCATCAGCAAGTCAGGGATATATGAGATTATAAGTTTAGCATATATGCTAAAAGCTAACATTGTCTAAAGTAGAGTTTATGGAGGCATAATTAAAGTTGAGAATATATCTCTTTTCTTTTAAAAATATAAAGCATAAAAAAAGGTACCAAAAATAATGCAGGGGTGGGCCCAGCTAATTTTTCACGAGATCATATATCAGGTTCATAATACAAAACATCAAACAGAGCAATACAATATTATCCCAGCTTGGTAAATATTGACAAATGATGAAAACAATAGAACAACAAAACATCAGTTATGATACATACACAATAGCCACACGCCACACAGAACTATACAACAAAAAATAGAAAATATGATTAGTCCGTATTTGTGTTGGTTAAAAAAATTTACATATTTATTACAATAAATTAATTATTCATTTAATACACGTTTATAAATTTGCAAATCACCAAGCAAGCTAGATACCAAAACATTATAAGCAAGTTTGGAATATATAAATGAAAAGATAAGTTTGCATATATCTAACATTTCTAATTTCAAATAAAAAACTCATGTTGTTGAAAATGTTAATTCTTTGTTAATTTAAAGACAGATTTTTAACATAAATACATAATTGAAAAAAAAAAAAAAGATTCTCTTCTTAAAAAATTTCAATATTGCAAAAATTTCAATACCTCTGCGTGTTAATTTGTGTCTTCATATGCTTTGGAGTTTCAACATCTATGTATTATTATTTCTTGCTTAAAATTCTTTAATTGATACTGTACAAGCTCCGCATTTGAATAAGATAGCTAGATACCAAACTTGGTTTCATCAGCAAGTCAGGGATAGATGAGATTATAAGTTTAGCATATATGCTGAAAGATAATATTGTCTAAAGTTGAGTTTATGGAGGCATAATTAAAGTTGAGAATATATCTCTTTTCTTTTAAAAATATAAAGCATAAAAAAAGTACCAAAAATAATGCAGAGGTGGCCCAGCTAATTTTTCACAATATATCATATATGATCACAAGATCATATATGATCAGGTTCATAATACAAAACATCAAACTGAGCTCAATACAAAACATTATAAGCAAGTTTGGAATACCAAACATTATAAGCAAGTTTGGAATATATAGATGAAAAGATAAGTTTGCATATATCTAACATTTCTAATTTCAAATAAAAAATTCACGTTGTTGAAAATGTTATTTCTTTGTTAATTTAAAGACGGATTTTTAACATAAATACATAATTGAAAAAAAAGAAGATTGTCTTCTTAAAAAATTAAAAAATATTGCAAAAATTTCAATATAATGTGCCTTGAAGATCAAATTTTATATATTTTTTTTAAAATTGTTTATTATTTTTTCAGAATTTTTAAAAATCAGTGTTTTTCATTAAATAAACAAATATTACATTATTGTGGTTGAAACTTGAAGTGTTTAAGTAGTACTATCCAATAATGCAGAATAAAAAAAATGTTATCTCCACATTCTTCTCTTTCATCTTTTTGCCTTTTTCTTTTTAATTTTTAAAAAAAAAATGAAAAAGGAAAAGGTAAAAAGATGAAAGGGAATTATACAATGCACATATCAGAGACAAAACAATGCTACATAGAATATGTTTACATATAAACACAATACCCACTCGCCACACGGAATTATACAACTGAAAATTATGTAGGTGAAGAAGAAAAGTAGCAAATTAATGTTCTCATTTTTCTTCAATTTTTTTTCTGGAAAGCACAAGAAACAGTGATACTGCAAAAAGTTTTCTCACAATTTCTTTGAATTTTATTTCAGCACTCAGCAAAGGAGATCTTACCAAACTGACATAGAGACCACTAAAAATTATATCATCAAATTTAAGAAAATTTTCATTTCAGCTAGCATTCTTTTTCTTACATTTTTTCTCCAAAAACATTATACTACATTGCCTAATCATAGAAAAACAGATTAAAACGAACATATAAACAAAAATGCATTATTTTCTTATCTTTTTTATTCCGGGTCTTCCCTAGACTTAATGAAATCATAATGTGCTTTACAATTAGAACACAAACAATTTAGAAACCGTAAATTCAAAATAAAATAGCAAACAAATTTAAATCTTACAGTTCTGAAGTGACGACATCATTAGGTGATAGAGGTGAAATAAGTAGTGGGTGCAAATATGGTTTTGAATTTTGATTATCTGTATCCGAATAGTAATAATATACCATATAGTTTAATGTATATTATGAAAATATATATGTATATATATCTATGGATATCCGATATCCGATCCGTATCCGTACATATCTGTCTAGTATCCGAAAAATAAAAACAGACACGGATATGGTTTTATCACTATCCAATCCGTATCCGATCCGTTTGCACCCCCTATGAAAAAAATTCAATTACTCTTATAAATACAAAATCTCCCAACTATTCAAAAATTCAGTTAAATTACACAAAAAATATCTAAAATAAAAAAAAATTATCCTTGATAAAAGTACCCGTTCATATTTTTAACCTCCCGTCTATTGAGTAACATTCAACAAAAAAAAAAAAATTTAAATCGAACCACACATTTAAATATTACAAAACAATCCTCCTCGATATATGACTCGAACTCTTTCCTCTTAGCACCCACTTGATCCATATATGTCGTTATCGAAATTTGTAATTTCTATTAATTGTTTTGCTTAATTGAGAAGCATATCCAATTTGATCTAGAATAGTAATACTATAATTTTCTTACACAATCTAATTTGTTTTTGATGCAGAAATATATCGGGATAACACCATCTCTGCCGCAAGGCATCCATTCGATCGGGAAGTACTGGAAGCTTGATGTACACTACAATTTTTCTTTTAATTTAGTTATAAAAAAAGTATTAAGGAAGATTTAGACTAACTGAATTAAATTTGAAATTCTGATAATGAAAAATGGACCAAACTTCCATATAGCGGCACTTAATTTATCTTTTTGTTTAATTGTTGAACTGATAACATGATTATGCGGAAGCTATAATTTAAAATTTAGCCTTCTTTTTTCTTTAACAGAATTATAATTTAAATTTTTATACTTATTAAAATCAAAATAATTTCGGCAGTTAGAAGTTAAATACATATCACCATGAAACAGAGTCTTTTTGTCTTTTATCTTCCAAATACATATCTAGAGGGGAACTAAGTAAAATATGTGCACCACAGTACGAAAAGAAAATAATTTCAACAGTTGCAAGTAAAACGAGACTCCAAAATAAAAACGAGACACTAAAAGGAAAAGAATAGATAGTCTTCTGTCTTGCTTTTTGAAAGCATGTTAAAAAACGAGACTCCAGAATAAAACCAAACAACAAATAGAAATAAATTAAAAGCAAAATTAAGAAAATAATAACAGTACGGAAAGGATCGAAACACTAACACAAATAAATTAAAGTAAAGCACTCTAGAAAGGGAACGATATGTGTGGGGAACATGTTTGCATATGTCATTGCAGATCTCATCTTCATGCCTTTTTAATTCGCTGTCATAGATGTCATATACCTCAAGTTCTTTTAGGTTGGACAAGTACTGAAGTAGTACATCCACAAAATTATCATTATCAGTAACCCTGTAAGTCCTTTTGTTTGCAGCATTTAACATCTTTAATTGTGATAATTCTGACTCAATAGTTCTTCCTTTTATTACTATCTACACAAATCAAATAATCCAAAAATACATTATAGTTGTCAAAATAAATTAAAATTATATATATTCATGATCTTTCTACAATTATTTCTTATTAGTATCTGGATTCTTTACCATCTTAAAATTTAAATAAAATAGAACTTTTGAATGCTAGAAACTACAAAAATAAAAATAGAAAAGAGCAAGATAACTATGGCGCTTCAACCGTGATCATGATCAGTAGCTCATGACAGAAGGGCGAAGGCTTGAGAAGCGGTTGTGCACGTAACCGCCTCGAGTAAGAAAATAGATAGTTTCCATGCGATAGCTGAAATGATCTGAGAAGAAAGATATATAGAAAAGAAGAAGAAAAAAACAAATAATATCAGCAAGTACATGCAAGTAACACAACGGTAAGCAAGAAACAAGCAGTGCCGTGCGAATAGATGGATACCTCGATTGGAGCTTGCGTTCAAATCGCAGCTAAAGAGAGAAACAGAAAGAAGAGAAGAGAAGAAGAAATATGAGAGTTGATGGGTTTTTCCAAGTTACAACGACCGGCTTTATTATATTATAGAGTCAATGACTCAATGTTCATGGATATATATATATATTACCTTGGTGGTTTAGAATATTTGTTTCTATAACTAGCGTGTGGCGGGTTAGAATATTTGTTTCTTCAACTCATCGCTTTTAAAAAAAAATACAGAGGAACTCGAGCATACCTTGCGGAAGAGATGAATTAAGTTATGAAACTCTGTACTTTAAAATGTTCATAATATATTGTATAATATTAGTAAATTAGTTTGAGTGCAATTTATTTAGTTATTTTAACAAATTATTTTTTATAAACAAATTTATATTTTATTAATACAACACACGATCTTTATAATATTTAAATTTTTTTCATCCGACTCAGCCGATTCACAAAATTCGTCATATTTCGATTTCAACTAACTGATTTTGTTTCAGATTTTTAAAACCATGCTGGATGACAAAAAGGAAACATTTCAAAATAAAATAGATCCAAAATATATTATTAAAATGAGTGAGACTACGATATGATACTATGCACATCACACTTTAGTCTATACTACGGATGCATATTTTTATTTCAAAAGTCTAGACAATCGATTCAAACTATTCAACATGATTTTAATTTGAAAATATGTTTGGAGACCAAATTTTACATTTTTTTTAGAAATTTATTACTATTTTTTAAATAGATAGAAAATTACTATTTTTAGATGATTCAGAATCTTTAAATCAAGTGATTTCGTACCTATTTAAAAAATATATAAAAAATATAAAATTTGATAACCAAGACTATTTTCAGATCATGATAAAAGATTTATTTTCATATGAAAATCATGATAAAAGATTTAAAGTGACTATTTGGGCTTCGAGAATAAAAATATATATTTTATAGTACGGATCTAAAATTCTAAATGCGCTATGTATAGTACCTAGCCTAACTTTATTTAAACATCCATCTTGCCTTGTAAGATTGATTTGATAAGGGTGATCAAATATCATACAATAATTTTATGTGCCTAACTATGAATTTGTTTTTTTGTTAAAATTCATTTCTAGACATGCTGGCATGAGGTGTTGTTGATGTTATATGGTATGTCAATCTCTCTCTGAGGAGCAGAGATATTTTATTTTAGGCACAACCAATTATTTTCCTTTTCATTCATTTTTTTTTTTTTTTGCCAAATTGATCGTTATATATATGTTCAAATAATTAAACAGCAACATTTTAATTTCGGCTGAGGTAGTAATTTTTTTTCAACTAAATTGTCTTTTCTTCTAAATGGAAACAATAGAGCTGGATTCCAAATATTTTAAATTAAGAACAAATTTCTAGTGTATCCATGAACACTTTTAAAATAGTCAATTTTCTCGTCAAAAATCTCAAAATCCGATATCTTCATAGAAATTAATATTTTTTTTATCATCATTTATTCATTAGATTTTCAGACAAATATACTTATTCCTATTAAGTTTTAAATAATGATGCCACTTTCTTGCGTCCCATTAATTTAAGCTTTTTACTGGTATGAGTTCCCAAAATATTTTACACAGGTTTATATCAAAATCATTTACACTGATATGTTGTGTATTTTTCTTTATTATGTTTTGTTTTGTTTTGAAATTTTGGAATTCTGAATTTTTTTTTTTTAAAATGCTACATTTAGTTTGCTATAATTTTATTTTCATTAAAATTAGACAGAAAAACTAAAAATTAGTTAGTTTTAACTAAAAGTTAGAACAAATAAATTCACAACATAACTAATAAATTCTACTACATCACAATATAAATATAAGATCTACTACAACATCTCAACCTTCCAACTACACTTCCAGACTCACTTAACAATCCGCATAATGAAAAAAACAAAAGCAAATGATTCAGCTTTGAATCATGGTCCCCGACCCCTCATTTGTCAGTATCTCGAGCAAGAGAGAATACGGGACCCGACCGTCGATGATACTTGCTGTGCGCACACCTTGTGTCAGTGACTTAACACAACACTTAACCTTAGGTATCATCCCTCCGACCACCTTTCCATCCTCCAACATCTTTCTAATCCCATTAATATCAATCTCCTTGACTAGACTACTGGAATCGTTTCGATCCTCCATTATTCCTGCCACATCAGTCATTAGGATCAACTTCTCGGCACCCAGAGCAGCAGCTATCTCTCCGGCTACTGTGTCCGCATTGATATTGTACGCCTAATGGCATGATTCAATGATTAGAGAAGTACCCAGATGTAGTTAATGCATTAATGTGAGGAGTACCCTCTCTGCTTGCTCAATTCAACAAATTAAAGAAAGAATGAAAAATATAAAATAAAATAAAAGAAGACCAATTTGATTTATACTTGAGTTTCTGATAAGACAAGAAAATAAAAGTTTGGAAAAGAGTTATGCATTCATAAGTTTTGCAAATCTACCTGACCAGACTCATCAGCAGCAACAGGGGCAATCACTGGAATGTGGCCATCAGATAGGATTGTGTGCAAGATTGCTGGATTGACATTTGAAACTTCGCCGACAAAACCAAGAGCAGCCGCATTGGGAACGGGACAAGCTGTAAGAAGGTGAGCATCATTTCCAGATAGGCCAACAGCTGAAGCATTCTTTTCTAGGTTGATGAGAGATACAAGGGACGTGTTCACCTGTAAAGTTAGCAAAGATTTGGTTTTAGTTGCTCTGGTGCTTGTGCAATGACTAGTAGATGACTAGATAGTTGCTCTGGTGCCTGTTGAAACATTTTATTGAAAAACTCAGAATGTCATCGGCATTTATATTTTTACAAATTGGAGGACTAAATTGAAATGTTCAATTCATTAACCATTCCATTTTGTCATTTCTTTTTCTGGATGCGTATGAGTGTACGTATCTAGAAGCAATTTAGCATTTAATAATAATTAAAAATAGTAATTATAAAATCAATGAAATGGCGCTTGATTTGGAAACTAATTAATTTTGATAACCTTTTTTATTTACTAATTCTCTTTATCACTCTCTCTCCTCTGGCTTTGGTATAGGAAACAATGAAAAAGCTAACTAAAAATATATTTTTCTTCATTCTTTCCTTTTTTTTGTTATTTCATCTCAATTCAATTCAATTAATTAACCTAGTACTGGTGGATATTATTGAGTTATCGTTAGTCGCTTTTACAATTGTGTTAAGTTGTAACATCAATGGATTATCTTGGTGGCAATTCAAAATTTTGAATAATAGATACGGAATATGCATCAGATTATTGAGATAAATTTTCAAAAAAATTTGATAGTTAAATAAATT
Source organism: Carex rostrata (assembly GCF_964058835.1). Classification (NCBI taxonomy): domain Eukaryota; kingdom Viridiplantae; phylum Streptophyta; class Magnoliopsida; order Poales; family Cyperaceae; genus Carex; species Carex rostrata. Next base: position 3,669,489 of record NC_135943.1, read on the forward strand.
AATAAATAAAATAACTTTAGAATTATTGGCAAATAAATATTCAGATATCGTATATCCGTATCTAATTTTTGCATATAAATCAATTACGGATTGGATATTTTATTATTTTATTAAACAACAAGGGTCAAGATTTGGATATATGGTTTTAAATTTTAATTATGTGTTTTTCAATAGTAAATATATAATATATAGTTTAATATATATTATTCACCATTATAACTAGATAAAAATTATAAACTTTGGTATTTTTAATGATATTATATACTTTGTAATAATATTTGATCCAATCTATATCTATATCCATATTCGGAAAAAAAAAATACGGATATGGTTTAATTACCACCCCTCCACATCCGATCCATTTTAACCCCTACTTATTACTTTATATTTTATCATCGAATAATATAATTAATTATCATAGTCAACAAAACTGAAGGCCTAACTGAATGCTCTTTAATTGTCTTTGTAATTGTAAATCATTTATTAACGCCTTGATTATTCCCTTAATGATCCGAAAAAAAAATGAACAGAGAGATTATAAACATTTCATGTAGAATATGATTGCGGTTCTATTAGTTTGAAAACCTCAAAATTTCCGATTCGATAAGTTTGATTGTAATGTTTACTTGATTGATTTATTATGATGAATTTATTTAACTATCTAAATTTTCTGAAAATTTAACTCAACAAAAACTTCTTCTCTAACAAACATGGTTTGATAAAAAAAATGAAGAAAACTCATTCACTGGAATATGTAAGCTTTCTATTGAAAGTAATTGTACTCCACAGATGGAGGAAAAAAAATATACTAATTTTAACATATTCGTGGTATTTAAACAAGGCAAAAAGAGATTTATAAATTGTACAATATAAAGTTCAACATTAATTTGTAAATTTGTACTATAGTTGTAGGTTCGGAAAAGTTATGGCTAGAATACCGCATAGTTACAGCTCTTGCTTGCTTAGAAATTGTTGGGAGCCATTTAAGCAAATTATCCAAAAATTCACCAAAAATTAAAAAATAACAATCGAAGCCTAAAAAAAGAAAAAGAAATCACCTTTCCAACAAGCACCATCTCTACAACCTCCATTGTCACCTCATCTGTAACCCTCAATCCATTAATGAACTGAGGCTCCACTCCAAGTCTTGCCAACCATGAATCAATTTCAGGTCCCCCACCATGGACAAGCACCATTCTCAGGCCAAGACGAGATAGCGAAACCAGATCCTTCATCACAGACTTACAGAGCTCGGGAGATTTCATGGCCGCCCCGCCATACTTCACCACTACCGTCTTCCCATGAAACCTCTCTATGTAAGGGAGAGCCTCTAAAAGAACATCCACTCGGTTTAGTGCTGCTGCCTGTGCGGATGGCCGCGAGGCTGTGAGAGCTGAAGCGGTGGAGGTTGTTGGGAGGCGTAATGATACAGAGCAAGGTTTTTGGTTTGAAGAAGTAGGGTTTCTGTGGGGTTTACAACGGGTGATGGATGAGAGTCGTGGTACAGTCAGAAATTCCATTGATCTTGCTTTGACTGAATTGTCGTATGATTTTGGTATCCTTAAATAGAGGATACATAGAGATGAAGATGCAGATCCTTAAATGGAGAATTCCCCACAATAACAAACAAACAGTTCATTTTCATATATGGTATGGTGCAATTTAAGAAAAGAAAAGTTGCAATTGGCTAGAGACCTCCATTAATGCTTTTTATGTTTCCCTCCAATATCTTTCCCTTTTTTCTCTCCAAAGTTGTTTCCCGCCAATTTCATTCCAAAATAAAACAGAAATATATATATTTTTTTCTTCTTTTTTTTTTGTCTAACAGAGTTAAAAATTTATGGAAGTGTATTGTAAGTAAACAGAAATTGCATATATCACAAAAAACTCAATATAATACACAATTGCACACAAAGTTTAATTGAATTTCTCAAATTCAACATGGTCCATAAATGAATTCCTTAAATGTTCCATCCTTCATCTTTCAATTTTCCTTAGTTATTTTCGTTGTGCAATCTTTTATTATGTCTCTGGCAAAAGAAAAGGGAAACAAACTTGAAAAATCATTTTGCTAGAAAAACTAAGAAAAACTATAATAAAAAAAAACTAAGACTTAATAAAAAGATAATGCAAGGTTTCTTCTATCTTTGGCCAGAGACATTTTACGTGAATTCGTTTGGCCTTTTGACTCGGACAAGGTTTCACATTATTAGATATTACAATCTGTTGTCAAATTCAACATATATTAGCCCTGCTCACAACAAAATTGCAGGTAGCAGCAACAGTACGACAACCAAAGGTCTCATATAACAAAAGATTTCACCAAAGCATAGCATTTAGTCTATTTTAAATCCCAAGAGCCCACTCAAAACCTCAATTGACTTGGCCAGATTCTCTGCCTCTCCAACATATGAGTGCGGTGTTAGATTTAAAAGATTGGATTTTGGTTCTTCTGGCAAATCCAGACTTTGAACAAAGGATTTTATGCTTTCTTCATTAACAGCTCTTCCTCTTGTCAGCTCCTTGAGCTTCTCATAGGCTTCAGGTACAGCATATCTTCTCATGACCTAAGGATATTAAAAAAAAAAACTCAATTAGTTATCATGATATGTCAGCCAGATACATTTACTGCAATTAGTTTTCACAATAAAATGAGAAGCTCCCATAAATTAACCCTTATATCTAAACTAGAAACACAAAGGAGTTGGACCAGTTATGATGTCAATTACTAATCTAATAATGATTGTGTAAGCATGTGCATGTCTATGTGTGCACGTATTCATGCACGCTAAAGTGTCAGTGTGGGGTGTGTGTGTGTGTGTGTGTGTGTGTGCGCGTGCGCGAGCGAGAGAGAGAGAGATACAGTTTGGATTGGCTCTGCAAGAACCTCCCAAGTCTGTTCCAAGTCTTCAACTAGGCGCAACTCATTCACCTGACATTTAAAATGCATCGTGTTTAGCATTAATTGTTTTTCTTTGTAAATCAGAATTTTTCCAATTAGCATAAATGGTTCTCTCCAATTATTGGTTAAATTAACTTTTACCTGAAGCTTCTTAATTCCTTCGAGGGCATTTTTGTAAGCCAACAGAGAATGTCCAAGTCCAACCCCCAAATTTCTTAAAACTGTCGAATCTGTCAAATCCCTCTGCATTATGATCACTTAAATTAAATTAGCTTCTTTTGGGTGATTAATGGTAAGACTTTCTCATCCAACAACAAAAAAGGTGCTATATATATGTTCCCAGGGTATTTGATTTATGCCTAATAACTTGTCATATTTGCAAAAAGACTCCCAACAGATAAAACCAAGGTTAAGCTAGGCAAAATTTACTAAACTGCTTTGTTTTCTCAATTACTCATTCTTATTGATTCCTCGCTTGTCATACTAATATTATAACGCATGGTTTAATTGTGAAAGGAGTAAAAAATAAAAATATAATAGTTCTGATACATCAGAAATCAGTGGAAGTTAAATTTTATTGCAAGGATCAAGTAAAATGAGAAATACCTGCATACGAGAAATGGGAAGCTTGATGCTAAGAGCAGATAAAACAGCATTTGCTAAAAATAGATTACCCTCACTATTTTCAAAATCAATGGGATTTACTTTGTGAGGCATTGTGGAGGACCCAATTTCTCCTGCCTTCGTCGTCTATAAAGAATTTGGATAAACTCAAAAATAACAATAATATATTGCCAGAAAGAAAATAAAAGTCTATAATAGAAGATTTATATATTATTCCATACGTGTTTTTTTAACAGTTTGGAATTTAGATACAAAACGATTTCTTAAGACAAGAAAATAAAAAATAAAATTACAATGCTTGAGTACCTGCTTGAAATAACCAAGAGAAATATAACTCCAGACATCCTTGTCAAAATCAGCCAGGATATTATTGAACTCTACCATGTTATAGAAAAGTTTGGCCATGTAATCATGCGGCTCAATCTACAAAATACACCCAAATAATTCACAATACAAGAAAACATGTATCATCATTGATCATCAACACAAGATAATAAAAAAGATGAAGAAAATACTAAGTGTAAAAGAAAGGGATAATGTTATTAGCATACATAAGACAAGATAAAGATGAGTAAAAAGGTAAGTTTTCCTGAGTGACATAGGGGTTGAATTGGAGGCCCAAAGAAGTAACAAATTCTTGAGCAATGTGAGGCCAATCTATCTCAGGATATGCAATTTTATGAGCATTGTAATTTCCTACAGCACCCGCAAACTTTCCAAATATATGAACTTCACTCAAACACTGAGCCTGGTAACTCAGTCTAAATGCAAAGTTTGCCATCTCTTTTCCCAGTGTAGTAGGCGATGCTGGCTATATAGTTGAAGAATAAAAGTTAAAAAAAAAACAGACAAAGAAGTAAACATCAAAGATAACGTTGACGTTCATAAGGTAAATGGGATATTTAAATTATAATTAACTACCTTTTGTCTTTTTCTTTGTGTTTATCAGTCTTAATTACAGTATAGTCACACAATTAAAAAGTTAATAGCAATTGAGATTTACAATGTAAATTCAGGATTTACTTGGGTCTTAATGGACAATAATATATCAAGTACAGTCAATTTCAACAAAGCTACCACTTGGGGACCCAGTACTGGTACATTGATATTTTATTAGAGGTGCCAGAATTCAGAGAAAACAGATGGTACCTGGCCATGAGTGCGTGAGAGCATCGGTACATGTGCATTATCTTTTGCCATGGTGCACAAGGCTTTGCATAGGTCGGTCATGAATGGAAACATTACACTATTCATGGCTTCTTTAAGCATTAGGCCATAAGCTAAGTTATTTATATCCTCTGAAGTACACGCAAAATGGAAAAATTCAAGGACCTATCAAAAAATTGAAATACATACATTAACTTATAGAGAATTTGAATATGATTAGAAGTACAATAATTTACTATTTTCCAAAAACACACTTTAATGTACAGCAAGATCTCAACAATATGGTATTGCATGCAGTTTGAGTACTGGTTCAAGTAATGAGGTACTTATATTTTATTCAGAACTGGCTTAGTGATTTGCTCTACATTTACCGCTAAAATCAAAGCTTATTTGGATTAAACAATTACAAACTACCCTTAAAGTGTGTAATTGTTTAATCCAAATAAGCCTTGTGCATTTGGTTAAGAGTAGTTTGTAAGAGTAAGAATCAAGGCTTGTTTGGATTTTACCAAGTAAGAACCAAATGCACCAAGGCAGTTTGGATTAAACAAATGCCTTACAAATGCACCGGGTACAACTGCCTTGTTTAAAACAAAATGCCTTGATTTTAAACAAGGTAGTTGCAAGAGTATTTTGATTTTACCAAGGCATTTGTCAGGCTAAATTGAGGGTGGCTTAAAACAGACGAGTCGAGTTGGATTCTTGTTAGCTAAAACCAGTTTTGGTCATTTTTTTTTAATTCAGATCAATTTTTTGGGTTGGCTATTTTGGCTTCGAATTACTTCAGATTTTGTAGATAGGTCAAATTAACAGTGAACTTGATAATTAAGATCAAAACCAGTTTGGAGTAGGTTCAGATCTCTGGAGTTTAAGGGAAAGGTCGGGTAGTGTACCACCTACCAGGTCAGTTCAAGTCATCGTACGAAAATAATTTCATTGGGAACAACAGTTATTTGGAGTTAGATTAGAGTATGTTAGGTTTAGGATGGGTCTGTTTCAGGTTTCTCAAATAGAAAGAACTAACCTTTGAAATCTCAGAGTGGCTCATGCATTTCTGCTTGAGAAAATATTCAACAGCCTTTACATCATGGTTTGTGACTTTCTCTATCTTCTTGACTTCCAGCGCATCACTTGCACTAAATTCCCGGATTATGTTTTCAAGGTAAGCGCGGGTCTCCTGACTGAAGCTTGGGACCTCTTTTACTTCTGGGATTTCTGACAGCTTCAATAACCATTTAACCTGCAATATGATACAATACAATATTGCTGTCATCCTTTTTGTTCATATACTAACATGAAATAGACATTAAAAAAATGTAATGTGCTCAGTTGCATAAATTTTTTTTTCTCAGTTTTCTTTCAGTGCTGCAACAAAAAATATGTTTGTGAAAATTCCATAGGAATACCGATAAAACTAGTAGATGTGTAATTGCTATTTTCATTTCCTTAAACTTATGTTATAACTGTCAATTAAGTGGATCTGAAAATATATGATGTCTAGTTACCAACCAAAACGTACAATGCCTGATTGGTATGTATGCTTACTTGGACAAAAGCTATCTAATAAAGCTCCAGAAAAGCTATCAACTTAGTACCTAGCAGCACTCAATTGGTACAGTCTGGTAAAACCACTATAACAGTGCGTACCAATAGATCATTAGTATCAAAATCTAATTATACCTCAACAAGAACACGGTAGAAGATTAAACCATACTCGCTGAACAAAGGCTGTAGTTCTTTGACCTTTTGCGCGTACCTTCCATCCAATGGTGACAATGCCATCAAGTTAAAAAATGCCTTCATGTAAACATTAAAAAATAAAAAAATAAACTAGCAAGATTATTCATAGTTTACTAATTAACAGAGCCCGGCATGTGCTCCTGAAACCTTACTTTGGATATGTGAAGAAAAAACAAATGAAGGAACTAAGTTGTGCAGCTTTGAAATTTTGAATTGGTGGTCTCCATTTAAGGTTGATACATACATGGCCTTAGGTGTAATAAACTATAAAAAAACGAAAAAAACAAAACAACCCTCCATATATTGCATAGCACACTACCTGTTTGTAAAAATGCCCAACAGAAAGTGGAAAAAGAGAACGAACAAAAGCTAAAGATTCGGTAAAGTAAGCCAGGATACCTCATCAATTGGTTTCATTTGAGGACCAGAATTGCTTGTAAAACTACTTCCAGAAACTGTAGGTGCAGCTGTAGAAGCCGAGCTCAGAGCAGCACAATAATGGCGTCTCGAGTATGAGTAGCTCGCGATAGAAGGGTGCAGACCTGAGAAGCGGTGCGCGTAAGTACCTCTAAGGGGAACAAAAGTGGTAGCCTCCATTGCTGGAAAATTATTGTAGAGGATTCTAAGTGTGTTTGATAAATTTGAAGGACAAAATATCTAGAGTGCGCATAAGTGAGTGGAAGGAGGGATGCGGCGAGTCCGTATCCTCTGAGATATCTCAACTTTTGAATGACCGACGTGTCCGGTGCCTATTCGGGGGTGATGTAGGGGTCAGTATTATGTGTGCTTTGAGATTCGTGCAGAGCGTATTTAAATAGTTGGAATTTTCAAGGTCACGCAAAGTTAGAGATATCTCAGAGGATGCGAATTTGGGATGCGGCGGGGGGCGGGATCGAGGAATTCAGATCCTCCCCGGTAACGTAATAGGGAATCTTTTAGAATTATTAGATCTGGACCGTTCTTTTTAAATTAGCACGAATCACAAAGCCCAATAATACTGTCCTGTGCTAGCCAGTATTGGAGAGGATACTTGTCCGGAATCGAGAAGGGAGAGAAGAGGAGCGGCAGCTCCTTTCTTAGGATCGGACGGTTAAGAATGCTCAGCGAAAGAGCAACTTCTGTTGGGCCGTCGATTTAGAGGAGCAAGTTTTTTTTTTTTTCTATGATCTCTTTATTCTGTTTTCTTATTATTTACAAATTCTAGAAAGTTTATAAAAAAAAATAATTAATAAATATCTGGTCTTGCAAAATCTAATAACGAAAATTTATATAAATTTATTATAAGTTGTGAAAAACCATGTAGTAATCATTGCGATTTAATAACGAAAATTCAAATAATAGATAACAATAAAAGAAATAACAACAAATGAAAAAAAAAGATCAAATATAACATGAAAAAGATTCTTGAAGTATCATTGCGATTTAATATCTAATTTTCTCCACAAGTAAACGATTTAGAGAAGAAATGATATGTAAAGAAACAAAATTGGAAAAGATATGATTAAATAATTGAAATAAGGATTTTCACTACATATATATTATTGATGGAAATTTCTCTACACGAAAGTTCTAAACAAGATTTGTTATTCATTTATTTACAAAGATGTAGTAGCCCTAAATAAAATCCGGAAATGATTTGATTGTTTCCATTTTCATTGTCGAAACTTTAGAGAAAGAGGAGAAATAAAATGGAGAAAATGAAGAAATAAGGAAATAATTTAATTGCAGAAATCATAGATAGCTATAAAGAGAAATAAGGAAACATATCGCTAAGAATTTATTCAATTTTATTGTAACAAATCATATAGTAATCTGTGTAGCAAGTATGTTTTCAACTAAATTTAGATTTCTACATATAAAATAGATGTATTTAATCAAAAGAAACAAATTATGTAATTGGAGGGCTGATATTTAATTTGAAAATTTATCTTTCAATATCAAACGTTGGTGGATCAGGACAACTACATGTATAATATAAGAATGGAGATATGTATTTTGTACATAATGACAAATCTTAATTAGAACAATATTATATTAAACTGTAAAAACTTGTGCTTCTAATTACTATATTTACGATCTAGCTTTTATTAAAATATATTACGAAGTTTAATTAGATCTTTTATCGAGAGTTTAGGCAGTATTTTATTTATATTTGTCATTGAAAATCATAATTAATTCAAGTAGGTTCTTTTTATTATGCTTCCGTATTAAACTATTAATTGCTTTATATGTGAAATCTTGTGTCTTGGTATAATTTCAACAAGCCTATTATTTTGTAACTAAATCTCCATCGTGAATAAATTTAAGAGATGCTATATTGCTATGTTCTAAAATTTCAATACAATCTGTATTTGTATTAGTATTTGTATAAAGGCTTAGTCCTCAATAGTGATTATTAACTATTAAACAGTAAGCATAGTTTTATATATATTATGACAATAGAAATATTAAAATTATTGAGTCTTCAACTTTTGGCCTCTTGAGTTCTAATTTTGAGTTGTCTTTATATAGTAGGGATAGATTGGAATGCCACTATTACATGTAATCAACTTGATGAAATTTTTAATTTTAAGTAAATTAATTATTTATAATCATAATTTGCAAAATTTTGAACTCTTTGTTATTTCAAAATTTATTTCTTTTTTACATGGATATGGACGAAGGCATGTTATTATTTATTACACAATTTAATATATATGTACTTGAAATTTTAATATGAAAAAATATTATGCATTCTTTCAATCAAAATAAGTATCCACAGAAGTTATGCATGTGTAAAGAGAGAGAATGAGAAGAGTTTAGCATGATCTATCATGCAATTGTTACTCAAATACTTATTTAAAGTATCATATGGATTTCAAATTAGCTATATATAGGCATATTATTTTAAAAAAAATTATCAAATAAGTCTACTATCAAATTAGTTATTTTTAGTTTCTAATTAAAATGTTAGATTAAAAAAACATATATTTACTAACTATATTAGTAATTTTAATATTTTTTAATTTTGCAATAAGTGTATAATGAGAAATCAGAAAAAATCAATAAATATGTTAATTAGTTTTTCAATTATAAGATTTCTAACTATAAGTGACAAAAAAAATGGGAGAGGTGAAAGAGTACTCAACCCGAGTTATCCAAATTTAATATGTCTACTGAGTTTTATCCAAATGGAGAGAAGTATTTGTGAACATGATGTAAAACAGTGTATGTATTGAGTTTTAATTGTTGTGTTTATTGAAACTTTATAGGTTCTTGAAAATAATCAATTTATGTGTCATTTGGAGACCATTTTGATTGTATATGCAAAAATAATGTATAAAATAGTGTGATGTATCCAATACTAGCTAAACTGTGTGCGACTCATTTCAAAATACAGATATTTTGAGAATGATATGGCAAAGGTATTATTTGTCATTTTGTAATTTTACTCGTGTCTTCAATATATAAGTTAATATTCTATTTTAATGCTTATTTACCATAGCAATCATTCCGGATATGTTAAACTTCACTAAAAGAAGAGACATCCTTTGGTGATTTTTTTAAATTACTCATAATGGGTTACCATACTAGGAAAATCCTCTTTTGTTGATTTTTTTTTTCAAAATAGCGCTAGTATATCTTCAAAATACCAGTTTTATATTTTTTAAATACTTTCTTCAAAATAGCGGATTGAGTAATTCTCTTACAAGCAGTGTAGTATAAAAAGAACATTTTAATATATTTGATAGCTCACTGAGATTTGGGGGTGTAATTCAAAACAATGTAAATATTTTATTTCTTTTTTTATTTTTTGATTTTTTTTTTAACTTCTGAGCTTTTGTAAATATTTTTTTTATATCAATGAATTGTCAGGAACACTGATTCTTGATCTTCAAAAAAAATATATATATATTTGATAGCTAGGTGGTCTTGATTACATGTTTGGAAATATAAATTTTATTGTCATTTGAACATATATTTGATATGATTGCTTTATTTTTGGATAATATGTATTTTACCACTAAGATTTCTTATCTTCCTTTATTTACTTTACGGTTATGATTACTTGTGAAAAGAATCACATGTTAACTTTATCCACAGAATGAAATAAATTAGTAGCAAATAAATTTTCACTCATGTTATCTAAATTTGTACGTAATGACAAAACTTAATTAGAACAATATTGTATTAAACTGTAAAAAAATGTGCTTCTAATTACTATATTTACGATCTAGCTTTCATTAAATCTATATTATGAAGTTTAATTAGATCTTTTATCTAGTGTTTAGGCAGTATTTTATTTATATTTATCATTAAAATTCATAATTAATTCAAGTAGATTTTTTTTTTCATGCTTGCATGATAAACTATTGCTTTATATTAATGAAATCTCGTGTCTTGGTATAATTTCAACAAGCCTATTCTCTTGTAACTAAATCTCCATCGTGAATAAATTCAAGAGATGCTATGTTCTAAAATTTCAATACAATCTGTATTAGTATTTGTACGGAGATTTTTAAAAATACCATATTACCAAAAATGATAAACCAAAGATCATAATAGTGTGAAATATCGAAAAATAACATGGCCGCATCCCCAAAATGCGGCCACCTTTTTTTTAACAGGTTAAACTGCTGCACGAGAAGGCCAAAAACCAAAAAAAAAAGGTGGCCGCATCCCCTAGATGCGGCCACTATAAAAGTGGCTGCATTTTGGGGATGCGGCCATGCTATTTTTCGATATTTCACAGCATTATGGTCTTTTGGTTTATCATTTTTAAAAATATGGTATTTTTAAAAATTTCGGGTATTTGTACAAAGGCTTAATTAGTCCTCAATAGTGATTATGTACTATTAAACAGTAAGCATAGTTTTATATATTATGGCAATAGAAATATTAAAAAAATTGACTCTTCAACTGTTGGCCTCTTCAGTTCTAATTTTGAGTTGTCTTTATATAGTGGGGATAGATTGGAATGTCACTATTACATGTAATCAAATTGATAAAAATTTTAATTTTAAGTTAATTAATTATTTATAATCATAATTTGCAAAATTTTGATTCTTAACTCTTCAAAGTTATTTCTTTTTTACATGGATGAAAGCATGTTATTATTTATTACACAATTTAGTATATATGTACTTGAAATTTTAATATGAAAAAAACATTATGCATGCTTTCAATCAAAATAAGTATCCACAGAAGTTATGCATGTGTAAAGAGAGAGAATGAGAAGAGTTTAGCATGATCTATCATGCAGTTGTTACTCAAATACTTATTTAAAGTATCATATGGATTTCAAATTAGCTATATATAGGCAAATAATTAAAAAATATATATCAAACAAGTCTACTATCAAATTAGTTATTTTTAGTTTCTAATTAAAATTTTAGATAAAAAAACATATATATACTAATTATATTAATAATTTTAATAGTCAGATGTGGACCTGATCCACGTTTTCTTTAAAAAAAAAAATTTAGTAATTTTAATATTTTTGAATTTTGCAATAATTGCATAATAAGAAATTAGAAAAAGTCAATAAATATGTTAACTGGTTTTTCAATTATAAAATTACATATAATAAGATTTCTAACTATAAGTGACAAGAAAAATGAATATTAATTTTACTTTACTTTTGTTAGGAGTTGAAAGGATATAATTAAGATTTTAATGACATACTTATTTTGATTTGCCGGTCATATGAAGGTTATTTTAAAACATACGATACTTCTTAAATCTCTTTACACATGCTTTTAACCAATCTTTCATGATTTGTCGCTCGTATAAAGGTCTTAATATGTGTATGTATTGTGATAATGCATTAGAATTCAACTATTATAATTTTTTATTTTTTTAAGATTTATTTTGCTGTTAATATGAAATTGTAGAAATATTATAAAAAAAGCGGTTAGTAAATTATTTGTATAATTTTTTTTTCAATTTTTGTTTTCATATATAAAATACTTGAAATAATGGGTTTTTAGACAATTTTGAAACGAACAGACGGCATGATTTAAAAATAGGTAACTCACAACATTATTTTTCTTAAAACAAAATTTCAAAATACTCAAATTTGTAATATAGATAGTTGGAAGTTTTTTTCATCACAAAAAAAAAATGAAAAATCCATATGGCATTAATTATTCAATTTTAAAATAAAATGTAAAACTAAACCTCTTTAATAAAAAAGAAAGCATTCCAATGATGTTTACTTTAATAATTTTAATACCATGTTCTACATATATTGAGCTTTAAAAACATGTAATCCTTTTTATTTTTAATAATTTATAAATTTATTTTGTAGTACTTATTTACGAAATTTTTATTAATATCCAAAATATTTAATTAATTTCAAATTCTACTCATTGTTTGTTAGGATTTTCAGAAATGACCAAACCGGTCAAAATATTGCTAGTAATAAATCATCTTTCCAGTTAAAAACTCACCGGTTCAATCAATCCTATAACCGATTAAAACCTCACTGGTTTTTGTGTTTTTTTTTTATAAAACAAAAAATTTTATAATATATTTATTTTTTGTATTGAAATATTATAAATGTTTAATATATTTCTATAAAAACAAATGGAATACAATATAATTTGATTTATTAGAAGGACTGCTACAAATAACCCGGTTCAATATAATTTAATATATTTCACTGCTGTAAGAAAAATTAATATATTTATTTATGTGTTATTAGAAAAAAAATATGCTTTGAATTTGAGTTATTGATCGCAGTTTAAAAGTCATTTCTAGGTAATACATAAAATATTGTGATCCTTCTAACTACATTTAATTTCTGAAAAGTTGTATATATTTTGAGATTTTTTTTGAATAACAATCGTTAAATAATTTAAAGTTTTTGTTTTTTTTTCAAAAATAGATACAACTTTTTAGAAATTAAATGTACAATTTTCTTTGTATTTAGTTAGAAGTGACTTTTGAACCGGGAACAATAACTCAAAATTCAATTGTTTTTATTTTTTTTCCAAAAACACATAAAAAAATATATTAATTTTCTTACAGTAGCAAAAAATTCAGCCTGAAAAATGTTGATCCGGGTTATTTGTCGCAGTCTTTCTAATAAATCAAATTATATTATATTCCATCTATTTTTAAAGAATTATATTAAACATTTATAATATTTCAATAAAAAATAAATAAATTATAAAATCTTCTATTAGAAAACACAAACCGGTGAGATTTTAACTGGTTTGGGCAATTTTTGAAGAGTAGGGTTAAAATGCATCATTGGTTTTGTGCCATAACCATACCCCACGTCTCTATCTCCGTTTACAAAGTTCAAACAGTCGATCCGAACTACTCAGCATGATGTACATATTAAAATGTGCTTAGAGACCAAATTTTATATTTTTTGAAATTTTTTACTATTTTTTTAGATAGGTACAAAATCATTGTTTTTGGATGGTCGAGATGCAATGATTTTGTACCTATCTAAAAAAATAGTAAAAAATTTCAAAAAATATAAAATTTGGTCTCTAAGCACATTTTAATATGGAGATCATGTTGAGCCGCTCGGATCAACTGTTTGAACTTTGAGAATAGAGATAAAGAGGTGGAGTATGGTTAGAGCACAAAATCAATGGTGCATTTTAACCCTACTCATTTTTGAAATCCTGATCAAAAGTGGGTAGAATTTAATTTTTTTTTAATATTAATAAAAATTTCAGTACTTATTTAATATTTATGTGAAAATTTTTGCCAGTTTAAACATATGATTAATTTTATAATTGTACTCATATCTCATAAATATATGTATTTACAAAATTAGTAGTCAGAATGGTCAACCCACCGGTTTGATGAGTGAACTGCTAATTCAATACTTCATTGGGTCAGCGTCTGGTCCGATTTTGATAACATTAGTGACAATTCACTTAATAAAAAGGAACCGGTTTTGGATGGTTCATTGGTTTTCTGCGTAAACCGGCTGGTTTTTCATATTTTTTCGGTCTAGCCATCCGATCCGGTCCGATTTTAATAACAGTAATATCTAGTGTTGTATACTAATGATTCTCCATCACTTTATATTATTTAGATTTTGCTAGTGAATCTGTAATTTGTTCTAATTTACTAATGCCAAAGTGATTCTGTAAGAAATTCAATTGTTCTAATTTGTTCTATGTTGAATTTTTGGGCAGGAAAATGAACTCAGAAGTGGTTTCCAATCTCAACAAATGGAAACCTGAAGACTTGAATGTGATACCAATTCAATGGTTGGGCCCCATAGTGCACTCTCCTTAGAAGACAGAGTTGAAGAAAGGGTACCACTGGTACCCCTGCTGGACATGGAAGAAATGCAATTTTGTGCATTTTCTAAGTAGGCATGAGTTAAGTCTTTGAATGATAGAGTGGATTCTGGTACAGTGTGGTACCAGAGTTTGTTATTTTTTCTGATGAGGAGATTTATGAAAACTACTGAAACAGGGCTCAAGCCTTTATTTTATTCAAAAATCAGTGTGATATTTTTACTGGGCTAATAAATTTATGTTTTGGGCTTGAATTATTAGGTATCTTCAGCCCATAATTAAATGGGCCATAGTCCGTGCCAACCAGAAAATAAAAACAAGCACTTCAGATCATGCTGTTGATTTCAGTCAGAAACTTTTAGTATCTGTTCTACACTGTTCTATTATAATCATAAAAAGTACATGAACGGAACTATGGCACATCTGGACTGGTACCGTAGTTTTTTTTTCTTCTTTTGAACATCTGGTACCGTAGTTTTTATGATAGAGGAATGAGAGTCGATTATTGAAGGCTGAAATAAGAGCCCTCAGCCACTACCATTTTTTATCAAAAAAAAATTGCAGCTTAAATACATCAGTAAAGAACAAAAGAAACAGTATTATATGCAAGCCCGTCTCAACTTTGTACATGTGACACTAAGTATAACGAATCCATTTAAAAAAAAATAAAAAATAAAAAAACAACACAAGGACAAAGTATGTGTAATTATTTATTCCCCTTGAATGTAACTAAGTTTTGCTATTTAACTATATTAGCAAATTAAGGCTAAGGTGACAAATCAAGGGGTATGTTCAATATTTGTCAGATCCTTGTCAAATACTCCTGTGAAGAACACCTTAGGATTTAACCCTTAACAATTCCTTCATTTCCAGCCAGCATCATATACTTATCCTTCCTGGTTAAAGTAGTCAACTCAAACCCTAAGGCCTTGCCGATCTCTCGCTGGACCCTGTTTGCCACATCAACGCTCTTCCCGACGGTCGGTATTTTCTCCAAGAACTCAACCCGGTACTCCGGCGTAGGATTCATCAAGTAATAGAATGGATCCATGAACTTGAATATAGCCGTCGATGTACCATAAAACATGCTAACATGTGTGCTCAATGCAACCGGCACAACACCTTCAGTCAACTCAGCAAACAATGGACTAAACCTCAAAAGAAACGGCTCCCGACAGGTGGTACCCTCAGGACAGACCACCAAATCACCGCGAGCCAGTAAAGTACTCATCCTTCTCCTGTCCTCTTCCTTATCCCTTGTTAGCCTAGCCGTCTGTATCGGAGAAATTATCTCTGACAAACGGCTCAGGCTGTATGTCACTGCTGTCACATGGCGGTTTAGCCCTATAGATATGGCGATCGGATCAAGGAGGGTCCGGTGGTTGCAAATGAACAACTGGCCACCGGCTGGATTTGTACCGGTGTCATACTGTCTAAGTGGGGCCACAAGGTGGTATCTCAAGCCGGTCAAGGAGCCGAGTGGTATGGAAAGGCTGTATGGTAGGAGAACGAACATGATGAGGCGAAGAACAGAGAGAAAGAGGCCGAGAGGGAGGTAGAGAAACATGGCAAGTGTAGCCATTGGTGTCGGCGTGAAAGCAAGTCGGCCGTCATGGAAGATAAGCGGTTTCGGGTACATGTCTGGCGGCAGAGGTTTCCAGCATTTTTTTTCTGTTTCGGTTGCTGTGTAACATTCCTGAAATGAAGTAGAAATTGAAAATTCCAAGTTTAGTTAATCTTTGTTATTAATCAATAGATCATATATGGTATAACTATTAACATATGTATGTGCAAAATGATTGATCAAATGTGATATGCATGTTTCAAATAAATTTCTAACCAAGAAAGGATGATCTTGTTGTTGGCTGTCCATGCCAAAACTTGATCCAAATGCCATTACATCACCACCAATAGCCTCTAATTTGTTTACCAACTTTTGCTCATCCCAATCCATGGAAACCCCGGTAAAAAATCCATATCTGATACCTAGCTCTATTCCCACCACTTCTTTCACCTCCATGTAGTCTCTCAGGAAGCCATCCACCATGACACGTGGCATTCTCCTGCTAACACATACCACCCCTTTAGCCTCCTTTAAACCCTTTCTTAATACCTCAAATCCTTCAAGAGCAACATTCTCTAGAAAATACTTAGGCAAAATAGCTCTGCCTAACCTAAAGCCATCCACCTTCATACCACGGAAACAAACCATCACCATAACTCTTACCATTAACTCTTCATTCAAAAAATGAAGAAATGGATATATACATAGTAAGACCAGCCCCCTAAAAAAACCACCTCCTTCTAAAGCCACAAGCATGAAGTAATGGAAGGTTGTGTTGGATTTCAGGAGCCATTCTTCGATGTCTATAACTAAAGTTTTTTCGGAGATGTCGTCAAGAGAAGGCAGTGACGGCGGTTGTGGTCGGCATTTTCGTAATTTTGTGCATAGCACTCGTTTATAGTTTGCTAACATCCGGTGTAGGAAGCGATGGAAGAAAAGGAAGGACTTAGAGAAGAAACCTTTTGATGCCATGAATTGATGTAGTAGGAATCTAATTTGAATTCAAGTTAGTTTTTTGAAGAATGAAAGAGGAGAAGGCAATTTATAGAAGTGCATAAGAGGAGTTGGAAGGTAGACTAAGGCAACCGGTTTGACTTGTCAAAATTTTCTTTCTTTTCAAATGGTCAAAGGTGAAGTGCCAAAGCATATAATTTCCTTTTGTGCTAAGTTTGGCATTATAGTCTCAAAGGTCGCTGAGCTACCTAAGAATTCTGGCATTATGTTGTTTTCTTATTAGGACTAGAGGTGCTATCGGGTCGGGTCGGGTCTGGGTACTATTATATTTGGACCCGGGCCCTAAAAGTGTTCGGGTCCAAATTTTGATCCATATACTTATTTGTTTCAAATCGGGTCGGGTCCGGATCCGGATACCTATCTACCCGTAGATATTTCGGGTCCAGTCTTTCGGTTCCGGGTAGATAGATACCCGTAACTTGTTTGTGGATTATCGGGTCCGGTTCGGATACGGGGCGGTTCCGGATCCAGAGCGGGTATAGGTCACAACTCCAAAGTATTCGAGAAATTATTTACATTTAAATATAATTATAATTTCTTAAACATCTCATATAATAAATCATTACAATATAAATTAAAAACTACTGCAAAATAAAAATTATACTATTAATTATGTTTATAAATAATAAAATATATCATGCTACATAGCAAAATAAAAATAATAACTCTAAATTATTAGTTGGTTGTTGGTTGTTGGTTGTTTGGAGTACTCATGGTGTAACAAAAAATATTGAATTCAGTTTTTTGTTAATAGCTTTTGAATTTAGGAGGATGGAAGAGATATAATTTTTAGAAAGTAAAATATTAGAGATGATGATTTCCTTTTTTATAATTCAAAAAAATCTATGAATTGAATGTAATAGAAGAAAAAAGGTATAAAATAAGCTAGTTATAGAAGAATAAATTTGACAATCATGTGTCATGTGTCATGTGTCACATGTGTATAATATAGAACAAAAATTAAATGGCGTAATTAAAGGGCTAGTTAAGGATGTAATTAAAGGGTAGTGTAAAACAGTAGCATAAATTTGGTTAAGTTTTATCAAATTATAGCTCAGCTGAAATATATTATCTAACACAAAAACTTGATGCAGAGTTATTAATATATATTTTATCGGGTATTTATACGGGTATCGGGTCGGGTCCGGTTATGGGTCGGATAATTAAATGATACTCATATCCTACCCATTACAGTATCGGTTCCGGTTCGGATCCGGGTCGGATATTAAATTATTAATTTTGTACCCATACCCATAATTTAATCGGTTATATTTTTTAAACCATACCATATCCAAATTAATCGGATCCGGGTCAGTTCTGGATCGGATCCGGTTCGGTTCCGGATCGGATCCGGGTAATCGGGTAAAAGTAGCACCTCTAATTAGG
Source organism: Carex rostrata (assembly GCF_964058835.1). Taxonomy (NCBI): domain Eukaryota; kingdom Viridiplantae; phylum Streptophyta; class Magnoliopsida; order Poales; family Cyperaceae; genus Carex; species Carex rostrata. The sequence goes on from NC_135943.1 coordinate 3,688,138, forward strand.
ACTTGTACTGTGCAGACGATCCACCTAACAAAACCTATGTTTTCAAGATGACTTGTTTAGTTGTTTATATATTAAAACGAATAGATAATTAATTAATTTCATTGATCATTCTGGGAATAAAGAAATAAAATATTCAAGTGTATATATATTGAGTAGTTCAAACTTTGGGCACGCGCATTGTTAAAATTAGACATCGTATATATATATATGGTCTCTTTATATCGACATCAATTTAGTTATCTTTATTATCATTGCTGTTAGTTGTAGTATATATATCCAGATTTACTTCCCTCAACAGAAAGTGTACGTGATTGTGAATTTGCATATGGGTTGCAAACAGCACCTGGGGCCCTTGATGACTAGATGTGTGATATAGAAACATTACTGGAATAATCGTTTGTTGCACGCATAACATCAGTTATTACTAGAATAATCGTTTGTTGCATGCATATAACACCAGTTATTACTAGAATAATCGTTTGTTGCTCCCCTTGCAAATAGTAAGATGGGGCCTACTCTGTCTCCCTTACAAATACTCCAAACTGGGTTAACTTTGGAAATAGCTAGTTGCATGTCTAGTTGTTGCATGTCAAGTTTCGTGTAACAAAGTTGTTGTATTGTTGCCCTTGTAAATACTGACTATTTGTTTGTATGAAAGGCAATTATATAGTTACAGTTGCATGCCTATCTCCATTCAATAAGCTATTTTTCTAGTCATGCAATAAACAATTATTCTAATAATGAAAAAAAGGAACTTGCACAGACAAACAAACAGAAAAATCATGTACCGAATATGTGATTCGGTATACTTCCTGTACCGAATAAGGGTTCAGTTGGATAATTTGGTTTGTAAGATTCGGTATTTTCTGAAGTGTACCGAACCAAGAATTCGGTACCAGCGTTTTTAAAAAAAAAAAAAAAAAAACCTCCATCAAACTGATTTGTTATTTTTCTTTTTAATTACGATTTATTCAAAAAATATTCAAAAAATATGTTAGATGTGATAACGGGAACATATAAATGTGTATATAATTTTTGTCTATGATAAGTTTTGTCTTATGCCCATAAAGTTGACAAGATCCACTACAACAATGTAGATACTTTTTGCGAGAGAAAAAACAAATTTATGACGGTACTCCCTCGCGAAAAGTACCGTTGCAAAAAGAAAAAACTGAAAAATGAGAGTAGTTCGTCGCAAAAAGTCACTTTTTTATCCTCGCGAAAGGTGTCTCATTCTTGTTGTGAGAGACGCTAAAAAAAATTGAAGAAGATAATTGGAGGATAAAAGTTTCGGAAACCAAAAAATTTTAGTTACACGTTAACAATTCAAAATTAATTAGTTACCACCCTCAACTTCAAATCAAAATTTTGAAATTTAAGGTGGTAATTAATTAATTTTGATTTTTTAACGTTTAACTAAAAATTTTTGGTTTCCGAACTGATGCAAGGTGAAACATACAAAAAAAAAAAAAAAAAAAATTTGATTTAAAGTTTAGGGTCAGCTATTAAAATATTAAAATAATTTTTGGTTTCCTAAGAGCTCGTTCGTTATTAGACTGAGCTGTTAACGAGCCAGTTCGTCATTAGCTCGGTCCAGAATTAACGAGTTCAAGCTAGGGCTTAGCTTGCTCGCCAGCTCACGAGCTAGCTCGGTTAGGTATCAATTTCTGTTCATTTTATACTGTTTAGCTCAATTCAGCTCGATCTAAAAAGTTTGTATAATTAATTCATTTCTTCTTAAAATAAGATCCAATTAACCCTAGTTAGTTAGCTCAGGCTGGCTTGTCACGAGTTCAAGCTGAAATTCCAGCTCGATCCAGAATTAACAAGCTGAGCTAGGACCTATAAATTACCACTACTCTTATGTACTTCTATAAATTACCTTCTCTTCTCTCATTCTTCAAAAAACTAACTTGAATTCAAATTAAATTCCTACTACATCAATTCATGGCGTCAAAAGGTTTCTTCTCTAAGTCCTTCCTTTTCTTCCATCGCTTCCTACACCGGATGTTAGCAAACTATAAACGAGTGCTATGCGCAAAATTACTAAAATGCCAACCACAACAGCCGTCACTGCCTTCTCTTGACGACATGCATCTTCGAGAAAACTTTAGTTATAGACATAGAAGAGTGGCTCCTGAAATCCAACACAACCTTCCATTACTTCATGCTTGTGGCTTTAGAAGGAGGTAGTTTTTTTAGGGGGCTGGTCTTACTATGTATATATCCATTTCTTCATTTTTTGAACGAAGACTTAATGATAAGAGTTATGGTCATGGTTTGTTTCTGTGGCATGAAGGTGGATGGCTTCAGGTTAGGCAGAGCTATTTTGTCTAAGTATTTTCTAGAGAATGTTGCTCTTGAAGGATTTGAGGTTTTGAGAAAGGGTTTAAAGGAGGCTAAAGGAGAGTTGTGCCCGTTGCATTGAGCACACATGTTAGCATGTTTTATGGTACATCAACGTCTATATTCAAGTTCATGGATCCATTCTATTACTTGATGAATCCTACGCCGGAGTACCGGGTTAAGTTCTTGGAGAAAATACCAACCGACGGGAAGAGCATTGACGTGGCAAACAGGGTCCAACGAGAGATCGGCAAGGCCTTAGGGTTTGAGTTGACTCACTAGTGGAAAAACTGGAATCAGGATCGGCCTATCTGGATCGGTTATATGAAACAACCGATACTAATACCTATCTGGATCGGTTTTCTGAACAAAACCGATCCTAAAAATTAACTAGTTAGATCGGGTTTTTTAGTCAACCGATCCAAATTTGTGAACTATCAGGATCGGTTGTTCTAAAAAACCGATCCTAATAGTTAAACTATTAGGATCGGTTGTTTCGAACAACTGATCCTGCTACTATCAGGATCGGTTTTATAAAAAACCGATCCTAATAGTTAAACTATTAGGATCGGTTTTTAGCAATAAAACCGATCCTGATACAATTTTTTTGAAAAAAAAAATTGTATCAGGATCGGTTTTTAGCAATAAAACCGATCCTGATAGTTTTTTTCTTTTATTCGGAACATCTTTTCATATGGTTATATTTAAATAAATATAAAAAATTACATATTAGAAATATAAGTTAATTATTTAATAGAAATTTTATTTAATTTTCAAATTCTACTTAAATAATATTAAACAGCAGATAGGTACTATGCTACAGTCTTTGTTTTACTATTGTTCATCAGTTTTTTCTGAGAATAACCCTATGATCTTCGGAACTTGATTTTTGGAGATTGATTTATATTTTATTTTGAGGTTTATACAAGGTGTTGATTTTTTTTATTATATTTTCGAATGTCAAACTTCAAAATTAAATTCTGGACAAACTATAAACCAAAATTTTTGTTTTTTTTTATAAAAATGTAGAAGAAAGCTCAGTCTAAATGTCTAACATGAGTCAGAATTTTTGGAGACAGAGAACTATAAGTTTTGTTTTTATCTCTACAGGGGCATTACAGTAAACATTAGATTTTATTTAATAGTTTTTATATCCTTCAAAGATGAGATTCAAATGCACATATAAAATAGCAAAAAAAATCCTTAAAATGGAAAATCAAGCATATAAGTGTTTGTTTTAAATTCCTAATACTATTAGGATCGGTTTTTTATTAAAAACCGACCCTGATTTTTTTTTTTTTTTTTTTTTGAAAAAAAAAATTGTATCAGGATCGGTTTTATTGCTAAAAACCGATCCTGATATTATCTGGATCGGTTTTTAGCAATAAAACCGATCCAGATAGTTTTTTTCTTTTATTTGGAACATCTTTTCATATGGTTATGTTTAAATAAATATAAAAAATTACATATTAGAAATATAAGTTAATTATTTAATAGAAATTTTATTTAATTTTCAAATTCTACTTAAATAATATTAATGTAATTTATATTATTAAAATTTATGTGATCATGGTAGAGTTGATTTTTGCCTAACCAACTTTAAAAAAAAAATAGTATCAAGATCGGTTTTTTATAAAAAACCGATCCTAATACTTTATATGAGAAACATCACTAAACCCCACTCATATTGATGGTCTATCAACCATCAAACGGCTACCATTTATTTTCTTTTCTGTTTGGTAATGCATCTACACGGATAAATATTAAGAAAAATGTGAAAAATATAAAAATTATTTATTTGTTTTTGTATGGCCAAATCAACTCTACCATGAGCAATTTTGTACAATTTTATTATTATTAATGGCATCAAATTGTTAAATGGAATGCAGACCGTTCATTTCTGCATGATCATCCAACGGTGGATCTGTAATTAAATGAATTGTAATAATTTTTAAAATGATCAAGATATAACATGGAACATTAATAACGTAAAAGTGCCGAAGGCCCGACAACTGTAAGTCTTGATCCAACGTAAACTATTTACGGCCGTGTGATGTTGCTATATTGTTTTGCTTTGATGAACTAGTAAATGAATCCCGAATTGTATCAAATTTTATAATGGTGAAATTAATATGACATTCTTTCATTTTAACGGTTCCGATCGACCAAATGCTAATGTTCGTATTCGTTCCTTCACAACCCCACACAACAAGGGTTCAAGTCATATGTATATTATTATATGGCACAAGTCATTGATGCATCATGCATGATTGTATAAAAAAATTCAATAGTCAAAATGACTTCAAAATGAAATATCAATGTCAAATAATTAATTATATTATCACATAAATTTTAATAATATAAATTACATTAATTTTCATCAAAATTACATTAATGAAATATCAATGTCAAATAGTACCTATCTGCTGTTTAATATTATTTAAGTAGAATTTGAAAATTAAATAAAATTTTTATTAAATAATTAACTTATATTTCTGAAATGTAATTTTTTATATTTATTTAAACATAACCATATGAAAAGATTTTCCAAATAAAAGAAAAAAACTATCTGGATCGGTTTTATTGCTAAAAACCGATCCAGATACTATCAGGATCGGTTTTTAGCAATAAAACCGATCCTGATACAATTTTTTTTTTCAAAAAATTTTCTGCAAAAAAAAAAAAAAAAAAATCAGGGTCGGTTTTTTATTAAAAACCGACCCTGATTTATTTTTATTTTTTTTATTTTTTTGCAGAAAATTTTTTGAAAAAAAAAATTGTATCAGGATCGGTTTTTTATAATAAAAAACCGATCCTGATACTATTTTTTTTCAAAAAAATTAGTATCAGGATCGATTTTTTTATAAAAACCGATCCTGATACTATTAGGATCGGTTCTTCATAAACAACCGATCCTAATGATAACTTCCTATATAACCAGCTAAGCTAGGGTTCTTCTTATTTTCATTTCGCGCCTCTCATTTTTAATTTAGCGTCTCTGTCTCCGTATCTCCCTCTCAAATCCTCAGTACTCTCTCTCTCTGTCTCCGTCTCTCCCTCTCCTCCGTGTCTCTCTCTCTCTTTCTCTCCGTCTCTTCCTCTCAAATCCGAGCCTCTCGCACCTCCGGCTCAATTGTGCCAGTTTTTATTTTTTTTTATTGTTTCAAAAATGAATTAATGATGTTTGTATATTGTTTTACAGTTTTGAGGACATCTCTCTCAAGTTACTTAATCATCCGGCCGATCAACTATCATGGTATTAGCTTTATCTAATTTTCTCATTATTATACTTTTAAAACACATTTTTTTGTATTTTTTATTGGAAAATGTTTTTCCATCTAATTGTTACCTTTGTTTTTGTTTTTAAGATTTTTTTTAATCTCAAGTGATGTGATTGCAAAAGAGGTAATTATTGATTTTTTTATTGTTGTGCTTTACATTAATTGCATAAATGTGTATATTGCATAAATGTGTGTTAATTGAAGAAATAGCCCAATTAGTCACTTGTATGTTTGTTAATTAATTTTTTTTAGGATTTAAATTTCTTGTTATAATATGTAATGCTTCACAAAACTTTGTATGAAGTACATGAATTTTTTGTAATAGTTTAAGATGTGTATGATAATTAATTTAGAATGTGTATATGATATTTAATTGATTATTGCTTCTTACTGTGCAAAAAAAAAATTTAGGATGCTGGCCAGCAAAATATATATGGAAGCTGGTCAAATAAATAAAAATATTTTTTTTAGCCTCAATAAAACATCAGGATCGGTTTTTGAATAAAAACCGATCTTGATAGTACGTATCAAGATCAGTTTTTATTCAAAAACCGATCTAGATATGTAATTTTAAAAAAAAAAATCGAAAATACTATCAAGATCGGTTTTTATATAAAAACCGATCTTGATAGTACGTATCTGGATCGGTTTTTATATAAAAACCGATCTTGATATGTAATTTTTAATTAAAAAAAAAATTCGAAAAAAATATCAAGATCGGTTTTTATATAAAAACCGATCTTGATATGTAATTTTTAATTAAAAAATTTCGAAAAAAAATATCAAGATCGGTTTTTATATAAAAACCGATCTTAATAGTATGTATCTGGATCGGTTCTTAGTCAAAAACCGATCTAGATAACAACTATTAAGATCGGTTTTGTTAAAAAACCGATCCTAATAGTTTCTATTTGGATCGGTTCTTTAAAAAATATAAAACCGATCATGATAGTATCAGTATCGCCTTCATCAGTATCGGTTGGATTCCGATACTGATATGTGTATATAACCGATCCTGATTCCATATTTTCCACTAGTGACTACATTAAGTATATGATACTACTGGCTACAAATGATGGAATTGTTAAGGGTTAATTGGTTAAATCCTAAGGTGTTCTTCACAAGAGTATTTGACAAGGATCTGACAAATATTGGACATACCCTTTGATTTGTCACCTTAGCCTTTGCTCATATGGTTAAATAGCAAAACTTAATTACATTAATCAAGGGGAATAAATAATTTACACAGAATTTTTTTTCTATTGTTTTTTATTTTTATTTTTTATTTTAAATGGATTCGTTATACTTATACTTGGTGTCACATGTACAAATTAAGTTGAGATGTGCTTGTATAGAATACTGTTTCTTTTGTTCTTTACTGATGTAGTTTAAGCTGCAAATTTTGTTTTGATGAAAAATGGTGGCTCATGCATACAGTCGATTATTACCTCTTTTTTTTTTCCAAAAAATATACATTTTTATTAATGTTTGTTCACTTAGGGAATAAAAATATATTACAAAGGATAAAGTTCCTAAATGCTTCCATCAGTGTACCAGATTAAAAGCAAAATTAAGAAATGTTTTCGAGAGGCATTAATTTATTTAACAAAATGGTGTGTTGTTCGTAGAGTTATCCCGTTTTATATGAAGGACACATTTAAAATCTATGAACGAGAAGCATGAGTGGTATGAAACGATCACACTAGCTATTTAGTCATTTACATTTTATTCTTTTTTACCGGTGAAGAATTTAGGCTAACTTATTCCATATCAAATTATCCTAACACCTAACTGATGTTAGCTCACAAATAATAAGTTGCTCCAAAAATTCAGACTTTGGTATGTTCTGTTAATCATTTTTCAATACTATGATGATGTATTTAGTTGAGAGTAAGTTTTTTGTAATTGATTACTAATTTTTCATAATATATATTTTCATTGTAAGAATAATTAAAGACTTTTACTATAATCATGTACGTACCTATTTGACGAAAAATAAAAATAAAAATGTAAAATTCTTCGTATCATCATTAAATACAAATAGTTTTGTTTATTTGAATACAAAATACATATTTGAGTTAATTATGCACCACATATATAAAGGGTTGGGTTTTTCTTTTTTAACTTACTGTGATATTTTACAAATTATTTATTTACTCAATAAGCTTAATTAACATGAACCAGCACTTGGACCAGTATCTTAAATCTTTCCGTTGCAACATCCAAAAACATAAAGGTGAAATTTCATGTATACCCCTTACAAACTTTAAAATTACATAATTTTCCCTCTAAAATTTGAAATTGCATATTATCTCCTCTAAACGTTCATAACTCATAATTTTATCCATTTATTGTCTTTTATATTAAAAATCATTTTAAATTTATAAAAAATTCTCATTTTATTCTTTATTATAAGCATAAAAAAATGTGTATATTATTTAAGAAGTATGCTGGTCTTATATTTGATTGATTTTTTAGGAAAAAAATAAGCATTTTATTAAGGGTGAAGAGTATAATGGGTACTTATAATAGCGAAATCTTTCTTAAGATTTGCTTCAAAGTTTTTATGCTTTTAATAAAGGGTAAAATTGGTATGATAAATATAAAATGAGTTTCAATATAAAAGAAATAAAATGTGTAATTTGTGAGTTTTGAAAGTTAAGAGGAGAAAATACGTAATTTTAACGTTTTTGAGGGGTATACATGAAATCCCCCAAACATAAATCAGGCACCGCAATCTTCAAAGTTCAAAGTACGAAATTGCAAACAAAAAAAACACCCTCAGTGTCTTTAAATTAGAATCCTCATACGCTTCAGAGGATCACTCTCACTTTACAGTTTGAGATTAAATTTTAATCGGTTTGATATTCGGGCTGCAATTTTTGGCAGTATTTTTGGACTTTGAGATTCGTGCCAAGTTAAAAAGAACAGTTCAGATCTAGTAATTATAAAAGTTTTTTTTTTAGTGGATTTGTAAAAGATTCCCTTATCCAATAAAGGTATTGGAGAGGATGTGAATTATTTAAATTGCGTCCTCATACGCAATAACACATTGCTTAGCCTAGTTTTCAGAGACGGGCTTCTTTTAAATTGGGCCAATAAACTTATGTTTTGTTTGAATTATCTGGGATTGGTCCGCAGCCCATAACTAAATGTGCCATATAGTCTGTGCCACACCTTCCAATAAAAACCAGTGTTCTAAATAGCTAGTTATAGCACAGCTATAGCGGTTTTGGACCTACAAAGCTAAGCTACGGGATAAAACTGCGCTAATCGAGCTACAGTCGCTATAGCGCATAGCGTGTAGCGACAATAGCAATTCGCTATGCGATATGGGCTTATGATTTTAATGGGTCTTAATGTCCAGATAGATTTTTTTTACTTTATCAAGCTATATCAATACAATAGAACATATGCAGACTCTACCGCTATATCAATTAAATTTTGTATCATGCATTAATATATGGTAGTGGTATATTTTGAATATAAAATATATCAGTAGTTTTTGAATTAGAGATATTTTGAATGATGATTTGAACTTTGTTTTGATTCAATATAAATATTAGAACTTCTTAATCAATTTGGTGTTTTTTTTTAGACATGTTTACTATTAGTAGAAATATAAAATATAATTTTTGAAATAAAAAAAAATGTTATTTGTGATAGCTTTTGCTATAGCTGCGTTATTCGATAAAGTTTTTTTTTTTGTCTCCTCGCTCTGCTGCTATAAACGCTATTTAGAACCTTGATAAAACATATCATTCTGTAGTTTATTATTTATTATAATCATACACAAGTACGTGAATGAACTATAGCATATTTTGTACCATTATATTCACAAGCCTGTACATTAATGAACTATAATATCTGATACCCTGATAGAAACATTTAGGAACTTCTCCTTCGTAATATATTTGTATTCCCTAAGTGAACAAACATTAATAAAAATGTATATTTATTTGAAGAAAAAAAAAAGATAACAATCGACTGTAAGCAATTATGCGTGCGCCACCATTTTCATCAAACAAATAATAATAATAAATTGCAGCTTAAACTACATCAGTAAAAGAACAAAAGAAACAGTATTCTATACAAGCCCTTCTCAACTTTGTACATGTATACTATATAAATGTATAACGAATCCATTTTAAAAAAATTAAAATAAATAAATAAAACAACAGAAGGAAAACTATGTGCATGTAAATTATTTATTCCCCTTGAATGCAACCAAATTTTGCTATCTAACCGTATGAACAAAGGCTAAGGTGACAAATCAAGGGGTATGTTCAATATTTGTCAGATCCTTGTCAAATACTCCTGTGAAGAACACCTTAGGATTTAACCCTTAACAATTCCTTCATTTCCAGCCAGCATCATATACTTATCCTTCCTGGTTAATGTAGTTAACTCAAACCCTAAGGCCTTGCCGATCTCTCGTTGGACCCTGTTTGCCACGTCAATGCTCTTCCCATCGGTCGGTATTTTCTCCAAGAACTCGACCCGGTACTCCGGTGTAGGATTCATCAAGTAATAGAATGGATCCATGAACTTGAATATAGATGTCGATGTACCATAAAACATGCTAACATGTGTGCTCAATGCAACCGGCACAACCCCATCAGTTAACTCAGCAAACAATGGACTGAACCTCAAAAGAAACGGCTCCCGACAGGTGGTCCCCTCAGGACAGACCACCAAATCGCCTCGAGCCAATAAAGTACTCATCCTTCTCCTGTCTTCTTCCTTATCCCTTGTTAGCCTAGCCGTCTGTATCGGAGAAATTATCTCTGATAAACGGCTCAGGCTGTATGTCACTGCTGTCACATGGCGGTGTAACCCTATAGATATGGCGATCGGATCAAGTAGGGTCCGGTGGTTGCAAACGAACAACTGGCCACTGGCTGGGTTTGTACTGGTGTCATACCGTCTAAGTGGGGCTGCAAGGCGGGATCTCGAGCCGGTCAAGGAGCCAAGTGGTATGGAAAGGTTGTATGGTAGGAGACCGAACATGATGGAGCGGAGAACAGAGAGAAAGAAGCCGAGAGGGAGGTAGAGAAACATGGCAAGTGTAGCCATTGGTGTTGGTGTGAAAGCAAGTCGGCCGTCATGAAAGATAAGCGGTTTCGGGTACATGTCTGTCGGCAGCGGTTTCCAGCATTTTTTTTCTGTTTCGGTTGCTGTGTAACAATCCTGGAACAAAGTAGAAATTGAAAATTCCAAGTTTAGTTAATCTTTGTTAATAATCAATAGATCATATATGGTATAACTATTAACATCTGTATGTGCAAAAAGATTGATCAAATATGACATGCATGTTTTAAATAAATTACTAACCAAGAATGGATGATTTTGTTGTTGGCTTTCCATGCCAAAGCTTGATCCAAATGCCATTACATCACCACCAATAGTCTCTAATTTGTTTACCAACTTTTGCTCATCCCAATCCATGGAAACCCCAGTAAAGAATCCACATCTGATACCTAGCTCTATTCCCACCACTTCTTTCACCCCCATGTAGTCTCTCAGGAAGCCATCCACCATGACACGTGGCATTCTCCTGCTAACACATACTACCCCTTTAGCCTCCTTTAAACCCTTTCTCAAAACCTCAAATCCTTCAAGAGCAACATTCTCTAGAAAATACTTAGGCAAAATAGCTCTGCCTAACCTAAAGCCATCCACCTTCATACCACAGAAACAAACCATCACCATAACTCTTATCATTAACTCTTTATTCAAAAAATGAAGAAATGGATATATACATAGTAAGACCAGGCCCCTAAAAAAACCACCTCCTTCTAAAGCCACAAGCATGAAGTAATGGAAGGTTGTGTTGGATTTCAGGAGCCACTCTTCTATGTCTATAACTAAAGTTTTTTCGGAGATGCCATCAAGAGAAGGCAGCGACGGCGGTTGTGGTCGACATTTACATAATTTTGCGCAAAGAACTCGTTTATAGTTTGCTAACATCCGGTGTAGGAAGCGATGGAAGACAAGGAAGGACTTAGAGAAGAAACCTTTTGACGCCATGAATTGATGTAGTAGGAATTTAATTTGAATTCAAGATAGTTTTTTGAAGAATGAGAGAGGAGAAGGCAATTTATAGAAGTACATATATAAGAGGAGTTGGAAGGTAGACTAAGGCAACCGGTTTGACTTGTCAAAATTTTCTTTCTTTTCAAACGGTCAAAGGTGAAGTGCCAAAGCATTTAATTTCCTTATGTGCTAAGTTTGGCATTATAGAGAGTCTCAGTCAGGTCGCTGAGCTACCTAGGAATTTTGGCCACTGGATCTAGATTTGAATTCCCATTTTGCATCTGGGAATAAGATATTGATGATCACATATGTTGTTTTCTTATTAGGACTTTGTGTACTGTGCAGACGACCTAACAAAACCCATGTTTTCATGATGAGTTGTTTATTGAAACGAATAGATAATTAATTACTTTCATTTGGTTTCTAGATTGGTTTAATGGTTTTCCTTATTTTTCTGCGAAGTATCCGTTCAAAACCATGCATGCATGTTAATTTAATGCCTGATAAATACTTACAGTCAGAATTTGTTTTACTTTCTGAAAGAACTTTGTAGAAGCAAGTCTTTTTATAAAGATAACGTCAAAATGCATGTTCAAGTATATATTGAATAGTTCAAATTTATGGGCATCCACATTGTTACAATAAGTAGGCATCATTATCATGATATATGGTCTAGTCTTGTATGGATGTCAAATTTACATTTATTATTCTGCTGTTAGGGTTAGAATTTCCCAACTAGCTACAAGAATATGGGTTGTATGGGTTGCAAATAGCACCCGGGACCCTTGATGTGTGCACTGCTAGTAATGCCTAACAACTATTTCCCAGTTTTCTATCCCCAACATGTACACAGTAGATATTTTGTACCCGTCAAGATAAATTACATAGGAATATGATTTATATAATGGAACTATTCTCAATTTTTATAATGATGGAATATGATTTGTTTTTAGAAAAAAAAAATTACATAAGAATGGTACACTTACTCAGGGGCGGAACTAGAAAATCTCGATAGGCTAGGGAGGCTAAAAATAAAAATGCACAAATTATGGCTAGTGGAAATTGAACTCAGACTCTCCACAATAATAACATAAGTTCTTACCACTAGATTACAAGTAGACATGTTAATTTATGAGGGAGTTTGAACTATATAAAATGTTTCAAAAAAATAAAATTCAATTAAATTTTAGTATATATAACTAAAATTTTAAAATTATAGGGGTGACTTAGCCACATTTTGAATGGCTTGAGATCCGCCCTTGCACTTACGTGTGTGTATATATATAATTAGAAAGAACAGGGAAAGATATTGACCCCATTCGTTGTTACTAGGAACAGTCACACATCAATGTAAATCAATTTACATAGACTTTAAGATTTCCCTTACATTCAAAGAACATGGGGTTCCATAAATAATAAAAAAAAAAGTAATAGTATATTCAAATCAGTATCAATCATATATGCAAACTGCTAATTGAAGAACTAAATAAGTAATAGAATAATTAGCTTGTTATTGGATATTTTTCTTTGTTGAAAAATTAATATTTCTCCTTTGTTACTACTATATTATGATTAACAATTAATTAAATATATTTTAACATTCCTTTGACAGAAGTATACAAATAAATTATCAAAATTCGTATATATAAGATAAATATATAATTGCAGAAAAAGTTTGCAATTTTGTTTTCAGTTGGTGGAGTCCATTAATGAAATTGTCATTTTGAGAAACAAACAATATATCTTTCTTTTTTAATTTATAGCCGACATAAAGAATAGTTATCTAACTTTGTATGAAAGTTGTATACAATATGTATAGAAATAACTTGTAAGATATGTGAACATAAAACTATATAAAATATGTATGTAAATATTGTCGTTTATAAGGTTTCATCTTATGCCCATAGAATCGACAAGTAACGACAAAAAAAAAATACAGGAGATAATTAGAGGATAAGGATTCTGGAGATGGATATAAAATTATGCATCTGCAAATCCCTGTTCTGGTAGATATCAATTCCAGCTCCATTTTTTTATTCGTTCTGTTTTTGTTTTCACCTTCCATCAGATATGGTTCGGAAAGCGCGTGCAATTTCTAACCGATTTTCATTCCATTTCTTTTTATTGGAGGCTCATTTCTTTTTTTCTTTCGGGTAAATAATTTAACAGAGTAGTTTTGGCTTAATGCAGCGCACGGACTATAGAGTCCAAATAGCTCTGCTTATAGTTTGTGTGCTGCATGAAGTCAAAACTGCTCTGTTAAAATATTTAGCCTTTTTTCTTTTTTGCTATGTTTCTTTTTCCATCCATTTTTTCATCTCTTTCTTTTTAGAAGTATATCCTTGAAGCGAAGATTTCAAAATGAAAATGAGCTTAAGAAATTTGAAAATTACAAGATTGACCCTCCAATGTCAATGATTCCAACTTAAATGTTGGTACCTTATTTTTCAGTTCGAAATATGGTACAAAATTTTTCCATTAATGTTTCAATATGTTACTTGTTGGCGAGAAATGGAAAAATAAATATTAAATAAAGCGCGTTAAGGATGAAGGAGTGGGGGCAAGAGTTGGCTTGTCCCGCATGTGAGGGCATGTTCGTAAATAATAAGATTTGTTGAAGTACCGTGTGGATTAATTGTACAATTAAGTAACGGCATAGAGATCTTATGGTGTGGGGCCTTGGCCACAAGACAAGAACTATTATTTTATTTTTTTATTTTTTTTAAAATAGCCTTATGACTTTCATTTATAGCTTAAATAATTTAGGGTGTGCTCTAGTTGGAGGTATGCGAAGGAAAGGGAAGAGAAGAACACTGTGCGGAGGGTAGGTTCACCTCAGTTCGAATTTGACTGGTGATTTCACCTGCTCTAGAAGAGAAGATACGGAGAGAGAACAAAGGTGAATAACTACTGTACGAAGGGGAGCGAAGGTTATTGCTGTGTTGATTTTTGACGAAAATGTTCACCTCTGAATTAGAGTGTAAATTCACTGTTTCGAGGGGAGACTCACCCACGAAGCCCTTCCTTTCCTTTCCATTAATGAGCTTTTACTCTGGTTTTGTGGAGCAGCCTTAGAGAAGTGATATGTTCCTTGGTTGTTTTAATGCACTTCCGGTCTAGGGGAGTACAAAATCGTTCAAATTCGTAACTCGCTCATAACTCGCTCGCTAGATGCGGACTCTATTATAGGGTCTCATCTGCTAGGTGCAGACCCTATTCTGGAGCCTCATCCGCTAGGTGCGGACCCTATCCTGAGGCCTCATCCGCTAAATGCGGCCTCCAATAAATGAGTCTGCATTTGCTAGCATAGCAGGAATTTATTTTTTTAGAAAAGAGAGTTTTTATTTTATTTTTTTTAACAAATAGTACATTTAAAAATTTCGGCCTCTAGTAAATGAGTCTGCATCTGCTAAGTGTGGTTATGGCAGAAATCAAATTTTTTTTTAAAAAGAGAATTTTGATTTTTTTTTTTTTAAATAATACATTTAAAAATTTCGGTTCGGACAAGACATTTGGATGAAGTTAGAGGCGGTTCGACGAACAATTCGATCTGGTGTGTGAATTTTAAAATTATCTGATCAAATCTTTGATACAAATCGAACAAAGTTCTGATCTCCCCGAGTAATTCCTATTTAGATATATCATTTATATCATTTAAGAAATGGGATAGGTGAAAGTGTCTACAAATTAATTGGACACGGTGCGATAGACTCAGACATCTAACGGCCGGTCAAATGAGTCGAGCTCTTAATTAGTCTAGGAATTAGTCTAGGCTTGTCTTCAGTGTTCACAAAAACAAGTCAACTCAACTAGCTAATAAATACAATGTAGAGGTCTATAATGGATTCTATATATAGTCTCACACTGAAAGAATCTCACAACAACCAAGTAGTTATTTTTCGCAAGAGAAAAAGTGTATTTATGACGGCATTCCGTCGCGAAAAGTACCGTGGCGAATAGAAAAAGAATCTTTATGACGGTACTCCGTCGTAAAAAGTCATTTTTTACCCTCGCGAAAAGTATTAGTTTTTTGTAATGGATCTGCTGAGACAGAGAAAATAAATTATTACTTTCATACATAAAAGGACAATTTTGTTACTACTACATTCCAAGATATTATCGAGACGGATAAACTACGAGTACACACAAGACGAGAGTTAGATTTTCAAACTAGAATCCGAATTTCTCATATTACTTGAGGGTGCAATTAGGAAATTCATATTGTTCTTTAATTCTGGCACGAATCTCGAAACGTGCTCTTTATATTTACCAGTGTTGTAAATAACGATATGCGGTTGTCGGACGGACATGATACCGCCAAGCAATCACTACTACAAAAATAGTCATTGTACACTACACATTGTACACGGATTTGACAATTTTATATAAAAACTGTGTAGAAATTGTAATTTTTTTGGTGCCTTGAAATATCTGTGGTATCTCTACACGGATATTTATTAAAGAATCAGTGTAGAAAACCATGAGAGAGCTACACGAACGTTTATTAGAAAATGTACACGGCTTATTGTTTAAATAACAGTGTAAAAAGCCATGAGAGAGCTACACGGATATTTAATTAATTAATTAATCGGCCATAATCGGAAATAATCAGTCGATTAGTCGAAAAAATCCATGACAGTTTGGTCACTGTCAACGACTAATCAGCCGATTAATCGGCCTAAACAAACGTTTTTTACAATACTGATATTTACAATAGGCATGAACTTTTTTTGGTCCAGTTGGAATTAAATCCATACCGTTCTTTTCTAATTGTACTCTTAGATTCTTTAAGGTGATACGGATCCTTCAAGCTATGGGGGTGGTCAAACATGAATAATAATCAATTATAGAAAATTTTCATGTTGAAAATAAATCAATTTTAAACTACACATAATATTTTACTCTAAATTATATTGAAAATTATACATAAGAACAAAAATATTAATAAAAAAGACCAATTAACTCCCATTCGCGATACATGAATCTGCCTCTTGCGCACACATGTTAGAATTGTTTAAGAGTTGTTAATTCAAAATCTTAAACACCCTATGAAAATAACATATAATAAGAAAACAAAAAAAAATATATAAGATATATTCCACCTCTATCCTCTCTTTTTATTTGAAAATCTTGACGGCGGCTGCCAAAGTGCTACCTCTATCCTCTCTCTCTCATTTTTATATTTCTTATAATTTTCGATGCAATTTGTAACCTAAAAAAGATTCTCCAAAAATATACAACGGTCATTAACATATTTGGTTCACTATCTCTTAAAGTGAAATTAACTTACATATTTGGTTCACTATCTCTTAAAGTGAAATTAACTTTGTAATCTCCTGTTATTTTAAAGATCATAATTTTACTTGATATCACCGTGTTTTGCAGAAAGCAAAAAAAGTTTAAATATTTACGAGGTGATATTCTTATAACTCGATTTACTCGTTGTTTATTTCATAGAAATTAATAAATTGTTAATCGTTTCTGCTACATATAAAATATCTATTTTGAAATATCACATCAAAATCCAATCAATATTGTATTGTCAATTAATACAATAATAAATGAAGGAATGGAAGAAAAAGATTTTATACAAGCTTTCTTTCTCCCATTTTTCCAAATATATATATACAAACTTTCGTACATTGTATTTATACATGTTTTTATAGCTTCCATACCCAATATACAGTCCCTATTTGTATCTAGGAATATCTCCTAGTTGGCATGGCCAATATTAAATAACGAGAGATCTTTTGTGGCAATATCCCCAGTAGTCAACCCTATACAGCTGCGGCCTACGGTGGATCCATAGTCACAAGATTAGCGAATTAAACCCGAATAATTTGTTTTTCTAGTGATGCCGAATCAAAAGCTAAATTATTCGGTTGACCGAACTTTGACCGAATTAAATCCGAATAATTCGTGAATTTTTTCCCAAATTTTACGAATTATTCGCGAATTTTTCTTAGAACATTTTTTTTTCTTTGCTCTCTTGTAGGACTGAGACCTCTGGTCCAGATAATTCCGAATAATTCCCGAATTATACTTGAATTATTTCTTAATCACGAATTTTTGACCCCACCGAACCGAACCCGAATAATTCATTTGTCACTATACTATAAATATAATTTAATTAGTCATGATGACTTATGATAAAACAAAAATCATGTAATTTATGAGATAAAATATTATAGAGTTCAATGGATTAAAACAGATGAGCATCATTAAATTATCTAATCTGTTTGCTATAATCAATTGGTGTGAATTTTCTGTTACAGAAAATATAAATATAAACTTTGAAAAGGAATAAAATACAAAGGAGAATTTGACATCTTAGAACGCCTGATTTTGTCACCGTAAATAAACAAAACAAAAAAAAAAATCCTTCTCTCACCTTCCTATTCATATTTCATTTCTTCTTCAACTCATTTTTCAATTACTTGATCCATAGGTTATTAACCGAATTTTTTATAAATATCCAAAATGAATAATAAATTACGGATTCTAACCGGTTTTGTATTTTATTTTCAAAATTATCCAACCCGGTTAGTGGCTAACCGGAAACGAGCTATTCTTTCCGGTAAACGGACACCCGGATCCATTCAAAATACCCGGTTAGCAAATAACCGGAAAGCAAATACCGGTTAATAGTTAACCGGACAGTAAACCCGGACCCGGTTATTTATTAACCGGAAAGGAAGACCGGTTAATGGTTAACCGAACAATAAACCCAGACCCGGTTAATGGATAACCGGAAAGAGAGTGGGGGTCGGGCTGGGGCGTCGACACGTGGCGGCTTGGGGGCTCCGCGTGGCTTGGTGTGGCTTTACTGTAGACGTGTGAATCCGGTTTTATATATGGATTTTGATTGTTTTTGGGTGGGTTTGGCTGCGAGGAAGAGAAGAGAAGAGGATCAGGCAAGGCAGAGAAGAAAAGGGCCAGGCAAGGCAGAGAGAAATACCGGTTGAGCATCAGGTTTTTTTTTTTTATTTATTTATTTCGTATTAAAATAGTTTATAGTATTGATTAGATTGTGATGAAATTTTTGAAATATTATTTAGATTGTTTGGAAATTTATTTGGAAATATTTGAAATATTTGAAATATTTATTTGGAAAATTATTAGAATAGTTATTTGGAATATTATTTGGAAATAACGAAAATAATATTTTAGAACCGTGAATAAGACAAATATACATGTCTGATATGGTAATGCATGCCTTTGTACCGCAAAGTAATATTTGAAATATTGTTCATATTATTAAGAATTTATAATATTATTTAGATTGAGATTATTAGTTCAATAATAATAATTTATATTGTTTTTCGAATAATTTAGAAAATTTCAAAACGGTATAGATTATTATCAAAATAATTTTGATAATTTGGAATTGGTACAAATTAGTTTAGAAAGTTCCAAAAAGGTTTAGAAAATTGTAAAATAGTATATAATAATTTAGAGTAATTTGTAAAATTGAAAAATGGTTCAGATTCCGATGCATGTCTATGTACCATGAAGTGAAATTGAAAAAATATTTAGAGTAATTTGTAAAATTCCAAAATGGTTTAGAGTAATTTGTAAAATTCTAAAATTGTGAAAAATGATTTAGAAAGTTTCAAAATAGTGTAGAATATTTTAGAAATAATTAAAATGATGCCAGAATAATTTAGAAAGTTTCAAAATGGTTTAGAGTAATTTGTAAAATTCTAAAATGTTAAAAAATAATTTAGGAAGTTCTAAAATAGTGTAGAATAATTTAGAAAATTTTAAGATGGTGCCTGAATAATTTAGAAAGTTCTAAAATAGTGTATGAATTGCAGGTGAATCAGGATCAAGGTGGACACAATCTGTCTTGGGAGGATTATCAGAGGCAGGGAATAGGCACAGGCACCATAGAAGATTTGCTGGATGTGCAGGAGCAGGAGGAACTCGAGATTGCACGACGAGTATCTATGGAGACTATGCGGCGTGAGCATCCGAGGACTAGTTGGTTATTTGAAGGGCTACCTATAGATACTGGTGACGCAGGGGCATCCACATCCCATTCACGTCCACCTATAGATACTGATGACGCAGGGGCATCCACATCCCATCCACGTCCATCTGATGGTAGTGCAGGCGAGGGAAGTCCAGAAGAACAACTGGGATGGGGTCGTAGGCGCCGCCGTGCGACCTGGCGCTTCACGTATGCAGATTATCCCGGCCACATGCCCGGCCTTTGATCTATTTTCTTATCTTTTATCTATGTCTGTATAATTCATCTATTTTAGTTATACTGCCCGTTAGATTTGGAACTAGTTGTTCAGTTTTAATTATTTTCATTTTCTTCTGTCTTTTAATTGGTATTCGAAACCGTTATCTGTAACTTAACAATTTCATCGAAACCGTCTCCTCTAAACTAAAATAATTCTCAACACGTACAAATAAAATAGTTCTTAGCACATACAAATAAGATAGTTCAACTTGTACAACATAATTTCCAAAAACAAACTAAACTTAATTTGACAACCTACTTACTAACAATGCTAGCCAGTCTTTTTTATCACTCCCAGACGACGTGCTAGCCACACATTTTTATCTACAAAATCATCATCAGATATTTCAAAATAGTTGTTTTTCTTTTCCTCGGTCTTTTCTTTTCCTCGGTCTTGACAGTTGTTTCTCTTTTCCTCGGTCTTTTCTCATTGTTATTGTCCATCTTTATCGTCTACAATTTAAAAATCAGCAAATTAAAATAGTTCTCAACACATACAGAATAAAATAGTTCTCAACACATACAAATAAAATAACACACAAGTTAATTTCTACGACGCAAACTGAAATGTTGTCCGAGGGTGCGCCAAACAGTTGTACTTGTTCTTGCTGGTTGCTCTGCCACTGCTTGCGCCTGTCTTGTTGCCTCCTCTACATGTAGTGTAGAGCATGTATTAAATTGTGAATTTAGTTAAAAAATGTACTTACAGGCATTGATCGGTTATACCTGCAGCATTCCGATCAATTGTCTCACGATGAGGCTGGTGTCCGAGTCTCCGACCACGCATTATGTCCATTTCCATCGGTATGCGGTCGTGCCGTCTCCGTCCTTTCTTGATCAGATTCGAATCAGGTATAATTTTTGGGTCATTATATGCAGGCCATTCACATTGGTTGCCTTTCGGTTCCCAGTGTCCACTCCATGTTTGTACAACTATAGACATACGGTACAAGGGGTTGACGTATAAATTTACATCATATCTCATTTCGCGGACAACCGCCATGAAATGAGAACATGGTATGCCGATCAATTGAGGCTTCTGACATTCACATTCAACCTTGTTGTTGTCCTTAACAACAACCCTATACCCGAAATCCCTACGAATATACTCAAGTCTCGGCTGATTACGCCTTGCTGGAATTTTTTCACCCTTAACTAGGACCTCAAAAAGTCTATGACCGGTACGATAAGGAATCACAGTCATGTCCCTTCCCTTCTCGATACGCTTTTGCAATAACTTAGTTACACGGTCGGACCACACCTGACCATGCTGACATGACATTTGAGATTTGTTCCATCATTCAAAAAACCATTTATTCAATTTATAGAACATATCCTCCACGACCGCTGCAACCGGTAATCGCAGACTAATTTTGAACACGGCGTTCAGTGACTCTGACCCATTTGTTGTCATTATCCCCCATCGGTGACCTCCGTCCTCTGCTTGATACAACTTCTCTGGACATGGAAGCTCATCTTCATCATTAGAGTTTCTCTTACCCACCTTGTTAAGGTAATCGATAGCTTCTGGACAACCAATTTCAAAGTCTTGTAACATCTCCTGCAACCTTCTAGGTTTGCATTTGTTCACTCCAGCTATGAACCTATCGCTAACCTGAAGAGGTTTTCAGCAACATGTTGAGAACAATACCAATGCACCCACGTGCTTGAAGAGGTTTTCAGCAACATGTTGAGAACAATACCAATGCACACATTGGTCGATCGACTCATCCCATCCGAGATGTGGATCCTGGAACACGGCTTTGATCCCCAAATGTCTATCCGATATGACACAAAAGAATCGATTATCTCCAATCACTTCCAATCTTAACCATCTCATAAAAAAACCCCAGTTGTCAGCACTTTCTTTCTCCACAATTGCAAAAGCCAACGGAAGCAATTGGTTTTCGGCATCGTACATACATGCCATTAGCAGCCTACCTTGGTACCGTCCCGACATGAAACATGCATCGATACTAATCACTGGTCTGAGGAACGGTATCGCTGCAATACACGCTCCAAATGCCCATGCCGCTCTGTGGAAGTGCCTATCAGTTTCTTTGTCAATCGGGGTCGACATCACACAATACTTAGTTCCTGGATTCGTTCTTTTGATGGCTTCCAATAGTGGAATAAGCAAGTTGTACGAGTTCTCCCAACTCCCAAATAGATTTGCAATAGCAAGCTCACGGCCTCTCCATAATTTGTTGTACTTGGGGGTTACCTTATTATATTTCTGTATGACGATATCTCGGATATGATTTATAGAAGAGCACACATCCCTTCTAATGGTCTTATCAATCGCAAGGGCAACCATCTCTGCTGTAAGCTGACGATGATCAGTACGTGTTGCCGATACTGTGCACGTGTGAGGATATGCTTGTTTCGTAATAATCCAAGATTCTGAAAGACCATTCTGCTTCGCGCATACCTTAAATTTACAAAATTTACAAAATTTATCTCTACACACCACCTCGTAACGTCTAGGTTCACTTCTAAGGACCTCGCACTCACAATTCTTATCGAGATAGAACTCATTGATTGCTATCCTTAGAGCCGTTTTCGACTCATAAACTACACCCTTAGCCAATGGATTATCGAATGTTTTTTTTGAGCTGCCGAAAAAATTGACATCCGCAGGCCGAAAACCGAATATGTCATCGAAACTGTCAACCGGATGTGTCATATTTTCCCGACCAGTTATCGGATACTGTGATTGACGGGATTGTATTTGACGGGACTGTGGTTGTGACTGGTTGGGCTGTCCGATATCATCATCATAACCCGACGACTCACCGGAGAGCATCTCATCTCCACTCGCCAAACTATCAGAATCAATTGCATCCACAGGGACATTCGAATAATCACGTACCTTCCTACAGACCCGACTGGTACTGGGTCGGGATGTGCTTGGTAGATCCACAGAGTTTCGACTGGTACTGTGTCGGGGTCTAACTGGTAGATCCACAGAGTTGCTACCGATACTGGGTCGGGATCTCATTGGTATATCCACAGAGTGTCGATCGGTACTAGGTCGGAATCTAACTGGTATTGGGTCGGGATCCACAGGATTCCGACTGGTACTGGGTCGGGATCGAGGTTCAGGAATCTGATTGGTGTAGTTTGGTTCCAATTCTACATATAACTCCAGAATCGGTAACATTTGTGAAAACGACGACACAATTCCTAAAATCATTTCGAACGATTGTTGGTTTATTACAGGTATTAACTGATGGTCACATCCCCCATCGATAGACATATTAAACCTGGCTTGGATTTCCAGATTTGCTTGACTAACATTATACCCAACCAATTTATAAATCTCATTCCGAAGATAATCAAAGTTGTGGTTCACGGTTAGCGGTAATGAGTATTTAGCTCGGGTACTGTAAAATACCCCATCATCATTGTATTGGATTTCTCCTCCAATATAAATCTTCACACAAATAGTTCTATCCATTTTTAGTTTCAATTGGTCTAGCAATTCAAAAAATAACAACATATAAGTAATTAAAAATTGTCCGGACCTATGAAAATTATTCTATATTATTTTACAATTTTCTAAATTATTCTAGCCCATTTTGAATATTCCTAACTTATTCTGCCCAATTTTGCAATATCCTTAACTATTTTCGAATTTTATAAAATATTCTAAACCATTTTAGAATGTTCGAAAAAATTCTAAATTATTTGGACAATATCTTTAACCATTTGAAATAAACTAATTAATTATATTATAAATTATAATTAAAATTAAAAAAAAAACTATTTTTAGTCTGAACAATATATGTACCGAAATTTTTATAAATATCCAAATTAATTAATAAATTACGGATTATAACTTTTTTAGTACAAATAACAACAAAAATAATTACAAATTAATTCTAAAAATAAATTCTAAAAATAAATTCTAAACATTCCAAAAAAATAAATTCTAAACAATATTCCAAAATAATATTCCGAATAATTCTAAATAATCTAAACAATATTTCAAATAATTCTAAACAATCTAAATAATATTTCTAAAATTTCTAAACAATCTAATAAAAAATTTAAACTATTCTAATAAATATTCTAAACTAATTTAATATTTTCTTTCAAAAAAAAAAAACCTGATCCGAGTCTTTCTTTTCTTCTCTTCTCTGCTCCCGAGTCTTTCTTTTCTTCTCTGTTTCTCGGTTTTCAGCTTCACTCTGAGCGTCAAACCAGCTTAAATAAACTTAGCCCCCCTCTTTCCGGTTATCTATTAACCGTGATATGCCAAACCAGCTTAAATAACTTAGCCCCCCTCTTTCCGGTTATCTGTTAACCGTGATATTTCTTTTCCGGTTAACGGTTAACCATACCAAAATCCGGTTAACCAATAACCGGTTCCATTACACTTTTTCGGTTATTGGTTAACCGGTTTAATTTCATCAATCCGGTCAGCCGAAACCCGGAAAGAAAATTTAATACCGGTTATCCAACAACCGGTTTGGATATTTTATGAGATTTTTCAAAAAACGGGGTAAATTCGTTAATTTATTATTTAATTTGGATATTTATAAAAAAATCGGGTTATTAAATATCAAGCATCCTTATTAATTAAAAGTACGCAGCCGATGAACTAATTAAAAAGTTTTTTTTTTAATGAATAATTAAAAAAATTATCAAACAAAATTTAAATTTTCTCATGGTTGAGTTTCAACAAGTTTTGATGAATAATTAAGTTAAACTTAATACACTATTTGAAATGGAGAATACATATATAATTTTTTAATTTTATTTTAAATAATATAATTTTAGATCTAAAATGAATGCATTAATAAAAGTAAAATTACGTGTACCCTACAACGCAACATCGTATTGTCTGGTGACAGATCCACGTGTACGCAGAGGAGGGCATCTTCTCCAAATAAAATAAATATGTGCTTAAATTTTGAAGTAATTGAGGAGTTATGCTTGTTTGAACAAAATATTTTGTAGAGTAACAGGGTGATTTAAAGTTTATCAATTCTTTTTTTGAATTTAACTTTATAATTTATCAAATTGGTTTCAAACTATGAATCCAAACGGTTAAGACTCATCTACTTTCTGAGTGATGCGTCTACATACAAAAAAATTATATTTTAGAATTAATTTTGTATAGAGTCAAGTGATCAAAAGGTATCAAAAAATAAATGCATTAAAATTAGTTTATAAATATTTCAATTTTGACTGTTTGATTTTATATCAAATTAATTCGAAAGTTTAAAATTTTCACATATAAATATATCACTTGTAAGTTAGATAGATTTCAATAATTCAGTAAATCTGATAAGTTGAGTTCATAAAGAAACTTAGTGAACATAAGAACACGTGTAGAAAAACATTAAGTCATATCCCCCGTATAATCACTCCTAAACTCTCAGAAAATTTTCATACTCTTTGAAGGAGTCAACTCCACTGCTCTCCAAATAGGAGAGCAGGACAGACTCTATTATTCTAAATCCGACCGTACATATGTATTGAGATTCGTGCACAAAAAAAATCAACAGTTAGATTTTGAATAACAGAGTCCTGTTCTCCTATTTGAAGAGCAGCAGAGTGGCATTACTCTTTGAAAAGCACATCTTACCTATGATATTAAATGCATGGTTTCTTGTTTGAGTTAAGACATCATAATTTTTTAAACACGTTTTTCAAATCCCTTAAAATACACATTGACTGGATTATTTCTCAAAGCACACTTAAATATTATATTAAAGTATATTTGTAATTGAGTCGGAGTACACTGACTTATTCAGTTTTTTTTAACTAGATTAAAGGGTACATTTCGCCGTAGGTCACTAAACTTTGCTATTTGTTGCGAATTTGTCACTCAAATCTAATTTGTCCATTTTTTAGTCACTCAACCTTGTTATTTGTCACAATTAAGTCCCTCTATACTTTTTCATCCAAAATACTAACGGAATATACTCATTCCGTTAGTATTTTGGATGGAATATACTCATTATGTTAATATTTTGGATGGAATGGGTATATTCCGTTAATATTTTCGACGGAATGGAAATATTCCGTTAAGATTTTGGATGGAAAAGTATAGAGTGACTTGATTGGGACAAATAACAAAGTTGAATGACTAAAAAGAGACAAATCAAACTTGAGTAACCAATTCGTGACAAATAACAAAGTTTAGTGACCTCTAGCGAAATTTACCCAAGATTAAAAATAAACAGAGGCTCTTATTATTTTGTGCCCTGTTTCATGTTCCGCCTTGGCTTCTGGAGTATCACTTTTATGTGAATTTATATCACCTAAAATAATTAAATTTTGAGTTTAAATCCATACCGTTAGATCTATTTTGGCACGGATATTAAAGGGAACTTTTTGCATTCTATCTCAAACAGAATTGATCCAGATTACAATCGAACGGTCCGGATCTCAGTTTAAAATTTGAGTTACCTCAGATGATAGGACTCCCTTCATGTAGCAGTCATTGTATTCAGTTGGCTAAAAAAATGGTAGATACAGAAAACAGAGCATTGGTTGAAGTCTGCTTCTTAAATTTAAAATGTTAATTTCAAAATTTAACCTTTAAATTTAAATATAGCCTCTCCATGACAGCGATTTTCAATAAATCCAAGGCGTTGCATGGAGGGGCTCTATGCTATACATAGCATGCTAGCATATTCCTATATATATATATATATATATATATATATATATAATTTTATAAATGTTTTTAAATTTAAATTTAAAAAATCTAACATACTTTGTCCTCCAAGGCATGATTTTTTTTTAAATAGAATCAAATTTAAAGATTTCAACGAAACAAGCACACTGGATTTCGTTTTTATGAAAAACAAGCACCTGTGAATCCGTGGAGACAGTTTACAATGCAGACAGTAAATATAGTGTAGCAGGTGAAGCTGTTTTTTATAAAAATCAAATTTAACGTGCTTGTTTCGTTGAAATATTTAAATTTAATGCTATTAAAAAAAATCCGATGGCATCATCATCATCCCCTCCCAACATATATTTTAATTTGAAAGTAATTTGAGAGTTATGCTTCATTGCACAAAATATTTTGCAAAATATACCTTTAAAACTATACTTATATACATGCAAAATTATAACAATTATGAAAATAAGTCATATCCTAAATTTTTGCCCCCAAGCTTCATAGCCAGAGCTCTCGTAGAATCACCCCTTAAAAACTCTCAACATTTTAATGCACTAGTGTCAATGCATATATATCTCAGACATATTTTAATGAGTGAGTCTATGTTACTATGCATATTACGGGTTGTTACTGTGCTACGTCTCTATATTCGAGTTTTCAAATCCTAACGGTTGATCCGAACCGTTCATCTTGTTCTCCATATTAATATGTGTTTGGAGACCAAATTTTACATTTTTTTGAATTTTTTTTACTATTTTTTTAGATATTTAGAAAATCACTTGATCTGAAAATTTTGGACCATCCAAAAACAGTGATTTTCAATAAATCTAAAAAAATAGTAAAAAATTTTCAAAAAATGTAAAATTTGGTCTCCAGACACATATTAATATGGAGAACAAGATAAACGGTTTGGATCGACCGTTAGAATTTGAAAACTCGAATATAGAACCGTAGCACAGTGCCAAATCGTAATATGCATAGTACCATAGACTCACTCTATTTTAATTTTTCAAACTTCTTAAAATACACACTTGGTTTTAATTTTTTTTTAATAAAAGTTAAAGGTCAAATTAAGTAACTTTTCACTAGACCAAAGATTATTCACAAATGCACAATTGATTACTACTCAATGTACGCTAGAATATTATATCAATACCCTAAGCGTTGAGGCACATATTCAGTTTTTCATTCAAAACTTGATTAAAAATAATTTGGAGCTGTTTAAAAGATGATAATTGAAGATCATTTTAATATATTTTTCTCCCCGTTTCCCGCTCCGTTCTGTGAATTCGAATCCTTCCCGGTACCGTAATAGAGAATCTTTTAGAATTATTGGATCTGGACCGTTCTTTTTAATTTGGCACGAATCACAAAGCTCAATAATACTGCCCCTGCGCTAGCTCGAATCTCAAAGCAGCTGAGAGTTAATCTCAAACCGTAAAGTGAAGGGAATACTTGTCCTCCAGTATAGTTGTATTCAATCGACAAAAAAAGAAAGAATCGGTAGGTACAGAAAACAGAGCATTGGTTTGGAGTAGGGGTGTCAATGACACCCGTTTACCCGTTTACCCTACCCGTATCGTATTCGATAAGACGGGTATGGGTAAAGTTTTTTTTTCGTTAGTTTATTGGGTATGGGTATGGGTAAAGATTTTTTTTCGTTAGATAAACGGGTATGGGTACGGGTAAAGGTTATTTCGTACCCGTTGGGTAATGGATAATTATATGAAATATATTATATATAAATATATCAATATGATATCCAATTTATTTATTTTTCTTCTTTTCATATTGTTGTATGCCTGTATCAATGCTAGAGACATATATATCAACGAATTCATTTCCTTGTTTTCTTCCTTATTCATCGTTATTGCATTTTTCTCAATTCTACAAATGTAAATATTCCATGTTTCAAAGAAAATATATCCTCACCTTATTTTCTGGCAATAATGTATTGTTTGGTCTAAATAAGTAATCCATTAATGTCAGCTCAGGTGTTAGCATCTAAATTTTGCATTACATGTCAGCTTTTTCAAGGTTATACTATGAATATATATATTTAATAATTGAATGAGATGGAATGAAATGTTAGAATAAAGAATGTAACAAATGACAAAATTGACCATATGCTGTCCGAACCATTATATTGGTATTTTCGTTATTCGCCCACTACCGTTTCGTTACCCGTTAATCATAACGGGTATGGGTAGGGTAGGGTAAGACAAATTCTTAACGGGTATGGGTAGGGTATGGGTAAGGTCAATTCTTAGTGGGTATGGGTATGAAAATGGTTCCACCCTCCCCGTATCGTACCCATTGACACCCCTAGTTTGGAGTCTGTCTATAACGAAAGCATTACAAAGAGAAGCAATTGCTGATGCAATTCATTGGAGAATACTGACAAATGAAAACGAAGCTCGATCTATACCGTCAGATTTCAAATGGACAGTTCAGATTCAGCCGAGAAATTTCTACAACTAGTGGTGCACGCGCAAATAATGCCAAATTGATACTTGTTCTTTGCAACTAAAAGCGTTCCTTTTGTGGTTAGTATATATATATGGTGAAAAAGAAAATATTGCGTAATCAAAAATGCTTTATTTTTATGTTTAATTATTATCCGTCTTTATTTTAATGGCACGAAAAAATATTTTTCTTGTAGAGGTTACAAGATTTAAATCCGGCTAAAATTTTATTCATGAATATATAGAATTGAAAGCTTTGTTCCACCTCTTTATAGAGTTATTATGTACGAGATTTTGAAAACCATAAATAAAAAACAATATTTTATCAAACCAACTTGATTGCTTTGGTTTTTACAGAAACTATAAGAACCGAAATGCCATGCATTTTTCGGTCCAAACTTCTTCTTTTTTGAATCAAAATGATATTTCGGTTCGAGCCATTTTCACAGATTTTGATAAAAAAAAATGATAGTTAAACTTGTGAAATTAAACACCTCTTACTTTTACAGCGAGCTTGAGATTCAATTAAGTATAATTTTAAAAAGTAAAAAAATAAATAAGATTTTATATACTGAAGAAATATTAGAATGTCTCGACCAGCATGTCCCGATACAAATATTCAGACTAGTAGTACATGTTTTATACTCAGAATATAAATTGTTTATAGTAAGAGTTGAATATTTCTATGGTAATATTTTAAAGTATTTATATTAATAACTGTTTAAAAAATACCCCCCCCCCCCCCCCCCCCCTCTTCATTTTTTTTTTAAATGAAATACGAGTCTATGAATTTATGTGTTGAATTGTTAATTGACTTAATTCTCTTAAAGATATTTATATTTTATCTTCATTAAGTTTAAAAAATGTATCCCACTATTGACAACTATTGTTAAATTCATACGGTGTAGTTCTTGAGTTGTATATTTATTGGTTCTTTTTATTTATTTTTTAGAAGACATTGAGGATCAAGTAGGGGACATAGGAAAAAGGGTGCTAAACACCACATATAACTTGAAATTTTACATTTTTTTATCCTCTAAATTTTTCATTTTTGTAAAAAAAAAAAAAAAAAAAAAAAAATTACTAGTACCCCTCTTATAAAATGAATCACATAATACTTATTCATTCAGCTTTCTCAATCTCAAATTTCTGATTCCGTTCCTAAATCGAGCTATATATTCAACTATCTAATATTTACAGGATATTTTTCATTCAAATTTCGAACATGTAATGTCTCACACAGCAGACAAAGCTTTTTGCCACTCCAACCCATGCTTACACTGTCTCTTTTAATTCTTTCTCTCACCTCTCTCATGCTAAATAAGTAATTAGTGTAATTGCTGTTCATACATGTGCAACTGAATGTTTGGTTCTATCATAAAAGGTATAAATTACATGTGCAAGTGCAATGCATGGTTTTAATGTACATCTTGTTTCAAGCAAAACGGTATGTATGCTGAATGGGCAAGCATGGATGTATGGGTCAACCAACCAAATATCATGCAACTAAACAAACAATTGGTTTCAGATATCTTTACATTACTTTCTCAATATATAAAGCTGGACTATATATATATATATATATATATATATATATATATATATATTTAGATATATGGTTCTTGCCTACACTAACAAGAAATTCAATATTTACTATTCAGTCAACAAAGATAACATGCATCTAGCGTCATCAAAGTTTTACAAGTAGAACTAAAAGTTATTGAGAATAGAAAACTCATTCTAAATTTATAAAATATCTATTTTATTCTTCTACACCCCACTGAATTCAAATTTGAATCTAAAGGGTTCCTCTATGTACTGTCTGATTCGCATGCATCGCAATAAAATTATTGTGTGTTCGTTTCAAGATTCGTGCTAATCTAGCGCACACGGATCTCAAAGCAATTTTGATCTGCATGCATCGCATTAAGATCTGTGCATGTTACTTCAATATTCGTGTGTGTTTGCTTCAACATCCATGCTGATCTAGCATGCACGGATCTTAAAGCAATTCGGATTGTAGAGGAACCTTCAAAGGAGTTATATGAGTGTTTTATGCTTTTTAATGAAAGGGCAAAATAGATATTTTATAAATTTAGAATGTGTTTTAATATAAAAGACAATAAAATGAATAAATATGTGAGTTTTTGATGTTTAGAGGGTGAAATATGTAAATTTTGAAATTTTGAGGGGGAAATACATAATTTTGAAGTTTTTGAGGGGCATACGTGAAGAAAAGTATGGGAAAAATATTTTATATGCTTCGTTGAACATGCATTTTTGTGTACATGGATCCAGATACTTAAATAACAAATTTCAATTTTTTTCACCTAAAAGAACAATTAGAACTTCAAATTTTAAACAACTACAGAATTTAATAATATGCTTTTTATTTTTTTCTCAAATAAAAAAATAGATCAAAATTTCCAACTTTAAATGTCAATAAAGGATTCTTTTCGGACAAGCAAAATATTTAGTACTAAATAATCGGACATTTTTTACAATACATGATTTGAATTTTGAAATATGCATGGGTTGTAATCTTTTACCCAAATATGCAAATAAATTATAGGTCTTTCGTGCAAGCTGAAGCAGCCTGAGATAATTTTTAATAAAAATTATTTGTTAGTTTTTCAATTAAATTACATGCTTTTGAAAGGGATAAAATAAGAACAAGATAGAATAATTTGTGGGTTAAGCTCCTTTTATGGATTGGTTGGTGAACAAAAATGTGCCTTCTTTCCTTAGAAACCGGTATTAGAGTTTCTCTCCATATTCTGTTCAAAAAGACTCTCCATTTTTTGGAAAAAAATATGTTGCCCGTTAATACTTATTGAAGTTTGAGTTATGTACTTGAAATGATTAATTCAAGTTATATATTAACCATTATTTTATTTTTATTTTTTTTAAAAGAGTGACAAAAGGCCATTGAGTTCTATTCAATAATTCAAACCATTGTAGTGTCTGGTGATAATTAATATAAACAAATTAACAATTATTATAACTTGTTTTGTAGAATATAAGATAATTTAACACTGCTAAAGATTATATTAGCATTAATTCTCCTTTAAAACATATAGGTTTTTTAAAGAAATAAAAGATTCTTGATTCTTCAAAAATGTTGCAGAATTCTACTTAATACAAGACTTTCCAACTTAAATCTATGTGATGAATTCTTAAGTAGAACTCTGTTAAAGAATTTATTTGATATACTAATGGTTTCTACAAGATATGAATACATTTTGCTCATTTATATGTATAATTAAGTTTACATCAAAGTAGCTATATTGGTTCATTGATAGAAAGTTAGAAACCAATAAGAAATAAACTAAAAGAAGAAATGGAGATCTTCTCCAGTTCTTTTAAATGGACAGGAACGTAACTAATCCGTCGTTACAAGGTAACAAAGGTTAGTCTTATTATATATACAACGTGGATAGCTTGTCAGCCTGAAAATCCTTTGGTCTAAGTTAAGTATATAATATCATTTTTAATCTCTCAGAAGCTTTGCTTGAGCAAGGAATTCAGCTAGGGATATATTTTCAAGCTTATAGGAGTTATTCAACTAATTGTGTATTAGAAGAGTAGAACTAAGGTGTTCTTAAGTTCACCAAGTTCTTTGATGAACTCAAGTCTAAAACCCGTCAAATCGGATTTAAATGACAAATCCAAACCGTTGAAACCCGCCTATCTTACGAGTGATGCGTCTACATGTTAAAATTTTAAACATTCGAATTAATTTAGTATAAAGTCAACTAATCAAAATGAGAAGGTTAATAAATTAGTTTTATTGCATTCACTTTTTAAACTTTTTTGACTGCTTGACCTTATACTAAATTAATTCGAATGTTTAAAATTCTCAAATGTCGATGCATCACTCGTAAGATAGATGGATTTCAACGGTTCGGATTCGTCATTTGAAGTTGATTTGACGGGTTTTACACTTGAGTTCACCAAAGAACTTGGTGAACTTAAGAACACCCTAGTTCTACTCGTATTAGAATACCATATTATATTAATATGGATCCAAAAATTAAAACATGATGTTAGATTGTTAGTAAGAGAAACCCATAACAAGAAAAAGAAAAAAAAATATTGCTTCATTAGTGGTGTCTCCAAAGATACTTTTTTTTCTTTTTGTACTAAACGAAAGGCATTGCTTCATTAGTGGTGTCTCCAAAGATACTTTTTTTTCTTTTTGTACTAAACGAAAGGCAAATTTGCTTCTACTGTGTTTGTCATAAAAATATAATAGAAAGATAAACTAGTAAGAAAATGCTTATTAGGTATAAGCAACTTAATAATCCTTAATGAGTTCAAGTGCCTTTAAAAATCACTAGTGATGGTCAATTTTAATAAAATATTTTGCATATCTAACCAACATGTAATGTCAATCAAAATCTCCTTTATTCAAATTGACCTTTCCTTTTAATTTCCCTATGCACCACTAGGTCAAGAAAATAACAAAATTAGCTGAGCTATCTTACCATGTATGAAGTAAAATTGGATTTTTGAGTGTAAATTGGCGCACCAACCAGAGAAGTTTTTGAATTATTTATTCATTGTACCATGCATGTTCATCTACTAACGACAATAAATTACCACATCTAGAAGTTCAAAACATAAAATTACAAATATTTGTTATTTTAGCATGTATCTGAGTTGATCTAATTTGTTTGTTTAGAAGAAAGAGGTGCAAGTTGGAGTTATATAATGTTTCTTTTGAAAGAGAGATAGCTGGTTTTTCAAATTAAATTTCAAACTGTATCTGGCTGTATTATTATTATTATTATTATTATTATTATTATATATATATATATATATATAGGAATATGCTAGTATGCTATGCATAGCATAGAGCCCCTCCATGCAACGCCTTGGATTTCGACTTTTCAAAATCCTAATGGTCGATCCGAATCGTTTATCTTGTTCTACATATTAATATGTGTTTGGGGACCAAATTTTACATTTTTTGGAATTTTTTTACTATTTCTTTAGATTTATTGAAAATCGCTGTTTTCAGCAAATCTGGACCATAAAAAAACATCGATTTTCAATAAATCTAAAGAAATAGTAAAAAAAAATTTCAAAAAATGTAAAATTTGGTCCCCAAACACATATTAATATGGAGAACAAGATGAACGGTTCGGATCAACCGTTAGGATTTTGAAAAGTCGAAATCCAAGGCGTTGCATGGAGGGGCTCTATGCTATGCATAGCATGCTAGCATATTCCTATATATATATATATATATATATAGAGAGAGAGAGAGAGAGAGAGAGATAGGCTAATATGCTTTCGGTAGCATATGAGCCGAAATACACACGGTCCAAATTTAAAATTTCAAAATTCAGAAAGTCGATCTGAACCGTTCATCTTGTTTTCCATATTAAGATGTGCTTGGAGACCAAATTTTACATTTTTCTGAATTTTTTTACTATTTATTAAGCCA
Source organism: Carex rostrata (assembly GCF_964058835.1). Taxonomy (NCBI): domain Eukaryota; kingdom Viridiplantae; phylum Streptophyta; class Magnoliopsida; order Poales; family Cyperaceae; genus Carex; species Carex rostrata. Next base: position 3,722,612 of record NC_135943.1, read on the forward strand.
CTTTGAAAATTACTAATCCAACAGTTTTACTGTTTTGTTAAGCCACCGTTGGATCAGTAATTTTCCAAGTGGCTTAATAAATAGTAAAAAAATTCATAAAAATGTAAAATTTGGTCTCCAAGCACATATTAATATGGAGAACAAGATGAACGGTTCAGATCAACTTTTTGAGTTTTGAAATTTCAAATTTGGACCGTGTGTATTTCAATCCATATGCTACCGAAAGCACATTAGCTTATCTCTATATGAGATATATATATATATGTATGTATGTATGTATGTATGTATGTATGTATGTATGTATGTATGTATATGTATATGTACATATATTTTGTAAAGCTTGCTTGTATTGTTTGGTCGTAACTGTGAACAAATGTCACTTGGAAAAGATGAGCTTGGTCGCCGTTCAGCTTACCTAACTGATAACTGTCATATACGCTTTGCTTTGTTTCTGTATTACTTTCTGTTTTTGTCAATCGTTAATTTATTGATGGCACGTGTTTGTCTTTGCCTAGAACATAAGATTTGAATATCACAACTGGGATATCAAAAATAAAATTCGGACAAGTGTGTATTTTTGTAACAACTTTGGAATATTATATTTGCACCTCAAAATGAGAATATTCCATTATACCATTGCTATTCCGAAGTTGTTTATTTCGTCACAACTTTGGAATAGCATTCCTAAATAACCATCTGCTCCAATTTTCTCAAAATTTCATAAAGAGGAGATACATTGATTACTGAAATTACTATTTTGATAACTGGCTTCAAATTTATCAAAAAATCTTAATTCTTCAAACACTTCATAGATGACTAATTTTTTTGTTTAAAATTAAATCAAATTTGATACATGACCTATCTAAATGAAAACACTTTCAAATAAATCTCAACCAATCCGTTCCCATAAATGCTATTATTGATGAGGAAATAACTTTACTTTGACTTCCAAAGTAAAAATTAGAAATGATTTATATTTGTACGAGTTCGGCCGGGACATGTTTACTAGCAAACCAATGTTATATAGCAGGAGTTATCTGATCATATATTTGAATAAAGTAATGCACAAGTCTGCAACCTTCCCTTGCTTTTCAAATCTTTAACCCAAAAGAATTCATCAATTCAAGACAATCAAGGGGACTAGTTGCATGCAGAAACAAATTAGCAATAACACTACGATATTTTCAATCTCTAAATTCTGAATAGCATAGTCTACATGAAATGCATATATCATATGTCCATGCAGCAGCAAAAAAAAATTGAAACAAAAGAGACCAAGCTTCCACATCTACCTTTAAAACTACACGAACTGCAAGCCGTCCCAGAGTCGATTCACAATGTCACCACACTGAGGTATGGATAGAAAGTAAAGAAGGAAACTAACCTACTACCAGTTCAAAGCTTTCAAGAACTACTTACCTCGAAAACTAAAATTACTGTAGAACCAAAGCTTTCTTTCCCTACTAAGTTCAACCCTGAAAATTCGGTGCAACTATTTCAGCTACAAAAAATAATTATTTACATGTAAATTCTATCAAGCTATATACAATCTCAACAAAACAATGAGACCTTACCTGAACTTACCTCTCGCTAAACCACCTCCTTGCAAGTCCTACGTTACAATAATATCTAACAATACCTAAGTTTTCCCTATGTTAAGAGCTAAATTAGGGTTGATAGGAACTCACCACCACTTCATATCTCTAGTACCGGCCATATGCATTTCCATACCCATCATGGGGTCTTGGTGCAGCAGAGTAGGTGTTGGTACCATCCACACCATAAGGGTACATGCTCTGCGGGCCACCACCTCCCATTGGTGGTACACTGGAAGGTCCCATATACTGAGAGTTGTTTCTCGGATCTGTCAAATCTGTGTATGCATTTGAGGGTGGATAAGAGCCCTGTGGTGGTTGTGAGTGAGATGGTGGTTGTCTAGCAATGCTTTGTTGTAGAAAATTGTCCCATTGCCTTGAGTGTGTATTCCGTAATGAAGAAAGATTACTTGTGTAATTCTCTCTCATTTCTCTAATTTTCTGGATATAAAAAATAAATCATAATAGTTCAATGAGATGGCGATTTGTGACATTTGATATGCTGCATATGATTAGAATTATGTTTTGACCAAAGAAGAGATGTTAGAGGTGCAATTGACACCCAACCCAGCTATTAGACCCGAATAAATACTCTAAAAGTAAATCTATACTACACAAGAAAATAATTCTGAGTACAAGTTTGTAACACATAGTTTTGCGCATGCACCTAAGTATCTTAAGTGAGTCAGGACCAACAGTACTTACCAGTGACAGCTACTGGCACGAAGTTTGTACTACAAAAGCCTTAACTAACAAAGTACACAACAAAATTAACAGCAGTTGAAAAAAAAAACAAAAAAAAGAAAGAAAGAAACACAAATCACTGGCCGGTGCAGGCATGGTAGCCATTATAGGCAAAACCAGAGAGTACTTTTGAATATTGAATCATATTCTAAAGACCCTCAACGAAAGAAGTACCTCACGGTGCTTGTAAATTTCTTCATCTACCTCTTGGTCACGAGCTCTTGTCATTTCCATTGACTCTCTGTTGAACTCCTTCTCCAGTTCCTCCAGGGTTCTCGGGTACCCAGCCCTCGGATCCCACTCTGGACCCATATCCACCCTCTGTTGACCCCCAACATCCCATCCACTAACCTTATGGGTTGGGTGTGGGGCCTCATAATTACGGTTTTGCCCACCATATTGTCTGTTATATGCATCAGAAGGATACGGGGGACGCCTTGTTGGAGATCTTGATCGGCCTGGAGCTGAAGATCCGCCATACTTGGGGATATCTTCGTGAAATGAAGGGGGAGAACAATGTGAGGAGGCCTTAATAAATTTATAAACAAATCTTTTTCTAATGTCAAGGTTAAATAGGAGGTTCCCATTCTGACCACATAAAAGAGTCGAAATGCTTCAACTTACCTCTTGCTGAAAAGGAGAAGGGATTAGTGCCTGCAGTTCATTTATTTGAGATGCTAACCAAAAAGTAAAAATTAAAAACAAAAGGACGGAATTTCCAGAGTGCCTTGGAAAAAGGGAAATTTAATCGTTGACATTTTAAGTGCAACTAATTGCAGTCACTAACTTGACTAAGAGGGGACTCCTGATATTGATTTCAATGAAATGCTTCGAACTGTTGAGCTAATGGAACATTTCCAGGCACCTCCTTATTATGTCATACTCATCAGTTAAGGTATTGGTGTTCAGTGATTGTACCCACATCCAGATAGAGAGAGAGAGAGAGAGAGAGACTTACCATGTGGGGACCCCCTTGAAACCCGGTATGAATCTTCGCGGGCACGGTCTCCAAAAGACCTCTCACCAAAAGATCTTGGGCGATCATTTCTTGGACTATGAACTCTCTGAGAGCCAGATCTCTCTCTTCTTGGGCTGTATGACCTCTTGGGACTCAAACCCCTTCCCCTAGGGCTCCTATCTCTGCCCCTCGGGCTTGACCCCCTTCCTCTCGGGCTTGATCCCCTCCCCACAGGGCTCCTATCTCTACCCCTTGGGCTCAGCCCCCTTCCCTTGGGGCTTGAAACCCTAGTGCCATTAGTGGATTTTTCTTTGGCTGCTTGAACCATGTCATGGACACGGTCAATGCCTTTGGAGAGGAGTGGAGGCTCCTTGGCACTGATGAAAAGGAATTTCTCATTCATTGTGATCTTGCAGCCGGTTTCATTTTCGACCTCAGAAATGACATTCTGGGGGAACAGGGCACGCACCAGTGGGTCCCGTGCCGCAACCCGCGACGAATATTCGGAGGTTTTTTTGTTTGAACCCAGTGTGGATGGACACCCCTGAAATTATGTTTAGAAGAAAAAAGAATTTATCTTCGTAGGGGAACATGAGTAATGCGTCTGCATGTGACTGTCATTCCTCTTCATGCCAGTACAAGCACACACAGTACCGATCCAAATTTTGGTTCAGGTTTTCAAGCTTGGAGAGTTCTACTAATATTTCACTCAGTACTAATTGATATAAGCATTATTTGCATTTCTTAAAGTTACTCATTAAAGTGATTTGAGAACTCATGATCGTAAAAAAAAAGGGGTGGACTACCTCCAAGGAAGCCCAACCCTTCACACAAAGCAGTACTGGAGTTGTGAGAAACTGTATAACTTTTTTGGCTTGTTTTGTGTTTAATCAAGGTTTTAAATGGATATGAGGGCTTATTGGTTTGAACCAATTTAATAAATGATATAATTATACATTCTCATTTCAGTATCAGCATTTCATTTCATTTTAACCACCAAATAGCATGCCAGAATTAAAATACCCTAAAATAAAATTTAAACCTCTCCAACAACAACCATACTTCAGCAGTGATCATACATTAATAACTTAGTCTATATAGAATGATATCATTAACCGCATTAGGTTTCTTATTAGCATTCTAAATTAACTTCTCCTTTTGGGCTCATTTTTGCAGAATGGTACCTGAGTAAAGTGAGAAGGATCCCCGCAAAGTTTGCAAGTCATCTCCTCTTGTAGCCTTTGTTTCCAATTTCTCTCAGTAGCTTTCGCCTTGGCCTCCCAAGCCCTTGCATCTCGGCTTGTGAAATCTGTTGGTACTGCATTTGGTTCCCTCAGCCCATCTTCGTCATCAGATGAGGGACCCGGAACAGGCTGTGGCCTCTTGGTTGCATTATTGTTACCACCTGAGGCTGTGCTATTGGCTGTAGGCCTGACTGGACCTGTATATGCCTTCGCATAGATGTCTTTGAATATATCGTCATCTGATTCAGGACTTGATTCTCGTGCCATTACAAATATCTGTAAAAGAAAAATAAATCTTTTAGAATGTTCTATCTACTTTGATACACTCCTCCCTTACCAGAAATTACATTCTACAAAAGGATGTGTGACCAAATTACCAATCCCAAAACACTATTCTCCAGTTTTTAAGGTACTTCACTCAAAAATAAATCTTTCTAGTTTCTACCATAGCAAGCAATAATCCATTGTTGCTACCAAATATCTGTAAAAGAAAAAGAAATCTTTTAGAATGTTCTATCTACTTTGATACACTCCCTTACCAGAAATTACATTATACAAAAGGATGCATGACCAAATTACCAATCCCAAAACACTATTCTCCAGTTTTTAAGGTACTTTACTCAAAAACAAATCTTTCTACCATAGCAAGCAATAATCCATTGTTGCTACCATGATTTGGAAAAGAAAAAGAAATCTTTTAGAATGTTCTATCTACTTTGATACACTCCTCCCTTACCAGAAACTACATTATACAAAAGGATGCATGACCAAATTACCAATCCCAAAACACTATTCTCCAGTTTTTAAGCTACTTTCCTCAAAAACAAATCTTTCTACTATAGCAAGCAATAATCCATTGTTGCTACCATGATTTGGAAAATCGGCAGCAAACAATCGTATTACTGGGCGATTCTAGCGTTATGGGAGGAAAAAGTACGATTGAATAGGAGCGAGGGTGAGGGAATCACTTACGACGTTGTTAGAGGTGAGGTGTAGTGAGAGAGAAGAAGAAACCACCAGTTCTAGGGTTTCGTCGTCTCTGGATGCGCGTTAACTTGGTGGCGGGTGACTACCTAGGGTTTCGAGTCGAACGGAGGAGTGGTGGCGGCGGGGGCAAGGATCGAAAGAGAAATGTGGATACGAGAGGGAGAGGAGAAGGGGAGGACCGGAGGAGCCGCTTCGTCTATCCTTTCTTTTTTCCTCTTTGTTTGTCGCAGAGAGGAGGGGCTGCAGAGAAGAAAAGCTAGTAGATTACCTTCATCCAGCACGTTGCACGAATCTTGACGCGGATCCAAGGGCCCATAAGACGCAAAGTAAATTCTAATTTACTTTGCAAAACATTGGAGTTTTAGGTTTTCTCAACTTTTATATTATAATTTTTTTAGTGGTTGGATATATAGTATCCAATATTTTTTTAAAAACTTTTTAATATTTGAAGTATATAAATATTAATTCTTGAATAATTTATCTAGTATTATATTTTGTATTTCTATTGAATTTTTTAGCTGTATGAAATATTCATAATTGAAATTAAAAGTTCCTCATCAATGTATCTTAAAATGAATGAATATTTCTAAATTTAAGTATACTTGGCCTTCTATGTCTTAATTTTAAAAGATTGACTCTCCAATTTCTTCATTTTTATAAACTTATTTTCCTTTTCACATATTGACAGCTAGAAGGACATGATTGTTTTAAGGACACAACATAGCATGTGCACAATTATGATTTAATATCAAAAAATATTACCGGTTCTTCATTAAAGAATTACTATTTAGGGAAATTTTTGAACGAGTTGTGAGAAAGAAAGAGGAACAGAGAAGAATCTTGCATGATTTGTTATTCAAGTATGACCTGATTTTTATTTGAATTGCAGTGTATATTATGTAAATAATGCTAGGTATCACTTGTTACATATGGAAAAAAGAGTTAAAATCATTATCAAATAAGTTTATAGATATTTTCTAGTAGAAAATATTTTTTCAAACTCGTACATAGCAATTAAATTCATGATTTATAGATGATTCTAAATGTTTTGTGCGCTAAAATTAAGGCTAACGCACTGAACGGAACCTGAACTATCTATAAGAACAATCAAAACATTCTTCATTGCATATTTTCTGAGAAGTTAGACTAGCAGTAGCCTGCCAAAAGGTTAGACCGAGATAAAAAAATATACTTCAAGAACCAAAGCATCCATCAAAATTTGTCAGTGCATCCCTATTTGTGTACATGTCAAATGACAATATTACAGCAACAGATAGAATGCCAAAAGATAATTGTCATATGAGCTAAAATCAATTCATCCAAAAATCCAAAACAAAGTGTTAAGAACAACACACTCGGAAAAATAATATTCATAAAATTTAACCATAAAAAATAATAAAAATAGTAAAATACAGACATTACAACAACACATGACTACAATTGGGAGGTGCAAAACCCAAGTTAAAAACCTAACAACAAACAAACCATATTTCACGAATCATAACCTTGCCTCACAAAAAAGCGCGACATTTCTCCACTCATGCTATACATGCGGCAACCACAAAATAACATCTTAAATTCTATATCTTTGACATAGTTCAATAATAACATAACCTAGGACACTAATAACTGAGGCCTTAAAGTCCGACACTTAAAATAACATACAAAGGTGAACAAACCCTTTTTCTCAATCAAAATTAAACTTTTCACTTTTTTCCTTCAAAAACACAAATTTTATTCGACCATAGAGGACTTGACCACATGGACGCACACAAGACTGGACCGGACAGACTCAACACAACAAAACAACAGAGAACCCTAACTCGACTCAGACATCATCCCTCCACCCTTGACCAGTCACATTGTCTTCCAGCAAGCCTGTCACCTGATTGAAATAAACATAAATTTAGTCAAAATAATTACACCAGCATTCACGTACTGAAAACCTCATTTATACTAACTTGTGCATGTTTGAGGTTAATTGGCAAAAGGCTGCAATTAACATTTAATCACATCCATTTTGTGAGAGGGAACGATGAAATAAAAAGGCAGCAATCTTTTTTTTTTCTTAGGAATGAAAGAACCTTAGCCAAAGTTGAACCCGCCAGAAGGCACATTATTGTTTGCAAACTGGAACCCTCCTGTCTGAGCCGCTTCCCCTGCTGCCATGGCCTCATCCTCTTCCTCCAGCCAGTAAGTTTCCAAGATCTTCACTGCCTTCTCATAAATCTCGTTATTATCATGGCTCTGCAAGTTCTCAATTTTCTCAAGTCCCTCTGCCTCATCAACCAGCTGAGCATATTGGTTCACACCTCCAGTCGTTCCAAGGTTCTTCTCAGACTCACCAATTTTGAGGATGTTCTCAAGACCCTCAAGGCAGACAGTGACAATGCGGGGGTCGGGGCAGACAAGCAGGTCACACAAAGGCTTTATGCATCCTTGGGACACCAAGTACCTGTTAGGAAACAAATGGAGAGACATGGACTTTATTTATGTGAAAGTACATTTCCTAACAAAATTGTATATTGTTTATTGGCTCCATATTGCAGGTTTTTCCTATTAATGGGTTATTGAAAATGTCTATCAGTTCTGAGGTGCAAGTTTTTTTAAGACAAGAAACAAAAGTTTCTAGCATTACCCTGTAAAAAACAAACGACTATTTTTTGTTACATCACATAGAACAGGACAAACAGTTGCCCAAACTTCCATTGCTCACATTAAGGTGATAGAAGGTACATTTTCTTACAACTTTTTGCAGAAAAAAAAATCGAAGGTATTAAAAGGAACAAAACTAAAGACCTAATGATGAAGGTAACACCAAATCCTTTGCTAAATTGTGTACCAAGGACAACATGTTCAATTCATAAAAAAAAAGCTTACTTAATCTGATCATGGGTGCCACCAGATGTGGCATTGGAGATGGCCCAGGCAGCCTCCTTTTTGATGTCAAATTCAGCAGTTTGGAGTAAATTCACCAAAGGTGCAATGATTCCAGCAGCAATCACAGCCTGATATTAAAAAATTAGCATATAACATCTTTGCTCCTTTTTTGCAGAAAAAAATGGACAGGGAACATGAGAAAGAGGTGAGGACAGTTTCATATGAGTATTCATGGTACCCATGACACTTCGTATGTACTGGTAGATACTCACTCACTTATTACCACCAAGAAAGTGCATTTAGCTTTAACGAAGGACTTGGTTTCAGGCCAAGTGACAGAACTCTCCATGAGTTGGTATAAGAAAAAAAAAATCAATGCTAAACGGAATGTAATCAACTAAAGCCAGCCTCCCTGCCCTTCAACATATCTCTTATATTTTTTTGATGTTTCTGAGCATTTTTAACAGAACCTTCCATAAACTTAAAAGGTATCTTAACAGCACTTCAGTAATGCTTGTAGAATTTGAACAGTTTCTTTTTTAGCCATGTCGACACAGGTAAAACCATGCACCATTGATAGTAAAACATGTTTTGTGTAGCACCTGAATCTGATCCTTGTTGCCAGCTGTGATATTAGAAATTGTCCAGCATGCTTCCTTCTTGATGCTCTTCTTATGATTTTGCGTCAATAAGTTCAGAAGGCATGGCAGAGCTTGGTGATCAATGATGCACTAAATAGAGAGAATCAAAGGAAACAATTTAGAGTGGGGACAGATGTTAGCTTCAAAACACTGAAAACAAAAATTGCAATACAGGATTGCTGGTTAGGTATAGTAGAAGAAGTGCAAATTGTCAAAGTAGGATAAGTGTACTGTACCTGAGTCTGCACATCATCTCCAGTGACAATGTTTCCAACAGTACGTAAAGCAGGTATGAGCACTGAAGGTGAAGGATGGCTGCAGATAAAACCAAGCCAGGTTGATCATAGTTAGTTTGCAGTAAACATGAATAGAGACTACTGATATATAACTGGAGCTGAAGAGAGCATTAGAGGTGACCGAGTAAAATTTTCATTCTCTATTTATATACAATCATGAAAGAAATGCATAACACGTCTATATTTTGCATTTGAGGGTAAAACATACACAAAGCAAATTGCACTGAATCTGAATTCAAACGCTATAAAAGAGAAATTGGCCCATATATAATAATATATCCAACCCAACCTATAAAAGATGCAATGTAGATGAGAAATGATCCATAATTAAAATTTGGAAAGGGAGAGAAAGCCAGAGAGGGAAGGCTTACAGGAGTAGCTCCACAAGGCGAGGGCAGACGCCCCCTTCAATCACAGCTTGGATCTTGTCATTGGTACCATCAGACAGGTATGAGAGCGCCCAGCATGCATCAGTAAGAACCTCCTCATCATTTGAATGGATAAGGCGTGCTAGAGCAGGAAGAGCAGGCTTTGTCTGATCAAATGTCCACAAAAACAATTTATATACAATCAATAGTTAATAGAATACATACTGTTTAAGATATAGCAAGACTCTTATACCCAATATTTTTAGAACTTGCACCAACTTAAAACACACAAGACTCGATCAACAAATAAAATAGCACCATCAAGCCTCTGAAACACATCAGGCAAGCAATGAAGCAGGCCAATAATAAATCTGTTTTTACCTCAATTATGCAATGATACCCAAATTATTATCAAATTTGGGCTCCAATCAATCCCAATTTTCTTAATAGTGTAGTAAAACTCAATGCAATTTTCAGAAACAAAAATTAGTTGTATAAGCATTCAGCTGATCCTGTATATACCACTATTACGAGTTCTTCCCTGGTAAGAAAACAACAAAACTTTGGACAGGTCGAGTATGCATAAATACCTGTTCAAAAGCAGGCTGAGGCTTGCCACGGCAGAAGTTAGATAGGGTCCAGGTGGCATTCCTCAGCATGGACAACTTGGCATGCTCGTTCAGCTGTGCAAGCAGAGGGAGCAGAGCGCCATTGGCAAGGACAAGGTCACGACACCGGGGTGAGTCTCCCGCCACATTCCCCAAAGCCCACACGGCCTTTCATTTTTTAATGGTAAAAATATAATGGGTTAGATAACATACCGTTACTAACAACAGTAGATTTTCTAGAAAATAAACAAATACAGATATTAGTTGAGTTCATTAATACAAAAAATCATACAGCTTACTAGCATATAATGCTTTATATATTCAACTTGCCATAACAATTGTGTCTGTAATTTACAACGGATTGTTAACTGTGTATGATTGGCTAGCTACTAACAATCTCAAAAAAACATTCCTTGAGACCCAAGCTAACAAACTAAACTAATGTAAATTTCATATTTTGGCAGTGTACCTGTTCGCGTACGTCGTCACTTGGAGAACCTAGAAGTTTAACAAAAATAGGAACAGCACCATGGTCGATGACAACCTTGGTGTTCTCAGATGTACCAGAAGCAATGTTTGTAAGAGCCCATGCTGCCTCAAACTGTATTGACCCAATATATAAATCAGGATAATAAAAAAATATCTAAGATGACAAAAAGAGGGAGGAATATGTATATGAGCATGAGTGAAACATGCATAAAGTTTTACAACTGGATACATGCATGGTGATTTACAAATTGGAAACGTTCATGTACATGTCAACATGTGATGCATTCTTTGTTCCTAAACAGATATTTCTTAATTTGAAAATTGTTCTGCAGCTTGATTTTAGAAAGTAATCGAATTCAAGACACAAATAATGCAAGTTTTGTGACTTCTCTGAATTGAATGATACTACATGTTCTGATGAATTCAAATATAGAAAATAACACCATGCTACTCGAAAGCAGTAACTCCTGGTAGCACATATAGGAACTTGAAGAAAGAATAAGAACCTATAAAATGAAGATGTATCCGAATGTACAAGAACTAAACAAAACCTGGAGTTGGGGGAAATCTTCTCTAGTAAGGAACTGCACAAAACGAGGCACCACGCCAGACTGGATGACCTCCTCGATCGGGGGACTCCTCTCTATGGTAAAGAAGGAAAAAAACCAAAAATTAAATGGAAACGATTTGACAAGCATAATACAGATGTCCATGCAAATGTATAAAAGGATAAAGAAGAATACCTATCGATAGCAATTTCCTGAATTGAGTAGTGGACTCGAGCTGAAGGTTTGGATCTTCCGAATATACCCCCGCCACCATCCCTGGCAGGCTTTCCAGCTGTCATAAAATTTACAGAGTGAATTAAGGATGCATGACGTCAACCATCGATGCCGGTAAAAGTAAAATAAAGATATAATTCCTCAAAGAAACGACAAGACACTTAATAACTACACGACAGAATCGCTTTATAATTGAGAGAATACATGATACTAGATATTCCTCGACGAAACAAAATCCACAGCCCGACTAGTAATCTGGCAATGCATGTAACACCTATGAACAACAAGACACTTGGCTGATACTAACAGGTTAGGGTTTAATTAAATTTAACAAAAAGCTGGAACAGAACATAGACTTAGTGGTAGACCAAGGACCATAGGATTACAGACTTTCTAACTATCAGATATTTCAGTCGTGCAACTTTATTTCAAATTTATTCACACAACCGTTTTAGAATTGTAAAAAGAAATTTGTTCTGGAGTATGATCTAACCAACAAAAACCCTAAAGGCAAACAGATCCTAGCAAATAAAAAACGATCCAAGGTGTGAACGATTGGAACACCATCGTCTCACCTTTTTCTCAACCACGGATGAAGAGTGAGCCGTTCCAGTTGAAGAAAAAGGCATAGATTGTTGCGCTTGACTCATGCCTTCACGCCTCTTTTTTTGAAGACTCTCCTCGCGGCGAGACTTACGGAGCTCAACCATGTTATCCTCTCTTCTCCGCCGCCCCTCCTCCGCATCCACGGCCACCTTAAAACGGTTGCGGCGCACCTCCACCCTCTCGCTCGGTCTCAGCGACATCTTGGTGGAGCTTTTACACGGATCAAGGGATGATGGATTGAGGGATTTCTAGTACAAATGACGCGAGATGATACGAGGAAAACCCTAGGAGAGAGAGGGAGGAGAAACGATGTGCGAAAGAGAGGGAGCGAAGAAAAGAAACCCTAGTTGAAGAGAGAGATTAGATAGACGGTGGTCCTGGTCTAACGGACCATGAAGTGAATGGTTGATGGGTCCCAAAATTATATATACATGTATATATAGCGAAATCTTGCGAGTAAATTCGGTGTATCGCCTTTAGGAATTCGTATCCTCTGCATTAACTCAAAAAGGAATATTTTGAGTTGATGTATCTAGACCGTTCAATAAACATTAAAATCCGTGTACATTAGATCCGCACTAATATTGAAGCCCCCCTGAGTTATAGGCGAGGTCTGGATGGCCTCTATTTAAAATCAGACGGTCCATATGCATGAGTTACAGGATCCGGTTTGAGAAGAGATTTTAAGGTAAGTAAACAAATTCAGATGGGTCTGGATGCGAGACTGTAGCCTGAAGGACCACCACTTTTGTGCTTTGTGGACCAGCTTAGGACGGCGCTTATGGGGTAAATATATTTACGGAGCAGTTTTTACTTCATGCAGAGCACGAGCAAGAAACCTACAGATGACTTGTGCTGTATGAAGCAAAAATGGCTCTGTCAATACATTTACCTGTTTGTTGCCTCGGCGCAGTCAAAGATTCAAAATGAATTGGTATCCTCTGCATTAACTCAAAAGGGAATCTTTTAAGTTAATGAATCCTGACCATCCAATCTGGTTCAAGATTCGTGCAAACTAGATCTGCACTAATATTAAAGGGCTCCCTATATCTTAAGCAGGGGCCGGATTGGCTCCATTTAAAATCAGACGGTAAAGATTCATTAACTCAAAAGATTCCTTTTTGAGTTAATGCAGAGGATACGCATTCGATTCAAAATGCAGTGATGCACAGTTGCACACTGCACTGACTCGAGCTTCCGCTGGCGCACTGGTAGTAACAGACTAATAACAGTAAGTCATACTTTGTACACAGACCATCAATTACAAAACTATTTATTTTTAGATATTTCATTTAAGTGAATATAATTTAAATCGTTCGTTTCGAATTATGAACCGGAACATCCTCTCTGTAAAGTTGTTTGCGTGGTGTCAATCAGAGGCCTGAATAGTATTTATCTTAGATATTTTTAAAAAAAATGCAAACTTCCAAATTCCAATCAAACGGATGGTAGAGATCCGGAAATTTTTTCTTAAAAAAGTTAAGCATGTGATTTACGTCATTTGATCTAATTAACTTGACGGTCATGTAAAAATGATTGCTTGATGATCTCCTTGCATAGAGAACCGAATCCTTTGTTCTTCTGTGGGTAAGATTTTTCTGCTCTCATTTAATTTAGCCAATCTCTTGTTGACACATTTCATGTCTTTTTTCTAGAACTGCATCCCCTAGATGCGGTTTTCAGAAAAGGGGGCTGCATTTCATAGATGCGGCCGTAGTAGTTTTGGAATTATACATGATTGATAGTTTTTTGTTTATTATTTTTTATAAAATTGTATTTTTTAAAATTTCGGGTCCTGCGTAGGATTTTCCTGTTCCTATTCAATTTAGTCAATCTCTTGTTGACACATGACATCTCTTTTCATCTCATTAATAAGTATTTTTTAAATTAATTAATTAATTGGATGAACGAGAAAATATTATTTTGAACTATAATATTTTCTCTCCAATTTCCTTTGTCTCTTCGCCTTTCAAATTAAAAATTGTTCCCTTGTCATGAAAACTTTTTGAGTTGAATCAAGTAACAAAATAGTTTACTTGTAAGTTATTTTTTATATTTTTTGTTGCAACTTTTTGAGTTGAAATGATAGAACATCTGTTATAACGGTAATTCTTACATTAGATAGATTTTCAATTTTTCAGGATTTTGTAGGTTTTTTGAAGTCTATTAGTTCATAACTTGAGTTCCTATTTTAAAAAATATATATTTTACTTTTTTTTTGTTAGATTCAGTTTTCATATATTCAGTTTTACTATCTTATTTTGTTTTTGTCATTTTGCAACAATGCTAGATGAAAACTGGACCAAAAAATCACTCTAAATCTTTACCTGACAAAATGCATTATAATTTATAACAGATTATTGAATAAGCTGAAATTAAAGAATTGATGTTCAATAACATCATCAATTCAAAGAGCCTGTAATTCAATCTCTAGCATACAATGCATCTCAGATCTTCTCTTTTCTCTTTCTTTGCATGAATCTGAAGTAAAAAAATACACATCACATCATGTTTCACCTCTTATTTTCTTTTTTGACTTTTTGCTTCACAGTAACAGCAAATGTGCTGATGAATAGTGGTTTTTATCTCTCTCTCTTTTCTTTTCTTTTGACTTTTGTTTTTAATCATGTTTTGAAACAAAGTCTATAGAATTGAAGTGACATTTACGGTTTTCTTTTTAATATTTTGTGTGAAAAGAGGATTTGAGAAGGGCTCATGTGAAACTTTGATTGCATACTACATTACTACCCTAATTCCTAATTATATTTTTAGAGCTCTGTTAAGTCATTTTATTAAAATTTTGAAAACATTCTCATAGATTTTTTTTTTTTGGTTACAAAGCATCCCATTATCACAAGTTTCATTTAATCCTATTGCTAATAAATAATATTAAAATCTACATTTTTTGTGAGAGACCTATTTTCATACTTTACAAGTAATAATGAATCACAATAAGATGCATTATTAGATGATCATTGTATAGTAAATCAGCATGATTGAAATAAAAGTGAAATAGGAAATTTATAAGGACCTGGTTGTAGTTTTTCCATGCAATTAGTGATAAATCTTTTACAGGGATACATTATTCCTCTCAATCTTAATTTCAATATTTCTGTTCATTTTGATTGCTAACAAAGCCTCCATATGATTCTTAAAGAACATGATAATGAAATGAAGTATGCCATTATAACTATAAAATTGAAAATAATGAAATAATCCCTAAACATGTTAACCAATGAATGATTAGTGTGTCAAAAAAAGGATGTGATTTTTCAGACATAGACTTCTAGAACAAATATAATTTGAAAGTTGAAACCGATACCAAAGGATAGGTATCGGATTGGTATCGGTCTCAAATAAGGATAACCTTAATATATACAACTGCGCAAGCTATCGCTTTCTCTAGTCTAGATGGCAACATTTTCAGGTCAAAATAGGATGATATCATATCATTATATAACAATTTAACGTCTAACCGACTAACCGTTCACACAAATGGCAGAGAAAAGTGGGTCAAGAAGATAAAAGAGAGCTAAGGCCCTCGTATGTTTAATTTTAAACAAAGGTTTAAATAACGTTTATCGCATCATAGTGGACTGATTAAAAAAACACCGCTATGCTCAAAAGCATCGCTATAACGCGAAATAACGTGCTATAGCGCTGATAGCACCATAGCTTTTATGGTCTGAATTATCGTGTCATAGCGGACTGATTAAAAAAACACCGCTATGCTCAAATAGCGCCGCTATAGCGCGAAATAGCGTGCTATAGCGTCATAACTTTTATGGTCTGAAAACTCTATAGCGCCCTATTTATAACCTTAATTTTAAAAATAGAAAAAAAAATTTGCACCCTTATTTCTACTGAGCCCAGTTCTTAGTTGTTTCCTTTTTTTTTATTAAGAAAAGTCAATTTAATTATGTTCTTATCGATTTGTAGTTAATGTTTTGATAAAAAAAAATTTATGTATTATTACTTATTTGACATGAATACATTCTTAATTTGATTAATTTTTTGTTTAAATATGTGAGAAAATATACACCTGAAGATGACATATTTTTAGCTTTTTTTTTTTTCAAACAATATTTTACGCATTTTGTTCCTTGTAAAATATGCAACTTTTAGTTGATCTTTTACTAACATGGTCCTTAGAGCAATAGAAATAAGTCAATTACACAACAATTAATGATGTGGCGCTGATACTTTCTTCATCGAAATTAGATCTTCTAAGGTAATTCAAAATTTGAATTTTAATCATGATAGTTAGTTATTAATTGACATAAATTCTATAGTTCCATAAATTTATAATTAATCCGAACTAAATTGAATTGAATTTAAACAGACAATTCAAATTTTAAAGAGAATACTAACTCCACCCACACACACTCTTTGAATGAAACCAGATCCGTTGTTCACCCTGTTTTTCTCTCTCCTCTCCCTCTCTCTAAAAATAGGAGAGAGATAGAGAGGGGGGGAGAAAAACATGGTATTGATTCTATTTGAAATAACACCGGATTTGGTATTGATTCTAGCACGAATTTAACCAAAAAAAATCATGTACTGCAGTTGCGAACCGAATTGATTTGAAATTTGATCCGACATTCTGAATTCAAACTTAAACAACGAAGTAGTGCAGAGTCCGGATCCTTGAGATAACTCAAATTTTGAGTTTGGATCTAGACTGTCCTATAAAAATCTGGATCATTCGGATCCGAAGTAAATTGCACAAAATCGCTTAAATATTTATGAATCTGACGGTCAGAATCTAAACTCAAAATTTTGAGTTACCTTAGAGCATCTCCAACAGTGATTGCTTATGGATTGCTTATGCTGATGTGTCAATTATTTTTTTAATTGCTTGGTTGTATGGCTATTGCTTATTTAGCAACTGTTGGAAAGAATTGCTTAATAAGAAATCATTTTCTAAAGAGAGTTGGCCAAATGTCTAATTCTTATTGGTCAAATGTTTAATTCTCAATTGTTTGGTTGATTGCACCAATGTAAGAGTGGATTGCACCAATGTAAGGTGGCAGGTGCCAGCGACCTCTTTTGTTTCCAAACAAATTAAGAGGCAAATGAATTATGCAGTTATAGCGGTTAGCCTGGATTAAAAGTTTAAAACCAAACCAGTTAAGAGGCGAATGATGCAATTAGCAATTTTTTGTTGAAGTATGTGTTTTTATTTAAATTATGTATATATACTCATAATTTATTAAAAATAATTAATTTAAATCATTAAAATTATCAAATAAACTAATTGTAACTCAATTTTATCGTTAATTAATAAAAATTTGTGAAATTATCATTTAAAAAAGAGAAAAAGTAATGTCCATCGGGCTACAGTCCCTCAAAAATCTCCGTGTATAAAAGTCTTCTCTTTTTAGCTTAGTTCTGACGCATTTTTAACTGCCACAACTGCCATAATTTCAACTGTTATAATTTCAAGTACACTATGTATGTTTACATAATTATATGTGTATGTTTATAGGATAATATGTGTATGTTTACAGGATAATATGTGTATGTTTACAGGATAATATGTGTATGTTTACAGGATATTATGTGTATGTTCACAGAAGATGGTCCCCAACAGTTGTCACGCGTTTTCAACAGCTGTCATGGGTTTTCAACAGCTGTCACGCGTTTTTAACAGCTTTCACGCGTTTTTATGTTTACATGATTTGTTGAATTAGTTTACAGGATTTAGTATTGATGTTTACAGAATTAGTTGAAAATCTCCGAAAATTTTTGGAGAACTGGAGTTGAGGGACTGTTAGCTGCTTCTAAAAAGAGGTCCAATGTATAGCAGATAAATGCAGAAAAAAAAAGAATAATAAAAATAACCTTCTAATCAGTCGTATAAATATGAAACAAACGATTAATCGAACCTTTTAAATGAAAAACAAACAATTAATCAAACAAGTCGGCCGATTACTCGATTTCATCTGCCCTTGACGAGTCTGTTTGTTTCAATTTAATCACCACCTAGAATAGCTACTATTTGAGAATAGTAGATGAGAATAGTGATTTTTGGAAGAGTGTGAAATAGTGTTGATGTGGTGCTATTCGGAATAACGAAAATGATGTTTGGATTGAACATTTAGAATAACGATGGAGAAATTGAACATTTGAGAGAGCACCAATTGCTATTTCGACATTTTGTAGGAATAGCGGAATAACGCTATTCTCGCTATTCCGAATAGCAATTGAGTATGTTTGAATGGATTGGAACAGATCTATTCTCAGTACATCCAAACATACCGGGCAATTAATCAATCGTTGACACCGTTTCTTACAACATTGCTTTCAATAACATGAATATTTTCCGAGTACCTTTTGAGGGATTCCCTTTCTCTGTTATTTGTGTAGTTAATTTTTATAAAAGAATCATCATTTTTATGAGAAGAAAATATTATAGCTTGGATAATATCCCACCTCTTCTGTGACCCTGAGTCTTTGTAAATTATTCATAGAATTCCGTACCTGAAAAAACATTTATCCATATAAATAGAACGTGGCCATACAGCCATTTGTTCCGATGTACCTTTTCTTTTTTGCTTTCTGGCACTTATCATCATAGTCACAAGAATCGTGAATTAAATATGAATAATTCATTTTTTTGTGATGCCGAATTGAACGTTGAATTATTCGGTTGACTGAATTTTGACCGAATTAAATCCGAATAATTTGTGAATTTTACGATTTTTTTCCAAAATTTACGAATTATTCTCAGAAAAAAATTTGGTTTTTTTTTTGCTCTCTCGCAGGACTAAGATCTCTGATCCAAAAAATTCCGAATCATTCCTGAATTATATCCGAATTATTC
Organism: Carex rostrata; assembly: GCF_964058835.1. NCBI lineage: Eukaryota > Viridiplantae > Streptophyta > Magnoliopsida > Poales > Cyperaceae > Carex > Carex rostrata. The sequence continues at coordinate 3,741,636 of NC_135943.1, forward strand.
TCGAATCACAAATTTTTGACATCGCCAAACCGAACTCGAATAATTCATTTGTCAGTTGTCACTATGCATATCACTGTTAAGACTGGAGTATTTGTATTTCCCTCGTCGAATCATTGGGATTTGGCACCACTCATTGGCGAATGGCGATGGTGAAATTACCATAATTGCCAGCCACTGTCAAGGTTTCAAAAAAAAAAAAGAAATTACCATAATTGCGCCACGAGCCTGTAGCAGCGGATATTGTCTCGAAACTGGAATGCTAGATAATTTGATGTTCGGTTGAAATCGTTTAATTCACATTAAAATTTGTACATATAACTTATTTGAAATTCGTTCAAATCAAATGTGCACGAACTTTGATATAAATTGAACAGTAAAGAATAAATATCAGACTGAATTAAACAACTCTTGCTCTTTTAGAAAAAAAGAACATAACATGGGTGGAACCAAGGGGGTGCAAGCAGGGGCCAGGCACCCCCCATAAAATTTGATTTTTTTTACTAGATCTACTGTACATCAAAGAAGTAATGTTCATGTAGCAACCCTCAAACTTATCAAATAAAGGCCTCCTGATTCCGCCTTTGCATAATCAATGCCCCTTTAGATTATATTGTAATCTTTTTTGGATGCGTTTTACATACAACTAAACTATTCCCAAATAAACTGCTAAGTCTGCTATTATCCTTACATTTTTCATGTGATATTGGGGACAATCGAATATTTTTAGTCATTATCTTAATATTTCAAAATTCCGACCTTATCATCAATACATCAAAAATTTAGAACATATCACCCACGCAGCTCCAGTCTGTATAGAATCCGATAAACCACGCATGAGTTTTTCTCTGTTTCAGTTCAATTTGAGCTACACATTAAGGTCATGTTTGGCCGCGTTACTGTTCTCGTGGGAAAAAAAAATTCAGTTCACAAGAACAATACTTTTCAGTTCAATTCCTGTGTCCATGTCTATTCCCAATTAAAGGTCGAACATGACCTAATTTGTTCGAAGCTCTTCATTTGATGGGATCCACCATTTTATCCTCACCTTGAATTGAAAAACATTTCATGTTATAATATTATTTGGTGGGAGCCAATTAAAATGAAATAGATGGTATCAGGTCATGAGCTGCAGAGGCGGACTTACATGGTTCTATGGGGCAGCTATTCTCTTTGGATTTGAGTTTTAGTAGTAATTTATTGGTCTTGATTGACTTTGTCTCTCTGTAAAATTTTTTCTCCCTCTTAATATTTGATTTGTAATTTGAGTTAAATTTAATATTAAATCAAAATATTTTTTTTGAATTATGATTGATAATTAGAATTATAAGTTAAAGCATCAGAAATTATACAAGTCAGAGCATTAAAAAGTATAAATCAAAGCATTATTTTTTTATCGAGTACCCAATTAGTTAATGGGTTTAAATCCGATTCGATATTTTTTTTTCTGGCAAAAATCCTGAATCTGTCCCTGATGAGCTGCACATGACAAGTGGTGCACAGTTCAGAGCTGTGTGGATGGTAAGTTTTTAATTTTTAAGATATTGATGATAAGGTAAGAATTTTGCAATATTAAGATGGTAATAAAAAAAATTTCGGTGGGGACAGAGCGTGTGAAATTGAGAATGAGAGAGCATGAAAATGAATTGAGTTCAACGTGTTGAAGTAACAAAATATCCTTCTCTCTGTTCATTAAAAAATAATTTATTCTTTAACGATATTAACTTAGATTAAGAAAATATGAAATTGTATTTTATTTTTTTATCAAGCCCGGTTTGTTTTCTTATTTCTAGATATTTTTCAATCTATTATGGTTTCTTTTAGACTTTAATAAAGGTCATCAATTTTTTTTCCATATGAGTTGTCAAATTCAAAATCGACGCTTAGATGAAATTGCACAGTCCATTTAAGTAATTTAATCACTTAATAATGGTTGTAATAATAATTTCTTGTAAGTTTTAGATATTGCGTGGCACAAAACTGTCACATAAAATGACTCCATAATTAATTAAAAATGTTTAAATATATGTACAGTTGCAGTAAATGTTCTGTAACACCTATTTTTGGTGTAAAAAATAATACATCCTTTCAAAATAGTTCTAATAATAATTATTATTTATCTTTGTTTGTACTTATTAATTCATTAGGCCTTAAAAATCTCACAAATAAAAATTCATCATTTTGTCGGCCCAATTAAGCCCGTTTCCGCGTTAGGTCACAAACAAATATCGTCAAAATCTGCCAACAAAAATTTGACTAATTTTCCATTTCAGATCTTGACACACGACTTCTCTGATTAGTAAGTATACAGATATAGTACATGTATTGCTTAAAATATTTATATATTTTTTTTCTAGTAGACAATATGTTGACTTCTTACTCATGTAGATATATTTTTTTTTCCCAGTATTCCTCTGTTACTTAAATCTTGAGTCACATCTCACTCAAAGACTGTGTATTAAAAAAAAGGATCCGTATCTTCTCAGGTACCTGACTCTACACAATTGAAACGGACGGCCCAGATTTACTCTCAGCCGGTGCCTATTTCTGATGGCTTAGTGGGCAGCATACTCACAAGATTCGTGAATTATATCCGAATTATTCGTTTTTTTGAGTGATGCCGAACCGAACGTCAAATTATTCGGTTGACCGAACTTTGACAGAATTAAACCCCAATTTTACTAATTATTCGCAAATATTTTTCGAATTTTTCCCATAAATTTTTTTTGCTCTCTTGCAGGACTGAAATTTCTGGTCCGAATAATTTCGAATCATTTCCGAATTATTCCCAAATCACAAATTTTTAACCTCGCCGAACTGAACCCGAATAATTCATTTGTCGGGCAGTATTATATTTGTGCTTTGAGATTCGTACCAAGTTAAAATAATGATCTAGGACCGTCCATTTCAACTGTACTCAGTCAGGTAACCTGAGGGGATGTGAATTCTAAAAAAAGGAAGCACACCGAGAAAAGCAAAGATAAATACAAAAAAAATCCAAACCGAACCGAAAAAGAAAAAGAAAAAAGCAGGAGAAAAAGGAAAGGGAAGCAGCAGGCGCAAAAAGCAGAGGGAGGAGAGAGAAGCAGCACAGCACAGTGCATCTAATTCGAAGAAAGAGAGAAGCACAGTGCATGGACCTGGAGATCTCGCGTGGTTTGCTCCGGTTTGGTCCGGTTTTCTGCTTGATCTGGATTGCTTCACTCCTCGACTCGATTAATTTGAGCTATTTCTAGCGTTAGCACAAGGGGACCTGTGAGATGAGTTCTTCAGGTGAATTTCAAATATTTTCGCCTTTTTTGGGATTTCTGAACACATCTTGACGAAAAGCTTAGAGCTTATGTCCTTGTAGTTTGAATTTACCTTAACAGCCTTGGAAATTGCCTAGTATCCCTAAAATCAAGTGGTTTTAGCTGCTGCAAACTTGGGAAAAACAAAAAAAATACGGGAATTGGAGTGAATGGGTGTTTTGATGTCTAATTCATCCATTTCAAAGGCAATTTGAAATTTTTTAGGTCAGAGATGCAAGTTGGTATTTTCCAATTGCATTTCTATATAATTAAGTAAAAGCTTTTGTATTGTCCTTTGTGTATATTTCTAGTTACATTTGAGCTTTGATTTGGTGTTTTTGGCTAAATGGCAAACACCATTCACTTTCGTTGGTACTATTTACCTGTATGGAGTAATATAGTGCCACATCACATGATTGGAAAATAAGGAACATTTGCTGCTGGAACACTTTTTTCCAAAATTAATTATGTTACTATAATTATACTGTAATTATACTGTTGATGTACAATGGTATTCCATGTGGCAGAATCTAATTGGCTTCCTAACTAAAGACCTACAATTATTTTATAAATTTATTATACATTTGTTTCTTGATTTTTTTGTCTTTAGGAGACCATCACGTCATTAACTTTGTGCCTAATTATTAAGTTAAAACCAATAACATTTTGCCTTGCGATAGAACACTGTTCTTAACTAAATGCATAGTTTGGAGTTGTCGAAAGTTCTCTTTTGAGCTTATCATGGTACAGCTAAGTTGACGTATGTTTCGTTAGTATTTTATATTTTATTATTCTTATGTGTGTCAATATCTGAGATGTACTTGTTTTGTTTACCTATCCTTATTTAATTTGCAGGTTCAGTCAACATTGTGAACAGAAAATTTTGGCTGAATTATTTGGGTATATTTATTCTATTTGTCAACACTTTACCAAAGTCGATTGGTCAGTCGTCAGAAGAGGTACAAGTTCAAGAGCTTTCTTCTTTGCACAGATGGATGACGGTTCAATCTGACTTCTCTTCCAGGGTATAACTGTCAATTTAATCTGCATATTATGACAATTGCAATGGCCCAGGGTAGATTGATTTGGAATGGCTGCATGAGCCTAAATTAAGCAGCTAAAAATAAAATACAGAAAACAAAATCTAAGTGAGGTGTTAGCTTTCATATGCAAGAGTATACTGGAACAAACCTAAGGTTACCTTCCTCTTGTGTCTTTTGTTTTTTAAAAAATTGCAAATTTGCTCAATGTATCATTATTTGCATTCCTGGCATAAATTGTGGTATTTGCAAAAATCTAAACACAAGTTACCCGGCTATTGAAACTTGCACAAAGAAGAAGTGCCGCTTAGTTGCATAATCCAGTTAACAGACAAAAATTGAAAATATGTATCTTGTGGAAGATAACAACACAAGGTGTAAATTTGACCTACAAAACATACGTCTAGAGACAAAGAGAAGTAGTGTTCCTTGCCTAATTCAAAAGTAGTATCTTTTGATACTATAATAATGTTTTTTCTCAAGACAAGGCTAATAGTGGCACCTTTTGCAAGAAGCCCGTCTCCTTCTCCATTCTTCTTCTTTCTTTTTAACCAGAATATTGTATGCAGGAAAGGATTTATGATTCTGAGACAAGACTAGAGAGGAGACCCCTTCTATTCAAAAATGAGACTCTGCTGGTCAGTGTAGGACCTGTTTTGAGCCCAAGTCATGGACCGAAACGGCTCAAACTGCTTTCTCGGCGCCTCGCTCCAAATCTTTCTCCAGTATCTCCTTTAGTGGCTATCACGAGTTCTGATGCAGCCCCACCAGCTCCAAATAGTAGTTCTAACTCAAACTCTACCTTGGCCCCTTCGGGTCTTGTTGAGCCTCCTGTATCACCCCACACTGGTGAGTTGGATATATATATTCTGGATTGTCTTTCACATACTTTATGCAAATCAACCCTGGTATTTTATAGTAACTGCACAAAGCACTCTCTATTTGTATTATTGCATACTACATAATAAAGTTGGAACCAGGATCATTGGTTCATGCAACTTTAACAAATAACAAGTAAAAAATCCTCCTAAATTAGTTTTTGAGCTATGAAGGGAGCATTACTTGTAATAGTATAAATAATGCTTAACTAGCTTGCTGGTATTTTTTGAAAAAAAAAAAAAAAAATCTAATTTTCACAACACTGCATGTACTGATCCATGCATAGCATACTTAAAATTCAACTATGTAATCTTACAATCCTAATTCCGGCCAGGTTGCTGCGGACCCAATATGATGCTTCGTCGAACGAAGACCAGGGACTGCATTCCCAGTAACTGTGTCTATCCCATCAAGATTGAGTTTTTCTTGCGTAACGTTTCTCTCACCTCAAACTGGAGTTCCAAGTTCCTGGAAGAGCTTGCTTCACAACTTAACTTAAATGTCAGTCAGTTTGAGATCGACAATTTCTATGTAGTTGGTGCCACTGGGTTGAATATTTCAATGGATATAGCGCCTGAGAAGGAGATTAGCTTTTCTCAAATGGAAGTATACAAATTGACTGATGAGCTGGCAAATCATAAAGTTAGAATTAGTCCTGAGTTGGTTGGGGACTATCAGCTTCTTAATTTGACCTGGAACAGGCCCCCAGCTCCATCACCCGGTATAAATTAGTTTAATTGTGGAACTTGTCTTGTTTTCTTGGTAATTAGTAGTAATATCAAAGGTTGCCATAATAACCTCAGAATAACTAGACAACAATTTAGGATCTGGCAAGCAAACAAAACACCTGATCACCGTGCTTATATTACATGTACTGTTTTCCTTATTTTGAGATTACCAATAGCTATGCGCTTAGAAGTGGATAACCACTAACACTTGTGATCTTGATAAAATATCATTCAGTAAAAGAACCTTTCTTTTTCTCTCTTGTTTTTTTTTGGTGAGGATCCACAGACAACAAATTAACTTGATGAAATTTGTAAGTTGGAAATCCAGCGATTGTAATCTATATAATATGCCTGTCATACATATGAAAAATTGTGACATTTGATGCAAATTTTACCATTCATCAAATGACTTGAAATATACAACAGTCAATATTTAAAGGTATTTGATGAAATATCAAATGACTTTCAAATTATATGAGAATTGATACAACCAAACAAACAATCTATAAGGCAAACAACATGTCTAATTTTTCTTACTTGATTTGGGAAAATATTCAAGATTTTGGAATTAAGCTGTCGTCAATGGATCCGAAACTTTTTTTTTTTAAGCTAAAGGCTAACATATCCCTAATATAAGGGCTGTTGGTTCATTTTGGTCAAATTTGTTGACCTGATTGTGTGCAGATAAACTCATGAACATGCTTGAGTCCCCCGCTCCAAAAAAGAAAGAGTACTATTAGCGTGACTGTAGTTGAGGTTGGAAGAAACTTGATGAAATGAGAATATTGTTGTGAGTGTAGTTTGGGAGTTTTTGATGTAATCAAGGATGGTGTGTATTCTAATTTTAACAGGTTGCTTTTAGGTGTTTCTTGTTGGTAGAGTACTGTGGTATTTCAAACTTTCACAAGGGTACTCAGAAATGATTCTTTATAGTAATGCTCAATACTATCATTTTGGTTCTTTCACAAGAATACAAACATGATACTGCTACACTGGAATTCAATGCTTTATATAAGTTTCAAGCATACTATTTCTTTAATAATAGACTATATCAAAATTTTACTAGTACAGAATGATAAAGCATTGTCTATGTCACAAATATACAGAAGTGCCCTTTTAATTCTGTTTATTCTATTTTTTTTTATTTCAGCTCCAGCGATGGCTATATCACCAATGGCTTCACCACCGACCAAAGTGCCCCATTTGCCAGTTCCTAGTAGAAGTTCACAGGAAAATAGCAATGCCCATTCAAATTTACTTACCATTATTGGAATTTGTGTTGGTATTCTAATTGTGATTTTTGTAGTTATCATAATAATTTGTGCCTGCTCTCATTGCAAGTCAAACGAGCTGCTGGCTGGAGATGTTGAAATTTGTAAGTTTCTTTTGACTTCTCTCTATAGTCTCAGTATTTTCCGGTTCGTACCAATCCAGGACCCAGGTGTTGCTTCACCTTTGTTGATGCCAGATCAAATTTCTTCATAATAGACCAATAATAAGTGCAAGAATACACCAAAAAGGAAGCATAGTTTGAATCAAGCTAGTGCCAGTTTAACATGTTCTTCCTATATTTCATTATTATTGGTAATAGGCTAATAGCCTATTGTATCAGTACATGACTTGGATGGAACAGCAGTCTGTAGTTCTGGTTTAACTGGTAATATCGTTAACTAGACCCAAGTCTTTCATAAAACCTCATAACACCAAAATGTATTAATTTGAGAGAAACACTAAAGATTCAAATTTGTTACATAATGGAGCAACCAGACTATACGCGTTAGCATTTATAATTTAGGACCAAATTTACTGGACTTCGCTCCTAAAGCAACTGAGCTTAGGAACCAAATGAAAAAAAAAAAAAAAAAACTGATTCCTTATTTTCTTTTGTTTATTAAAAGTGAATAAGCCAACTTCAACTCGAGATGCAATATCTGCATGTGGGTCTCTCCCACGACCCACTTCGACCCGTTTCATCTCCTATGAAGAGCTTAAAGAAGCCACCGATAACTTTAATCTCTCGTGCATGCTTGGTGAAGGAGGCTTCGGCCGAGTCTTCAAGGGGGTTTTAATTGATGGCACAGCTGTGGCCATAAAGAAGCTGACAAATGGTGGCCACCAGGGGGACAAGGAGTTCCTGGTTGAAGTTGAGATGCTCAGTCGGTTACACCATAGAAATTTGGTCAAGCTGATTGGGTATTATAGTAGCAGGGACTCTACGCAGAATTTGCTGTGTTACGAGCTAATACCAAATGGGAGCTTGGAAGCTTGGCTTCATGGTACAAAATTTTAATCCTAATTTTGGGGGTATTCATAGGTAGATAAAGGTTTACTGTTCAAAATTTTGTAGCAGTACTGGGATTTCATACTGGCGGAGTACCTCCTTAGCACTGCTGGAATGTTTCGTGGTTCAGTAAATTTACTAACACGGAGCTTTACATGAATGCTACACCAAAGATAAACTTGTAATTGTGTTTTGTACCAGTACTGGGGTCTTTTATTTATACTAAACCTGATCCCAGTGCAAGCATGCATGAGAAAGCTTAGAGATATTCTCAGTTTAAAAGCAGACTGGTCCTCTTCTGGAATGATAAAGGCGCTGAAATTTCCTGTTTAACTATATCAAGTTGGCAGCCAACATTTACATTTTATTTTCATCTATAATATTATTTTGTTTTTTAGGTCCCTTGGGTGCAAATTGCCCATTGGATTGGGACACAAGGATGAAGATTGCTCTGGATGCAGCGAGAGGCTTAACATACCTGCACGAAGATTCCCAGCCTTGTGTGATACATAGAGATTTTAAGTCCTCTAATATTTTACTGGAAAATGACTTCCATGCAAAGGTGTCTGATTTTGGGCTGGCCAAGCAGGCACCCGAAGGACAGGGCAATCATTTGTCGACACGTGTGATGGGCACTTTTGGGTAAGTATAACATTTATGAAGGATATCTGTGGTGCTTCTCATATTCATTTGGTGTATTAATATTTTCTATTTGTCCGGGTAATTTATATCAACTCCTTTTTACCACTTCAGGCTAAGTGACACTTTTCTCAAGGATACAGTTTTTTGCTCTGCAAAATAAGTACTATTGGTGCATATTCATCTGAAACATCTAGTATTATCAGGCAGTCCTTCATTTCCTATTTATTCAATTTTTCCCAAAATACCCCTCTTTTCTCCCTTCTTCATTGAGATAGAAATGGTGAGGGCACCAGTTCCGTTGGCAAGAAACAGGAAAGGAGGGAATTAGAATGATAATTTTATTATTTTTTTTGTTTTAAATGTGCAATGTGTTATTATTTTCCATTGTAGATACAAGTATGGCTCCTTTATAATTTGCAGAAAGAAAAAAAGAAAAGAATAAATACAATTATACCTGTGCACTGCAAGATATATAGTCTACACCCCTAGAGAACATGAAAAACGAACATTTATACCCCTCACCCCTGCTCCTTCACATTCTCTCTGGGGTTATAAGATAGTTTGGTCATCCTGAGAAGAAATTAGGAGCAAAGGGCCTATAGCCGTGGTGTCACAAGGGCATATAATTTTTTTTCCTCTATTAGTGCCGTGACAGTTGTGCCCTGCTTATGTATAGGTATGTTGCTCCAGAGTATGCCATGACAGGTCATCTACTAGTTAAAAGTGACGTGTATAGTTACGGGGTGGTTCTTCTCGAGCTTCTTACCGGGAAGCGACCTGTGGACCATTTGCAACCAGCTGGTCAGGAGAACCTTGTGACTTGGGTCTGCTCTCTCTCCCTCCCTCCCTCTCTCTCTCTCTCTCACACACACACACACACACACACACACACCCCACACACTTGCAGATACTTTAAGTTCAACCTTATGCTTGCATCCTTCTGTAGGAGTTAAATATCAAGAAGTATCAGTTCGTGTTTCACAATTTTTTTTATTTATTAGCCAACTTTTTGGGATTTTTCAACTCTCCAACTGTGCTAGACCTTGTAGTTTTTTCTTGTGGATTTGGTTCATTGTATTTCCTTGTTAAGCTGCTGCCATGTGCATTCTATTTAGCATTTAGAACATCTCTAAAAAGAAGGCTTCACAGACAGTGAGGCTATGGTACATTGCAAATATTGAACAATAGAGGTTGAGTGAGGCTATGGTACTATGCATAGCGCTTTGGTCTGTACTTTGGATCAATATCTTCGTTTTCAAAGTGCAAAGAGTTAATCTGAACTGTTCAACATGATCTCCATACGAAAATGTATTTGCAGACTAAATTTTACATTCTTTAGAATTTTTTAGATAGAAAAATCAGTACTTTTGAATGGTCTAAAATCTTTTGATCAAGTGAATTTCTACCTATCTAAATAAATAGTAAAAAGATTATAAAAAATGTAAAATTTGGTCTCCAAGTTCAGATTGACTATTTGAACCTCGTAAACTGAAATATTGATCCATAGTACGGACCAATGGGTGCTATGCACATGGGGCGGATCTTGGTACTGCCTGATTTTATAATTTTTAATTAAGTATATTGAAATTTAATTTAATTATTATTTTTCTTAAAGTTTTTATATAGTTCAGCTACCTCATAAATTATCACATGTGTGCTTCTAGTCTACTGGTTATTCCAATTTACTATTGTGGGGACTTGGGTTAAGTCCCAGCCATGCTTTGTGCATTTTAAATTTTAGCCTCCCTTATCTAAATTTTCTAGTTCCGCCCCTGGCTATGCATAGTACCATATAGCTTGACTCATAGTAAATAATAATATGCCAACAATGTATTTTTGTGATGCTTCCTCTAGCTGCAGAAGTCACTACTATCAGAAAATATTTGTCAATGATATTTTGTCTTCCATATTGTTTGCATCATTTGATTCTCTCACCAACTCAGGCTCGACCGATACTTCGAGACAAGGAAAGATTACATGAGCTGGCAGACCCCAAGCTTGCGGGCAATTACCCAAAAGACGATTTTCTGCGGGTATGTACAATTGCGGCTGCTTGTGTGGCGCTCGAGGCAAACCAACGGCCAACCATGGGGGAGGTGGTACAATCCCTGAAGATGGTACAACGCACTTCTGCAGAGTACCAGGAGGCGGTGGCCACCCCTTCCTCAGCACGGGTGAATAGTAATAACAACAATACTAATACTAACAGTAATAATAGAACGGTAAATTATGAGTCAGATTGCACCTCCTCTATGTTCTCGTCAGGTCCATTTTCAGGTTTGAGTTTTTGTGATAATGAGAATGTAAATCGGACTGCAGTTTTCTCTGAGGATTTGCATGAAGGTAGGTGACTATTTATCTTGTAATTTTTTTTTTTTTTTGGAAATTTTGTTAGTACTTGAATTGTTGTTACTTCAAGGGAGATGGAATTTGTTGCATCCAAAGTTTGCTTGGAGGAGGATTTTTTTTTTTTTTTTTTTTGGAAATTGTAACTGGCTTTGTTATTTTTTTTTGTAACTTCTCCCATTTCTTTAGGGCATCAAGGTTTTCTTTGTATATAAATATATTTTTCAACTTTTATGATATTGAGACATGTTATCTAAGACCGAAAGGAAAAGGAGCGAGCAACCTCAGCTAGAAATATCAAAAGAAAGTTGAACATGATGTACGGAGGTGACATTTTGCTCAAAATAAATATTTTATAGCAATCAGAAAATATCAAATTGAATGAGCTGCTACCAACACGAATATGCAAAATTTTAAAAAAAGCAGCAGCAAAGGCGACGCAACTCCATTGTCCAATTAATTATCAGATATTATTAGCAGAATTTTAAATTTATTTGATGATGACAGCGTCAAAGTATTTTTTTTATTCCGAAGTTTTGCTCATCAGGATTACATTATTTTAGTATGAACTTTACTTTTATTAATCTCAAGTTCTAAAAACAAATAGACTTGCAAGCTTTCAATTCATATAAATAGATTCTGTAATGAAGTTGTAGATAAATTCCTACTGAGTTTTTGAAGTTGGTGGACTTTTTTATAATAAACTTGAGGGTAATTTTTAAGATTTTTTAAACTTCATATTTTTGCAAGAATCAACTTTTGAGAGGTCGTAGGTTCGAAATATGAATGGAGAATTCTTTATCACTTTATGAACAATTAAATAAAAGCTAATAGGTTAGACCTCCATATTTATATCTCCAAAAAATAAAAAATAAATAAAAATAAAACTTTTTTGTACCATACACCAGCATCCTAGTATGTGGTTGAGCAGCACTGCTTGTTAGGAATGTATATATTTTTTTCATCCGAGTTTTGATTTTGATGATTCAAGACTAAAATAAGCTAAACTTCCCAAGTTTTTCACTCATTGAAAGAGCTTCTATAGTGAAGTCACGCTGAAATTTATATTATTTTTTTAAAATTTGACTAATTTTCTTGCATTATAACTGCTTCACTTAAATTGTCTAGTTATAATTTTGTTATTGTTTCCTCTGTCGCATTGAAATGTCAAGTCGCATATTTGTTTATATTACAATTAATGATAATTCATAAATGAATGCATGACAAAATCTACCGCGCATAAAGAAATAGTACAAAAAAGTTGCTTTCGTTGAGAGTCGAACTCAAGACCTCCCGCTTACTAAACGGGTGCTCTAACCAACTGAGCTACGAGAGCTTGTTGACATAAGTTCCTTAAATATTTACTTATTATATGTTTATACTTCAGACTTCACGTTTGTTTCGAAAAATTGAATGACTTGCGGTACTTTAATTTAGGATATATTTGCAGTACCGGGAGCCCAATAACAATACCCAAATTATCGTATGAAATTACGATGGTTATTGAATTGCGGTTATTTTTCATCATTTTATCTTGTGAAAACTCAAAATTTTAAACAGGAATAAATAAGTAAAAATGCAGATAAATTAAATCAGGAACCTTCCCGATTACGTGCAGTGGGTGCAACACTCGGTTGTCGACTAGGAAACATCATAGGTTGTCGACAACCTAAGAATTCCTATTTGTATTCGAAACATTATAACTGATAAGGATACGGTAAGACTTTTAACTATATCCGTATTCGACCATTTACACTTTTAAACCACAACAAATGTGTTATATTAACACATGTTCTTAAATTGATTTATAAACCCTAAACCCTAAACAATTTAACATAACTCAAATGCACCTCTTTTCCTTGAAGCACCTGGTAACTTTGGAGAAAATTAAAAGATAAAATGGACAAAAATGATCAATATTTTGTTATATTAAGAGCATGGGCGGAGCCAGATTTTCAAGTTATACGGGTCAAATATGAATGGAGGTCAGTCATATAAATTTTTCATGCTGCGAATGAGGATCAATATTATTGTATCTATAACATTTTACCTTATATTATATAAAAAAATGTGTATAAATACATTTTTTTTAAATAAACGGAGGTCAATTGACTCTCATTTCTTGAATGTAGCTCCGCCTCTCACTAAGAGGATACTTGTTAAATAAGAGATGGAGGTACAAATAGACAATGATGTCTATCTTTTTAGTTCCAAAAAGAGCTCTTTATGAAATGGAATTATACTTGCCTTTGGTAGAATATATTATTTGCTTCTCTTATGTTCTAACCACAGATCCTTCAACACTTTCTGAAATTGTTGGTTCCCTAATGCCAAGGCTCAATTTCTTTTTTGAACATTTTTTTTGTCAACTTCTTTTTTGGTCATATTTCTTCTGTACTATCTGTAATATTCTCAACTTTTACTCTCAATTTTCACCATTTTCATTTTTAAATTGAAGGTTGAAACATAAAATACATATTGTGTGTAGTTAAAATATGAATTCAATTCTCCACAATCACGAAAATAAATTTTTAACAACTAAACTATAAGACTACATTTAGCATTTTATGAACAGATTGAACTGTATAAAAACAAAAAAGATCAATTAATTTTTAACATATATGATTAAAAAAATTAAAAATTATAAAGTCCGTTCTTGTTCAACACCATTGTTTACTTTTGTGTAATTCTCTAGTTACACAAGATTGGGGCGACGAATCTGCCCCTACCTTTTTGAAGCAGGGCATTGGGTAAAGATATTAACAGCGTAATTTTAGCTTCATGCAGCGCATGAATCATATGCAATGCTGTTTTGATTCTATAGTTCATGCACTGCATGAAGCCTAAACTACCCTGTTAAAATATTTTCCGCAGGGCATCCCCCAATTGCAAGGCAACCTTACATTGGAACATGTCGCACTGTAGAACAAAATTTATGCTGTAAAAATATGCAAACATGTTCGTATTTTCTCCATCATATAATCACTGGACATATCCATTGATGTTTCTAAAAGTGAAGTCTTTTTTTTTTCTTCAGTCACTCAACACCTAAAATAACAACAAACTACATCAATTGAATATAACTATGCAAGTCATACCATATACCACAACAAAAAAATATAAAGCCTTTTGGATTGTTATTTTGTTATGGTGCATTTTGTTATTTACCCAGTAGAGATAGTAAACTTTTATATATTCAATAGAATACAAATTAGAGTGTTATTTATTTAGATTTTAAAATTAAATTCAAGACACATTTATACTCTATCGTCATTTAAAAACACGGGCATCTAAACTTAACCAAAAGTGACTATGACACTCTATAATTTTAAAATTTAAATTAAGTATACTAAATTCAATTTTTTTTTTATATACTCTAGTATTTCTCATAAAATATCAAATGTTTACTTATAGTCTAGTGGTTAGAGCTTTATTTCTAATGGTGAAGAATTGAGTTCAATTCTCTTCTACCCCATATTGCGTATTTTAAATTTAGACCCCCTACATCAAGATTTTCTAGTTCCACCTATGTTTAAAATGTGTTTGGTGTGATTAAGGTATTTTTAAAATAATATTAACTTTTCTGTATTACTCTAAAAAAATTATTATGCAGCTAAGTGTATTATTCTTCATTATATAAAGTTTTAAAGTTTCAACAAAAAATATTTATTTATTTTCAGATTTGCTGTATGTGATTTTTATTTATAAATATTGCTTTTTTTAACATTTATTTTTCGGAGTGAAATTTGAAAAGTAGTCACAAATAAACACACCTCTGACTCATAGATAAAAGAATTTTAGTTTTTGTTCATATAGAACTTGTAAAAATATTGATATTCCTAAATGATCCTGCTACAACACTCCATTTCCATTACAACTGGAGAAGAACCAGCTCCTTGAATCCTAGTGCTTTTATTCCTCTCTTGCTCTCCCTATTGAAGTCTTCTAATTGTAAATTAAACAAAGCATTACATCGTACCCTTCTCTCTACTCTTGTAATAACCTTATAATCTCCTTCCATACCTCTGTGTCATTTTCATACAATCATCACCAATCAGATACACAAAGTCTTTTGATTGTGACACCATGGCTATCACTCATGAAGACATCTCACATAGGAGAGGTCAGGTTCGACGAACGCAACATGGTGGTGGGGCCGGGATGATTGGTAGCCGCCTTGCCGTGATTTTGGTGGGCGTGTCGATTGTTTGTGCTCTGATAACTTTTGTGTTATGTTTGGCAGGAGAGGCATCTAGATCAGAGGTATTTGGTTTCTTTAATTTTGTTGTACAATACCAGAGATTGATATGTGGTTTCTCAATGTATCAGACAATTAATAGTTTAATACTGAGTCCGGCTAGTATAACATTAGTGTCATATAACATTAATTTCAAAATGCATTAGATAGACTTTAAATAAAGAATTCAAACCGTTCAAACTGATTTACTGCATGAGTGATGCATTTTGCAAAAATTTATATTTTTTCGAGTTATTTTAGTACCAAATCAAGTGCTAAAAATTGTTAAAAAATGAATGTTTAAAATTAACTTAAAAACACTCATATTTGACCGCTTGATTTGATACTAAATAAATTCGAAAATTTATAAAGTTTGCATGTAAACTCACAAAATAGATCGGTTTGAACAGCTAGCCGGACTCATTAATACTTTTGTAGGTGACTAATTAAATATAGAGGGTTCAAATGCTTTTACTTATTTTTTGCCTCCATTACACTTCCAGGTTTAAAATTTTAAACTTAAATGTCAAAATAAAACCGTTAGAAATAATCTATATCATATATACAATATTAGAACATTTTGACTAAATCAGAGATTGAATTGTTATTTGTGGTGTTTCAATGTACCATACAATTAATATCTTGTTGGTAAACTAACTATATCATGAGAGCTTTACAGTTTCAAATATTTTATATTTATTCAGATTGAATGATTGCTATCAACTAAATGCTTCCCTTATTTTAAAATAGTTAATTAGCACAATTAATTGCATAACACAATCAGTTTGAAATTTGAATCCTCTGCTCTGAACTGCTCCTTGTTACTTGTTGCTGTTTATTTCTTATAAAATCTCATTCTCATCTCCTAATGCTGACATCAATTTTAACAAATTGCCTTGGAACATTTCCTCAGGCAACATGGTACCTCTTAAGCATTGGAGGATCCGGTAACAGAATGTCGGAGTGTTTCTACAACGGCGACGGTAGGACAGCACTGGCATGCGCCATCTTTGCATTCTTGCTATTGGCAGTTGCCATGTTAGCCGAACATGCTTACATGTTGGTTGCGGTTGCTAGCCCTGTGCCGCCCGGGGAGGTCGGTTGGACGGTTACCAATGACCCCCGCATGGCCTCGGCTACCCGCTCCTTGACTTGCCAAACTTGTTTCCTCTTCCTTCTCACATGGCAAGTCATAATTCTCTTTCTTGTTTTAGGTTGAATAATGAGGAACAAATGAGCCAGTCTAACAAATCCAAAATGCCTTTCTTATTCAGAAATCCAAATTTTTGTTTACCTAATTAAGAAAAATCATATAGAAAAAACACATGGCAGAAAACCCAAAAATAAAACAAGAAAGGTTAATTAACAAAAAAAAAATTCAAATTATGCAGGCTCTGTTTTGCAATTGCTGAGGTACTCTTAATGATTGGAGTTGGTGTGGAGTCCGGCCATCTAACCGATTGGAGAAAGCCGAGACCGGTATGTCATGTAATAAAGCCCGGGATGTTCGCCGCAGCCGGAATTCTAGGCTTGATATCAGTCTTTCTAGGGTTCATGGTCTACCTTACCGCCTTACGGTCCCAAAAGATGTACCATGGAGAAGGGGGGATCATGCATCACGGGCCGCATAACCCGGTACAACACGCGCACATTCCTGACCCGACTGCGCCTCATGAACTACACCCACCGGCTGCTGCTCAGACGCACCCGCCTGAGGCGACTGACAAGACTTCCACCTCTGTTTGATTCAATTGGATTTGGTTGAGTTTTGTATATCCAGTTATGTATTTGGGTTTTCTTTTCATGGCTTTGTAGGTGTTGGAAAATGTATCTTGTTAATTGGTTCTTCAAGGCTCAAGAATTAATTGGTGGTTGTAGATATTGTACATGAACATTGTAATTCCTCTTTTTTAAACTATATATAATGAAAGAAAAAATACTGAGACAAATCATTTAGAAAAAGTTTGTTTCTTGCACTATTCCTCTCAATAAAAAGAATGAAAAATAATTGATTTGCTATGAGAAAGAAAAGAAATAGAAAAATGTGAGAGCTGTAATGAATCGAAGCTGCAAGACAAGACAATGAAATGCAATTTTTGTTTCAATATCGTGGTACCATCATACTTCAATTAAATTTGTTTATTATTTCCTTCCACAAAAAAAAACTATATTGGTACTTCTAAATTATTTAGAACTTCAAAAAGTAGTATAGTTATTTAATCATAAAGATCGATGAATTAATTTAGTCGAGAAAACCTACAATTATATGCTTTAAAGTTTAAATTAATTAGTTTTCTTTTATTTTTTTTAGCGTGTAAGTTTTTCACCTGAATCATGTAGTTGATTATTTTTACTCAAACGTCTCCTGACAATTGTTATTGAAGTATTACTACTATCTTTAATTTATAAATAATAAAAATATAGTTATACTTCTATCTTGCTAGTTCAGGTGATTTTTTTTCCTACTTAGCCCCGCACCGAAAAATTACAGAAATTTTTATTAATAACATTAAAAAAAAACAAGCTACAGAAATAATATTGTTTTTCTGAGAATTCCAGAAGCAACCATTTTACTGAATAATCCAGCGAAATGCATAATCAATCCCACTAAATTATTCAGTGAAATTGTATGGACTAATTCTGCTGAATTATTCATTAAAAATGTCAATTCCGTTAGATAATTCAGCAAAATTGACATTTTAAAACATTAAGATGTCAATTTGACTGTTAGATTGAATGCCTTTTCTATTAAAATATTAGAATAAAAAATTGTTACAAATGTTGAATTGTATATTTTAATATTAGAAGAGTTCGGCATTGAATTTATAATAAGAATTGTATTGAATTGAATTTTGCTGGACAATCCAGTGAAATAGATAATTTCACTAAATTATTCAGTGATATTGAGTCCACACAATTTCACTTGATAATTTAATAGAAATATTATTCATGGAATTCTCAGAAAACCATATCATTATCTGTAATTCATTTTTTTTAATGTTCTTAATAAAAAATTCGGAAAAAAAATAGGAGCTCAAATAAATTCATGACATGCCAAGTCATCATCATTTATTTGGGGCCAAAGGGTTATATCTCGAAAACAATATTGTATAGCCTTCTTTTGGCGCCACGTATCTCTCTTCTGATGACTTCCCCAAAGCACCGCTCCCATTTCAAGGATCATATTAGAGAATAAATCTGATCAGAAAAATAAATAAATTAGAGAATAAACAGATCTGAACCGTCAGATATATATCACACGGTCAATTCCATTCTAACTGATCAGCTGCCCCGGTCGACCCCTTTTTTGTATTGACTACAAATTGATCCTAACCGTCCATCTAGATCTCGCCTCTCAATCTCACCGCTACCTTCCAAAGCAAAGCGAAAGGGAAAATCTTGGAGTGTGTATCCTCTGAGATATCTCATATTTTGCGTGACCCACGTGTCCGGTGCCTACTCGAGAATAGCGCGGGGGCCAGTATTATTTGACCTTTGAGATTCGTGTAGAACGTATTTAAACGGTTGAGATTTTCCAAAAATTCATACAAAATATGAGATATCTCAGAGGTATGCGAATTCAAAATCTCACACACTGTTAAACAAACTCGCTACTACCTGGTAAGAATTATAGAGAAACCTTTGTTGAATGAGAAATTTCTCTTCGTCTCCCCCCAAAATGGAAGATCAAACCCTAACTGAACTAGAACGAAAGTATGCTCCTTTCATTCGTAGAGATGTTTACAGCCGAAGCGAGATTTCTTTCTCGGAAATATCCCTTCTAGCAATTGCGCTATTCACTTTAGTCCCTATAAGATTGACAATTGGCGTGTGGTTGATTGCGGTGTATTACACCGTGTGTTGGTTTTGCACTTTGTTTTGGGATTTGGATAGATATTACCTTGTTAGTTGGAGAAGGGAGGTGGTGGTAAAGGTTGGAAGGTTTTTGTCAAGGGTTTTGCTGTTTGTTCTCGGATTTTATTGGATTAATGAATACTATCCGATTTTAGAAGAAATTAATGTATGTAATTGATATCCTACTCGAGTTATTTTTCTTTAATTTTTATATCTTGCAAGTAATTTGCAACAGGTTTGTGCTTATATCTCCAACATAGGTTTAGCATCTGCTTTGTTCTATGCAAGAAAAATAATGATATTATACTAGTTTTATTTTAAATAAGAATTTAAGAATTTATTAGTTTACATCAATTATTCAATAAAAATCTTTTCTTTTAATTTTATGTTCTTTGTGGTATACACTGAAACAGCCCATGAGAACTTTATTTGCTCTGAATAGAGAATTGATATGCATTAATAACATTTTACTAGGAAGAAAATAGAGGATATCATGAGGAATTGGAGAGGCCGGGGGTGATTGTGTCGAATCATGTATCTTATTTAGACGTTCTCTATCATATGTCAGACTCGTTTCCAAGTTTTGTTGCAAAGGTATGCTATTGTTGCTCTCAAATTCATGGAATTTTTTTTATAAATATTATACCTAATTTGTTCTTGCTTTTAATTTTTTTGGTGCAAAATGTTGACATTATTTAAGATATCAGTCTCTGAGCTACCAGTTGTTGGTCTCATCAGGTAAACATGCAACTAAATTTGCAAATTTGTATTGTTTGTTTTGTTTCATCGTAGTGTTTTCCTGTTTGTTTTCTTTCATTGTAGTGTTTTACTTTTTGTTATTTTTGCAGCAAATGTCTTGGTTGCATTTTTGTTCAACGGGAAACAAGGACTTCTGACTTAAAGGGTGTTTCAGGTATCATTTGCATTTAAAGATCTAATATATGGAATATCTAAATATGCTGAAGCTGCAAAGTAGTAGTCTTTTCTCAAATTACCTTCTTCCATGTCAGGCCTGGTAACAAAAAGGATCAAAGAAGCTCAATTGAACAGACAATACCCTCCGGTGATGATTTTTCCTGGTGTTTATACTTGCTCTAATCTATCTTTTTTTTTTTTTTTTATTGCTGTAATCATTTACTTTCACATCTGTTTGGTTCAAAATACCAATAGAACCCAGATCTCTTTAACACTATGTTGCCTTCTATTTCTTTTAATTTAACCAAATAGAAATATAGCATGCATGTAGAGGTGTTCAAATGGTCGGTTCGGTTGAAACCGAACTAAAATAACCAAACAAAATTTTTCTTTGGTTTTCAAGAATAGAACCGGACCGAACTGATTAAACTTATAAACCGATTAAGAACCGAACCAAACAAACTGAAGTAAATTTCGGTTTGTTCAGTTCAAACAGAAGTAAACCTATTGGTGTCATTATTAATGAAAATTAAACATGTTCATACATAAGTTGTTCAATTCCATACAAAATATGTAAATGTTTTTAAATATTTAAACTAAAATGAAAGAAAGAAAGTAATGATTGAACCAAATGAAATATGAACCATACTTGAACCAATATAATTCGGTCGGTTTGGTTTAGTCGGTTTTGAAAAGTCTAAACCGAACCAAACCATTTAAACCAAAATAATTCAAAATTCAACCGAACCGATTCATTTAAACTGAAATTTTTTTGTTCGGTTGAAAACCGAACCATTTGAACACCCCTACATGAATGGACACTGGATGTAATATCTTAAGATTGCTTTTCAAAATTCTATTTTGTATGTGACACTATTCTATTCTATTCTATTCATGTTAATTCTAAATATCTGGGATATATTTAACTATTTTGAAGTATGTTTGTTAAGAGGGTACAACTACCAATGGAGAGTATCTCCTTCCTTTCAAAACCGGCGCATTTCTTGGAGGAGCCCCTGTTCTTCCTATGATTACGAAGTATCCTTACCAAAGACTTAGTCTTGCATGGGAATCTATATCTGGGGTGAGAATCTATTTCATTGATAGATTTTGAAGAATATAGTTCACAGACAGTTTAAATAGAGGGAGTACTTGGATCGTTCAAGGATCGAGTTTTCTTTAAAAATATTTTTCTGATTTAAAATGTTTTCAGGTGCCTCATGCAATTTTGGTCCTATGCCAGTTCATCAATTATATGGATGTGATAAAATTACCAGTGTATTATCCATCAGAGGAAGAGAAAAGGGATCCTCATCTCTATGCTAACAATGTCCGAAAATTAATAGCTCGCGAGGTACTAATTTTATTCACTTTTATGGAGACAATGTGCATATTAATATCGATACATCTCTCATAAAATTTTATTTTCATTTTTCTGAAGGGTAAATTGATCCTTTCAGAGAGCGGGCTCGCTGAAAAGCGAGACTACCTTGCAATGCTTAGAGAAAGTGATTGTATTTTGCCATGCTCTCTCAATGATTTTAAAATAGAATGAATTTGTATCCTTGTGTGTATATATTTCAGAATTTAGCCAACTTAAAACTATCAATCTTTCATGAAATTAAATTGATTGGTACATTCTTGTTAGCTGAAAAAAGTTATGTAAACTCGAGGAATCAGAGAAATTCGGTACGAATTACACTTCCCAACTTAATTCGGTACCCAAACTTCTTAATCGAAGCTGGCCCATTAACAATGCATGCTCAGATTTTCAGTGTCCATTTCTCTATAGCTCTTCGTTTAGTGGGTCAAAGCAGGATAAATTAAATAATAAATCAAGGGGCAATACGGTGTGCCGGATCTGTACAAAAGTTTATAAAAATTGTGATTTAGTATTCTAATTTATGCATCGGATTCGTACAGAAATTTATGAAAATTAAAACAGTAGAAGAGGCAGCCACGTGATCCGCTTTTCGTTTCGCCAAATTGAAGTTTCTTAGTGTTAATTAGTGGATATAACTTATAAATTACTCCATTAATCTTCGTGCGGAAACGGAAGCGGAAGCATATCTTACAATTGTAGCAGTATCACTGGTTCTGTAAGAAATTACAAGCCGAAGTCGGAAGCCTTGTGTTTTTCACGATTTAAAACCTTCAAGCCTTAACAGAATGCTTCTTGGTGCTATCTATCTTTTCTCTCTTTCTTGCCAGTCACTATTCCCACGTGAGAGAGAGAAGAGACAGAAGGATAGAGTTTATATAAAAATCAATGCATCTCTTCATAACGGGTCTGCATCTCTTCATAACGAATCAGCACCTCTCCATAACGGGTCAGATTTTGGATTCGGGTTTCCCCATAACGAACATACCATTTAATAAATCCAACACTTAGAAAATTGTAATTCGACTTTTAATAATGGTGATGGCGAGTAACTAAAAAATTGTTTGTTTTGGAAGGAGAAGAAAAATATTTTCCAATAGTTTAAACAGCTTTTTAAACTGAGTCATGTAACAACGATAAAATTTATAAATGATGTGACAAATTAAACTAAATTATACTAACATATTATTTTCATCAATAGATATTTTTGAAGATAAAAATTGATTCCAAAACAATAAAAAATAAAAACGGATGATTGGAGTAGAAATTTTCAATCTTTCATTGTAATTCAATAAATTTAGTGATTGCCTTAGTGAAATTCAAATCGATACATGTAAATAACTTATTTGTTCAATATATTCGCTAATCATTAGCGGCAATTGTTGTCGACCAAATAAGTGAAATTCAAATCAATATCTCTCTATATTATGCATCTTAAATTAAATTGATTGTCCTGAAACTGCAACAGCTGTGATTGATTGATCTAAATTCGGATTGAATCTGAACTCTCCAATCAAATAATCTGCCTTCCTTTGATTAAATACATCTTTTATATGTGTAGAAGTCTACATTTAGTTCAAATTGGACCCGTCACATGTATAGCCACACGTATTATCACACACATTTTCGCTCTGCACCATTGGATTTGAATCAAAAATCGTGCAGATTAAATCCAACGAGTGTAATTCTTTTCGCTGGAACGGTCTGCTGCGTCTCTCCCAGCAATTTTCCCCCCTCCCTCCCCGATCCCTTCCACGCTCCCTTCTTCCAAACAAAAAGAAAAAAACCTAGAGTTGCGAGAGAGGAGGAGACAGCGAATAATCGTCTCCCTCCCCGATCCCTCTTCTTTGTTCGTTGTTAACTAACTAATTAAAAAGAGAAATGAAGACGAACAACTAGGAGATGTGGCCAGTGTCGTGCCTAATGTCGTGTTGCGCCAACGGCGCGTGCAAGTTGACGGCATCGGCCATCTCTCGCCGCTCCTCTCGCCTCGCCTATTGCGGCCTCTTCGCGCTCTCTCTCATCCTCTCCTAGATCCTTAACAAAGTGGCAGCTCCTCTCCTTGAAAAGTTTCCCTGTAAGCTTTAATTCATCTAACTTCGTTTGTTGCTTTCTCCCAAATCAGTGTTGATTCTTTTTTCCAGACGTGGACCATCACTCCTTGTCTTGTTCAAGCCTCTTCTTTTCTGGATGTGCTTAATGAACTCTATCTGTGACATTATGTACTCAACTTTACCTTTTAGATTTGTACCAGGGTTTAGGGTTTAGGGTTTAGGTAATTGCATTTTTTTTGGAAAGTTATATGCTGTGTAGATGCAGTAATATTATTGGATCCATGATGTAGACAATCATTGCACGGGGTTTGCTGCGTAGATGATGTAGACAGTTATTCGATCCATGATGTGTAGAAAGTTATATGTTGTGTAGATGCATTAATGTTATTGGATCCAATAGTAATGTTTTTGGAAATATATTGATTTCAGTGATTTTAGCACAATATAGATTTAGAAAATGGCTAAATTCAATTTGTATTTCAATCTTCTTTATGAAGGAAGTGACTATTGGAATTTTACAAGTTCATGAGAAATTTTCTTCTTTGTATAATATATCCCCGTTGCAACGCACGGGCACGATACTAGTAGAGTAGTAATTAGCATAATAAATAACGATTTATTGTTAAATAAGGGAGCCGCCAGCTAAGAGAGAGTTCACGTGTTTGTCTCACCGAAATATATATAAAAAAAAAAAGAATTAGATTTTGTCCAAATGACTTTGAATAGAGTCTTATCCAAAATCGAGTCTTATCCAAAATCGAGTCTTACAGTTTGATTTGCTTTAAAATTTGTATCAACATATTTAAAACTTAATAATTTTAAAGGACTCTGTAAATCTAAATCATTTATGTAAATTTTAACCCAAATCAAAACAGTTTACAACTGAATTTGAATGAAATTTTGTCCAAAGCCCTTGAACAAAAACTCAACCCTAAAAAAAAAAAAAAATCTAACTATAGCAAATGCAAGTTCAACTTCTACCGTGAGGCGTGAAGATGTAAAATTAGATTTTAGTAAAAAGTTAGATTAGCGTATTCTAGTGGAGGATAAATGCTTACATATTACTTACAAAAATTAGTGCTAATTTTAAATTCTCTGACGTGATGGTCCCGCAGTCTGTGTTTTTCTTCAAATATGTTTTATTTATTTGTCAGACATACCCAACACGGTGTGCTAGGTTTCCATTAGCCACAGCGAATCCAGATTCCTTTGTACGACATCTGAACGCGACCTGATCAGGATTCGTATCCTCTGCATTAACTCAAAAAGGAATCTTTTGAGTTAATGAATATGGACTGTCCGATTAGCATTAAGATTCGTGAGAATTAAATCCACACTAATATTGAAGACCTCCTTTGTTTTAGACCGGGCCAGATGAGATCCGTTTACAATCGGACGGTTCAGATCCATTAACTCAAAAGATTCCTTTTTGAGTTAATGCAGAGGATACGAATTCACCTGATCGATCATTCCTTCCGAGTTCCGATTCTCACTCGACCAAACCCTAACCCTACCTCTCGAGTCTCGAGACCTGACCCGCGCCTCAGATTCAACCTGGTGGCCAGGTCCTGATCTTAACCCCAACTCGATTACTCGAACCAGATGTCCACCATGGGCGAACCCATTGTCGACCCCACCAGCGCCTACTTCAACAATGACGAAGACGACGATAGCGGATCCGACACCAACGAGGAAACCGACCAGGACATCGAAACCCTAACCACCGCCGATCCCGCCACTCCCGTTTCTCCCCCAAAGCCTAACCCGAACCCGAATCCTAGTTTTGATAATGGTACCAGTCAGTCCTGGTCGTTTGTACCGGGTTCGTCTGATGAGTCGCGGAGGCTGTTCCAGAGGCTATGGACGGATGAAGAGGAGATCAGGATATTACGTGGGTTTCTCGAATTCACCTCTAGACGAGGTATCATTTGTAATTTTAGCTAGATTATTTGTTGTTCTAGTCAAGTATTGAGTTCAAATGAATGCAATATTTGTAGCTATTAGTATTATGATTTTAGAATAATATTTGTCTCATAACTGTACAAAACATTTGTTAAGCTTCAATCAAGGTATTCAAAGGATGGAATTAGCTGTAAAATGTTAATTATTAATGCCCTGTTAATACATGAAAGGTACGACATTTGCGTCACACCAGTATGACACAGGCCCATTCTATGAGGAGATAAAGAAGCAGTTCGCTTTTGATTTTTCGAAAAACCAGCTGATAGAAAAACTGAGAAGGCTGAAAAAGAAGTACAGAGTGTGTGCTCTTCGAATGCAGACTGCTGGTAAAGATTTTGCCTTCAAGAGTGTGCATGAGCAGGTATTCATACTTTTGGTTGTATTATTTTTAGAGAAGTAGAAATAAAAATCAGCACTTTGGAGTGCTAAAATGGGATCATATGTACTGGCATTGATTCTGATGGTTTGTAGTTACTCTCTGGTACTAGTATTGGTACTGATTAGTGGGCTGTGCAGTTTGAGTTTCTCAAACAGTAGTCTGGGCAGCATGCACTTGTATTGTATAAAGTTGGTCAAAATTTTCTGACCACAGGTGCGATAATTAAAATGTACTTTTCTTTGCATACACAGAATATTTATGATGTGGCCCGCCATATATGGCGGCCAGAGATGAAACGCGACCGTGAAAGTGATGATGAGGATGGTGATCTAAACCATATTCCGCCTGTTGTTGTTGCTGCCAACCACAGTTCTGACCGTATGGTTGGTGTTGTAGAAGAACCAAGGCCAAAGAAACGGGTCAGGAGGAGATCTGCCGAAGCTGCTGAAGCACCTGATACAACTCCTGCAGTTTCTGTTCAAGGTACATTCTCGGAACTTAAATTCAACCTTTTTTTGAGGGGTTCTACCAGTGCTGAACCTGTTTTGTATGATATTACTTGCATGGTGCTGTGGCTAGGTTGCAAACCTTGGTTCTCGTGTATTTGGTTGTATCAGGCATTGTTTAACATTAGGAGCTTGTGTCTGTGTCAACATTGACCAATTGCTCTAATTGCTTGTAATATAATGGGAGTTTTTAATTATGGCTGAGATTTTTCATATTAATTAGGCTGAGCTGTTTTATAGTTGCAGGAGGTGAAACAGAGATTCCAGTGGCAGTCAAACTGGAGAACTTCATTCCTGTACAGAATGATATGCCTGCTGATGCAACTAAACCAACTGCAATAGAAGAAACAGTCAAGAGTTGCCTCTCTCCATTGTTCAAGGAACTAATAAACACGGCCATTAACAGTGGGATGGGACCCACTGTCAGTAGTAGCGGTGGCAACTTAGGTTTGGGGTTTGGATTGGGGTTCGGGGCAGGGTTGCTTAACCCTGATGGGTTGGTTCCGATACCAAAGGATGAGAAATGGAGGAAACAACAGATAATGGAACTAGAGGTTTATTTGAGGCGAATTGAGTTGCTCCAAGATCATGTGAAGTCTACCTTGGAGGAACTAAAGTCGGCTGGTAGTTGATGCTATGTAAGGTTGTTGTTCCAGGTATTAATGTCGTATTATGTGGTTAGGAGGGTAGTGGTAGTTTAGCTTCTCTCTCTCTCTCCCCCTCAAAGTTTGGCAGTGGCTGCTGAGAACTCTTTCTCTCTCTCTCTCTCTCTCACCCAATAGGACCTTTTTTTTCTGTACTATACCGGTGATATGGTTATCACCTTCTAGTAATCTTGACTGAGGAAGTTCAAACTCATAGCTTAGTTTATATAGATATATTTTTAATTTTAATTTGTATGACATTGTTCAAAGCAATGACTCTTCTTACTTTTGAAGCTTTAACAGAAAGTGTTAGAATACTTTCCAAGATCCAGACAAAGTTGATTAGTTGTCAGCAAGTAGATGAGAATCATAAATTTGGAACAAAAAGGCGAACATTAAACTGTAAGGGCCTAGTTTATGATTTTTTATGGGAGCTGTTCGATGTTCTAGGTCCATAATTTTAGTAAAAAGCAAACATACTGTAAAAAGTAAAAAGTAGAAAGAATATACAGATGATTATACGGATCACAAAATCATAAATTATGATCAACAAAAATGTGAGACAGAGAACTGAGCAACAGCAGGCAGCAGGGTATCCCATCTTGACTGTGTTTGGGCCTGCAGAACTGGAAACAGAATCATGCTGGTATCAATGTAACCTAGTATGATAGTATCACTATAGTACAACTAACAGTAAATGGTTGCATAGTGTGTATTTGGACTGTGACTGGTTTATCTTGACATTTTAGTTCTGAATCAATTTAAAGAAAAAGAATAAAACACTAAATGATAATTTAAAAATGTGTAGATGTGGTGTTTATTAAACATAGAGAAAACTCGGAATCAAATTTGATGTTAATATTATTTGATATATGATTAATCCATATAATCATGAAAGGTCGCAAGTACAGTGATCCGTTGTAAATTTCAAATTGTTGATGTACAGGTAATCCAACACTTGATCAAACCTCATCAATTTACATCTACATAAAATACAAGTGTGCAACTCATACAGACCAATCTCCTTTTGAAATTCTTGACAGGGGCTGTCAAGTTCATATACAGCAATCTCACAATGCTAAAATTGTCATTTTAAAATTAATATTCAATTAATATATATAGTTGTGTAGTTAAATACTTTTAAGTGTTCATAACCATAAAATGAAGTATCATACTATCTACTGATAAATATTCAGTGGTACCAACAGGGTGCTCTTTTGACCGCCGATGATTTAGATGAAGACTTAAACCAAAAATTGACTAAAATTTGGCTTTCAGACATCTTCACGTTTGTTAAAAGTCTGGTTTGTGAAACCCTGAACCTGATCTTGGATGCACACATAGTCCAAATGTAACATCTAGGCATTTTTGGCTTTTAGTTAAGAATATAATAAATAATTAATCCCACTTACCTGCAAATTATAAATATTGATTTAGCTTGTAGAAGTTGTTTCTGGGCATCTGGCTTATCATCCAATTCAATGGAAGTTTTTTCCATCTTCTAGATGAAAACATATTTTGCTGAGATGAATTTAATGCATCACTTCCTGTTGGGGATAAGAGATAAATATCAAGGCTGTACCATACAAATGTTTCTCAGAGGAATTTCCTCAAACACTTTGTGTACATACGCCAATACTCAAATAAATAGAGAAATAAAGAGTCATACAAGAAACTAAGACAATAAGCAAGTAAGTACAAAAATAAGAGAAAACACAAGATTTTACGTGGAAACCCTTTCGGAAAAAAACCACACACGGTAGAAGAAAGCAAAATCCTAGAAATAGATTGGTGAAGAGGCAAAGACAGAAGACTCAATTTCTGGGAGAGATGCGGCACACATCCTTTCTCTCTCTGTCTCCGTCTGATATACGGAGATGAATTCCCATGAATTGCCTTTATTGTTTTCAACTCAACACTTCCAACTGGCATGGTTTGCATCTCATTTTTCTTGTTGGTCACATTACTTCTAGACTTCATTATCTTAACAACCTGGAGAGTCATCATGAAAAGGAACTTTAGAAGGAGAGTAGTTTTTGTTTTTTCTTGCATTATGGAAACTGGTGGAAAATATTCAGTTCGTAACTACAAAATATTCTCCTACCACAGAAAATCTTGCTCAATGAACTTATCCAGATTCTTACCAAATCAAATACTCCGGAATATATCTAATATATATTGCCACATCCGAAAATTTGATAGCACTGAAGTGAAGATAGGAATTCTTCTGTCGGATATATGTATAGCTGATTACATTCACCTATGGTTAATTCCTTGAGAGATGTCAGGTTGTTGAGCCCAGCTAAAGATACGAGATTTCTACAGATATAAACACATAGCTTTGTCAGACAGGTTAGGTCCTCCAGCCCAACCAAAGATTCTATGCTCCGGCAGTTATAAACTGTTAGCACCTCAAGCAATGGAAAATTCCTTAATCGTAGGCTGGTGATCTCGTCTGAGCATGAAATTTCAATGTTCTTCAATTGTGGCAAGTGAGAATTAAAAAAAAGGTTTTCATGGATTTTTTTGCATAATTGCAAGTATAGTAGTGAAGGAAGAGTGGGAATTTTGGCCAATTGACAACAACCCACAATCTTCATTTTTGTTAGACTAGAAGGTAGGTGAGAGGGAAGAACCATCAGATTAGGACAATCAAAGATCCCTAGAGTTCTTAGATGAGGAAGATCACCACTTTCCACATCAAACCATTGCATCCATTCTGGCATGTTATTGAATTCCAATTTTTCCAGTGACCGGAATCGTTGAAAAATTTCATGACCACCAAAAATTTCACGGCCAATATGACGAATCTTGTACCCACCTTCAAGAATTAGAACTTTAAGAGAAGGCAACTGACCGAGTGGAGGAAGCAATTCACAATCAAAACCAGTGAGTTGCACTTCAACCAATTTAGAGAAAGCAAGGTCACCAACCCAATGAGGAAATTTTAAACCACCATATCCAATTACAATCAATTTCACAAGGTTTGGGTGTGGCTCAAGGCTGTCAAGTAACCGCTCCTCAAGCTCTGTCAGAATTCCATTTGATCGAGTAAAATCATCATCATTACTGTCAACCCATTCTAGTACCAGCTGATGGAGACACTTTCTTCTCAAAATAGCCCCCGGAATATTTTCTAATGTGGTGATGTTCTCAAGTCCCATGATACGTAATGTTCCTGTGAGGTATGCTAAATATTTCAGTTCACCTATATTACCCTCTGAATTGAGCTTCCCAACAATGAAAGCTGGTAAAGATTGTAGATTTGTTAGGAGCCCGATTCCATATGGCAAACAGCTGAGATGATTGGTGCTGTAATTGAGATGCCTCAAATTTATTAGCTGACCTATTCCTTCTGGCAGTTTCAAGATGGGGCAATTTGTTAATTCTAGGGTTTGTAGATTATAGAGATTGCAAATTGAGCAAGGCAGAAATTTAAGACTAGTGTTAGAGAGATTGAGATAACGAAGCTGTATCAAGTTACCAATTGAGTTGGGCAAGGTGACTATCTGCGTATTGCTGAAATCTAATGCTCTTATATGTGTTAGACTTTCAAACAGGTTACAATGAACCTTACAGAAAAATGTTGACACAACCTGTACTAATCTCAGGGTTCTTGATCCCTGAAACTTTTGTAGATCTAGTACATCCTCACGAGCTGGATTTGCTGATAGGTATCGAATGTTACTACCTGTTGAGTGAGGAAGTTCATTTTCAAACTCCATTCTTAAAACTTCGGTCCCAGCAACTAGTTGTGCCAAGTCGTGGAGAAGATCATGCATAACAAAACCACCCGGATCGCGAGTTAATTGTATCATTGACCTCTCTTGTAATTCTTTAATATACAATCTACCAGTATCTTCTACCATATTTCTGTTAGCCGAGTAAATGAACCCCAAAGCCATCCACAACTTAACAATACTATCTATGTTAAAAACATGATCTTTCGGAAACAAAGCAAAAAGAGAAAAACACCTTTTCAAATATCCCGGCATATGGTCATAGCTTAATTTAAGAGCAGGCAAAACCTCACCATTTCCACTTTTAGATTCCCATTCCCTACTTTGCATAATATTTATCCAGCTCTCGACATCATATTCATTCCGTAAAACACTTCCTAAAGCCTTAAGAGCCAAGGGCAAACCACGGCATTTTGCAGTAATATCTTGACCAATTTGTACAAGGTACTTATTTACATCTCTCTCTTGGGAATCAAAAATCAATTGCTTGAAGAATGACCAAGAAGTTTTAAAATCGAGATAATCTAGAATATACGGAGGCCTTGTTTGCATAATATTAGCAACAGCTTTACTGCGAGCCGTTACTAAAATCGTGCCCGACTTTGCAAATGTTAATGGAAGATGTAGGAAATTCCACAAGCTTGTCTCATCATTCCACACATCATCCAAAACAAGAAAAAAACTTTTCTCCTTGACTATCTCTTTCAAGGTGGATTGAAGAAGATCAAGATCATTTAAGTCACAATTTTTCCTGGTAAAAGATGTGACAATTTTTCTGGTCAAATCTACAACATCAAAATCATCTGAAACCCAAACCCAACCCTTCATTCCGAAACTGTCACACACCCTTTCATCGTTATAGACCAATTGCGCAAGGGTGGTTTTACCAATCCCTCCCATCCCAACAATGGCAAGAACCCTCAAATTTTGCTGTCTACCCCAACCATCCTCTGAAAGCAAAAGCTCTATAATATTCTCCTTATCTTTATCTCTACCAAAAACACTACTCTCCTGTACAAGAGAGCTAGTAGGTGGCCATCTCGGCACATTAAAATCGTGATTTCTGGGACCATCACATTCAATCAATCGGAATCTCTCCCATTCCCTAGTGATCTCCTCAAATCTCTCCCTAATCTCCTTAACTCTACCAGATATCTCATCAGAAACAGGAACATTAACACGGATAAACTCCAGATCAATTACCTCATCACAGCGCTTGCGCTTTTGTCCAGTACCCTCACTGAGACCCGACATCTTATCCCGGACTTGAATTTTGGCATGTAGAACATCATACTCATAATCATCCACCACATCCTCTGCATCATAAGAAACTTCTTTCAGCTCCTTCAACCGAAGCTTCTCGGAATGATCTCTGACGTCCCTTTCGCCGGCATCCATGAGGACAGACTCAATCCGTCTCATGGTTCTCTCCAGTTTCTTGAGATCCTCCATGGCTTCATTTGTGCAATCAGATGGTGTTGATGAAGATGGAGCAGAGGTCACCGACAAAAGCAGAGAAGAAAGCTTCTCAGCTGTCCATTTCAGGCCACTTGCAATCAACCCAGCCATTTTTCTCGTTTGTTGCTCTTTGCTGAAGGTTTGTTTGGATTTATTAGAGTTGGAAGGGGAATTGGGTTTTTCAGTCAAACTTTTGAGTAGAGCTTAACACTTAGTAAAGGTAATCAAGTCCAAGAAAAAATAAAAAATTAAGATGATGATGCTTTGCTTTGGCGCTGACGCAGTGCAGCTATCTTCTTGTTTAGTTTTCAAGTTGAAAATGTTGTGAAATAAAATGTTCATGAATATTGATATACTAATGAATACACAAGTGCAACTCTAGTAAGAGTAGAACTAGGGTGTTCTTAAGTTCGTGTTTGGTGAGCTTAACTCTAAAATTTATTAAATTAGCTTCAAATAATAAATTCAAACCGTTGAAACCGATTTACTTCACGAGTGAAGAATTTACATATAAAGTTTTTAGAATTTCGAATTAATTTTGTATAAAGTCAAGTGGTTAAAAGTGTTAAAAAAATTAATGCACTAAATTAATTTATAAACCTTCTAATTTTGACCGCATGACTTTATACTAAATTAATTCGAAATCTTAAAATTTTTGCATGTAATTCATCATTTATAAAGTAGATGAATTTAAACAGTTTAAATTTGATGTTTGAAACCGTTATAATAGATTTTAAAGTTAAGCTCACCAAACACTTGGTGAGCTTAAAAACACCCTAATTTTAGGGTAGTGATTTCGATTCTAACTTTGAATCGAAATCAATAGTGTCGATCTTTAAAGTATAAGAACAACAACACGTTTTCTATTTTCCACTCTCATATTTAATTAGTTTCTATGAATAATAAATTCTCCACTTGGGCTCCACACGCCAATTCTTTCTTTCTTTTCTTTTTTTTCTTTTTTTATGATAGGCCGTAGGCTCACACGCCAAAGTTGACTTCAACTACAGCAACACTAGGGCTGTGGCCATTATGGAAGTAGATCACCTGTCCTTCAGGGTGCAGGAAAATCCTGCTTCCTCAGGATCTGTTCGGATGAATCACTGTTTACGTGGGAAAAAAAAATTCAGTTCAACTGAATTTTTTTTTTCCCACGGAAACAATGTTTTTCAGTTCAATTCCTGTGCCCATGCCCATTCCCATTTGTCGGCCGAACAGGCCCTCAGTCACTGCGGGTGGGACCGGTCATTATTAAAGGGGGCCGGTCACTGTTAATTTTTAAACTGGGGGCCATCAACAGTGACTCTGGGGGCAGGAAATTCCTGCCCCCAGGGGGGCAGACGATTCGATCTCGGCCATTATAGTCTCGTAAGGGATTCAAATCAGCTGGTAACCCGCAGGATTAGTACGATTTTCCACGGTTTGTAGTATGAACCATAGTAACAAGATTCGCGATTTATTCGTGTATTATTTGCGTTTAATTTATTTTTTTGATGTTTTCGAACCGAATTCAGAATAAAACGCAAAAAAAAAGCGTATAATATGTTTTATTTGCGAAGAAAAAGCGTAAAAAATGCGAATCATGAATTATTCGCGAGAAAAATGCGAAAAAAATGCCAAAATTTTGTTTTTTGTTCTGCTGGGGTCTTTTTTGGAGATTTTTTTTTTTATTTCTTATTGTACCAAATTATTCCCGAATTATATCCAAATCACAAATTTTTGAACCCGCCGAACCGAACCCAAACTTTTCGTTTGTCACTATGATCTGTACTTTGATAATAAAAGTTTTATTAAATAATTTTTTTTC
Source organism: Carex rostrata (assembly GCF_964058835.1). NCBI lineage: Eukaryota > Viridiplantae > Streptophyta > Magnoliopsida > Poales > Cyperaceae > Carex > Carex rostrata. Next base: position 3,775,777 of record NC_135943.1, read on the forward strand.
GAATCTTAATACACAAAAGTTTTTCAGATTCATGTCAGATAAAAAATGATCTTCATCTCATTCTATCAGGTCAGGTAGTTAGATCCTAATTAGATCCATACATTGATACACCTATACATATCAGCAAAAAGCTACAACTATTAATGAACTATATTTTATTTTTAGTTCCCCATTCCTTTTTTTTGAAGTTAAAAATCAACTTACCAAATAATATTAACAAAAAAATTAATTCCGATTTCAAACCCGTGATCTTTCACACACAAATTTATGTTTTGTCACTAAGATCAAACTAATTCTTAGATCTCGACTTAAATTATTGTGACGAAAGTCAAAAGAACTTTTTAAGCCCGTACGTAGAAAATTGCGATAGGCGTTTAGGCGTACAGACACAGTTCGATATACTTGTGAAAAATAATCGTCAATATCGTTTATTGGTGGTACATTTGAAAGATCAATTATTGTGAGCAAACACTACATTGAATAAGGATTTTATTTCTCATCAATAAAGTTTGGCAGCCACCGCCAATTTCTCAAAAAAAAGAGTAAGGATTTTATTATTATTATAAGACCTCGAAAAACCCTGTCCGGTCTATATATAGCCCAAACCAATGTTATTGGATCCAACTTGTAAGTTCTGTTCGGCCGCGTTACTACAGTAAAAAACAGTTCAAATTTTCACTTTTTTTATGCCCACACTCATTTTCATCGGTGCGCCGAACAGGGCCGTAGTGAGATAAGTACTACCTCAAACAAAAATGAATTGTGGAATAATTTATATCCATGGTTTCTGTGTCTATCGTTGACTATGGTGCGTATAAGATATCCATGCAAGTAATAGCTCCTTCGTTGGCTCGACCCACATTTCAAACCTCATTGATCATGCAAGTAACATATGCTTCTTTAGATTTAGGTCTTGAAGCATATGGTGCTCGCAGGGGCGAATTCAGAATTTTCATCGGGTGGAGAGCAAAAAAATATTAAATCAGATTTAAACCTATTAACTAATTGAGTACTCGACAAAAAGAAAAAAAACGCTTTGACTTATATTTTTCAATGCGCTGACTTGTAATTTCTACTTCTTTAACTTATAATTCTAATTACCAATCATACTTTAATAAATTTATTTTGATTTTAACACTAAATTTAACCCGAATTACAAATCAAACATCCAGAGGGGAGCAAAATTTTTTTTCAGGAAGTCCAAAGTCGATAAATACCGACAGATCACCACAGAAGAACTTTTCATGAAAAAATAAAGAAAACTAAACCTGGGCAATAGAAGCTTAATAGTGCAAAGTGCTCCGATGATGGATGCTTGATCCTTTGCCTTGCATTTCTAAAGGTAAGCCATAAAGGGGGCTAGTTTAAGGTAAGCCTTGAAGAAGAATAAGAGAAGCACAATTTGAAATAATATTAAAATGTACGAAAAAAGGTTCTCTAATAGTTCTGACTTTCTTTCTCAGTATCTGTTGAAGTCTGGATCAATATATATGTATGGGCACCTGGAATTTAAAGTTCTAGTGCTTATGGGTTAGTGTATTATTAGTGCTTTACAGTTCTGTAATAGTCAAATGTGCAATGCATACAAATGTTTAGGGGATAGAATTACTAATCTGCTTTTCCCATCTCTCATTTGTCTTTTCTATATCAGACAAATCTGCTTTTCAGTTTGCAAATCCTGGATCGCAACAATAGCCAGCCTGTTTAGGTTTTGTAACTAGATTCTGATAGTGTGAGTACATTTTTTCAATACTTTTAATTCATCTGATGTGTTTTAAACAAAGATGTACCATACATACCAGGATCCAGTACTGGTATAAATCAACTGGTACAGTTCAATAATCAGAATGCTAAAAAAAAATACCATTTGCAAAGATAGGCCGATGTGTGTCTCTTACACTACCAAGAATAGGTAGAACACGTAAAAGCACATCTTTTAGCCGTGAACTAAACTGCAAAGCTTCGAACAAAAAAGCATCGAAAGATTTCAGCTTCATGCATAGGCCACTGAAAAGGGAAACATCAGAGGAAGAAGGAACAAAAGAAAATCAAAGGGGACTTCACCATCAGCAGATGCAAAATCTGCTAGTATTTGAACCATTGCTGGTAATGCAGGATTTGACCCTGACAAGTGAAGAAATTACTTTTTTATTTACCTTTGTATTTTTGTGTTTTGAGTTTTTTTTTTAAACATGTGTAAATGTAACTATTTTGTAAATATGAACTTCTTTGTACTCTTTGGAAATAGATGGACTGAATTATCACATAAGCCTTTTAGTGCTGAATTAATAATATATTAATATGTAATAAATGTGGAAGCTGAATGTACCTTAGATGTGATAATCTCTGATGTAGCAATCTTTGCAAACTTACTCAGGTCAGTGGGGTCTGTATCCTTTTGGTCCATTACCCGCACAGCATTCGCCGTGACCATAAAGACTCCAGTTAGGTTACCAAATTTCTGAGTATCATAAAAACGCAGCATAAACATATAAGCATGAAGCAAATGCAATTTTCTTTGTATGGTAATGACAACGAACATACAGCCTTACTTAACTCCGGACGGGTTATATTATACCGTCCGGGATTTTTTTTTTACTCCGGACGGATCTGCTTGTACCGTCCGGTTTTTTTTTTTTTTTTTTCTTTCCGCTAAGTTTGATTAACGTCATCATTAAATTAATTGATACTTAGATCCGGACGGGATAATTAGATCCATTCTGCTAGACAGGTTTATTAAACCTGTTCTACTTATTTTTCGACAAAATCCAAAATCTATACCCTTTTTTGATATTTTATTATTTTATTTTCTATTAATAAAAAAATCGGATGAAACTCGTGGCCCCACTTTATTAAAAAAAATATGTACGGATTTTGTTTTTTAATTGGGAGAATTTCATGTATACCCCTCAAAAACTTTTACGTATTTTTCTTTTTAAACTTTAAAATTATGTATTCTGAACCATCCAGAACAGTGATTTTCTACCTATCTTAGAATATAGTAAAAAAATTCTAAAAATATATACAATTTGGTTTGCAAGTACATATTCATATGGAAATCACGTTGAATGAATCAGATTGGCCGTTAGGATTTAGGATTTTGAAAATAAAAATATTGATCCGTATTACGAACCAATCTGTACAATCTGTACTATGCATAGTACCATACAATTACTCAATATTGTATATTTGTATTATAGACTCATTCTATGTACTAATGTACTATCTTTTCTTCAAGTCAAACTGCATGAAACAAAAACAATTTGAGGGCAACACAAAAAGAAATCATACAAAAAATAAAATTAAAAAAGAACATATCATTGCTTATGAGTTATAGATGTCAACTGATTTGGTGTTATAGATGACAAGTGAGAAAAGTAAAATTTGGAATGGCTTTCAATTTTCCACTATTCCGGTCATATTTGGTTGATGGTGGAAAAGTGAAATAGTAGAAGAGCGGAAGAGCAAAGGTACATGAGCCAAATCCATCTCTTAAAAAATGTTAATTTCTCTATTCTACATTTCCTATGAAATAGAAAATTAGTTCATAGAGGAATAGAACCGGGACCCAAATATAAAAAACAGAGGTTTGACTGTAAAAGTTCAAACTCAATTCCACTGTTTCCAATTCTCCAATTCCATTGACTTCTTTTTTTGTTTGGCAGAAATAAAACCTCTTTTACACTCTATTCCACTCTTGCTGAACGGGCCCTCTGTGCTGGAGAATTGATAGACAGCTCCTATGTGAACCTTTCACAATTGTCGAACTTAATGTGGAATTTTGGACTGTTTTCGATTGACAATTCTTTCAGGGTCAGGTTGCAACTCATGAAGAATCTGATCAACTGCAATTCAAACTGATAAATCAGAATGCAGTTAACTTGAAATGATGGTTAATGGTTCTGATTTAAGTCATATAATCATGTTCCCTTAGTTCTTGGCTAAACATGTAAACAATTTTTACTGGTAAACCAAAACCAAAGATGAAATAATAGGTTAATTAATCAAGGAATTGTTACTCAATGCAGGACTATCGATACCATAAATCCATTGGTACATTGGCACAAGCATATATACCTTGTGGGGCTTGCAAGGGAGGTTCCACCAGTCTTCGCCATTCCCCCCAATCGTACCAGCTCCATTTACTGTCAATCCTTCAACCTGGTAGAAGACGAGCCATTGCTGTTTTCTGTTTGTTTCTGGCCAGCAGTCCGGCCCACTGGGCGGTTGTAATACACCATCAATCTGCTAGCAAAAATAAATTTAAAACTGTGCAACAGCCAATGATACACCAAAATCTGCATTTTTGGTTCTAGTTATAACTTTTTGCAACATTTTCAAATAGTGAATACCAAATTAGATTACTGTTTCAAATTTGGCTAATTGTTGAAACATAAAGCAACAAAACAAGACAATAAGAAAGACATGAACAGGAAGAACAGCAATGAATTACCTGGAAAACAAGTCAGGGTTGACACGGGCCAGAAAAGGTGGTGGCAGTGATCATAAAATTAAAATTTTTATTCTAATTTTTCAATCCATGTAGCCGAACAGAAACAAAGTCAACGGATAATCAGATCAACCAACTTTTTTATTTTGAAAAAAACACTAAAATGAGATGGTAGGTCTAAGGGCCAATTTCTGCGCCACTACGGCCGACAGGTTTATTAATTAAGAAAACAAAAGGGAAATTAAAGAATTCAAATTAGGTTTCTACTGTATCGTTGTTTCCCCTGCAAAGAAGGCACAATTTCGGATTCTTTATTTTATAAAAATAAGAGAGAAAAAAAAATAAAGTTCTTTGAACTTTTCAATTTTTTTCAAGTACAATTAGTAGGCGCACACACCATATCTCATTCGCTCAATTAAAATCCAACTCAAACCCTATTGAATTTGAATTTTTACGATTAAATGCATACAAGACAAGTTGCTGACATCAATTAAGATACATGAACAGCAATACGAAAAAAAAAAATGCCTTCAAAATTCAACAGCCAACTGTGTAGAAGTTAAATTTTAGTTGTTAGGTTCAAATAATTACACTTGTATTTGTGTAGATAAACCTAACACTCTTCAATTGAATAATGCAACAATCAAAATATCAAATCCAACATTATCAAGACAGAGCCTGACTTGCTTTAGCATGAAACAGGTTCTGGTATCTGCCAGCCCCAAATTTCCAATCAAGTCACAAATAATCCTCATTTTAGCCTAAGTTTATTATCCAAATTCCTGTAAGAGCCAATAAAGGGGAACAACAAAAGGAAGGAAAAATAAATAAAAGGTTAATACAGTACATAACTGGCAACAGTTGTATGCTGTCAGTAGAGTCAACACTCAACAGCAACGCATGAAGTACGACGGGACCCAGATGGAACATGGGGCCCACGTGTCCACTCACCACTTAGTACATCATACACAAAAAGAGCTGCCACCATGTCATTGTCAGCCGCTGCTCTCACTCTCCCCCTAACAGCAACAGCTGATACATGTACCAGTGCAGCCACCTTGTTGGATCCAACCGCAGTACATGTACAACTAAACCGCAACCCAGTTCCAACCTGACCTCCTGCTACAGGTACAGGCGGCGGCTTCAGCCTATCCCATCTCACCTGATTATTACTATTACTATTACCCCTAGTTATAGTAGCATTCCATCTCCAAAAGGAGATCTCCAGTGCATGACTCGCCATAATATATAACATGTCACCTATACCACATGCACCCAGTATGCAACCACCAGCTGGTACTGTTGCAATGGGACCAGAGTGGGTACGGAGCCATGTGCCTGAGGAAATGTGGTAGGCATCAATCGACCCGGCGCATGTGCGCGCATCAAGGGTATTTTGGGTACTATTGAGCCCCAACCCCCCAGCTATATAGAAAATGCCATTTGCAGTACTTGCTCCAACACACCCATACCTGTTACAATACATGCATGCGGTTTAAGTTAAGACAATAAGTAGCTAAAAACTTATTAGTTATTATCAAACATGATTTGCTAACATCACCTTCGGCATGTTGCCTCCGTAATAACACGCCAACTGTTAGTCTCAGGGTCATACTCCTCCACAGACGATGTCCGTGAAGACCCACCTGCAACATAGATGCGACCATCTACGGCTGCCACAGCAAACTTCTTACGCGGGAAGACCGGTTCTCTACAAATGGTTACAGATCCAGTCCACACATCAAACCGGATCATCGCGCCACGGCCAATCAGGTAAACAAACCGGCTGATTGATACGGCACGTGCATGGGAAAAGTTTCCAGAAGCAATTGACAACGGCAAGGTGGAGGATTCGAAATTTGCGAATATACCTGATCATAAACATTCTATTTGTCTAAATCATCTCATTAATCAATACTAAGCAACTAATTTCATGCCTTGTATGGAACCATTTATTTTATTTTACTTTTTATTGTACAATAAAATATTAAGTCTTCATCTGAAATATGCAAATTTATAAAAAAAAGAAAAGAAAAAAAGAAATGAGAGCTTATTTGACCTGATTGGTTGGAGGATGAATGATGAAATGGAAGGATGGAAAAGGAGAGAAGGGTGAGATCTGAGGAAAGTGAAACAGCGATGAGAGAGTGGTTGAGAAGGCCAAGGCTGCGTCTGAGAAATGGGAGTGAATCTGAGTTCAAGAGGCGGTTGAAGCGGCGAGAGACGAGAGGCAGGGAGGGAAGGGAGGAGGCGGGGAGACGGGAGAGGCACTCCAAGAGGAGATCATCTGGCAAGGCGGAGATGGCGGTGGCAGGGGTGGGGATGGGGGTGGAAATGAAGCGGAGAGGGAGAGGTGAGGGAGTAGAGAAATGGCGGTGCGGATCTCTCTCAGAGGGGATGCAGGGTTTGGTCAGCCATGAGAGGCTGCGGGAGTGGCAGCTTGAGCTTGAGCTCTCCCTTTCCCTTTCCCTTTCCCTCTCCGCCATGAAATTAGTGACTACCAGTATACTGTACAAGTATATAAGAACTTGAATTCACATACTCTCAGTTACCGGACTAAGTACAATTGAATCGGATGGTCCAAAATTGTTATTTTTAACGTGGCACGAATCTCAAAGCATAATAATACTGCTACGGTGCTACCCTAGACATCTTGGAGCAAGAACTGGATAAAATTAAATCTGGACCATCCTTTTCAATTGTGTTGAGTCAGGTACCTGGGAGGATACGGATCGATAAAAACTTGGCAAAAAAACTATGTTTACTCTAAAATTTACAACATAAAAGTCCAAATCCGGAACACTTGATTATGGGCTTCACAAACCTTGTCAGAGGCATAAGAGTAAAAAATATGGCAAAGGCTTCTATGGACATAAGGACCTATTTGTAAAATGAACATATTTTTATTTTCAAAGTTCAAACAGTCGATCCGAACCGTTCATCTTGTTCTCCATATTAATATGTGCTTGGAGACCAAATTTTACATTTTTCTGAATTTTGTTACTATTTATTAAGATGGGTACAAAATTCAATGGTCTGAATTTGATATTTTTTGTACCATCTTAATAAATAGTAAAAAAAATTCAAAAAAATGTAAAATTTGGTCTCCAACCAAGCACATATTACTATGTAGAACAAGATTAACGGTTCGGATCGGCTGTTTGAACTTTGAAAATAAAAATATATTCATTTTACAAATAGGTCCTTATGTCCATAGAAGCATCACTCAAAAAAATATATACAATTCTGAGAAACCATAGTTCCTTTGTATTCTTATTTGAGGGTTGAAATGCTTTTTTTTTTGTGTGTGTCTTCACCGTATCTTTATATTTTAAAACTTTAATAACTCAAAATTTAAAATTTAAAAGTCAAAATAAAATCGTTAGATGTGATCTATGTTATTTTCTGTGTTTATAAAAAAAAAATCACATTTTAATTTTATTTTTATGTGAATCAATAAGTTGAAAAATCAACGTTTAGAAATTATCCACATTAGTACATTTTTTACAAGTTCAATGATAACCAAAATAAAATTGAAATATCATAATTTTTTTACATATGCATAGATAAAATAATGTAGATCATATTCAACGATTTTATTTTGACTTTTAAGTTTTAAATTTTGAATTATTAAAGTTTTTTAAATGGAGGCACAAAAATTGAAGGTATTTGAACCCTCCTCTTCTTGCTCAAAGTATGACAGGAATTAAAATTTCAGGAATTGTGCTTATTATGCCTCTCTAGTCTCTACCCTTTATTGTTAACATAACAACTTTAGCTGCCAATGTCAATTTTAGTTGTTCAAAAATCCGACATAAAAGCATTTGCTTAAACTACTTGTTTAGGATCAAATTTCACAAAATGATATTATTAGTCAAATTTCACAAAAAAGTAATAATTCCTCCTCAGAATTCCTCCAGTTCGTTCATTATGCCGAGCAATCTCTTCCTTTGAGAATAATTATTTCGATCATCTTAAATTTACAAGTTATTAGACAAATAAATACTCTTAACAATTAAATTTATAAGTTATTAAATTTCAAATAATGTCAAGTGATCCCACTCTTAAATAGTTTGAGTTTTGGTTGTGCGTGCTTCTGTGTATGAAATTTACCCATTATACATTGATTCCCTTTTCAGCGCTAGGTAAAGTAAAGAAATTTATTATCATTATGGGCTCCAAAGCCCACAACAACACAAATACACAAGTGGGCCATATTTTGATGATAGCCCAAAAATCCATGTCAAGAGTAGATCATAGCATACAAAACAAAAAGAGAAAAATATCATATGGTCCATGTACAAAAGCCCCATCCCAATATTTACCTAAATCAGTTACAGAGTTAAGTTCATGTATAATGGCTAACAGGATCCTCTGCAAACTGAGCTGTAGTAATTTCATACTGTCTGAATGTTGCCATTGATCTAACACATCCAGACCGTTGAAAATCTACAGATCGAGTTATCGGGATCAGCCACGGTATCAGTAGCACTTCATTGCCTAATGATGCAATCAACAACTAAATCTAAATTTATCCATTATTGCTTCTGGCTCGCCGTCTTGCAAGCACGTAATGGGCGGTATCGTCAGTGTTTGTTGCGCACCGTAAGCGTTCCAACAAAACGGGTCATCCACCAACTCCCCTTCAAACGGGAGCAATTCAACCTCGGACATGGTGATGTTGGTGCACGGCATGCTATCGCTACACGCAAAATGTATAGGGGGGCTGCGCACGTCGTATGTCCCCCTGATGTTGTTGTACACAACATCCGACACGTACACAGCTGTCGATTGATTCATGCAGCTCTTGCTGAGGCAGTAATATTGGTCGATTATTATGCAGTTTCGGACATCTTCCATGTAGATCGTGTCGAAGGTTAATCCGGTGACGGATCCCGTGCCACCCTGCCATGTCTTGATCCTGATCCCGTTATCTGAGTGTCTAATCACCGTGTTTCGCACCGTTATGTTGGCCACGCAAGCTTGCGAGTTGTGAACACCCAGACTTCCAATACTGCACAGATGGAATTTATTTTTATTCATCTTACAGAATTGATAATAAGATTTGCTTAAGAAATAATTTTGTCACAATAACTTCAATTCTTTGTTTTTTTGCATAAAGAATTTTCTAAAATATGGAAATTCATTATTCCCAAATTATAGCATTTGCATTTACACTCTCTGAACAGTCATTGTTTTCATAATATAGAAAATATATAATATCAAAAAAATTAGGGACTGAAATGCAATTAAGTAAAGACAACATCAGTCTCTGTCTGAATGATATAAGGAGAATTTACCTTATACCATGGCTGGGCCCACAAGTCACATTCTCTATATCAACATCAGAGACACCGGTCCCAATAGATATGCAGTCATCACCTGAAAAAACGAACCAAAAAAAAAAAAAAAAAAATCTTAAACCTTATACAAATGTCAGAAGAATTCAAAAGTTGTTTTACAGAGTTTTGCTATTCTCCACAAGCAATTGGATCAATGGAACAAATATTGTAATATAAACTAATTCTATGTACAATCTTTTCTTCAATTCAAACTTCATGAAACAAAAATATTTCAGGGTTATTAGAGTAAATTTCCACCTATACAAATAGTTTAAACATACCATTGCTAATCTTGGAGTTATAGATACCAACTGATTTGGTGTTCTCTATGTGTATTCCATCTGTGTTAGGACTGAGAGCTGGAGAATTGATATACAGCCCCTCTATGTGCACCCCCTCGCAATTGTCGAACTTGACGTGGAATTTCGGACTGTTCTTGATTCGCAATTCTTTCAGGGTTATGTTAGAACTCATGAAGAATCTCATCAACTGCAATTTAAACTGATAAATTAGAATGCAGTTAACTCTATGAACCCTTAATTCTTGTCTAAACATGTAAACAATTTCTACTGGTAAACCAATTCTAATGATGAAATAATAGATTAGTTAAACCAGGGAATTGTTCCTCACCGCAGGACTATCGCATGGCCCCGGCAATGTCGATCCATTTGGTCCCTGAAAAATTTGGAAGGTGACAGAATATACATTAATATCCTCAAAATTTTGAAAAATTTACCATACCCTAAGATCCATTGGTACATTGGTACAAGCATACCTTGTGAGGTTTGCAAGGGAGGATCCACCAATCTTCGCCATTTCCCTCTATCGTACCAGCGCCTTTTACTGTCAATCCTTCGACCTGGTAGAATAATAGCCATTGCTGTTTGCTGTCTGTTTCCGGCCAGCAATCCGGCCCTCCGGGCGGTTGTAATACACCATCAATCTGCTAACAAAACAAAAAAAAATTTAAAAACTGTACAAATTGCAAATGAAATAATACAAGCTGCATTATTGGTTCCAGTTAGGCAGTTATAACTTATTGCAACATTTTCAAACAGTCAATGCCAAATTTTATTATTGTGTCAAATTTGCATTATTGTTCAAATTTCAAAACATATAGTAACACTGTGTCAAATTTGTCTTATTGTTCAAATTTCAAAGCATATAGTAACAAAACATGATAATTTTGTACCAGTTTAAAGAAAATTAGGAAGACATGAGCAGGAAGAACAGCAATACATTACCTGGAAAACGAGCCCGGGTTGGCACGGGCCAGAAAAGGTGGTGGCAGTGATCATAAAATTACCGTCTGATGGCACGAGTAAAACTGCCGATTCGACTGCACATGCAGCCTTCCAAGCACACCGAAATGCCTCCGTGTCATCAGTTGACCCGTCACCAACCGCACCGTATGACCTCACATCAAATACACACGGACCCGAGTTCGGGTCAATGGGGTCCGCTGGGTCAGATGGCACTGTGCCGGTATCTGGCGGAGGCGGTGGTGAGTCAGACGGCACTGTGCCGGTATCTGGCGGAGGTGGCGCTGGGTCAGACGGTACTGTGCCGGTATCTGGCGGAGGCAGCGGTGAGTCAGATGGCACTGTGCCGCTATCTAGAGGAGGCGGCGGTGGGTCAGACTCCAATCCTCTCCCTTGTCCTTTGTTGCTTCCCTTTTTATTGTTGTTGCTCCTGTTTGGCTTCTTATGGTAATGTGTTCTTGCCAATGTGCCATTGTTAGAAAGAACTGATAATGTGATCAGTAAGCAAATTAGGAGCTTTATTCTAGAGATGCCCATTTTAGAGAGATATACAAACGCACACTTGGTGTGTTTGTCTCTGTGTGTGAGCACAGCAAGTGGGAGGAGATATGAGGTTTCTTGGTTGATAGAGAAGTGTGTGTTTGTGTGCGAGAGGGGGATAGAGAGCCCACGGCGAGAGAGAGAGAGAGAGATTGCAACCAACAGGTGATGAGGTCTCTGTTGTTGATGCCACGTAGTTATACTAGGAGAAGAGTGACACGTGGCCGTTCCTTGTAGAATGGTAGTTCACTGTGTTGTGGGAATTTGGAAGGTAGATTACATTTCGCTTTCGCTCACATGAATCCAATCATGTGAAGAGAAAACAATGACAATGAAAATTAAGAGAGACCCCTGGTCCCCTTGGTAGCTACTACCAAGTTCTCAAAATAAAAAAAAGTGAAGAGAGAGAGACATGAATCACAAGCTCTGTTTTACTCTGTTTTTTTTTCTATTTATTTTTGTTATTTTTCCATGCAAACAAAGCATATTTTTTTTATTAATATCCAAAAAAACAAATAAAATTTTAAAAAATATACAAATCCCGAATAAATTTCAAAAAATACCCAAACCGGTTATCCAATAACCGGATTTTTTATTTTTTTTATGAGTCTGGTTAACCATTAACCAGATTTTTTATTTTTTTTAAAAAATAAAAAATAAAAATATAACTTTCCGGTTAACGGTTAACCGGATTTATTTTTTGAGTCCGGGAATCCGTTAACCGGACATTTGTCCCAAATCCGGTTATTGGATAACCGGTTTGGGAATTTTTTGAAATTTATTCGGAATTTGTATATTTTTTTAAAATTTTATTTGTTTTTTTGGATATTAATAAAAAAATCGGCAAACAAAGTTATCTGCACATCTGCATCGGACCTTTTTTACTTGCTACATGCACCTCCTTTTCATTTAATTGTCAATTATAAATATTAACTTAGAACCATGTTTCTGAAACTCGGAATCGGAATCAAAATCAAGTTTTTGACTGTGGAATCAGAATTGGATGAATCGGCCGGAATTGAAAGAATCGGATTGGTAACTCGAATGTTTTTAACATAAGCTTGTTTTTGGCATAATTGGATCGGTAACTCAAATAATCCACTAATTATATAATGTAATACAAGCATTACAAATAAAACATATTTTTTAAACATAGTTACGTGTATTTAAACATTAACTTTGTCATAAATTATGTAATATTTTATTGTTTATGCATTTTTTTTTTGTCAATGCAGTCAGTTTATGATTATAAATAGATATAATAAATTATCTATTGCCGAAAAGCTCCATTAGTTTCTTTTCTTTTAATCATTTTTTTGCAATGCACTTATCAACTATCAGAATTTGGAACGTATAGTAATTCCAGGTGGTTTTTAGTTTCATGCTCATCATTCATTGGACATTATTCTCCTTTTATTGAGTAAGCATTTAAAAATAATTGAAAAAATTGTTGACTCGGCTAGACTCAGATTGACTCGGTCTGAAAATCGGATGACTCGGCTGAGTCAAACAATTTTCAACCCAGTTTTGTTAAAAAATTGTATGGGCGCGAGACTCGGGTAAAACTCAAACAAAACACGGCCGATACCAAGTTGACTCAACCGAGTTTCCAAACCATACTTAGAAGTTAGAACGAGGTTGTTCTATTATGCATCGTGCACATTAGTTAGTAGTTAGTGCTACGAATTCACATCATTATTTTGAAAATTCTAACAATAGATCTGCTTAACATAATCTTCATATATAAAAAAAACTTGGATATCATATTTTACATTTTTTAGAATGTTTTTACTATTTCTTAAATTAATAGATAGAAAACCACTTTCGGATGGTCCAAAAATCACTTAGATTATATGACAGTGATAACATCAAATTTTTAAAACCACGACCTCTGAAGAATAATGTCTTAATTAAATTTAATAGCATATCAAATATTGATGTCAATTGAACAATCTTATAATCATATTTAAAAATATAAAACTGTAGCGATCAATAATTGAATAATTATTATATATGCATGGAATCAAATATGAATGTTTTCACATAGAATATATATAATGAAAATACTAAATATACTAAAAAGAGCAAAAAAACAAAAAGAGCAACAGTCGGTGATTTCAAAACTCTAGCCACCGCCGTTGTTTCTTCTCTTCACTTTTTTTTTTTTCTAGTTTATTCTTCTCACTCTTTTAGATCTCACCTCTCACATAGCTTCTCTCTCGGCTCTACTTTCTTGAGTGGAGAAAAGAATGAAAGAGAGGGGACGACCGAAGCCAGGGCCGGTTCTGAAGATTTTGGGACCTGGGGTAAAAGAAAATTTTGGACTCTTTAATATACTAGTGTTTAAAAAACAATTTTGACGGCCGATTATATGCCTGTTTAATCGTTAACGACAGTCAAACCGGTATGAATACACTTATCGGAGGTCTATTAGTGATTTTTTTTCGATTAATCGACTGATTATTCTCGATTATTCTCAATTATTATGTTTATTCTCGTTTGATCGTCTGTTTATTTCCGTTTATTACAATGATTATTTATTTTTACATTGCTTTGACTGTGTGATAATAAATTTCATAAATCATGTGTTGCAATTTTATTTGTGCTTAGCTATATATTCAATTTTTTTATATATATTTTTTCTTCTTACTTATTATGAATTAATTAATTAATTCCTATATTATTTATATAATATATTTTTCTTACTTAATGATGTAATTTTTTCAATTAGTACTGCATGTTCATATATTAAGTTGTTATTACAAACTAAATTTGGTGATTTTATGTTGGAATATTTCATGTCTTTCAAATAATATATTATTAGTATTTGAAAATGCTTAATTCTCGAATTTATTTTTTCATTAAATAAATGTGTTAAATACTAACACATGTAAAGTGTGTGTGTATTGCTAAGCGTACTGTCATGTTATAATAATAGAACTAAGTTAAATTAAGTTTATTTGATAAGTTTGATGAGTTAAATAAATTATGAATATATACATATAATTTTAATAAAAATACAAAATTGTCTGTATAATTCTGATTAATCGCTTGACGGTATCCCGTAGTTTGATACGCACATACCTTTATTTACAATATTGATATATATAATTTTTTTTATTGATATGCCAATAGATTGTACCTATTTACAAAAAAATTTGGACCCTTTATATATTCAAAGTTTGAGCCCTAATATTTTATTTATTTAATATATACATTTTTTTAATATATGCAAATTATTTTTTTTTTCTTTTGGAACCCTCTTGAATCTTGGGGCCCGGGGCGGTCGCCCTAGTTGTCCAGCACCAGGGCCAGCCCTGACCGGAGCCGAGTGGAGCCGATTGGAGCCAAAAGTGTTGTATCGTCGGAACTCAGAATATTAAATCTCTATGTCCTCTCAATTGGAGCGCAAGTGAGTAGATCCGAATGTCGAAGCGCGACGGTGGTCAAAAGAGCGGATCCTATCGTAGAGAACGATAGGGTTTAAGGTAATAGAGTAATTATGAGTATATATAAGTGAGATTAGAATATTAGAGTTATTTTGAGTAATTTTGTGAATTTTGTGAGAATAAAATATTAAATTTTGTATTGGGGAATCATTTAACTCGTAACTTCGTTTTTCTTATCAATGAAATTGTTAGTTGACACTTAAAGTCACTATTTTTTTTTAAAGTAAATAATAAAGAATCACATGAAATTGACCGCATTTATTACAGAACCACCTATGATAAATTAATTTTTCAGAGGTTTCATAGGCACTTTTGCCAAAACTACGACCCACAATTTAAAAAAGGGTAATTATAATATCCCCCACCTATCCATCCCCCATTTTATCCCCCAACTAACTTTCTATTTTAAGTATAACTATAACTACTATTTCTAACAACCTTTATTTCTTTCCTCTTTCTCCCTTTCTCTTTCACCTCCATCTTCTTCTCCCACCTCCGCCTCCGCCTCCCTCGCCCACCTCTGCCTCCCACCTCCCTCTCTCACCTTCACCTCACCTCACCTCCGCCTCTACCTCCCTCTCCCACCTCTGCATCCCACCTCCTCCTCCACCTCCGTTTTTCCATTGATAAGCTCCCCTCCCTCTCCCACCTCGAAATGATAAATACAATAAGCTCCCTCCCTCTTACACTTTCGTCTCAATTTTTTCCCTTTATGCCTGCTGCTCCTGCTCTAGCGAACGTTCTGCCGGAGATCATCCGTCACTCCATCCCAATCAAGCACGCATCTGCCAGGAATGAATACTTCAATGTGTATGAATGAATATTTCAATGTGTTTTAATGAATACTAGAGCACGTCTCTACCGGGTCAGATCCGTTACTGTCGATCGTATCAAAATAATTTTGTATATGTATATGCAATTAATCTTTTTCATGTTTATGTTCCCCTTTCTCATGAAGTAGCGAGTTTTGCAAATAACAAAGCTTTATTAATGGTGAATTAGGCCACTGCGTATTAAGTAAATGACATAAAAACAAATTTTGAAAAAAAATAGAGATATATGAATGAATACTTGATGTCTTAGACATAAATACTTCAATGTGTATAAATGAATACTTAATATCTTATATATGAATACTTGCGTGACAAGATATTAATACTTGTGCAACAGATAACTCGAAAGTATGTCATCATGGATCTCATTTGAAAGATAAAATTGTGTAGAAAACGTTCGTGGTTTTAGATTTGCAAAATTCTTCTCAGATCGTCAGAAATATTGGTTAGATTGAACAGAGAAAAAAAAATCCACCTCTAAAAACATGTAAAAAATGGATGAGTGATGTGTCCAGTTTTTATATTTACACTTATACGATGAGGATTAATATTTTCTCGATAAGAGATGAATACTTGTGCAACGGACAACTCGAAAGTATATCATCATGGATCTCATTTGAAAGATAAAATTGTGTAGAAAACGTTCGTGGTTTTAGATTTGCAAAATTCCTCATAGATCGTCAGAAATATTGGTTATATTGAACGGAGAAAAAAAACCACCTCTAAAAACGTGTAAAAGATGGATGAGTGATGTGTCAAGTTTCTATATTTGCACTTGCACGACGATGATGAATACTTTCTCGATAAGGATGAATACTTGTACAACGGACAACTCGAAAGTATATCATCATGGATCTCATTTTAAAGATAAAATTATGTCAAAAACATTCGTGGTTTTAGATTTGCAAAATTTCTCACCGATCGTCAGAAATATTGATTAGATTGAACGAAGAAAAAAAAATCTCATCTCTAAAAACGTGTCCAGTTTTTTTTTTAAATACTTAATATATTAGGTATGAATACTTGATGTGTTATAGATGAATACTTGATACATTATAGATGAATACTTGCGCGCCAGTTGTAAAATCTTTCAAATATTATGTGGTCCCCAAATAGTAAGTGGTCCCCCTAGGTAGTTAGTAGTTATTGAAGTAGTTAATGACTGGGGGATGAAATGGGGGATTGTTACAGGGGGATAGCTAGATGCTCCCTTTAAAAAATGCAAAACTATTTCTGCAATGAATTTAAAAGCCAAAATACAGAAGGAATTGGAGGCAGGGGTGGACTCAGAGTAGAACAGGGGGAACCGTCTTCTTTGAATTTCGAGTTTTAGTGGTGATCTATCAGTACTGATCGACTTTGTCTCTTTTGGAAAAAAATTTTGCCATCCTCTGAATTATGATTTGTAATTCGGGTTAAATTTAGTGTTAAAATCAAAATAAATTTTTTGAATTATATTTGATAATTAGAATTATAAGTTAAAGCATCAAAAATTTTAAGTACGTCAAATCATTATTTTTTTTCAAGTACTCAATCATTTTAAATCCGAGCTATTTAAACCTTTTTTTTCATTGAAGAAAGTCCTGGGTCTGCCGCTGATTGGAGGCCGTTGTTTTTAATTTTCTGTGTTGAATTCTATGCAAAAATACAAAAACAAATTTGTCAGTATAGTCCGGAATTATATTTGGCACTGTTCAACTATGATCTCAGAGAAAATTATAGAAGTGACACTAACTGGTACATCAAGATGTGCTCCTATTGTCTCACAGGTTCTAAAACATAGAAAAATGTGTATCTGATGAACTTTCTAGAGAATCACAAGCTAAATTTGTTTTTTTGTCGCTTTAAATGTTGCTTCCAATGTTTTTTGCCATATGTCAGGCGAGGACAACATAATGTTTTGTAATTACTTGTTAAAAAAATGAGATTTGTTATTTGTTAAGATTAAAAAGTTGAGTGGTTGGATATATTTTCATGATAAATAACTCAATAAATGTGAAAAAAAAACTTGTTTTAAAATTAACCATCAGTATTTATATAATTAAGAAGCATTGTTTTGGTGCTTAATTTTAATTTGATGAAATTTTTTGGTAATTATATTAACTTGACAAATATGTATTTCAATATTTAATTAACAATATGAGAAAGTGTTGACATGCATTGACCTTCACTAAGTTAATGTATTAAACATTTGCATATTGATTTCTCGGAGAATTTTAAGAAGAAAATTGTGTCCGGTGGAAAATAAAAAAGTAATTAATTTAAAATTTCCTAGAAAATTAATTTTAAGAAAAAAATTGTGTTTGGTGAAAAATTATAAGAAATTAATTAATTTAAAATTTCCTAGAAAATTAATGTTAAGAAAAAATTGTGTTTGGTGAAAAATTATAAGAAAGTAAATTAATTTAAAATTTCCTAGAAAGTTATGTCAGATGAAAATATCCTAAAAATTATAAGAAAAATTATAAGAAAGTAATTAAATTAAAATATTACTTGAAATGCCTTAGAAATGATGGTTTACACGGATGTTAACGGTTTGCGTTTGCGCATCTCCAACCTGTTAAATTAGATGATATTATGATAGCGATAGCACCAAATTTGATCAAATTTTGTGATCCAACTGCATATTGAACCTGAATATTGTTGTTATATTTTTGGAATTAAATAGGTATTTTAGAATTTTTTAGTAGCTAAAAACCAAAATAAGAGTAGGGTCTTTGCTTTATTCTATATAAATAAAAGAGAAGTGTATCTAGTTGCTATGTGAAGCCTTGTAGTATGAAATAGTATCAAAGACATGTGAGTAGTTGTGATTATTAAAAAAAAACCAACAATAATTGTAAGGATGTGTATCCATGAAAGAACAAAGATTTCATGTCATTATTTAGAAGGTCAATAATTATTAGATGGTTATGAACCATACAAAAATTAGTGGTATATTATTATTCACTATTACAATTATATTATTGCTAATGATAAGGAAAATTGTGTCGCCGAAAAAACCATAAAAAAAATAATTATAGTATTATCAATACAATTAAGATTATTGTTAAAGACTCAAGAGTCTAGATCAATGTTTGCATTATGAAATGGCATGATTTAATTTAAATTATTCAACATATTTCAAGTCATTGTATACCAATTTATTAAATTTAATTATGGCTAGGAAAATGCAATTTGATTTACAAATAATGAAAATCATTTTTCTAATATGTTGTAATTCATGATTGAATTTTGAATTATCTGTCCCCAAAAATTAACATGCCACCCTCTTATCCAAAGTTAGCATTCATTTTAGATCCAAAATAAATTTGATTACTTTTATTAAATAATTAATTCCTAGCCACATCAAGTGTCACTTAGAGAAAAAAAATTAGTCACGGCGTGATCAGTCACGTCACGGAATGTCCAGTCATTTTAGGTTACGTCACGTTACGTGTGTCAATTCGTGACGTCATCAACATTTTTTTCACATGACGTGATGTAACGTAATTAAAATAGTTACAGACGGTTACGTGAATCATTCATATACTCTCATAATTTTTTGTACAATCACATGCGATTTGATATTTTAAAAAGTAAAAAGATGCAGGGATAACCAATTATAATATAATGGAACTTTATTAGCAGCACAAGACATTTACTAAAGTACAATTTGGGGATATGAATAATTAATTGTGGGAGCACTTTAGGAGTGGTGTTCATGTCATGTATAAAGAAAATGCCAAGAGAAGCCTTTGAATGAAAAATGAAAGAAATGGTTAGCGGTTAGCAATAGCTTAGAAGCAATTGTGCAATTCTAGCCACAAATCATAGCACAAAAAAGTTGCCCCGTGAACATTTTTTGTGCTTTTGTTCTCTTTTTGTGTCCCCACCAGCCAGACAAGGTCACAACTCACAAGGACAAAGGGTTGCGTGGTTAGAGAGAGAGAGAGAGAGGTATTTTTTTTTTCATGAATAAAAAATAAAGGTGAAAGAATGGTATGTGAGAGAAAGACCTTGTCATGAGTCACGGGATGGAATTTGAGTTCATTCATGTCAACACAGAAAGAATTTGATATTGATGGGTACAAAATTTTGTCAAATTTTGTAAACCAAGAGAGAGAAAAGAGGCGCCTGATAAAACTAATGTTGTAAACTAAATGATATTTACCATTTAATAATAATAATAATAAATTTTGAGTGATGCTTCTATGGACATAAGGATCTATTTGTAAAATGAACATATTTTTATTTTCAAAGTTCAAACAGTCGATCCGAACCGTTCATCTTATTCTCCATATTAATATGTGCTTAGAGACCAAATTTTACATTTTTCTGAATTTTTTTACTATTTATTAAGATGTGTACAAAAAATATCAAATTCAGACCATTGAATTTTGTACCCATCTTAATAAATAGTAAAAAAATTCAAAAAAAATGTAAACTTTGGTATCCAAGCACATATTAATATGGAGAACAAGATGAACGGTTCGGATCGACTGTTTGAACTTTGAAAATAAAAATATGTTCATTTTACAAATAGGTCCTTATGTCCATAGAAGTCTTTGCCATAAATTTTTAGTCTAATGATAAAAATAATATCTTATATGTAAGAGGTTACATGTTCAAAATTCTGATGAAAAAAATATAATGTTAAGATATGGAGCAACTTATCCATTTTAGAACAAAAATTTATAATATAGAGGAATCTACTTTTGTAGATCTGAAAAGTAAACAGCAGTTGCTTCTGTATTGTGAATATTAACAATTAATTATTTCTACTTGCCAACCACAATGATCGTTAATATGGTTATTAAAATAGAAAACAAAATTGTATACAGGAGCGGATTTGAAGCCATTCAAAAAGTGACTAAGCCACCTCCATAATTTAAAAATTTTAGTTAGCCACACAAAGAGTAGTCCCCGAATGTGCATTTTAATTTTTAGATCGAGATTTTCTAGTTCCGTCCCTGACTGTATATATTAGTAATCCCGCAGTTGTTGCAACATGAGAACAGAGTTCACATGTCTATACATTTGGATGAAACAAGGAATAAAGTAAGAAAAGAGTTATTTTTAAGTTTGATAATAGTAGCTAAATTAACTTTTTAGTTGGGTTAGTAGAATAGAGACCTAACCCATATAAGACAAACTAAAAATAGTGAATTAGTGCTATTATTTGCTCCACCCAAATATCGAATAGCTCAAAAAAATAGTGCTATTCTTGCTCCATCCAAACGCACCTGTATAGCTAGAAAATTTTGTTGTATCAAAAGATTCAAAACCTAGTATAGATGAGAGAAATAGTATAGAAATTTTGTTCTGGACTTTCAAACTAATTCCCTTGTCCTTTCTAGAAAAATTTAAAAAAAATCATATGGAATATTTCTTTTGTTTAGTGATCGAATAACTAAAACATGTAGAGGAACCATATGATGGTATATAATGAGATTTTACAGATAAAATCCCAAAATTATTTTGTCCAGATGCAAGGTGGTGGGGTTCTATAAACATATGTGCGAAGAGATAAGGAAATTTGTTACCTCGATCAGTCACATCACGTTACGTTACATGTGTCGATTACGTGACGTGACTTGTGTGTTTCGTGACGTGACCGTATTCAGATGAAAATTACACATCACACGTCACGTCACGTCATGGTACAAAACATGGAATATCCAAGTTTTTCTAGTTAATGTTTGGTTTTTTGGGTACGCATAGAGTATTTAAGTTTCTCTTTTAGTGTAGTTTTAGTGATACCGGTAATTATGTAGTACTGTTTTTCATTTTTTCTAATTTAATTCAATGAATATTTGTAATTTGAATATTTAAAGAAATGTTAGATGTCCAACAATATTTCTTAAAAAAATTTGCAATATTGTTTACTTATTTTATAATTTTTACAATTTTTCATATTTTTTTGATATATTCTGAATTTTAAACAATTTAAATTAAAATATAAAAAAAAAGTTTCAATTATAATCACGTCACATTATGTTACGTTACATGTGGTCACATCACGTGTGGTCACGACGTGACCGTACGTGACTATTCGCGTGACGTGATTGTCCATCACTATTTTGATCACGTCACGTGATATGAAAAAAAATTGATTACGTCATGTCACGTCATGTGACTAAATCATGGCGTATTTGTCATGTCACGTTACATCACGGAGTGTCACATATTTCCTCTCTACGTGCGAATTGGTGAAAAATATTATGTTTGTGGGAAGTAGGAATTATAGGAGATCCTGATCATTACCTCACCGTTTGAGTTTGAATTCTATCAATTCAGTCCAAATCTGTTAATTCACATAATTTCTTTAAAATTTGTGCCAATATTTAATGTTACCGACGGAATTCAAAATCATTGCTTGAGATACCTTAGTTTATATGAATTCGAATTATAGTGGAAAAGTAAAAAAAAAGTAAAAAAAATAAAAAATTAAAGGTGGTCTACTACTAAATATAAAAGTTTATTATTGATGAAAAATGGTACTTTTTCAGAAGAGTGTTACAAATGAAATTGGCACTTGAAATTTCGGTAATTTTTTTTTTGAAAACGTTTGAATTAAATTTATTTAAATAATTTTTTTAAATGAAAACATACTTAAGATTCAAAAATTTATGAAATTATACCTCTTTTACTCACCCTAAAATTGTTCCCCCATAATATACTTCTATTTCTATATTTTTCTCATTAAATAATTACAAAATATACATAATATTCAAAATAATTATAAATTAGTCTCGTCTTGAAAAAAATGCTCCACCATGTAAAAAATATTGGGTCCGCCTTTGCATAGACAAGAAAAAAAAATGCTCAAATTGGCCAACTCCCTTACTAAGGTAGTTTTGAACAGAATAATTGGTTCAAGTAGGAAATAGAATATAAAAGAAGACTGAGGCTATGATAATATGTATATTATGGATTGACTTTGCTTTGGATTTCTTATTATTTAAATTTTAAATAGTCGATTTGAATTATTAAACACAATTTTCATATGAAAAATATACTTGAAGAGTAAATTTCTCATTTTTATAATTTATTTACTATTGTTTTAGATAAGTAAAAGATTACTATTTTGAATGGTTTATAATTTTCAAATCAAGTGATTTTTTTATCTATCTAGAAATAATAATAAAAAATTCTAAAAGAATGTAATATTTGTTTAGCAAATATATTTTCATATAAAAATAATATTAATCGATTATTAAGATCGATTATTTAAACTTTAAAACTAAATAAAATATGAATCTTTTAACGCAGAACACAGAGTATTACCATAGGTCCATAGCCTAGGGGTGCAAATGGGTTGGATATTATCTGATCGTATCCGATTCCGTATTTGAAAATTTAATACGGATATCTGATATCCGAATATCCGTGCAGATACGGATATAGTTTTGAATTTTAATTATCCGTATCCAAATAATAGATATATATTATATAATTTAATATGAATTATGAAAAAAATTATGTTATTCACTATTATAAAAAGCGGATATCCGTATCCGTATCTGGAAAATAAAAACGGATACGGATATGGTTTTACCACTGTCCGATCCGTTTGCACCCCTACCATAGCCTCATTCATAAAAGAAAAAAGAACATGTGAAAAATAATAGTAGTAATGGGCCAAGCCCATTTGCTTCGGCAAAATCAGTCCGGTCCAATGTTTCTAGATTTTGTGGGCTGAGCCGAAGAAATATTTGAATCTTGACGGAGCCGCAGACTCTGTTGAAAATTTGTTCATTTGTTTAATTTAAACAAACCCTAAACCCTAAACCCTAAACTAACAAGTATTCTCTACCCATCCAAAATGAATCCGCACTGCGCTCATACTTTTTGTTTTCTGAAGATCCTGAAATTGTCTGAAATTTGGCTAAGTAGTGAGTGCGTCTGCACTGGGGCTTGAGTGTGTCCGCACTACAGTCAGACTTGATTCTAGGTGCTGGGTGCGTCCGCACTGAGGGTCTTTTCTTCATTTCTTGCAAATTAAGACTGAGCAAACGCAGTAACTTGATTCTAGGTGTATTCTATTCTTTTTATGTGCAAAATACAAGATATTTGATATTATTTCGTAATGAAAACCTGATCGAATGTGTATATAATTTATGTCTATCAATGTGATGTTAACGGACTTGTACTAAATAATTTTGGCAATCAGTTTTATCCATTTGATAAAATGGTGGCAATTTGAGGAATTATAACCGAACTGATTAGAGACATGAATATTTTCATTTTATGAAGGTCAAATACATATTGATGGTTAATTATAAAAAAATATGAAGTCAATTTTATGGTGCATAGCATTTTACTCTAAACTATACAGTAAAATTATGTATAACAGTATAAATAATTAAGTATGGATTTGAAAATAAATGAGATTAATTAACTCTCATTTACCCCTTATGTGTCCGCCTCTATAATTGATAATCATGATAATCATGTTTTCAAAATACATTGGCAATGGACGCGATTTCTTTGCTTGTTGCATTGATGGGTCGAAGAATAGCCGAGTTGCAATTTTGGACCAAATGATGTCTAATACGATAGTGGCCTCGGAGATATACAAGTGCTATGATAAGGTTTTAGTTAATTTCCCCCATGCCCTCAGTTGAGAATCAATCTTTTACAGGGACAATAACTTCAGTTTCTGTTTTCTTAATACATCTTGTCTAGCTACAACAGGAGGTTGTCTGAATGTTCACATCTACGGATCTACGTACCCAAGATTTGTCTGTAATGGATTAGTACTAAAAAATAATATAATGTACGAGACAGAACAGAAATTAGGCCTGAGTGGCTATTACAAACTACACCACAGTACCACGAGTAGTTCAAAAATGTATATGATTCCTCTAAAGTGGCTATTACAAATTACACCACATTACCACGACGAGTTCAAAAAGCAGAGTTTTCACTGTGATGAAACTCGTATTATCAATAGAGTACTAACGTACTAGATTGTACGTAAAAGCCAACTCCAATAAGTCGTACGAAGCAAGAGACAGGTTATAGAGTTTGTAGTTTTGGTTAAAAGAGAGAGCTAGAGATAGAGAGAGTACAGAGAGATGAAGCTTTTGGTTTGTATTATTCCATTGTTAAGCTATATCTGAATTCGGTGACTGTACGTAATACAGCCATACAGGTGCATTTGGAATCTTTTCGCCTAAGAGAGTTGTGGTACCCTTTGGTGACTCAAGGTCTCTGGGAGTAATACTCGTACAGCAAAACTTGAAGCAAAGAAATACGATAAACTGAAATGCACTAAAAATTATCCCCATAGCATTTGGAACCTGTTCATGAGAAACAAAAAGTATGGTTGTTCTCAATCAACTGTTATTCAATCTCGGGTTATGCAACCAGTAGGTTTTATTGGTATTTATATATGTATCGACTAAAAGCTGGTTTTTGTTGCTCTTCTAAACCATATATAGTACTTTACTCTGATTTTTTTTTTTTTTTTTTTTTTACTATTTTGGTTTGGTCCATTGGCGGTGAGAATATACATACCTACCACAATAATACTACTTACTTCTCAATATCAATTCAATCTGATTTTAGCACCATTTCGAATTGTATCTGTTGCTTATTATAATTAAGGGAGCCAACTATATGAACTCTGTGGTGATTCAAAGAACGATCCAATAACTCTGTTCAAAATGCTATGTACTAGCTAGACAGACTTTTTGTTTATACCAATTGAGAAAGTATTTCTAACCAGGATATAGAGATCAGAACTCAAGTAAGAGTAGGCCGTGCAGAAAATCGCATTAAAAAGGCCGATCAAGGTGGTTGCTAATGGCATGTGCTCAACACTCTTAGTCTGAAACACTTTCTGTCCAAAAATACAAAACAGGGGAAACTGTTAACTAAATAGATCTCTCTTTCAATTGCATGTTACAGTTTAAATGTGGAGTAAATAAGGTTGTTAGCCTGAGCATGTTACAGTCCATAGAATCAATAAAATAAAATCCCAGAAAACCTAGGCTCATAAACACTCAACAGTGACATCGATTAAATAGAAGTATGATATAAAATTTAATTGAAGTCTAAGAAAAATACATCTATAAGATGTACTTGCATGGTTCATTATAAAAAATTGATATATTGGTATGAGATTTTCCACAATTCAATCACTAGGAAAAACACATCGTTCAATAGAAATGCAGAACTAACTCTGTCATTTTTATGCATATATAGTTTGTTTCTCAATTGTGTGCCAAGTCATAATCAGCCTCTTGACCAACTTCTTTTTTGGTAGTATAGAGAAACTTGATAAAGAAAGAGACAACCACCTAAAATACTTCTTTTCTTTTCAGGTTGCTGTTATAAAAATCATCAATTACTGACAAATATCCTGTACGTACCTAATCTAGCCAAGTTCCCATCTAGCCAGGTTCATTTGGTGGACACTATTTAATGTAAACCTGAATGAATATAAAATTTTATTAACAGATAATAATAATATCTGTTTCCAAGGCTCTTCTCTACCCTCTTTGCAATCGGTAGGATCTAAAATTATCTCACTTGTCAAATTTTGGTGTACTAATTCTAATACAGGATCTCTTTTACACTTATCTCTTATTTTACCGATGGATACTAATGATCTCTGCTCTCAGGACCTTCTACCTCATTCCGAGGAAGAAGCCACTTCCCTAGAGGAAGAAGTGGAGAGAGAGGAGCTACCAGGGGCACCCACCCCAATAGTCGACGGTTCAATCCATATGCTTGGTATAATCCCGACTACATAGCTTGACTGTGCAAGGATGGAGACAGTTTTTGAAGATATGCTGACTACTTGCATCCTTTTGTAGTTTAGACCAACATTTATTTTGCTGTCATGTTTGCTTTGCAGTTTGCTCTTTTGTAGTTTGCTATTGTCGTTCTTTTGTTCAGCTATCAGTACTTTGTATACATGCTTTGAGCTCTAGCTAGTTGGAGCTCTTCGCATTTGACATTATGGTTTCTTAATGAAATTGGTGGGCTACACCCACTTTATCAAAAAAAAAAAAAAAAAATTATTAACAGATCATGCTGCTATCTTTCTTGAAATATCAAGCTAGCAGGACATTTGAGCTACTTATAAGATTGAAGAAAGAAGTTGGTCAAGAGGCTGATTATGACTTGGTACACAATTATACTTTTCATAAGTACGTGCCTTTAGGTAGAGACCAGTATGTCAACATAGGAACATAGTCATAATTTCTTTAAAGACCAGTACTAGTACTCTAATAGCAATGGCAAACTAAACAAACTGCTGTATCACAATATATTTTGACTAAGCAAGTACATCTAATAGCCTGAGGATACTTGCATGGGTCCAATTCTACTTTTCACAAGTACGTGCCTTTAGGTAGAGACCAGTATGTCAACATAGGAACATAGTCATAATTTCTTTAAAGACCAGTACTAGTACTCTAATAGCAATGGCAAACTAAGCAAACTAGTTCTTTTAAAGTCGTTAATATTTTGACACCTAATTAAACTAAGCAAACTATTTTAGTTAAAGCTCAGTATATATATCACAATATATTGACCAATAAACTGCTGTTTATAAGAGCAAAATTAAAGTATCTTACAATGATAATGGTAGGCGACCCATACATGAGAATGCCAGTGATGATACAGTGAATACCGAGAACATCCGGAGTGTAGATCCCATAAAGAACTAAAGGCAGGACAAGCATAACATATGCTAGCTCTCCTGCCAAAATCCGTGATATTTTATCCTGCATTAAACAAGAATTATGTGTATATCAAAAAATAAAGTATTGGCATAAAACACCAACAACAAAGATATAATTTATCAATTTCAATGTTAACAATAATCCAACAGAATATAAAATTGAGGACAAAAAAAAGAAGAAAGAAACAGTGCTTACACGGAGGTCGGCTGGGGAGAATTTATAGAAAATACAGATGTAGGTAACCTCGAACAGGAAGCTACCACCATTGATGATCAGCAAGTGCCAATTGGATGGATGCCCAAATGGCAGTCCGTATGCAAAACAGATCATGCAATTCATCAGTGCAGCTAGGTATGAATACGGCTTGGAATCCTTCACTGTCCTCTGGATCCAGTGATTGTAAATTGTAGGCCTATTTGTTCATCCAGTGTTGATGAAGAAGTATAAATATCATAGTTTGGTTATATATACACCTTGCAAGGAGTTAGGAAGATTATTTCATAAGAGATAACCAAAGTTTCACAAAGCCTGTGATAACCAAATTAATTAAGTATAGATATTAATATTATAGTAATAATGTGGGCCTATTTGTTCAGCCAATGATAACTAAAGTTTATGCACTGTAAAGTTTACAAATTTAAAGATGCCAATTGAATTTTTAACTTTGCAAGGAATCAGAGAAAGTTGAAATAAAAACATCGATCTTTGAAAAGTCAAAACTAGAAACAACAAATGTCAAATTAATATGCACTAGAAATATAATGGATGTACAAATTAATAAGAAACCTCTAGCCGTATACATAAGGAGTACTTTTTAATTAAAATTGATAGCAGTTTATGAATAGAATAAAAATAAAGAAGAGGCGCTATGTCACAGCAACAAATTAACGATCGAGTACTTTTGCATTAAAATCTCAGTTTGCTTAATAATTTAATGGATTCGCTAATAGCATCCGCTTAACCAAATTTAGTGCTATTTAAACAAGGATATCGATCTATGAACAATACCAGTCATAATCTCAGAAACAATTAACGCAGAGGTCTAATATTCTCAAATCTGAAACATTGATAGAAATGGATCTAACTATAGCGATAAGAGGAGTTAGCTTACGCTGCAGAGGCGCAGAAGCCGAAGGCGGTGATATTACCTGAAATGAAAAAAAATCAAGTGATTAAACATTGTAAAAGGGCAAGACGGAGAGAGGAAACAACACTGAAGAGAAGTAGAGAACTTCATCGCCATTTGTACCTACCTAGTATTCCAAACACTGTGCGACCTGAGATATCAGAAAACATTTTCGCAAAGATTGAGAAATACGGAGAGAAAGAGAGAAGGAAGAGGCGAGAGAGTGACGCCATTTGAGTTCAGATATCAAACTCAAAATGGAAACAAAAATTCTAAGTCTATTAATCGGAGAGAACGGCTGTATGAATTCGGATTCTGGCTCTCTCTCTCTTGTTAAGACCTTAATACCTTAATGTTGAGCAAGAGTCCTGATTTACTGTTTTTTTTTTTAATTGAATCTGAACCATCTAAACAAATTATCTGCTTTCTTTTGATTAAATACATCTTTTGTCTTTGTAGAAGTTTAAATTTAATTGAAATTGGACTCGCTACATGTATAGCCACACATCTTGCCACAAATTTTTTTGTTCTGCACCGTTGGATATGAATCAAAAATCGTGCAGTTAATCTCAGATGTACAATTTTTTTCGCTGGGACGCTTGTTGCCCATCCCCCTCGGTCAGGTGATTATTTGTTTCGGGCAGCCCAATGTAGAAGTTAGGGTAATAGAGAGGATACGGATTCCAGTCCCTCTCCCCGATCCCTTCTTTCCAAAGGAAAAGAATGAGAAAAAGAAATCGATTCGGCTCAGCCATCTCCGCCATCTCTCTTTGCTCTCTCACCTGACCCGCGCCGAGAACGAGAAAAAGAAACTTAATCGCCTCAGCCATCTCCGCCATCTCTCTCGCTCTCTAACCTGACCCGCACCGAGCCATCTCTCAACTTCCTTCACCGTGAGCACTGCGACTCCAGCGACACCTCCGGCGAATCATCTCGGAGGCGCCACCACAAGCACTCCTCGCTCAATAAGAGTTAATTTTGATCACGTTGACCATCAGGAGGTCTACTGTCTATTGGTACTGTCTCAAATTGCTAATTTTTTATGCTGTCTTAAAATTGGATTTGTTTGGGATGGTATGTCTTAAAAATTATGATATTACCGGCTATGAAATCAATTAATGTGATAATTACCTATGAAAATAACTGACAGTTATTTTCTTAATTATTTCCAATAGTTCATAAACACAACAAATGGATGAACTGTTTCTCAATTGCAAGAAACAATCCGAGCAATTGAAAACTGTGGGAAATTTGGCAGAGGCACAGAGGAGGCAAATTCACTGCCTAGACTGAATGGAGAGGCTCAGGATGGGTTCGCTTCACTTCGATCAATGCAGTTCAGGCTCGATTTGCTCGTGCAACAGCTGCCGACCATGGAGGAGGTACAGTCTGGTCAACCTTCGGTGGAAATTTGGAAGGAACAGTATCACAAGTATGTGCTTTATTTCACTACGTGTTTTTTCTTCGTAAAGTTTCATCTGGTACAATGGAACTAAAACTGTAATTGCACTCGGACTCATTTGTCTATTCCTGTGCGATTTTCTATATGAAGGTATAATATTGTTATTGGGGTTTAATTTTTGTATTGATTTTGTCTTTTGTTTGTCCTCTCAACACACTGTTTTCCAAGGTAACTTCTCTTTTGATCTTTTACAACTATGCATAGTGCAGATTGGTCTGTACTATGGATCAATATTTTCGTTGTACAGACCCAGAAAATTTACTAATTATAAATTTCAGAAAAAAAAGAAAATGACACCAATATTAGTGATCTGAGGTAGTTGGTGATTGATAACAAATGAACTACCTCAGGATCATTAATATTTCACATCCTTTGCAAAACTACTGATACTTGCTACAAACCAGGCTTTTGAAATCAATGCTTGTACCAGCCACATACGTAAGTGAAATCAAGCCCCACACATAGATCTAAACAGCCCCTAAATAGAAAACAAATAGAAAAACATAGATCTAATTCAAATATGTTCAAACTGCTACATCTACATGTAGAGGACATTCATATGAATATATTGAAAAAGGAATTTCTCTATTTGGATTTTTCTGTGATTTATAATCGATTTTAGAAGTTCATCTTTTGAAATTGGGACTGGTTCAGGAAAATTGCTACCAGCCTGAAATTTGTCAGTTACAAAACCACCTGTTCATCATAGTCCCTGAGCCATAAACATTCTGAAATTAATTAGGCATAAAGTTCAAGTATTGATGGTCATTTCCATATAAAGAACTCCAAATTTGGCCCAGCCAATTGCTCTCAGAAAAAATCACAAATCAGACTGTCAGAATAGAGAACTGCAGTTTACCAGCAAACACTCCTGCAAAAAACCTTTAATCAGCACTGGTTCTTAACACAAGTATAAGCATGTACCATATTTTTGTTTGCAGATCTTTCGATGCAGGTGTAGGCGAGACCCAGAAGGTCAATAAAATTATCTCGCAGATTGTATAGGAGGAGACTTGTGTGTATGCTACAACCACGACAAACGGCTCTCTGGTTAACAAAAAAAAATGGTTCTGTGGGTATGTTAATTATGATTTAGGTAGGCCATTTGTCAAACTTGGTACACTTTTAAAACTGATTTTTCATCCATCAAACAATTTTTGAAATTAACAGTCTTTCTTAATTGGCATTTGATTGGTTATCAAACAATCCCCACATAACACCAGATCCGATACACGATCATTCTGAATGCAGAACACGCCTTGATATAATTAATTGTTACTGTAGCAACTTTACCCACTGAATCCTATATCAATACCACCAAATAGCAACTTTGCTTATTGTGTTGTGGTCAGAGTAAATGTCTGGTTCTGGCTAAGCAATTTATCAAATTATTACCCAATTGCCCCAAATTAGTTACTATTCCTGTTATTTGGATCTGCTACCTGTAGTTAAGACTTGATGCTCAAATTTTAATATATGTTTTCAAGAACAATTAATCTACTTTTTCATATTTTATTTCTTCATTTAACAAAAAAAAATAATCTATTTGATTAGGTGTGGGTATTGCATAAAGCAGAAACTGTCTTGATTGCTAAGGTTAGCTCTTTCTCTAATTTTAATTATTTTTATTAACTTTAAATTGTGAGGTAACAACATCAGCATTTGCAATAGTAAAAATTTATGTTAGTATTAGTGTTTTGCTTAGTAAATTAAGTGTTGTTCATGAATTATAAGCACCGGTAGAGACCGTTACCCATCTCTTTTATGTCATGGTATGCTGTTTTGTTTTTTTTCAAGGTCATTTCTGTAATTTTCCAGCATTCTGCACAATTCTGCATTATTCTGCAACATTCCAGGGACTTTTCTGTA
This sequence comes from Carex rostrata, assembly GCF_964058835.1. Taxonomy (NCBI): domain Eukaryota; kingdom Viridiplantae; phylum Streptophyta; class Magnoliopsida; order Poales; family Cyperaceae; genus Carex; species Carex rostrata. The sequence continues at coordinate 3,807,791 of NC_135943.1, forward strand.
AATTTCCAGTATTCTATACATCTCTGGGTGAATTCTGGTAAATAACAGGGTCTGTAGTGCAAAATTTTGGGTCTGACAGTATTCAAGGACTGAACTGTTACAGAAAATAAATTTGTTTTAGAAAACAGGTCCTGGATAAGGACCTTTTTTTTTTATCCCGGCAAGAAGCAATCAAGCCATAGACTTAATAAAGTTATTTGAGTCGAGATTGCACATTGTTCCAACTCTTTTTACCATCTTATTTATTTTTAATCTGTTGACAAATTAGTTTTGCCCTGATTTCAACAACAGTTTTATTGTTCTTTAGTGCACTAAAGTCAAAATATACCATTATGAATGAACTTAATTTGTAAAATACCATGAATATGGGATCTTACAAGGCAGTGAATAGATATAGATGAACTTGATTTCATTCTTGTGAGCCTACTGCCATGAATAAGATAAGTAATAATGACAAGGGCCAGATTGCATTTTTGCATATTTAAAACTTGACAAGAATTGGGCCTTTTGTTCTCTTTGAATTTTAACTTGAATTGATGTTGTCTCCTTTGATTTTTTTTGTAAATAAAACACTTAACCGAAACCCTAAAAAAAGTGTTGGTCTTTAGATAGATGCTAAACATGGTTCCTGACCTCAATACCTATCCCATGACATGGTACCAGTCATACATAAATAATTAAATATAGAACCAAAGAAAAAGTCAAGATGCCTTTGCTTGTACAACATACCCCTCAAAAACAACAAAAGGAAATAAATATGGTAAACCTTGCTACAGGACACACCAAATATGGTAAATATTTCTTTTGTTATAATGTAATATTAGTCAGAGGTTAAAAAGCTGAATAAAATCTTATACATTCTACATATCTAATGTAGTCCAAACTGAAGCCGCGGCTCTCAGAAAAAATAAGAACAAAAAATAATATTTTTTTTTCTTTTGTAGGTCCTGCTTCCTCCATGTGAAATCAACAACACAAGGTAAAATAGAGATGAAGTAAAGTGAGACCAAAGGCATCCCCAAATTATTTCATTTCTCATCTTTTATTTCTACTGTTTATATAATAAATCAAACAAAATTTATCATCATTATAGTCCCTTGCATCACATAAGCAAAAGAAGTAGGCCAACACAAGGGAAAAGCACCCACTTGGTGCCAGTAAAATCAGAGCAAAAGACTGTTATTACTATATTTATAATTTATGTAATAATTCTGCTTGCAACTTATTTTCCCACAGTGAACAAAAGGAAGAACAACAAAGGTGGGTAGTCTACTACGAATCGCTTGCAAAATGTTTTGTAATATCTTTTTATTTTTAAGTGGAGTAAAATGTCTTTTTATTAGTTATTATTTTTTTATTGTTATTTATTATTTAGATTTCTGGTTTTTTTCATTTGTGTTTTTTTTTTCATTTAAATATATATTTTTGTAATTCGGTGTGAATGTCAAATAAAAATATTTTTTTATATTGTACTCAATCTTATTATGTCTCCGTTGCAACGCACGGGTAAAATACTAGTATATATATATATAGAGGGTTCAAATGCACCCAAATTTTGTGCTCCCAAATGCACCCTATCTTTCAAATATTTTTTTCTCCGTTTTTAAAGTCCGAATAGTCAATCCGAACCGTTAGATGCGATCTATATATTAAGATGTGCTTGGAGACCAAATTTTACATTTTTTGGAATTTTTTTACTATGTATTAAGCCACTTTGAAAATTGCTGATTTTGCATTTTCTGGATCATTGGATCAGCGATTTTCAAAGTGGCTTAATAAATAGTAAAAAAATTCCAAAAAATGTAAAATTTGGTCTTCAAGCACATCTTAATATATAGATTGCATCTAACGGTTCGGATTGACTATTCAGACTTTGAAAACGGAGAAAAAGAATAGGGTGCATTTGGGTGCATTTGAACCCTCCTCATATATATATATATATATATATAGGAATTAATTCACATCCCCTCAGATTACCGGACTGAGTACAATTGAATCAGACGGTCCAAAATTGTTCTTTTTAACCTGGCACGAATCTCAAAGCACACATAATATTGTCCCTCAGCCATCCTGAGAAAGAATCGGATGAGATTAAATATGAGCCGTCCTTTTTAATTGTGGTGATTATTTTGCACTTTAACCGGCTAATATATGAATTCATGTTAATTCTATAAAAATAAAAACATTAGTTGGATATTATTCATGTTATTCTATACAATCATGCATGCATAATATTTTTAGTTTCTTACAAGCTTCTATTTAATTTGAATAAGCATTGTCAACATATATTGTCAATTTAAGCTGTTATTTATGCTATTGTTTATGAATTCCATCCCCACAAATAAATACATACAAAGCAGCAAGTTTATGTAAAAAAAAATTTTGGTGTGCTTAATAATTTTTGTATAATAAAGACTGAATTTTAGCTTCACAAACAATAGCACACAACACGATAATTAGCTGCACAGCATTAATTTGTAACATTAGAACTAAAGAATACGTCACCCATGTATTACCGCCCCTGGATGAATATGAAACGCCAATTCTTGATTTGTAATATATATTTTTAATTTAAATCTTTATTGACTCTCAACAAAAATCTCACTAGTTTTTAAATCATATGGTATCACTGACTCTCAACAAAAATCTATTTTGATGCAAGCTGTGATACCCCTAGATCCTATATATATATAGAGAGAATAGCTAAGCTCAAATCGTTTGTTCCTGGGCTCAGGAACAAACGATTGGGTTCTCCAATTTCCGAAGTTCAAACGGCCGATCCAAACCGTTAGATGTTTAATCTATATTAAAATGTGCTTGGAGACAAAATTTTATATTTTTTGGAATTTTTTTACTATTTATTAAGAGGGTTTGAAAGTTGCTGTTTTTATTAAAATTCTGCACCATAAAAAAACAGCGACTTTCAAACCCTCTTAATAAATAGTAAAAAAATTCCAAAAAATATAAAATTTTGTCTCCAAGCACATTTTAATATAGATTAAATATCTAACGGTTTGGATCGGCCGTTTGAACTTCGGAAATTGGAGAACCCAATCGTTTGTTCCTGAGCCCAGGAACAAACGATTTGAGCTTAGCCACTCTCTCTCTCTCTCTCTCTCTATATATATATATATATAACCCCCCCATCATTAGGGGTTTAACTAATCATGTTCTCCAAAATAGCATATTCACCTTGACATTCGATACAATATAATATAACCACAACATATTTGTCTCATTAGTGTCTATTCCGTAGATATATTTAACATTATGGGTAAAGGATCTTTAGCCTACCCTAATAAAATGCAGTTCTTTACAACGCATGCATATGCGACCGCATATGCGTTTGCAATCCTCAACTGCATAACTGCATAAAATCTGATTATGCAAATTTATTATGCAGATTCTATTCAATCTCAATATTAACCAAAACCAAATACAATTCACTTAAAATATTTCATTCTCTACTCCATCCAAGACCAATGCCCCATAGGCACTGAAAGTAGGTCCTGTATCAGAACTAAGTGCAGGTCCCACATTACAGTTTCACAAAGCCATATAGTCGGTTGAAGATCCGTTTAGAAGGCAGCATCTGCCAATATTCCTTAAAAAATAAAATCCGTCTAGAATAAAAAAACGCATTTGCGTAGCGAATTAGAAGTTCATACTTACATTTTGACATTAGTAGCTAAAATTTAAACGCATTAGTCATGACACAATTTTGCAGGAACAATTTAATTCTGACGGTAGCTGAGTTAGAGGAATTCGTATCCTCTGCATTAACTCAACGCGTGTTAATAGATCTAAATTGTCCGATTGAGATCCGCACTAATATTAAAGTGCCTCGTGCGTCATAGACGCAGGAGGGATTTGCTCCGATTCTAATTAGACGACCGACATGCATGAAACTCAAAAGATTTCCTTTTGAGTTAATGCAGAGGATACGCGTTCGAGTTATAGTGAGGTATCTTTGTTAAAATAAATTCAAATGCGATTCTAATTTGAATGTGATGTCAACAGACTTGTACTAAATAATTTTGACAATCAGTTTTATCCATTCAATAAAATGGGAGCAAGTTGAGGAATTCTAACCTAACTGATTAGAGAGAGATCGATGAATATTTTTATTTTATGAAGGTCAAATATTAATAGTTAATTATAAAAAATATTTGCAAAAAAAAAATATGGAGTCAATTTTTCAGTCATTAACATTTTACTCAAAACTATATAGCAAAATTATGTCTATGTATGTATTTGAAAATTAATAAAGTTAATTGAACCTCATTTACTCCTTAATTATGTATCCGCCTGTGTACGTAACTGATAATCATATTTTCAAAATACAATAGAAAGGGGTTAGAGATAAACCCAACCCAATAATATTCCATGATTTTATAGGTCAACAAATATATATGTGTTTTTTCGTAATATCGGTACAAGTTTCTGTTTAATTTAGCGGTTCCATTTTCATTTTTGTATTGGTCAAACAAAGACGTCAGCATTGACAACTGATAAATTGGGAGTGGCCGTTGGGTTTTAGAAGACCCCACACGTCAGAATTATCTCTGAGAAAGAGAGAGACGATAGTATTGGTAGTTAGACAACTGGGGCCCAGGACCGTTATTGGTCTCTTGATCACTGAGAGCGAAATGGAGAGTAGGAAAATCACAGCTGCGGACTAATGGAGAAATAAGAACTGGAGAGCACGAGGACAGTCCGTTAAAGAAGAAGAATTTCATTTTTTTTGTTTATTTTCTTTTATGAAATTAATTCCAGCTAGGATCAGAGAGGATATTATCCTTATATAAAATTTATCAATCTTATTATGCATTTTAACCCAAATTTTCTATCTATTTTCTGAAATCTTCTCAATTTCTTCTATTAAATCCAAAATTAGATTTTTCAGTTTATCAATTAGGTTCATAACAGATTCATTTCAAAATTCGCAAAATTAATTCTGAGCCGACCATTTATATAAGGTGCAAAATGGCAATTTCTGTACTGCGCTGTATGTCCCTATTGTTCACTTAACATTTGAGGACCTTTCTATGCGGGCCCACTGTCAGTATGTATAAGCTATTTATCTAATCTATAATCTTGAAAATTTTGATGGTCGTAACAAAAAAGTTTTAATTTGAATCTGCCATCGTATATATGTATAATCTAAATATCTAATGCATGCTAGTAAGATTCACTTAATATTATTAAATTCATATATATTTTCAAATATTTAGTAATATAAAACTAATTATTTTTATAGTGTGTATTATCTAACATACTTAAATTACATAAAATTGATGACTCATAAACATTTTTGTACCTCTTTTTGTAGAGACGTATAGATTGTACCTTATTATTTTTTATTTAGGAGAGACGGTACCTTATTGAGACATCGGAAAATGATGTGACGTGACGTGACATGATGTGTAATTTTCGCTTGAATATGATCACGTCACATAATCAACACACGTAACTTGACGTAACGTAACGTTCCGTGACGTGACTGATCACAATATGAGAAATTTCCTTCTCTAGTTCTACTCTTTGAATTATATTTTACAGGAAACTTTTACCACCAACTTATTTTCCAGTTCTAATACGAAAAATGGGCCCAAAAATCCAAATAATGGGCCGGCCCTCCAAATTTATAGTCCATGAAATTGATTCACATTTTTCCGATCGGAGATCATGTGACAACATTTTAGCTAGTCGAAACAAAATTCTCAGTCTAAAACAACCATATATATTTTTTTCCTTTGCTATAACAAAGAAGGAACAATTTTTTTTTTTTGCTTTTTAACGAGTAAAACGCACTCACGACCTCTCACATAAGAAAGACTAATTGTGTTTTTTTTTTCTTTTAGATAATTAATGATAAAACTGAATTAATAATTCAGTCTTATTAAAGACAAACCAAGTCACACTGATATCACACCAACAGCCACACAATATGAAAAATTAATTAGATCGGACTATTAGCTCAATTACATTGACCTGTTCTTAATGGCACTGAGCCATTAATTTTGTTCCATTATAATTCAATCACAGTACTTTCTGAATTTTTTGTGGACAAAACACACTGAAACTTTTTTAATGGAACCAAATCATTAGTTCGGTCTCATTTATGGGATTGAAAAATAAATTAATTGATCTTATTTTGATAATTTGATTTTTATTTTTTAATTCATCTTACTGAAATGTTCTACCAACCAAAGGTCGAAACACAAATACATAGAATAGAAAAAAAAAAAAAAAAGATGGGAAAAGAAGCTACATTGAAACAAATTGATATTAGTGTTTACATAACAGAAGGTTACCCGTTTCCGAAAAATAAATAATGGTTAAAGCTTAACAAAATATATAGTCAATATATAGTGTATACTGAAAATGGGTGTTAGTGTCTAAACATTTTTAAATTTAAAGTTTTATTATATACATGCTGAATATAAACGTTGAAGACATGCATGTACAATTAAATTTTTTTTTTATCTGGAAAACATTCTTAAAAATTCATAACGAAAAATGTTTAATTAAGTAACGGAGATAAATCAGATAGACGTAAGAAAATTAATTACTTTTAATTGATCTATCTCATTAAAGTATATCTTATTAAAGTAATTAAGTTTTTGTTTTGTTACCTGCCCATGGAATTCGTATCCTCTGCATTAACTCAAAATGGAATCTTTTGAGTTAATGCATCTGGACCATCCGATGTGCTTTAAAAATCGTGCAGACTAGATCCGCACTAATATTAAAGAGATCCTGTGATAAAATTAGACAGTCGGATTGGTTTCACTTAAAATCAGACGGCCAAAATTTATTAACTCCAAAGATTCCCTCTTGAGTTAATGCAGAGGATACGTGTTCCTGCCCATCTCCATGAATTCGTATCCTCTGAGATATCTCAAAATTTGCGTGACTTTATGGAAAATCTCAATCGTTTAAATACGTTCTGCACGACTCTCAAAGCAAGCGTAATACTGACCCCCTACATCACCCCCAATAGGCACCGGACACGTAGGTCACGCAAAAGTTGAGATATCTCAGAGGATACCCACTCCATGGCCATGGGCCCAACTGTCTAACTGCGCGCCAGACAAAAAAGAAAGTTCGAAATCTGCAAAAAAGGATATTGTAGTAATTTCATATCACGTTCGGTTAAAATAGACTTTAAAATTTGGTAGAAGAGGAAAATCGTGATAGTGGATCCATATCCTCCCAGGTACCTGACTCAACACAATTAACAAGGACGGCCTAGATTTAATCTTATCCGTTTCTTTCTCTGGATGGCTGAGGGAACAGTATTATTTGTGCTTTGAGATTCGTGCCAAGTTAAAAGGACAATTTTGAACCGTCCGATTCAATTGTACTCAGTCCGGTAACCTGAGAGGATGTGAATTCCTATATATATATATATAGCCAGAATCCGAATTCATACAGCCGTCCTCTCTGATTAATAGACTTAGAATTTTTGTTTCCATTTTGAGTTTGATATCTGAGCTCAAATGTCACTCTCTCGCCTCTTCCTTCTCTCTTTCTTTCCGTATTTCTCAATCTTTGCGAATATCTCACTTCGCACAGTGTTTGGAATACTAGGTAGGTACAAATGGCGATGAAGTTCTCTTCAGTGTTGTTTCCTCTCTATCCCTGATCTCCTCTCTCCGTCGTGCCATTTTACAATGTTTAATCAATTGCTTTTTGCATTCAGGTAATATCACCGCCTTCGGCTTCTATGCCTCTGCTGCGTAAGCTAACTCCTTTTATCGCTATAGTTAGATCCGTTTCTATCAATGTTTCGTGTTTATTCAGATCCGCTATCTGATGCATGTTTATTCAGATTCGTGCTTATTAAGATCAGATTTGAGAATATTAAACCTCTGGTAATTGTTTCTGAGATTATGACTGGTATTGTTCATAGATCGATATCCTTGTTTAAATAGCACTAAATTTGGTTAAGCGGATGCTATTAGCGAATCCATTATTAAGCAAACTGAGATTTTAATGCAAAAGTACTCGATCGTTAATTTGTTGCTGTGACAGTGCCTCTTCTTTATTTTTATTCTATTCATAAACTACTATCAATTTTAATTAAAAAGTAGTACTCCTTATGTATACAGCTAGAGGTTTCTTATTCATTTGTACATCCATATATTATATTTCCAGTGCATATTAATTTGACATTTGTTGTTTCTAGTTTTGACTTTTTAAAGATCGATGTTTTTACATCAACTTCCTCTTGATTCCTTGCAAAGATAAAAATTCAACTCTGGCATCTTTAAAATTTGTAAACTTTACAGTGCATAAACTTTGGTTATCATTGGCTGAACAAATTAGGCCCACATTATTACTATAATATCTATACTTAATTTGGTTATGTGAAACTTTGGTTATCTCCTATGAAATAATCTTCCTAACTCCTTGCAAGGTGTATGTATAACCAAACTATAATATTTATACTTCTTTGTCAACACTGGATGAACAAATAGGCCCACAATTTACAATCACTGGATCGAGAGGACAGTGGAGGATTCCAAGCCGTATGCATACCTAGCATACCTAGCTGCACTGATGAATTGCATGATCTGTTTTGCATACGGACTGCCAATTGGGCATCCATTCAATTGGCCCTTGCTGATCATCAATGGTGGTGGCTTCCTGCTCGAGGCTACCTACATCTGTATTTTCTATATATTCTCCTCAGCCGACCTCCGTGTAAGCACTGTTTCTTTTTTTTGTCCTCAATTTTATATTCTGTTGGATTATTGTTAACATTGAAACTGATAAATTATATCATTGTTGGTGTTTTATTCCAATACTTTATTTTTTGATATACACATAATTCTTGTTTAATGCAGGCTACAATAATATGCATTTTGTCAGTAGAGCTAGCAATTGTTATCCTTGTCCTGCCTTTAGCTCTTGATGGGACCTTATCTTCGGATGTTCTGGGTATTATCTGTATTATCACTGGCATTCTCATGTATGGGTCGCCTACCATTGTCATTGTAAGATACTTTAATTTTGCTCTTATAAACTGCAGTTTATTGGTCAATATATTGTGATATATGTACTGAGCTTTAACTAAAATAGTTTGCTTAGTTTAATTAGGTGTCAAAATATTAACGACTTTAAAAGAACTAGTTTGCTCAGTTTGCCATTGCTATTAGTTTGCTTAGTTTATCATTGCTATTAGTTTCCTTAGTTTGCTTAGTCAAAATATATTGTGATACAGCAATTTGTTTAGTGCCATTGCTATTAGAGTACTAGTACTGGTCTTTAAAGAAATTATGACTATGTTCCTATGTTGACATACTGGTCTCTACCTAAAGGCACGTACTTGTGAAGAGTAGAATTGGGCCCAAGTATCCTCAGGCTAACAACCTTATTTACCCCACATTTAAACTGTAACATGCAATAGAAAGAGAGATCTATTTAGTTAACAGTTTCTCCTGTTTTGTATTTTTGGACAGAAAAAAGTGCTTCAGACTAAGAGTGTTGAGCACATGCCATTAGCAACCACCTTGATCGGCCTTCTTAATGCGATTTTCTGGACGGCCTACTCTTACTTGAGTTCTGATCTCTATATCCTGGTTAGAAATATTTTCTCAATTGATATAAACAAAAAGTCTGTCCTGCTAGTACATAGCATTTTGAAATGGTCATTTAGAGTTACTGGATCATTCTTTGAATCACCACAGAGTTCATATAGTTGGCTTTCCGTAATTATAATAAGCAACAGAGACAATTTGAAATGGTGCTAATATCAGATTGAATTGATATTGAGAAGTAAGTAGTATTATTGTGGTAGGTACGTATATTCTCACCGCCAATGGACCAAACCAAAATAGTAAAAGAAAACAAAAAAAATCAGAGTAAAGTACTATATATGGTTTTAGAAGAGCAACAAAAACCAGCTTTTAGCCAATACATATATAAATACCAATAAAACCTACTGGTTGCACAACCCGAGATGAATATATGTCTTCAGAGTTAAGGCTCTTAACAGTTGATTAAGAACAACCATACTTTTTTTTCTCATGAACAGGTTCCAAATGCTATGGGGATCATTTTTAGTGCATTTCAGTTTATCGTATTTCTTTGCTTCAAGTTTTTCTGTACTACTCCCAGAGACCTTGAGTCACCAGAGGGTACCACAACTATCTTAAGCGAAGATATTCAGAATGCAACTCCCAGAGACCTTGAGTCGCCAGAGGGTACCACAACTCTCTTAGGCGAAGATATTCGAAATGCAACTCCCAGAGACCTTGAGTCACCAGAGGTTACCACAACTCTCTTAGGCCAAGATATTCGAAATGCAACTCCCAGAGACCTTGAGTCACCACAGGGTACCACAACCCTCTTAGGTGAATATCTGACCAGAATTCTCTTAGACGAAGATATTCCAAATGCAACTCTATGAGAGTCAGATAATTCAGATATAGCTTAACAAGGGAACAATACAAATCAAAAGATTCATCTCTCGGAAATAAATCTGCTGCGATTCTTTGGAATCACAGGGACCCGGCTTTTCCAAATCAAACCATCCATTTGTTTTGAGATTCGTGCTTAAAACCAGATCTGTGTATTCCAAAAAAGGAATGGTTTGATTTAGAAAAACAGGGTCCCTGCCATTCCAAAGAATCGCAGCAGATTTATTTCCTCATCTCTCTCTCTCTTTCAACCAAAACTACAAACTCTATAACCTGTATGTCTTCGGAGTTGGCTTTTACATACAATCTAGTACGTTAGTACTCTATTGATAATACGAGTTTCATCACAGTGAAAACTCTACTTTTATTGCCGTGTTTTTTGTAATAGCAACTTTAGAGGAATCATAATATCATATACATTTTTGAACTCATCGTGGTAATGTGGTGTAATTTGTAATAGCCACTCAGGCCTAATTTCTGTTCTGTGTCTCGTACAATCTTTTGTAGTACTAATCCATTACAGTCAAATCTCGGATATCCCTAGATGTGAACATTCAGACAACCTCCTATTGTAGGTACTCATAAGTCATAAATCTATCTCTAGGCAAGATGTAGTAAGAAAACAAAAACTGAAGTTGTTGTCCCTGTAAAAGATTAATTCTCAACTGAGGGCATGGGGGAAATTAACTAAAACCTGATCATATATAGCAGTTGTATATCTCCGAAGCTACTATCGCATTAGACATCATTTGGTCCAAAATTGCAACTCGGCTATTCTTCGACCCATCAATGATAAGTGATGTCTTTGCTTATCAGTAGCCCCTTTTGGTGTTTCTAGCTACTTGTAGCTCAGTTGGCAGAATCACATAAATCAAGTGGATGATTAGCTCACTGTCAGATCATCAGCTTACTCCGCTTGTCTTTCTGAAAAGCATATTGATTAAAACTGAAGTGATGTACCATATGCCTTTGCCACTAAACTAAATGCTAGTTCTTGTTTCTTGCATAATTTTCCAGCATATATTGATCAGAGAACCAAAATCCAATAATATATCATATATGTATTTCTCTTCTTCCTTTTCTTTCCAAATTGTCATGTTTTGTGGATATGCACCTTTTAGCAATATAAACCAGCATTTATGAAAATTAATGTGCCATTAATATATTCAGCTTAATTGACTATTGTCAAATGAAGAGAAGATTGAAAGAGTATACTTGTCAATTTGAATATTATGGTGTTAAAGAAAATTGAATATTTTGAAAGTTTAGATGGACACACTAAATATTCTCCCTTGAAACAAAAAAGCACTAATACAAAACATCAATTAATAAAAATAAAACTAATACAAAACACCAATTAATAAAGATAAAACGAACAATGACCAATGACCAATTACTAATCTGCTTGTTTAAACTGGGCTATCACCTTTTCAGGAACCAATTACAAAAATTTCGCCAATTCATTAGTTCCCAATCCACTCGTTTCCAATTCATCTCACCAAATGGATTATCTTTAGAGTGTTGGGACAATGAGCGAAAGAGAGGAAGAGCACATAAAGGGATCACGCCCAAGAAAAAACACCAGTAAATAAACGGAAACCTTTTAAATACTGCCTCCTCTAACCTGTACCCCTTCTGTGAGTTCACTAATACATATAATTTTTTTTCTTCTCGCATTGCTACTGCCACAGCCATTTCCCCTTCCTTCATCTTCATCTTGGTCATGATAGCCGCTCGTGCCCAGCTATTTTCATCACTTTTTATTAAGAGAACACTGTGATTTGTAGTAACAACTATGAATTTCTCGGTTAGCAATGCCATGGCGTGGCCGGGTGGTGTCAGCGGTATTAAACTATCTCTCAGCAATATCTCTTTCATTGTGCCATCAATCGTATTCACTTTGAAGATCTTTCCTGTTGTTGTCTGCAAGGAGAGAAAATATATATATATAAAAATTTGGAATTTGTGTGTTGATAATTTTTCTTGTTATTCTGACTAAAAGAAAAAGAAATTAAAGAAAAAGAAAAGTAGTGCTTTTATTGAAAATCAATTAGATTCTATATCCTGTAATGTAGGAATATACTACTGTAATTGTATTTGATTATATGTGATTATATTATAGCTAAATTTAGCTCAAACGGTACTTATATTGCTATCAGGAAAGTTTCCTATTAAAATATTTTGTTATTAGAAAGGTACAATGGCTAATTAGCCTATATAATCCTTTGTAAATATTGTAATTACACATCAATTCAATTTTCTTCAATACAATTCAATTATAATTCATCTCACCAAAAAACACCTTTGCACCAATTTTTCAAGAAAAAAATAAAACTTGGCATCCAAATTCTAACCTAGCTAGAAATCATTTTTTTTTTTTTTTGCCTTTGGTAACTTATCTGGCAATCACAATTTGCATGAACTCAGTTTTTGCAAAAATTACCTAAGAAAACATATAGCCTTAAAATTAAAGAACTGATATATGATTGAAAATATTAGAGAGAAATTAATATGAAAGATTTAGTAAATGAAAGAGATCACTGATGCACTCTATTTGATTGGTAAATTTTAATTTTGACAAGCACTTGTGTGACAAACTCTATTGTCTATTTCTTACCTGTAGAACAAGGATGTATCCATCACTAAGATACAGGATCCCACCGAGTCCCTCATCACTGGAAATGTTTAATTCTGAAATTATTCTCTTGGTGAGAGTCTGGTTATTACTGATGTTGTTAAGCAATTTTATCCTGGTAGATAAAACAAATTCTTGTAGTGTATCTCCATATGGTCCCACCTTCAACACAACCATTCTCCTGGCACTACTAACAAACACCTCCCCACTCTCCAAATTCACCACGACCCCGCTAGGAGCACCATCCAACTCTGGCAAAGACACTGTATAAATTCTTTCGTATGATTTCAAATCGTAAGTAGAGATAGATGGAGGATTTGAAAAGGCAACAATTAGACGGAGTCGTATCTGATCAACAGCGAGAGCAGTGACCGAGACACCACTTCTATTGGAAGGAGGTTCTGAAAGGAGACACTTGACCATGCCATCATCACCGATGGCATAAACAGTGGGGCTCATGGCAGATCCGACAACAAAGTGTTGCGCGGTCGGGTCCCATGCTAGACTTGAAAATTTGAGAAGGGTGGAGGAATTGATGTTGATGACGTGGCGCGCCGAGCAGGGAGCTGCACCCAGGATCAGGAGGAAGATGAGAGGGAGGAGGAACAAAGGAACCATCGATCGAGGCTCTGTCATGAAGATTTTACTTCCGGTATTTCCTAGATCCATATATTTATATAAATCCTATTTTTTTTATTTACTAACACTTAATTTGGTCAGTAATGAGTTATATGCTTTTTCTGTAGGGCTAAAATTATCAATATCTTTTTTTGCTTTCTTCTTGTTATTTTGATAGGATATGCTATATATA